>NC_000069.6:46053117-47253117 GCF_000001635.26 Mus musculus | reverse complement strand
ATAAGATATTTTAAGATTGTTAAAGATGGAGAATCTATGATGATTTAAGGCCAGGTTAATTTGACTTTGCATCCAAGAATGTATTCTTTCACTGATACTATGGTGTTTTTAGACATGACGTATGCATATAAATTAAATGTGTGTGTGTATGCAGCCAATGTTTTGTAAGAATTAAGAATATGGTAGTACATAGGTTTCTGTTCAGAAATAGCTTAAATTTAACATTTGAAGTTATTATATAGTCATTTATATGCATGATACGTGAAATCACTCCAATTTGAGGAAGAAATACATCATTAGGAAGCTAGAACAAAATGAAGTTAAATTTTAAAAGAGTTAAGACTAAGTAATATTAAACTAAAATAGGAAAAGAGCAAAGAAAAATTAGCAGCCATCATTCCATTAATTGATGTGACATACAGAGGAAGCAGGTGTAATGGACCTCATGATATTATTTGGGCTCGAAGGGTAGAAGAGGACAAACCAAGCATACTCTAGTAGGTCCAGATAAAAGCTAGTATTTTATGCTTAGAGTGATAAGTGCCAACTCCATTTTCTAAATAAGAAACAGCATGATAAAGTTTGAGTTAGGAAAATTACTCAGTTTTGGAATTCCATTCCTGTATACAAATTCTAAATGTACATATTCCAGCCATGGGCTCTATTAAGAGGGACAAGAAAACTTTCTGCAGCTCATTAAAATTAATTTAAAAGGGACTATGCCACAATGGACAGAAACGGAATAAAAATAAGCTATAGGATTTTTCCCACGATTTTATCTATCTCAGGGTACTGAATGTAGGGTAACTTGCTAATAGGGTCACCGATAAGAAATTAACTAAACAGCAACTAATGTTGAAGACTGGGGATTGCCAACATGTTTCACATTTTTCATAACAGTGGAAAGGGTAAAATTAAAAGGAGCTAAGCCAAAATTAACAAAGCCAATTATGTATGGAAAGAGAAAAACAAAACAAAACAAAACAAAGTAAAACAGAACAGAACACATCTTTTGAAAATTTATTGAGTGGAAGGATGTTCTGAGGATGTGACATTCGAGACAGCCCCTTACTTTCACAAAGAAAGTACTGGAAATCAGTGAGGAGTCGGACACAAAACAATTCTGAGAAGATCTAAAGGCAGAGAAAAGATAGCAGAGAGCTTTTAAGTAAAATTTAAGTTTGAGATTTTCAGAATATACCAGGCATTTTTATGTTGCTTGCATAGTAACTTAAGGAGATACAGTTATTACATGCAGTAATGTAAAAAGAAAGTAGTCAGACCATTAGTGGACTGCCAGAGATTTTATTATTAATATATTCCATTGTAGGGATCTGTCATTTGTTTTGAAATATAGATTTGGATCTCTCTCTCTCTCTCTCTCTCTCTCTCTCTCTCTCTCTCTCTCTCTCTCTGTCTCTCATATATTTCACCATGTGTCTGTGTACGTGTGTACAAGTGTGTGAGTGTACGAGTGTGTATGTGTGTGTGTTTTCATATAACCAGTTTATTTGTTGATGAACTGGATTTTGTGTATCAAACTTGCTGTGAGAACTTCTGAGGTGGAAAGGGAAGGGAAGAACTTGAGAAGGTTTTTGTGGACATACCAACAAGTTCTTTCTAGGAAAATAATAGGAAATTTGGATACAATAGGAAGAAAAGTTAATGCAAATATCTATGTCACACACAGAGAGAAGTAAGGGCTAGATAAATCAGAAACTATAAGTGTAGGCTGCTCTATAAATTAGAATGGGGAAAGAGGATTAAAGAGACTTTGGGAAAGTTTAAAGGTTATCATCAGCCTTTAAAAAGCCAAGTTTAATCAAATGCTTGAAAGAAAGTTTAAAATTCAAGAGGTCAGAACTGATTCAAAGATAGTTGGAATTCTGAATTGTAGTGGGAAATTGTGGCATTAAAGATAATACTTTTCCTCTTAGAAATGCTTTCATTGTGTCCCAAAGGTTTGGGTACGTTGTGGCTTCATTTTCATTAAACTCTAAAAAGTCTTTAATTTCTTTCTTTATTCCTTCCTTGACCAAGGTATCATTGAGAAGAGTGTTGTTCAGTTTCCACGTGAGTGTTGGCTTTCTGTTATTTTTTTTTTTGTTATTGAAGAACAGCCTTAGTGCATGGTGATCTGATAGGATACATGGGACAATTTCAATATTTTTGAATCTGTTGAGGCCTGTTTTGTGACCTATTATGTGGTCAATTTTGGAGAAGGTACCATGAGGTGCTGAGAAGAAGGTATATCCTTTTGATTTAGGATAAAATGTTCTGTAGATATCTGTCAGTTTCATCACTTCTGTTAGTTTCAGTGTGTCCCTGTTTAGTTTCTGTTTCCATGATCTGTCCATTGGTGAAAGTGGTGTGTTGAAGTCTCCCACTATTATTGTGTGAGGTGCAAAGTCTCAATAATCAAGTACAAATGTTGGAAACTGTACTTTGTGTCTACATATGAGAGAATATAATTTCAGGTACTTTCTAATGAATCTTTTGCAAATGCATTAATCATAGAGTGCTAGTGCTCATTTGTGAGGCTTCACCTTGATGTGAGGAGATGTGGATGGTGATGCTTTAGAGCGAAGAAGAATTAATATTTTATTCTCATTTCTTCATGGAAAAAGAAAATGATTAAACAATATTTTCTATGCAAAATTACAATAATTCCTTACGATATGAACCTCATCAGATTAGAAAGATATTTCTGCATTAACTGGCTGTCCCAAGAATCAAATAAAACATCCAGTATTTTATCAAAAGCAATTAATCTTTTTTTCCAAACAGTGTATGACATTTCACTGTGTAATTGCACAGGAAATTAAAACTCTTTTCATAGGTTTAATAATGTATGAGAGATGGGCTTTGGAATAATTGTTTTATTGAGCTTTATCATCCTAGGGCATGGTGTACAAGCTGTGGCTTGCCACTTTGCCTGTGTCATCTCCAAGATGAATTAGGGAAAAACACTACAGGGACACCATTCTGCCTCTCCAGGATATAAGCAGGCACTGAAACTCAAACAAGTATCTATCACTTTTATTTTTCCTTTCTGCAGGCACAGTAAAGCTTTGATTGCACATACGACATTTTCACAATAATGCTATTTTCCAGAACTGAATTATCATGTAGGGTCAGGTTGCTTCTTATGCACACCTCGATGCATTTTTGAAAGCTTAAAATACTATTATAATTTGATTTTTTGTCTCTGACTTAAAATGTGAGTATTCTACTAAGTGATTAAACCTCTTGTATGTGTGTACATATGTGCATATGTGCATTGGTGTGTGTTTGTGTTTTCTTGTTTATGTGTATATCAGTGCAGGTGTGTGCACTTACACCTGAAGAGAGAGATTGATCTTCATGGGATTCCTCTGGTGCTGACTTTCATTATTATTGAGACAATGTCTTTCCCTGGCATAGTGCTTGCTGGTTAGTGTAGACCGCCTGGCTAGCAAAGCCCAGCGATCTTCCTTTCTTTGCCTGCTCAATGCTCAGACAAGCATGTGTTATTATGGTTGGATTCTGTAAAACTCTTTTAATGGTGTTTATGTGTCAAGATTCATGCATTGAATATTATAAATGTTGTCACATATAATACATACTTAGATGCAGAAATAGTGAATATAGATGATAAATAAAGGTTATAAGCAAAATATTTTAAAGATACATAATTTCTAAGATGCAGGCTTATTATTCCTCATTTGGTCATGAATGGATCATTACTTTAGTACTCATTTTAATTTCATTAATCTTATATAAATATAGCATATCAGAGGTAATTATAAGCAAACACTGAAGATAAAAGAGTTGCAGTGACATTTTGAGAAATAAAAATAGCAAGATGAGGTGACAGAAAATGACAATACTCAATATCAAAGCTGAATACTTATCTTCAACCCACACATTCTGCTAATAGAAAAGATTGCTTTTAAGTTAAATTTGCTTGAAATGTACATAGTTCTTAACAAGAAAGAGCAATAACCTCATTTTTTAACTTCTAAAATTCCACAGATATATTCAAGCTTTTCAACTGACATTTTGTAAGCAAATTTAAATAGTAATCAATTCTCTCGGAAAATTATCAAAAACTGTACATGATTTCAAATATTTAAGATACATTATTGGAATAAATAAAGCAACAGGCCACAGGATGTAATTAGAAGGAGATTATTCATAATAGATGCTACTGTGTGAAGTAACTCAAGATTGTAAAAAGTAGTCAAAATTATAATCTTTTTTCTTTCAAAAATTATATATCTACCTATCTATCTCTATCTCTATCCTCATCACAGCTTCCTATATTCATGCTGTAAGAAGTGTCAGTATTTCCAAAAATAAGGCTTGTTAGAAATGAATGTTACAGTAAATGATACAATAACTCATCTCAGAAGAGATGTGGGTAAAATTCTCATATTGTAATGGAAAATGATAATCTGTGTAAAGGAATTTTAATCCAGCAATATGGTTGATTAATGATCTGTTAAGGGGTCACATTCAAAGATAAGATCTGGCTTGAATACAGGCATGGTCTTAGTACACGTTTGTACTGACTGGCAGGAGTACAGACATGCCTTAGGTACAAATATTTAATCCTAAATAATAATAATGTCTAATTGAGGTGCAAACTGACAAATCAGAGAAAGATTTGATATAATGAGTTGGAAATAGGATACACCCAACTCTCATGAAAGCAGACAAGAAAGAGACGGTATTAAAGATCAGTGAGGGAGAAAGAATCAACTGAACCAGTTTCAGTTCAGAATTCAGTTGTGCTCAGTTTGGAGCATCTCAGAAGAATGGGCTTATGAGCAGTTCAGGATGTGGAGTTGAGGGGCAGTCTTTCCAAGCAGATCAATCCAGTTTTGAGGAGAAGGTAATTTGAATCAGTCGATTTTGAGAGTTTAAGCCAGAACAGCTGAGTGGAACCAGCTAGGCAGAGTTCAGAAAGAGCTAGAAAGAAGGTATATTCAGGAGTTAAATCTTAGAGGATAAAACATTCTAGGCATAGAATTACTGGGAGAGTCTGGAAGGTGAAGCCTTCAAGGTCCAGACTTGGAGCAGATTAGATTATATGGAGGTTGGAAGTTTTCAGACCGTAGGGATAGTTGGATAGAAATTCCCTTGGCTCTGGCCAAGCCATGTATTTGCCCAGTTTGGATTTAGCTCTCATTGCAACCCTCTGTCTGAGGAAATAAAAGTGACAGTTACATTTACAGATCGGCAAAAGGAGAACATAACAAATGAGGGATTATAAGATGAAAGATGCCAAATAATGAAAGAAAAAAATGAAAGCAAAAGGGAAGAAAGATAAAAAATGCATAATACAAAAAGAATACCAAGAGAAGAATGAGGCCACCACACAGGAATAGCTGCAGTGTGTGATGGTATGTGCTCATGCAGGGTTGCACACAGATCAACTGTAAAGGCATTCTCAATAAGGAGTAGTCAGGATTACTTTTGGACTCTTTTGTGAATTCAAACCACTTATTATAGGAAAATTATGAGGTGATCTTATTTAAATGTCAAAAATATTGATGTGCTTATTGTAAAAAATATAATTTCATTTTCAATTTTTCATTAAATCTTTTTGTTTTATTTGATATTTTATTTATTTACACTTCAAATGTTATCCCCTTTTCTGGATTCCTCTCTGGAAAGCTCCCATTCCATTCTTGCTCCCCCTGCTACACATGCAGCTGGAGCCATGGGTTTCTCCAGGTATACGCTGATTGGTGGTTTAGTCTCTGGAGCTCTCAGGGGTCTGGTGGGTTGATATTGTTGTTCTTCCTATGGGTTGCAAACCCCGTTAAATCTTTAGAATGAAATGCTACCCCAAATGGAAACATTAATTTATCAAAACGTATAAATATTTATAACCTGTGGATGGAAGATGAGCCACAATATCAATTAAATGGCTTGCTGTACCTATAAGTCGTTTGTAAGCTTATGTCTGTAGTTATTTTGAAATTTATATTTTAAGAGAGTAATAATTACTCCATCATCAGTAAAGAACCTCACACTAAATCTACATTACTTTGGTACCTATGCATTTTGTATGTGAAATTTATGGTTAGCTCCTAGAAAGAAAAACATTTGCATGTTAAACTGGTAAGGTGATTCAAGAGGCTCTTCAGAAAGTGGTCCTGGGGATTAAACTGTAATTCTATTCTATATTTTATTTCATGAGATTATCTCATTTACAAGAAAATGTTCTATATTTAATCCTTTGCAGGGGAAGTATCATTATTTTTTATGTTTTAAACTTAAGGGAATCATTTGCTAATTACTGGAACTTAGATCCACTTTTAAGAATTATTATATGATTGCAGTATGCCTATAAAATACATTATTACTTTGGGTGGTATGTATAAGCAACAAAATATTTTTTAATAATTTGGAAAATTATGTTCTTATAAATTATAAAGGAAAATATCAAATAAAATATTTCTGTGTTAATGGAGAATTTTCTAGTATATAGGTGATTTCTTCCTATATACACTTTTATGAGGCAAAGAAGTTTGTTGGAAGCAAGCAAGAAGTCAACAAAAGATAGGGTACCTGAATATACTGCATTGACTTAAAAAAAATTTCTATCACTTCCCATTAAGTAAAACCTTTAGTTTTTCTTGAAATTCTGAAAACAATATTCTTTGTTGGGGTTTGGTCTGTTACTATATGATATAATGCTACATTCAGTACTGGGGGATCTAGGTCTAAAATTGAATTCTTACATTTACAAGCTTATGTTATACAAAATGTTTTCCTTAATTTAATATTATTAGTTAAATAAAATTTGCTACAGCAAATTACAGGAGGGATCAGAGGTAAGTGCCTTTTGAGTTACCTTATGGGGTTGGAGAAGAGGTAGGAGTGAGAAAACACCAGGAAAGGAGGGAAGAAGAGAGAGAAGAGAGGAGGAAGCTCTTATAAGCAGAGGTGAACCATGAGCTCTGGGTAAGGAGAAAGAACAAGTATATGGGATACACTGCTAGGTAGGTAGCCAGGGCAGCAGATAGAAAAGTAGATGAGTAGTTACTCTCCACTAATTGTCAAAGCTAAATGAAATAACCACAGTTTGAATCTCATTTATTTGTAAGCTATATGGGGATAAGCATAAATTGATATTACTTCAATTGTGTTTGTGAATTCATTCATGAATCTATGCTGTCATTACATTTAAAATGTCATCAGTCATCAGATCTTACTACAAAAGCTTGTACTCAAAGAAACTGGAAAATGTAAATGAAATGGATGATTTTCTAGACAGATATCATGTACCAAAATTAATCAAAGCAGGTGAACAATCTTAACTGTCCCATATCCTCTAAGGAAATAGAAGATGTCATTAAAATCCTCCCAACCAAAAGGAGTCTGTGGTCTGATGGCTTCAGCTCAGAATCCTATCAGACCTTCAAAGAACAGCTAATACAACACTCCTCAAACTATTCCATGAAACAAAAACCGAAGGAATACTGCCTAATTCATTCTATGAAGCCACAACTACTCCAATACCTAAACCACACAACACAGAGTGAGAATTTCAGACAATTTCGCTTATGAACATCTATGCAAAAAATACTCAAAAACATTCTAGCAAAACGAATCTAGGAAATTATCCTTCACCACAATCAAGTAGACTTCATCACAAGGTTGTAAGGTTGTTTCAATATTTGAAACTTCTTTAATGTAATCCACCATATAAACAAACTCAATGAAAAAAAAATCATATGATCATCTCATTAAATAACTGAAAAAGCATTTGACCAAATACAATAACTCATCATGTTAAAAGTACTAGAGATGTCAGGAATTCAAGGCTCATACCTAAACATAATAAAAGCAATATAGAGCAAACCACCAGCCAGTATCACATTAAATGAAGAGATACTTAAAGCAATTCCACTAAAAATGCCCACTCACTCTGTATCTATACAATGTACTACTCAAAGTGCCAGCTAAAAGAATAAGGCAATAAAAGGAGATCAAGGGAATAGAAACTGGCAAGGAAGTCAAGGCACCGCTATTTGCAGATGATATAATAGTATTCATAAGTGACCACAAAAATTATGCCAGAAAACTTCTACACCTGATAAACAACTTCAGCAAAGTGAGTGGATATAAAATTAACCTAAACAAATCAGTAACCTTCCTTTACACAAATGAAAAATGAGCTGAGAAAGAAATTAGAGAAACAACCCCCTTCACAAGAGTCACAAATAACTTCAGATGACTCTATCCAATCTAGTGAAAGATTTATATGACAAGAAATTCAAATCTCTCAAGAAAGGAATTTAAGAAGAGGGATAGTATTTGAAATGTAAATGAAGAAAAAATCTAATAAAAATGTGAAAAATAAAAGTAAAGTGGAAAGGGGGACAATATTTGAAATGTAAATAAATAAAATTCCATTGAAATTAAAAATAAAAGTAATAAAATTATCAAAATTGATATGAAGTTTCATAAGGCAATGTATGGATCCAGAGGATGTTTGGTGACTCTTTGCTTAGAATAAGGAAAATAGGTGTCTAGTGCTATTAGCCTTTCATCTTGCTTTATTAGAATTTCCAGGTCAGTGGCCAGATAGTAATTCAAGGCAGTGATCATAGAGCTCCAAAATCCTCCCTCAAGAAGATGCCATCCCAAAAATTTCACCTTCATTTTGGAGAATTATTTTTTCTTTTACCAATATGTTGAGTTTTCATACACTGCCACTGCAGGTTAATATTAAAGCTGAGTTAAATGTATCTGGAAAGATTACAACATTCTAATTAGAAATCTCACATGTCAGAAGCTGCTTCTAGTGAAAGAGCAGGATGAATGAAAGCTGGGGAAATCTAGATCCTTGGGGACTAAGACTCCATTCATGATGGCCCTTGACTGAAGGTTCCATAAGGACCATGGCAAATTTTCTTTATCCTGACTGGATGGCCGGGGTGCTTCTGACTAATGCTTCTCTCTTGTTCTTCATAGGTCGTCTGTTTCACTTCACTGATCATTCTTCTTCCTCAGAGGCTGTCCATGTTTTGTTTTGGTATTGGTACTCTTTTCTTTTCTTCTTTTCTTTTCTTTTCTTTTCTTTTCTTTTCTTTTCCTTTCTTTTCTTTTCTTTTCTTTTCTCTTCTCTTCTCTTCTCTTCTCTTCTCTTCTCTTCTCTTCTTTTCTTTTCTTTTCTTTTCTTTCCCTTTGTGTTTAACAATTTGGCAAAAGTTAGAATTATCCATTGAGAATATACCTCCATAGGACTGCCCTTTAGGAAAGCCTGGGTAACACGGTCTTCTTTTTTTTTTTTTTTTTTTTTTTTTTTTTTTTGACCTTTTTTTTTTCATTTTTTATTAGGAATTTAGCTCATTTACATTTCCATTGCTATACCAAAAGTCCCCCATACCCACCCACCCCCAATCCCCTACACACCCACTCCCCCTTTTTGGCCCTGGCGTTCCCCTGTACTGGGGCATATAAAGTTTGCGTGTCCAATCGGCCTCTCTTTCCAGTGATGGCCGACTAGGTCATCTTTTGATACATATGCAGCTAGAGTCAAGAGTTCCGGGGTACTGGTTAGTTCATAATGTTGTTCCGCCTATAGGGTTGCAGATCCCTTTAGCTCGGTCTTCTTTAATACTGAATGATTTGAAAGGATCCTGCCCATTGTGGGAGTGGTGGCCACCACTGGGTAGGTAGTCCTGGGGTATAGAATAATGCAGGCCAGAAAAGTGTAAGCCGAAATGCAACATTCACCCACAGCTCCTGTTTCAGCTCTTGCCTTGTGATTTCTTACTTGAGTTCCAGCCCTGAATTCTTTTAGTGACAGAATATGACCTGAGAGTTGTAAATTGAAACAAACACTATCCCTCCAGCCCCAAAATGAGTATCATTGAAATTAAGTTTAATCCCCAAAATATTTATAAACGTTAAATTATTCATTCATATATAACTGTACTGCTTTCTATTCAGACCTGCAGACTTGTATTACTGATTTACTTAATTACTGATTGCTTAAATGATACTCATTTCTAATTATTTTCCACAAAGTGATCTCTCTACATCAATAGGATGAAGTCACTGAGAGCTTTTGATTTCTTTTGAGAATGCAACTGAAATGGCTGAAATTGCATGATAGAAATATAAAGTATATCATCTCTATATTTCACAGTAAATACAGATTACAGAAAAGTAAAATATGCTCATTTTGCAGGAATGGACTGTGTTTCAGAAAGTTTATACTAAATGCAACAATGATGTGTCTATATGGTGGTGAGAATAAAAAGGGGAGGTTCTGTGATCTTCACTTCTCTGTTGTTCCTCGCAAATGTCAGGAATGTTATCTTACCTGCCCCAGAATCATAGACTAAGTTTAAGTCTCAACGATATTTTGAAAGTGACCCCTGTGTGAATCTAGTCAGCAAATTAGTTCCACTATTGAAAATCTGATTTTCCTTGAACCCAGAAATTCCAAAATTGTTTCACATTTCTAGAAAAAGAGATTTAATATGCAGTATATGAGTTTGAAATTGAGAATTTTACAATGTTTCTTTCAACATTTAATATTTAGTATTAGTGCTAGGAAGTAAAATATTTGCTTGTACAGAAAAAATTAAAAATTCAAAAAGATCGAGGTTTGCTTCAAATTCCTTATGAAATTTAACAAAATCAGAAACTTAAGTATCCAGAAATTCCTTCAGAGGAAGTATATATGTAAAGGTAGGTACATATACAAGATTACACACACACACACACACACACACACACACACACACACATGCACACACCAAACAAACAAACAAATAACCCCTGGGTTTGTTAATCTAAACAGAAATAAAATGTAGATCATTTGAAGAGACAAAATAGTATTCATTTTTTACATAAATCCATAATAATTCTAATTGCAAAAATATCTTTAGCCGGGCAGTGGTGGTGCACAGCTTTAATACCAGCACTTGGGAGGCAGAGGCAGGCAGATTTCTGGGTTGGAGGCTAGCCTGGTCTACAAAGTAAGTTCCAGGACAGCCAGGACTACACAGAGAAATCCTGTCTCAAAAAAAAATCTTTATATTTAATGTTAAGTCTGACATTCAAATTATTCTGTACAAGCAAAGATTTCTTTGCATTTGTGGAAGTCTCAATAGAAATTTATGCATTTATTTAAATAAGAAAATAGTGTATGTAGTTGTTTGTGTGTTTGGATGTGCAAAACATTCACTTGCTCTTGGTAGCTTCATGCATAGCTACTTATTGAGAGAGGACAGAGATGTGTGGTATTTCCTGGAAGTTGTCTGTGAGACCATGTTGATGGAAATTGTTAAAGACTTTCAATATCTCAGTAAAAGATGGTTGCTTACTGATTCTAAATAATTACATCTTTTGACTACAGTCTTCAGTGAAAACAATATCAGACATCAAGTATATACCAGTGATAATAATATTAATAATAATAATTCAAATGATTTTGGTAAATATTTCACTTAGACCCATTTTGAAAATCAGTGTCACTCTTAAGCTTGAATTACCACACATCTAGAGAAAAGTTGAAAATTCTGTCCTCAAAGAAAGGTCTGACCTTCAGTCAGAGGCCCTTATTACAGCCCTCCATGACATCTCTCTGACCTGACTTCTTGCTCTGCAGCATAAGAACACTTCAAATAACCGGGAAAGCTTGTGGTACGAAAGGGGGTTTACAGAAGTAAAGGGTAAGACTGTATGAAGAACTGCAAAGGTGAAGCTCACACTGGTTGTAGACTATGGAAGCAAAAAAGCATTTAATTGTCAATGACAGAAAGCAAACCCATTACAGTACAAAGAGGTGCTACCAACGGACTAAGAATGCAGGAGGGAAGCAGACAGCTATCCGCCAAGAAATAAAGAGAATATTTCCACATAGCTCGTGATCTCATTCAGAGGAAAGAATAGGCAGAGAAAGTGGTGTGATTGGCAAGCTTGACAGCCATCTTGTGTTGAGGGAGAGAGAGGATAATGAAACTATGGAGTTAGAACCCAGCTGGTGTATTTTTTTTTTCTGCTTCATTCTTATTAAATGTAAATTTGGAGATCCAAATACTTTGAAAGCAACTATAATAACCAAAGAAGTCAAAGCAAAGGCAGAGCTGATTAGCAAGCATAATGAACAAAGAAGAATTTCAAAGAAAGTTAAAGAATAATGTTAGTTTTCAAAAATAAATCACCTGTCGAAATTTGATTGCAACGAAGATCAAATACAACTCCTGTGAAGTGAAAAAAATCAAAACGAGGAAGAAAAATATACAAAGTAAGTCATCCCAATAAATTGAGAACTAGGGTTAGTTTAAAATATATCTTGGAGATGGGGAAATAAGATGTTGTGTAGGGAAAATAAATGTAAAAATAATGTATGTGAAGTATCTTTTAAAGTAAATTCTTACTGTGGTGCCTAGAGAAGATAATAGTGGATTCTCAAGTGTATTTGGCCTTGAGTTTTGATAGTGCTAGC
Organism: Mus musculus; assembly: GCF_000001635.26. Taxonomy (NCBI): domain Eukaryota; kingdom Metazoa; phylum Chordata; class Mammalia; order Rodentia; family Muridae; genus Mus; species Mus musculus. Next base: position 47,240,654 of record NC_000069.6, on the reverse strand, counting down.
CATTTAATTATTTCTGAATGTGTGTGTCTTATGGGCTATCTATGGTTATGGTGGCAGGAGGAAAATAACTTTTGGATCTGTGCATTATGCAGCTGAATCATCCAGCTAAAAATTTCGACTAGGAAAGAAAATTAACATAATAAATTTGAGCTTAATAATTTGTTTCATTTCTTGTTGACAACATGAAGCAAAAATCCTGCCTCAAGAGGGCATTATAATTTTAAAATACAAAAATAAGCAAGGGTTGGCATAAATTATGTCACTGTGTTCACATTAAATTCTGACAGGATAATAGTACAACTCTAACAAGCTGTGTTTGCCCTGAGAGGGATGTCTGTGGTCTCTGCTAGTGTAAAAAATCTGAGCTTATGGATTTACTGTGTTCACCTCCCTTAAAACAACCTGAGCCTGTGTAGTTGTCATAAAACATTCACTAGAGTAAATTTTAATTAAAGTTAACCCAAAAAGGTAAAGGTAAATATCTAAGGATATTTTTGTTGTTTGTTTGTTTGTTTTGCAATATTGGTTACTTGAGAATAAAACAACAATGTCACAATGCAAAATGATACAAGATAAAATTTCTATTGCTGTTTTGTTACTGCTCATTTGATTCACTTTGGGAGGAACTTATTATTTAGACTTCTGGAGTTGTGCCATCCTGGATATACAAGTGAGATTAAAAAGAACTCTTTGCTGAACAAACACCGGTTTGCCAGTGGATTTCAGAGGGGGAAACCCTAGAGGCTGTTGTTTTGCTATTTTCTCTGCTCCCTGATACAGAAAATACCACGAGTGAGTCAAAAGCCTTCCTCTGAGGCCTCATGGAGTGATGTAACCGTCCTGACAGATATGAGTGTATTCGGAAGGCACACTTTCATTCTCAGATTAACACAATGCATCCCAGTAATTTAACTTTTACCCCACGAATCTAATGCTAGGAAATGAAATTTCTGGAAGAGCAACAACAGAACCTTTTCACCCAAAACTCTTTCCTCCTTTTAAAGATATAACGAGGGTAAGTCTTGAACAAGACCACACCTTGACTGGGTCTGCATAGATGTTCACGTCTGTGACCCTTTCTCCATATTCTAATCTCACTTCAGGAAGTTTAAGGTGTAATGGAGAGGTTATTGTATCCCATTGTTCGTACTCAAACTGTGGTCACAGAGAGTATTTTTTTGTCCTTTGTCTGTATTAGTTTGCTTACTGACCACACCTGGCAGAATCTTCTCTGCGCCCTGATACAGAAAACACAGCATAATAGCAAGTTCATCAGCAGCAACACTGACAGGATTGTTGCTAACAGCATATGGCAATTTTCAAGAAAATATAAACTTTAGATTACACTGGAAAAGTGATTACACTGGAAAGAAAAAAAAAACAAACAACAAACAAGCAAACAAACTTCTAATCAAGAGAACCGAGCTTCTGACTGGGTGGGGACTTGGCATCCAGTCAAAACAGGTCATTTGCTGCATCAGGAAACACTCCTAGAAATGTGGGCTTACTTTAAGTTAATCTGAAGAGATAATAAATTGTCCATTAATGAGGTTCTGTGCAACCCTTTCCCAGGGCAGTAGCTGACAACCTGTAGCATAATTCTGCCTGCTTTTGGGAAGGGTTCAGAATTATTTAGAAAAAGCAAACAAACATAAATTTTCTTATTTTTGTCTATCCTTTTTCTCTTAGTTTCATATCTTTAAAAATTAGAAGTTTTTCTCCAAAACTTTGGGCCTCCTTACTATTCCTCTGAATCCTTCTTTCCTGCCGTCAGGCTTCTTGGCCAGATAGCTAATGTCTATGTCAGCTGACATAGCATAGCTTTTCTCCTCCCCTTCCATCATCTTTCCCTGGGAGGATACTGACTTTTATACCTTCCCTGCCTGGGAGCTTTTCTTCATGGACAAAAATTCTCCATGAGCTTCCAGTTTTCTAGAATTCTGAGTCTTTTATTTTTTTAAAAACTATGAGATAAAGTTCAAAGGAGGTTCTACTCTTCTTCCTGTGTGATTATGATGCCGTGTCCATATCAGAAACTATTCAGGTAGATACTCATGCAGTGGAATTCTAACTGGGAAATGGGCAGAAGAAGGACCGCAGACTTGGCTTTCCCTGGTGTCATATTTGCTTTTCAGGAACATCCGGACACCACACTTTAACTGCAATGAGACCACATGTGGTTTCTAACCTCAACCTCTCTCATTGTGATGACTTTTTTTCAGAAGCCCTGTCATTAGTGCCAGGAAACATCATTTTATTAAAATCAAAACAATGAATTTTATCCTCAGCCTGGTTATAGCCGGACATCTCTGAAGCAGTGAGATAGACTTGAACTTTTACAAAGGCTGTGATTTCCTTACCCTTAGGAACCTCTCACATAATTATCCTATTTTCTTACCAAACATGACAGTCTTTTTGCCTTCTCTCTCTTATCAAACAGTATTTTTTTCACACAATTGATCATTTATGACAAGCTACTCACAAAGATTCTCCTCGAGTATCTCTTTTCTCAGTCCCGTTCAAAGCCAAACAAGATAAGGGCTCTTTTCATGCAGAGACAGCCAGATATGAGCACACATCATAATTTTACATTGACCTTTAGTGTATATTACTTCTCATATCACAGTAGACTTGTGAGCAGAGAGTGGGCTAAACTGATTGCTGGGTATACACCTTTTGCTTGCACATAGTGACCTGCTTCTGCCAAGTAGTCATTATATAGTTATGGTTGTATAATTACCCCAAATATCACACAACAAACTAGAGAATGCATCTTCACATCTTGTGAAGACATTTCTTATTTAAACTATGATATTGCTTATTTTCCTAAAATGTGTTATACTATCTCACATATCAACCCAAACATAAAAGTTCCTGTAGTCAATAATTTTTCATATGATTTGAAAGCTAAAGCTCCAATACTGTCAAATGTAAAACTAAAAAAGAAAGTCATATATTTTATACTTTTAATATACAATGATATAGAATACACTTGCCCACTCAAAAATAAGTTATGTGGAGGTACAATAAAAGTAGAATTGGCCGAAACATGTTATAAATCCATCAGGGCAAAAATTAAGTACCATAGTTTTATGCCAAGTATAAAAGTCACATAACTGCATCGATAAGCTCCAAAGAATTTGGACAGTTCTGTCTCAATGGTCCTACAATCTGAGCACAAAGGGGTATCACTCATGTTAGCTCTGCTTGATATAACTCTAGTCAGCAGATTTATCACATATTTCATGTATTGCTATCCTACTGTTTTTCCATTGACACCCAATGTTTTAACCCTGAGGCTTTATGTGTAACATGCTCAGTGGTTATAGGACATCTGACCATAGTACAAAATGCCTGGCCACTGAAGCTCTTTTTAGACTTCTCAGTGCACTTCTTCATGAGTACAGCTCTTGTCTTCTGAACATCTGAAAACCACTACCTTATAACTTCTGTTTGGTGTGATTTAAAATAATTCTGAGTAAATTCATGTTCTTAGATATTTACAATTTTGGTTTTTTTTAAAAATAAGTTTCTTTTTTCATTAATTAATTAATTTACTTATTCATTTTACATACCACAATCAGACATCCTCTCCTCCCAGTCAACACCCCTACAGCTCCTTCCCGCCCTCCTCTTCTCCTCTGAGAAGGGGAGCCACTCCTAGGTATCACCCATCCTGGTACATCAAGTCTTTACAGGACTAATCACAATTTCTCTCAGTGAGGCAAGATAAGATAGCCCAGTTCAGGAAAAGAGATCAACAGAGAAGTAACACATTCAGGGATAGGTCCTTCTCCAGTTGTTAGAAGACTCACATGAAGACCAAGTTGCATATTTGCTACATACGTGCAGGGAGCCTAGGTCCAGCCCATGTTTGCTCTATTGTTGGTGGTTCATTCTCTGGAAATACAGAAGTATTTCAGGTTCAGTGATCAAAGGGTCCAGGTTCAGTAATCAAAAAATCCATTAATGTAATCCAACATATAAACAAACTGAAAGAAAAAAAAATCACATGGTCATCTCATTAGTTGCTGAAAAAGCCTTTGAGAAAATCTGCCTATGTCCTTTTGTCTTTTATAGATTCTGTTGAGAAGTTTGTTCTAATTCTAATAGTTCTGCCTTTATATGTTACTTGGCCTTTATCTCTTGTGGTTTTAAGATTCTTTCTTTGTTTTTCAGTACATTTAGTGTTTTGATTATCATGTGGCAGGAAGATTTTCTTTTTTAGTCTACTCTATATGGTGCCTGTAAGCTTCTTATACATTTATTCGAATATCTTTATTTAGATTAGGGAAATTTACTTCTATGATTTTGTTGAAGATATTTTCTGGGCCTTTGAGTTGTGAATCTTCTCCTTCTATTAGTTTTGAGCTTTTCATAACATCCCAAATTTTCTCGATGTTTTCTGTTGGAAACTTTTTAGCTTCAGCATTTTTTTTTTCGACTGATGTATCAATTTCTTCTATGGTATTTTCTACTTCTGAAATTCTGTCTTCCATGTCTTGTATTCTGCTGTGGCTTTATTTCCTGTTCTTTCCCTAGATTTTTCAATTTTAGGTTTGCCTCACTTTAAATTTTCTTTATTGCTTTTATTACAATTCTCAGGTCTGGAACAGTTGTGTTCCTTTACATGTTTGATTTTATTTACCTACCTTTCTTTAAGAGTTGCATTTATTTCCTCCTTAAAGGCCTCTATACTCTTCACAACATTTTTAACCCCTCAAATTTAAGAGTGAATTGTATACTTGAACTTACTTGCAATATATTGTAAATATACAAGATGGTGATTAAATTCAGCCAATTCACTGAAAACATTTTCTTTTTTATGATGAATTATATTTTTTGATTTTAATATGTTTAGAATACTTCTTATGTCTTTTTCCTCTTCCCGTCCTCCTTACCCTATTATGTATCCTCCCCTGCTTTATTATTGTTTTCTTATTTTCTAATTATTATTATTTTATTTATTTATTTTTTACTTATTCACTTTACCTCTTGCTCACCACCCACTCCCAGTCATCCATTTCACAATCTTTCCCCACATACCTACATTTTCCTCTGAGAGGATATGGAACACACTGGTATCCCCCGACACTGACACATCAAGTCTCTGTGGGGCTAGGCATATCCTCTCCCACTGAGACCAGAGAAGGCAGCCCAGCTAGAAGACATATGCAGACACCCACACACGATCAGTGGATAGGACATAGGAACTTTTTTGGAAGATCTAGAAGATTCTGGTCACTAAGGGGACAGGAACTTCACAGGAAGACCGACAGAATCAACTAACCTGGACCCTTGGGCCTCTCGGAGACTGAATTACCAACCATGGAACATACACATGCTGAATGAACCTAGTTCCCCTGCACATTTATAGCAGATGTGCAGCTTGGTCTTCATGTAGATCCTGAACAAGTAGAGCAGGGACTATCCCCCTTGACTCTTTCTATCAAAAGCATGTCCTCTTTATGAAGTGTTATTGCATATATACATAGATTAGAAGATATACATCCATGACTAAACATATGGTACTGGACAACCCTTGCTCTACTCAGGGAAAGAACATCTCTCCTGTCTCCACATTTTCTATAAAGCCTTTATTTATTTGTTTAGAGTTGAGGCCTTGTGAATTTTCCCCAAAATTTTAGTTTTGAAGCCCTGTAAATTGCCCACAATTTCAGTATAGAAGATAATTCTTTGCCGTTTTATGCTTTCAGAATTTCAGCCATGTAATTTCAAAGTTCCCTTCATCTCAGAGACAGTAATATCTAACTTCCTGACTTGCAATTTGAACATAAGACTTAACCACACATTAAACAGAACAAAGGCTTCTGCAATTGCTTTTGCTGAAATTAGTAAACATTGTGTCCATCATTCTAATATGCAATTGAGAATGCTAATAATTACTTAAGAGAAAAATCTTATTATCTTCTTTAATTCTAGAAGATATACGGCAGAACTCATTTTTATTTGATTATTTAAAAAAATAGTTGTGTCTGCTTAAGTCTAAATTACTTTCTGCCCTCCTGTTTCCTTATTTTATTGTTTTATTTGTTACTCAATAAATTACGTCTTCACTAAAATGTTTACAAAATAGAGCATTTGACTGTTCATACCACAAAATTAAATGTTTCCGTGTTTTGACAAGGGTCAATGGATATAGTCATTTGTAAAACTTATTTAATTCATTAAAGATTCAAGTTAACTCATTAGAAATAAAGGATCCTGAGATATATCATGAGAAGATCAAAATACAAGTCAAACCAGGGTGGTAATGTTAAATGTTACATGTTTCAGTAATAAACTATCAAATTATTCATACATAAATACAACCTGTTGAGAGGGATGTTAATTGTAACTCTATTGGGCATCAGCTTCTATGCTAATAAACTAAGCGTTTGGTTTGGTATCAGATATGTGCATCTCAACGGTTTGTAGAACAGACCAAAGGGAAGTATGTCATGAAGTGGCCTAGATAGCTAACTGCCATCAATACTTGTTCTTTTTCTTTTGTTTGTAAAGAGCCTAATCCTGTTTTATTCATTCTAATTTTCATTACACTAATTTTACTTATATCTAAGTAATTTTAAAGAAATAATATTTTTAAATTCAAAATAAAGTAGGTTCTAGTATATATGAACCACATCTTAGTTTATCATACCTCTTTGACAAAATACTGTAAGCTTCAAACTCTATTTTAAAAAGATATTTTTTATTGTTGGAAAGTCTGAGAAGTTAACTACTAGTGCCCTAAGCATTCTGCATGTGTGAATGTTCCATGGTCTTTGCAATTTAAAATATTACTTTTAGACTATGTATTCCTGTAGTGAAGAGACAGCATTAATGCTTCTTTTATAAAGATATTAGTATTAACTAGGAGGGTCCACAAATGTCTAGGTGTCAGAATTAATTAAAGTCTTTGGGTCAGAGAGAAACAGAATCAAACAGAAAACAAAACAAAACAAGAAATGGAGAAAGAGTAAATGTTAAAAGGAAGCAGGGGTTCCTTGGCAGTAGGAAGGGGATACATATGAAACTGTCAAAGAGTAAAAGTAAACTAATGAGTATCTAAGATATCAAAGTACAGCACAGATACACTGTCAACAACACACCAAACAGGCACAGTTTGAAGGTAGTTTCCTTCACCAATCCATGGGACTTTGATGTCATTTTTTTTTTATTTCTGGAAAAACAGTTAATATCAATTATAAAAGGAGTCTCCTCCATATGCTGATAGCCAGTACATCATCTTCAATTTCATGGGTTTTTTGTTTTGTTTTTTTGTTTTTTTGTTTTTTTTTTTTTGTTTTTTTGTTTTTTTGTTTTTTGTTTTTGTTTTTGTTTTTTATCAATAGCAGGAGACGCTTATACACAGAATATGACCTTTGATGAAACCCTATAAGAGATGTGTTTCTACCCTATTTATAAGAGATCTAACATGGTCCTTCCTAGAGGAAAAACAAGCAAGTATCTGTTTCATATTGCAGGGCCTTTAGGGAAGAGTAAAACCAAATCTCCAAGTTATCAGAAGATAACACAGTCATAACTAATGTATTATTGATAATTTCAAAGGATAAAGTTTCTGATGAGATTTTATCGTGTAAATAATCCAAGTGACAAGGAAATGGATATTTCTGTAGCATAAAAAATAAGATAATAGCAATTTTTCCAAATTAGACAGCCTGTCATTAAGAACAATAATGAGCAGACTGCACCCAAATGGCTTATCCAGTGCTACAGCAGATTTTTACGAGTCTACGTAACATTTTATAGACAAAACCTTTCTGGTATGTGAAGAATAATTCTAAGACAGTATGTGTTTTTGTGTACATAATATGCATATTAAGTTTGTACAATGCCAAGAATCTGTCAAACAATCGGCAAAAAGGTGGAAACAATATATTAAGAAAGCCAAGAATTCTGTTAACATGATCTAGCAACTCTGTAGCAGAAAATCAACATCTATATTTTCATGGAAACCTTAAAGGTAATTTATAAATACTGCCTAAGGAAAACAAACCATCTTAAAAAGATGGTAATTTAATATTTTTAACTTTGGGTAAAGGAAATAACTTAAACAATAATTTACATTTACTGTAATGACAAAAATTCAGTGTGTATCCCCAGGTCAACAAATAAAAGATTCACCAAAGCTACAGATTATAAGTCTGACAAATCTCTAAGCTACATCAAGGATGAATTTTCATAGTTTCTCCACTTATAAAGCTATAATCAATTGAAGGATTCCTTTTCTAGCACAGTTAGGTCATCAAGCATGAAAGTACAAGTCTATTACATACTAGTGAAGAAGGAAGAGAGGAGTATGTTGAGAGAGAGAGAGAGAGAGAGAGAGAGAGAGAGAGAGAGAGAGAGAGAGAGAGAGAGAGAACCCACAGATGATAGGCAATGAATTTTACTGTTTTGAAGCTACAAAGAATGTGTTTCCTTTGAAATTTTTGGAAAAACAAGACATAATTGTCTCAACTAAATGAAGCTTGGATATCTTTAGCTTTTTCTTTTCTTTTCTTTTCTTTTCTTTTCTTTTCTTTCTTTCTTTCTTTCTTTCTTTCTTTTTCATTTTTATTAGACATTTTCTTTACATTTCAAATGTTATCCCCTTTCCTAGGTTCCCCTCTGAAAACCCCTATCCCTTCCAACCCTTCCCCTGATAACCAACCCACCCACTCCTGCTCCTTAACCCTGGCAGTCCCCTACACTGGGGCATATAACCTCCACAGGAACAAGGACCTCTCCTCCCATTGATGACTGACTAGGCCATCCTCTGCTATATAAGTGGCTTAAAGCCATGGGTCCCTCCATGTGTTTTCTTTGGCTGGTGGTTTAGTCCCATGGAGCTCTGGAGATATTGTTTGGTTCATTTAGTTGTTCCTCCTATGGGACTGCAAACCCCTTTAGCTCCTTGGGTACTTTCTCTAGTTCCTTCATTGGGGACCCTATGCTCTGTCCAGTGGATGACTGTGAGCATCCACTTCTGTATTTGTCAGGCACTAGCAGAGCCTCTCAAGAGACAGCTACTCTGGAAATCAGATTGGCAGTTCCTCAGAAAATTGGACATAGTACTACCTGAGAATCCAGCAATACCACTCCTGGCCATATACCCATAAGATGCTCCAACATATAATAAGGACACTTGCTCCACTATGTTCATATCAGCTTTATTTATAATAGCCAGAAACTGAAACGAAGCCAGATGTCCCTCAACAGAGGAGTGGATACAGAAAATGTGGTACATTTACACCATGGAGTACTATTCAGCTATTAAAAGCAAATAATTTATAAAATTCTTAGACAAATGGATGGATCTGGAGGATATCATCTTGATTGAGGTAACCCAATCACAAAAGAACACACATGATATGCAATCACTGTTAAGTGGATATTAGCCCAGAAACTTGGAACACCCAAGATAAAATTCGCAAAACACATGAAACTCAAGAAGAAGGAAAACCAAGGTGTGGATTCTTTGGTCCTTCTTAGAAGTGGGAACAAAATAACCATGAGAGGAGATGCAGAGACGACGTGTGAAGCAGAGACTGAAGGAATGATTCCAAAGACTGCCCCACCTGGTGATCCATCCCATAAACAACCACCAAAGCCAGACACTATTGTAGATTCCAACAAGATCTTTAGCTTCACCGAAAGTGAAGAAGTATGCTCCTGCCCCTCCCAAAGCCGAAGCCAAAGCGAAGGCCTTGAAAGCTAAGAAGGGGGTGCTGAAAGGTGTCCACAGCCACAAAAAGAAGAAGATTCGAATGTCACCAACCTTCCGGTGTCCCAAGACCCTGCAGCTCTGGAAGCAGGAAAAATATATTTGGAAGAGTGCGCCCAGGAGAAACAAGCTTGACCACTATGCTATCATCAAATTCCAACTGACCACTGAGTCAGCCATGAAGAAAATAGAGGACAACAACACTCTTGTGTTCATTGTGGATGTCAAGGCCAGCAAGCATCAGATCAAGCAGGCTGTCAAGAAACTCTATGACATCGATGTGGCCAAAGTCAATACCCTGAAAGGCCCGAAGGAGAGATGAAGGTGTATGTTCGATTGGCTCCTTATTATGATGCCCTAGATATTGCCATCATCTAAACTGAATCCAGATGGCTAATTCTAAATATATACTTTTTTTCACCATTAAAAAAAAAAAAAAAAAAAAAAAAAAAAAAAGATTTATTCTAAGTACACTGTAGCTGATGGACCAGAAGAGGGCACCAGATCTCATTACCAGTGGTTGTGAGCCACCATGTGGTTGCTGGGGTTTGAACTCAGAACTTTTCAGAAGAGTAGTCGGTGCTCTTACCCGCTGAGTCATCTCGCCAGCCCCAGATCTTTAGGTTTTCTAAGACAGTTTGTCTTCAAACTATTTCTCATAGTTCAAGAGGCAACGGTGAGATGGAGTTAAAGGCAAGGTTCTTCAGAAGCCTATGCCCTATGAACAAGTAACCTACTTCATGTTGCTAGTACTGACATAAGTCAGGGAGATATTGAATGTTTAATATTCTTTCAGAGCACAGTGATTATCTAGATAAATGGCCACATGTCTGATATCTTACCGTATTACAAAACCTGAATTCCTCCTGTTACAGAGGCAATCATGCTCCAATAGTCAATCATGGGACACTTCTAAGTCTTAGGCCAGTAGGTCATCTTCACAAACACTGGGAAATACTGGGAATTTTACCTTTCCATAGCTATAAAACAATATTTTAAATGTTTGCAGTAGTATAATTTTGCTCATTCAAATATAACCTGCAGGAACCTGAGCATCCCTACTAACTTAATATTTTTCACAGTTGTCAGGAATGACCACTTATGGTACAAACCCTAGTTATTTGTATCACCCTCTAGTTATCATCCTGTGTTCCATTTTCTGTTTTGGTCACTCCAGAGATAATCTTAGGTGCTGATGTTAATTAAAATGTTATATCTTGGTTGCAAACCTCAGTTCCACTGGGAAAATTGCAAGGAAGGAGACTGATTGATAACTGAGATGTTACTATATGTCCTGTTCCAGAACTGTAAATGAGAAGAAAAAGAAAGAAAGGAAGGAAGGAAGGAAGGAAGGAAGGAAGGAAGGAAGGAAGGAAGGAAGGAAGGAAGAAAGAAGAGAAAGAAAAAAGGAAGCAATTTTGCCTCTTCTTATTGTAGCAAAATTAGTTTTTTTGTGTGTGCTTTCTTTTTTTTAATTAGCATGGATAAAATGGTTAACAATGAATAATCCTGTAGAAAATATCAGATAAAGCCATGGGAGACCATTGAGGATCAGGAGGAAAACAAGAATTAACAGAAACTAAGCAGGTACAGTGAAAAGGACATCTACTATGGCACAATTGCAGTTCTGTGACAATGTGAGCGCTAGGGCTTTAATTTGTACAGAAGTTATTTTACTCTCCTTTCAGGCATTAAGTATCAGGACTCCCAGTTGTCTTTCAGCCTGAACTTCCTCGATTTATCCAGTCTGGTTTCCTCTCCCCAAAGTCATCCAGCAAGAACTAACTTCATATATCTACCTTTGCTCTTGGGTAAAGACCCCCTCCATTCTCCCCAGCTTGTGCTGCTCTTGCTCAGCTTTCAACTTTTTCCCGTTGAACTCTGAGACACTCTTGATTGGTTTTAGCTTCAAAACACTGATATCAACCTGTCCTCTTCCTGAACAAGTGTTGCTTTAAAAAGAACCAAAATGTTCAAACACAATTCTCAAAAGAATATCCTCATTTATAATGTTTATTCTCATTTTCCTATGGATAATTTAAGAGTGCAAGAATTGTATTGCACTCTGAAAATCTCCAGAATTCCAAAAGATGAGTTATAATTGGATGGCATAGTTGTCTGTACAACACTACCAAACTAGCCATTGCTTATTTAAGACTACCTTTTTTCCTCCCAACTCCTAAAACTCCATGCAGCCCTCTCACTTGGTTTGAAGCTAACAATATAACATATTGCTAAGTCTCTCAACACTGCTAACAAAGCCTAAAGCCTACAAATTGTCCCATGAGCAGCTATTTACAAAATGAAAATTATTTATTGGCTTCAAATCTATATTGAAAAGGCCTTGGAGGGTAGGGCTGTTGTACATGATGAAAGATAAGTTCTACAGGTAGAACACATTTTACTTTGAAGCTTCAGATCCAAAGAGCATAAATCCCCACGTGTGGTATGGAAGGCAAATCTTTTAAATCCATTTTGGAATTGATTTTTCACTATACAGCTCAATGCTGTTCTTAAAGAGAAATGATTTTCTCGCAAAGCACATACATAATGACTCTTGAAATGTCACACTTAAAAAAGTAGTTACAATTACTCGAAGCATTTAAAAATTTCAGTAGTCAAATGTACCACATACTGCCAAGATGTAATCTGAAATGTAAAAGTTTCACCACAAAATTTTTATTTTTTGTGTATCCACTAGACTGATGATAAAAGATTTTAATGAAGACCGGTTTTAGAATTTTGTTCCATGTACTAAGGGAGTAGTTACAGAAACTCTCCCACAGTCTCCTTTTTATCATTTCGGTGTGATATTAGTACTCTGTATCCATACAATGGTAGTGTTAAAAGAATTCACATATGCATGATCTTTAGTACCTGGTACATATGAGATAGAAGAAATGTGAATATTTTTATTATATGGATATAAGCAGGAAGTATGAGAATGTATGTGCATACGTAAATTTTATGCAAATAAGCCTATTCAAGAACTACCAAATATCTATGGACATAATTATATATACACCATTGAAATCTGTTCTTAAATATACATTTCTCAGTATATAAAGTATTATGAGGGAATAATATTCAGGACCTTGTGGGTGTTAGTTATTTGGGAGAAGAAAATTATATTATTCAATATGCTCTAAAATAGAAGTCATAATAAAGGAAAAACAGCTATTATAATGTGTTTCAGTAAGGGCATGTTTTGTTTAAGTTGAATAAGAGCTATTTAAAACTTTAAAGTGTGAAATTACCCTTGGCCTTTGAAGTGGTAGTTTAATGTAAATGTAAGAATTAAAAGGTGACTAGCCATGTATTACTTTTTCACATTTGTCAGCTTAATCCAGCCGGGTAGTTTAGAAATTCTGTCACAGATGTCTGAAATTGTTAAAATTAGCATGTTTTATCTGCAGAATGCAGAATGTTCATTTACATAAAATTGGTTCATTTCTAACACAATGTAGCTATAAAAATATGTTTTTATAAAATACATTGAAGGTAGTTGAAACACTTTGTGGGAGAAATTGTTTGAGAGAAAACATAGAGGCATGTCTAATGAATTTCCAGGATTTCTCCCAGGCTAGATGTCCATTCTCTTAGTTGTACAAGGACACTAACCCTGAACCCAGGTTTGAAGTAAAATGTTACCATTGTTATAACAATGTATTGAAATATGACAGCTTATTAGCAACTAAATATTCATATAAGCTCTATGTACTCTAAAATTTTAGATGAATCATCTCCAACAGTACAGTGAGCTCAGGATAAGCCGCTTTCATTGCAGGTCATCTTGAACAGTTTTACATTTAAGAATTCTGACAAGTCAGACACTTTAAAACTCCAGCTCTATTTATACATTTTGATAAAAATCATCAGGATAAAAACTACTAAGAACATAATAAAACTATAAATAGAAGGGAAATCAGGTAAAGAAAATTGGCATTGATCAAGGAAACAGAGTTGATTTCAATCGAAAATTTGACAGAATTTCATTTTAACAATATACACAGAAATAAAATCTGTTTACAAATGTTTGGTTTTCTTTTTAAACTCAGAATCTACAGTGAGACACATATGTAAAATTTTCATTCTATATTGAATATGCATGAAAGGAAAAAAACTTACATATTAGGGTAAAGCCTAACAACCGAACTGTCATTTATACCTATGGTGAGAGGAAAAATCAGTTTTCTCCAGTAGAGTGAATCTGCGTATATCAACCACTGAATATATCAGCCACTATGCAGGAGTGCTTGGCTAACATTTAATGGACAGCCTAGATTTGTTTGTTTATTTGTTTTTAATATTTTAATTTAGTTTACAGTTTAGTGGGTGTGAGTGAAGGGGGAATGTAGTTTTATTTTGTTTTCTTGGTTTAGGCAGGTTTTGTTGTTGTTTGGTGGGGGGTTTCTTTGAAGAAAAAGTCCAAGTGGGCTAGATAGAGAGAAAGAGAATCAGGAAGGACGTGGGGAAGAAGAAGATATAATCAAAATATATTTAAAATTAAAAGTTGTTTTAAAAAAGACCATGTATGATAAAAAGACTATATTTATTGTTATAAAAAATAATATAAGTGATATTAAAAAACAAAAAAGCTTAAGTAATCCACAGAAGACACTCTCCTATTAATGCCTTTTTTTCTGTGGTAATACTTGATGGAGCAGCCAACACTTCTTTTTCAGCAGTGTGAAGAGGCATGGTTTGAATAGTTTTGCCAGACCAGTGTCATTTGAATCACATCTTAAAATGTATGAATGTCTAGGTCAGAAAGAGTGTGAATCTGAATGGGACACATACACGCACACACATACACACAAATGCAAGCATACACTTTCATCCAGGTTTCCCACACTGTCATGAGAATTAATTTCAGGTATTTATATGAAATTTGTTTATTACTTATATCCATTTAAACATAATGCCAAACTACTATCTCTCTAACATTAACCTTTTTTTATTTTTTAGATACTTCCTTTATTTACATTTCAAATGCTATCCTGAAAGTTCCCTATACCCTCCCCCCACCACGCTCCCCTACCCACCCACTCCCACTTCTTGGCCCTGGCGTTCCCCTGTACTGGGGCATATAAAGTTTGCATGTCCAATGGGCCTCTCTTTCCAGTGATGGCCGACTAGGCCATCTTCTGCTACATATGCAGCTAGAGACACAAGCTCTGGGGATACTGGTTAGTTCATATTGTTGTTTTACCTATAGGGTTGCAGACCACTTCAGCTCCTTGGGTATTTTCTCTACCTCTTACATTCAGGGCCCTGTGTTTCATCCTATAGACGACTGTGAGCATCCACTTCTGTATTTGCCAAGCACTGGCATAGCCTCATATGAGAGAGCTATATATGGGTCCTTTCAGCAAAACCTTGCTGGCATATGCAATAGTGTCTGGGTTTTGGTGGCTGATTATGGGATGGATCCCCGGGTATGGCAGTCTCTGGATAGTCCATCCTTTTGTCTTATGTCCAAACTTTGTCTCTGTAACTCCTTTCATGGGTATTTTGTTCCTATTCTAAGGAGGAATGAAGTATCCACATGTTGATCTTCCTTCTTGATTTTATTCTGTTTTGAAAATTGTATCTTGGGTATTCTAAGTTTCTGGGCTAATATCCACTTAGTGAGTGCATATCTAGTGACTTATTTTGTGATTGGGTTACCTCACTAAGGATGATATCCTCCAGATCCGTCCATTTGCCCAAGAATTTCATAAATTCATTGTTTTAATAGCTGAGTAGTATTCCATTGTGTAATTGTACCACATTTTCTGTATCCCTTCCTCTGTTGAGGGATATCTGGGTTCTTTCCAGCTTCTGGCTTTTATAAATAAGGCTGCTATGAACATGGTGGAGCATGTGTCCAAATTACCAGTTGGAATATATTCTGGGTATATGCCCAGGAGTGGTATTGCTGGATCCTCCTGTATTACTATGTCCAATATTCTGAGGAACTGGCACACTGACTTCCAGAGTGGTTGTACAAGCTTGCCATCCCACCAACAATGGAGGAGTGTTCCTCTTTCTCCACATCCATGCCAGCCTCTGCTGTCACTGAATTTTTTATCTTAGCCATTCTTACTGGTGTGAGGTGGAATCTCAAGGTTATTTTGATTTGATTTGCATTTCCCTGATGATTAAGCATGTTGAACATTTTTTTTTCAGGTGCTTCTCAGCCATTCGAGATTCCTCAGTTGAGAATTCTTTCTTTAGCTCTGTACCCCATTTTAATGGGGTTATTTGATTTTTTGGAGTCTACCTTCTTAAGTTCTTTATATATATTGGATATTAGTCCCCTATCTGAATTAGGATAGGTAAAGATCCTTTCTCAATCTGTCGGTGGCCTTTTTGTGTTATTGACAGTGTCTTTTGCCATTTTATGAGGTCCCATTTGTTAATACTTGATCTTACAGTACAAGCCATTGCTGTTCTGTTTAGGAATTTTTCCCCTGTGTCCTTATATTCGAGGCTTTTCTTCCCCACTTTCTCCTCTATAAATTTCATTGTCTCTGGTTTTATCTGGAGGTCTTTGACCCACTTAGACTTGAGCTTTGTACAAAGAAATAAGAATGGATCAATTTCCCATTCTTCTACATGATAACTGCCAGTTGTGCCAGCACCATTTGTTGAAAATGCTGTCATTTTTCCACTGGATGGTTTTAGATCCCTTATCAAAGATCAAGTGAGCACAGTTTTGTGGATTCATTTCTGGGTCTTCAATTCTATTCCATTGATCTACCTGTCTGTCATTGTACCAGTACCATGCAGTTTTTATCACAATTGCTCTGTAGTACAGCTTGAGGTCAGGCAGGGTGATTCCAGCAGAGATTCTTTTACTGTTGAAAATAGTTTTCGCTGTCCTAGGTTTTCTGTTATTTCAGATGAATTTTCAAATTGCCCTTTCTAAGTCAGTGAAGAATTGAGTTGGAATTTTGATGGGGATTGCATTGAATCTGTAGATTGCTTTAGGCAGGATAGCTATTTTGACTATATAAATCCTGCCAATCCATGAGAATAGGAGATCTTTCCATCTTCTGAGATCTTCTTCAATTTCTTTCTTCAGAGACATGAGATTCTTATCATACAGAACTTTCACTTCCTTAGTTAGAGTCACACCAAGTTATTTTATATTATTTGTAATTATTGTGAAAGGTATTGTTTCCCTAATTTCTTTCTCAGCCTGTTTATCCTTTGTGCAGAGAAAGGCCATTGATTTGTTTATGTTAATTTTGTATTCAGCTACTGCACTGAAGCTGTTATCAGGTTTAGAAGTTCTCTGGTGGAATTTTTAGGGTCACTTATATATACTATCATATCATTGGCAAATAGTGGTATTTTGACTTCTTCCTTTCCAATTTGTATCCCCTTGATCTCCTTTTATTGTTGAATTGCTCTGGCTAGGACTTTAAGTACAATATTGAATAGATAAGGAGAAAGTGGGCGGCCTTGTGGACTCCCTAATTTTAGTGGGATTCCTTCCAATTTCTCTCCGTTTAGTTTGATGTTGGCTTCTAGTTTGCTGTATGTTGCTTTTATTATGTTTAGGTATGGGCCTTCCTGATCTTTCCAAGACTTTTATCCTGAAGGGATGTTGGATTTTGTCAAATGATTTCTCAGCATCTAAGGAGATGATCATGTGGTTTTTGTTGTTGAGTTTGTTTATATAGTGGATAACGTTGATGGATTTCCTTATATTAAACCATCCCTACATTGCTGGGATAAAGCCCTCTTTCATGATGGATGATCACTTTGATGTGCTCTTGGATTCGGTTAGCGAGAATTTTATTGAGTATTTTTGAATCGATATTCATAAGGGAAATTGGTCTAAAGTTCTCTTTCTTTGTTGGATCTTTGTGTGGTTTAGGTATCAGAGTAATTGTGGCTTCATAAAATGAATTGGGGATAGTTCCTTCTGTTTCTATTTTGTGGGATAGTTTGAGGAGAGTTGGAATTAAGTCTTCTTTGAAGGTCTGATAGAACTCTATACTAAACCATTCTGATCCTGTGTTTTTTGTTTGTTTGTTGGTTTTTTGGTTTGTTTGTTTGTTTGTTTGTTTGTTTGTTTTTGTTTGTTTTGTTTTGGTTGGGAGAGTATTTATATGACTGCTTCTATTTCTTTAGGGGAAATGGGACTGTTTAGATCGTTAACTTGATCCTGATTTAACTTTGATACCTGGTATCTTTCTAGGAAGTTGTCCATTTTATTCAGGTTTTCTAGTTTTGTTGAGTATAGCCTCAGGTTTTGTTGTTATGTCTCCTTTTTCATTTCTGATTTTGTTAATTAGGATACTGTCCCTGTGCCCTCTAGTTAGTCTGGCTAAGGGTTTAATCTATCTTTTATATTTTCTCAACAACCAGTTCCTGGTTCTTTTTGCTTCCACTTGGTTGCTTTCAGCCCTGAGTTTTATTATTTCCTACACTCTACTCCTCTTGGATGAATTTGCTTCCTTGTGTTCTAGAGCTTCTAGGTATGCTGTCGGGCTGCTAGTGTATGCTCTCTCTAGTTTCTTTTTGGAGGCACTCTGGACCATGAGTTTTCCTCTTAGGACTGCCTTCATTGTGTCTCATAATTTTGGGTATGTTGTAGCTTCATTTTCATTAAACTCTAAAAAGTTTTTAATTTCTTTCTTTATTTCATCCATGACCAAGGAATTATTGAGTAGAATGTTGTTCAGTTTCCACCTGAACGTTGGATTTCTATTATTTATGCTGTTATTGAAGATCAGCCTTAGTCTGCAGTGATCAGATAGGATGCATGACTCTCATGAGTCTCAGTTGTCAGAGTACTCTCTGCAGGTCAGCTCTTCTTTTGCAGGGTAGGTGCACAGAAGTCTGGTGTTCAAACTTGCCTCCTGACTGAAGATGAGTGCCTGAAACAGGGCCTGTCCCAGAAGATGTGTTGACTCCACAGTCTGTGAGCTGACCTAAGCAGACTGGTCTCCATGGGACCTGGGACACTAGATGGCTCCCTCACCTTCTCTGGCTGTCAGAGCCTCCTCTGGCAGGGAAGGTGCCCGAATATCTGGAGCCCAAAATGGGGGGCTGTCCCAGAAGCTGTGTTGTTTCTGCCTGTCCCATAAGCTGTTTCTCTTCTGCAGTCTGCACTATTACCTGCACAGACTGGTCTCTGAGGAACCCGGGGCACAAGATGGCTCCCTCACCTGTTCTGGCAGTCAGAGCCCTCCCCTCTATCATTATTCTTTATTCAGTTTTCGATATTGATCACTTACGTTCAATGAAGGCTCTCTGTATAGTATTTCAAGTGTTTTACTTTCTCAAGAGTAGATAATTGTGACTTTTAGTTTATCAATTTAGTAGTTTTCTGATTGTAATGATCACAATTCTACATTGTTTGTTCTCTGAAAACTGTATTGATTTAAGATACTATTAAAACAGGAAACCGAGATGGTAACAATTAAAATTAGATTTGTAAGGTCAACCAAACATCTCAGTGGGTGATGACAACCAATTCTGATGGCCTGAGTTCAATACCTTGACCCCATAAGGCCAACATAAATGTCTCTGAAAAGCATTTAGTAGCATGCACTTGCTTACATACATCTCTGTGTTCACATACTACAAACACATAATAAATAAACAGATAAACAAAAAGATGTATGCACAAAAAAGTTAATAAGTAAATACCTGTAAGAGACATTAACTGTATTAATTATAAAATTAGAGAAACCAAAATCTAAATTCCAGTTGTTTGCATATGTACATTTTGGAGTAAGCAAACATTGTGAGTACCACTCCCCAGAGCTCTTCTCTTCTTCATTTAGTGCACCTGCAATCATTTGTGTGCAGCTCTCATGACTTAATTTATGTAGAAAATATAAGCATCTGAAGATATGTTTATAAAGGTATTAATTTATTCAAATGATGCCGAGTACTTAAGTATGAATTACTGTTCATTTGTGATAAACTTATGGTGTCCTTTGGGGAGTTTAGTATACATCAAACAATAAATTTAGAGTTAACAATATGTTGGCTATTCTGAAAACTAAAAAAAGTAGAAAATATATACAAAATTGTATGAGAGTTACAGGTTCTGTAAGGAAACTTCATGCATAGACATGACTGAAACAAATGTCAATGTGATGATTGTGGGCACATCACATGTTGTAAGACGAGAGTAAACATTATCTTGTGCTATGTTAACATCCCTGAATTCCACTTCCCTTAACAATTGAAGAGTGATCACAGAGTCTCATGATTTGCTTACTGTTACAGTAAGCAAAGAGTACAATGGTGTCTAAAACCCACAGATGAGACTGAACTATCTATTATGATGTACCACCAGCATGTTCAGTAAATATATAGAGTCAAGACTACTGTCTTTTCTGTATCTCTAATGTTTATAGTGCAGAGGAAGCTCATTGAGTATATCTTGAATTTGCAATCCCAGGCAACAAGATTAGACTTCACTCAAACTAACACTCGTTCCTATTGTTTTGTAAAGGAGACTTATTATTATACAATGGCTTATTTCTAAGCATGATATTAATTTTCTTAACTTTCGTAAATAGTCAGTGTGGATACAAGCATTTCCATGCTCATGATACTTCAATATTAGCTCCAAGCTATCAAAATCTAACTTTCAATTCTGGCTTTATATAATTGAGATTCCTTAAGGAAATCTTTAAGTATATTTGTGAATGGAGTTTATAAAAGCAAGTTCCACATAACTTGAAAACTTTACGTCCCTAAGTCACTCGTAGTCATCGTACTGATTCAAACTTATGTCTAGGATAATGCTTGCCACAAAAGTTTCAGAAAAACAGGATGATTACTGCTTATTTTACTCTCTTTAAAAAAAAAAAAAAAAAAAAAAAAAAACACTTGCTAATAAGAAGATTGTGGTTTCATTACATTTGACTCAATATGTGGCACTGGTGTAGAAAGGTATATACTTTCTGTGAACCATGGCTGGGACAGAGTACTAAATGATCTCACAAGGCAGTTTTCTGGGAAGTGTTGCAGTAACTATGGTAAGTGAGTTCATTGGAAAGCAAGGACATGAAATGGCAGCCCTGGCATGCCCACATGGTCTATGGGGAAAGTCGAGTGCCCAGGAGAGATAGTCTTAGCTCTTTTCACATGACTCAAGGTCATAAGACATAACATCAGATCTTTTCCCACCTGGTACTTGTATTCACCTTAGCAAACTGTCATTGTACTCTCATGTTTTGATTACTTTAAATTAATAAAAATTGGAAGTTCTTTGTTAGTGCTGCTACTCTTAAGCTTAAAAGTCTGAAAAAGCTTAATGTTCTTTGGTACCTTGCTCAGATCTTTAAAATATATCCTTAGACCTGCAAGATTAAGGTTTGCCTTCCAGAAGGCTGGGTGGGGCCAATACTTTATTTGTTACAAAATAGAGTCTAATCTTAACAAATATCTAAAAATTTAGAGTTATACTCAAGATTTATAGATTTCCTTGAAAAACTCAGTAATCTCGTCAACTGACTGGACCTGAGTTAACTCCTGCTTAGTCCCGGGAAAAAGATCATTACAAGAGTTCCATCCCAAACCTCACCTATAGCAGTGAGACACATGTCTGCATCAGCCTCAGTCTGTGGGAATTTGGAATACCACTGACATGGACAAATCCTGTAGAATTTTTTTTTTTTCTATTTTCCAAATGGAATACATTTCAATTCCTTTTTATATGTTTAAGGCCTACAAATTGGTTTGTTGTTGTTGTTTTTTGGCTTTGTTTGTTTTCTTTTTTTATGCATGTAATTGTGCACACTAGTTTTCTGTTTGTTTTGAAGTATGTATATAAATGAAGAAATTTATTCTCATGTAATATTTACAGAGAATACAAGCAGCCATGGAAGTGACTCTGTGCCTTTTTCTTGCCTTCTTTCACATATATGTAAATACTTGTAACTCAATGTAATGATATCAGATATATTTATCCAGATAATTTTTTAACTTCCTACAATGATCAGATTACTTTAAAATCTGTATGAATGACGTTCATAACATTTTTTATTTATTGTTTTCTAATTTTTAGTACACTTTAAAATATTAACAGCACTAGTGTGAAAGGATGCCTTATAAAGACTTAAAAGCATTGCCCTTCTGGTATACCAGGCTTCTTTGTTCTCATTATTCCAAATCAAGCTGTCTTGTGGGGAGAATTTTAATGAGATGCTAATGGAGCCATTGTTCTTTCCTTCTAAACCTGTCTCACATTAATATGCAAATATATTGAAGCTAATGAAAGAAAAGTACTACAAAAATTCATCTAACTTGAAAAAAAAGATAATCATTTTGTGATTTTTTTTAAAAAATTAGTAAGTACATGTAGATATGCTGGATTTAAAGAATGCAAATTTCATTGGAATAATGAAATTATACCTGAAATAGGACTTTCAGAAATTCATTAAAACGTGTTGGATTTCTTTACTTTTAAATCTAAAATTCTCTAAACATTTTGAAAAGTAGTGAACTTACACTTTTTAACTTACCTATCTACCATTATAGAAAATAAATCAACTTCACAAATCTATTACTGTCAAGTATTTTCAGACCCAAGAAATTATAAAATATAGTCAATGATACAGTCATAATATTTGAGGTTTTGTGTGTGTGTGTATAAACATTTATATTTTTCTTCTTTATATCTTCATATAACATTAATTTGGTGACTTTCTACTCTTGGAAATCTCTAAAGTTAAACATTACAAAGATAGATTTAAGAAAATTATCTAACTTGTCAACATCTTCAAAGATAGAGAGGCACTTCTTCTAAAAGGATGTAAAGTGAAGCTTGGTCTTGTTGAAAGGGTAGGGCCTTTTTTCTGTACCTGGAGGGTATTTTTCCCATAAGTCTCCTAGGACTCCAGGGTGAGATGCAGTGAGTGCTGAGGGTTGTGAAGTGCAGGTCAGATAAAGGTGTTTATAAACAGAAAGATGCTAGATTACAAACCAGTGAGATAGCCCTTGCCATTCAGATTTGTCTGTCAATATTCCCTGTCTTTTTTTTTTCAGTTCTTATATATAAAGCCTTTTAGCTGACATAGAATTCTGCTGTGGCATATCTACCATCACCTTAAGACACTATTATTTACACAGTCCCCTTTATGCATTTTGTATGAGGAAATTGTGCTTGCAATCTTTAATTATATCTCTGGTAATTTGATAATAAAATATTAATAATTCAAAATGTAGATGGATGGGAATATAAGTTATTAGAAGAAAGATAATTAAAATACAGTAAAATTAGAACTAAATAAAGCTCTGGTCATAATGTGAAACTGCAGAGTAAGAATAAATGTTACTGAATTTTATTGGAAGTTCTGGCCATGTTATCTATATTATTTTTATTAACAAGCCAAGTAATCAGAAAACATTTTCCTAGGAATGTAATCTGAATTTTAATGATTAATAAAAATTGTTAATTCAAGTGTGTTGATTATGCTTCTATAGAACAAATTAGTTCAAAACTTTACCATGTCTTGCTTAAACTATAAATGGAGGCCTGTGCTTGGTATAATGTCATTGTAGTTATGTGCACTTGCTGATTTTTTGTTGTTGTTCTGTTCTGTTATTTCAGAGAACACAGGTTTGCTTTATAACACTCAGAAGGGAGCTTCGAAATGTCTTTAACTCAGGTTCCAGGAATCCATTTACTTCTTCTGGTCTCTAATCATCCACAGCATTCTAGGTCATCAGGTGACATTAAAAAAAGAAATCTTCTCTATTCTCTCTCTCTCTCTCTCTCTCTCTCTCTCTCTCTGTGTGTGTGTGTGTGTGTGTGTGTGTGTGTGTGTATGTGTGTGTGTATGTTTTACTGGATTTTAAACTAAGAACATTGCAGATGGTAATCCAGTGCTTTACTACGAAGCTACTAACCCAGGTCACTTACTGTGTTAATCACATTGTCATGTTTTAGAGAATGAAGAAATCCAAACAAAAGCAAACACAAAAATTATATATATATATATATATATATATATATATATATATATTACACCTTTAAGAAAAATGATGTATATACGATGTATATATTGTTGTTTCCTTAAATAAATATTAAGTGTAGGGACTGTAGGGTGCTGCAGATTATAATGTGGTTCCTGAGAATGTGGTATTTAGGAACTGCAAGCACATTGAAAAGTCTGCTAATTCCTCAACTTACAAATGTCTCTTGTTTGAGGCATGAGGCTTGTGTGCATGTGCACAAATGTTGCTGGTCCTCCTCTTTGAAAGTCACATAACAGCAGTGATCAAAGACATGAAGGGCTTCAACTTTAGGCTTATTATTTATTGTAAGAACTACAGTTAAGAGAACTAAATATATGGTTAGAAAAGTTACTCTGAGTAAAGGCCACAATAAAATATTGATGAGAGACAGAGAGTCTCCATACTAGGATACTCTGTATGACTAAGAAAATTCTGAAGGCTCTGCAGTGTCAGCCATCAAAATACAAGGATGTTTTCCAGTTCAAGTTAGATTAACTGATAGTGCCCTGATGTGAAAGTTTGCTAAGATAACTAAAAAGAAAGCCAGAAAGTCCCAGTGTCTGAGCCACAAAGGTGAACCTAATGGAGAAACAATTCAGACGAGCAGTAAAGGACCTACAGTGTGAAATGTATGACTCTCACATTTTAAAAAAATCTTCTCTCATATAATATATCCTAATAAGACCCTCGCTTTCTATTCCTTCATCCCCCAAACCCATGATCTACTGCTTCTGTTTCCCTTCACAAAATAGCTGGTCTTCCAGCGATGCCAACTGATTATAGCACAATAAAATGCAGTAAGACTAGGCACAGACCCTCATATGGAGGGTTGGTGAAGCAGCCCAGGAGGATGAAAAGGATCACAAGAGCAAGGAAAAGAGTCAGAGAGCCATGCACATAGCCACTGTTAGGTATCCTATGTAACACCAAGCTAAATAGTAACAGCATATAAGAAGAGGACCTAGTGCGGACCTAGGCATTATTGAACCACCTAAGCAGAGCTTCTGGGGGCTCACAGAAACAAAAGAAGCAATCATAGATTCCCTAATTTTTTAATAAGATGTGAGTGGATAGAGAAACCTAAATAGAGAGACAATATATATGCTCTTGAATTTATACGAATCACTCAGGCCACTAGCTTAGATAGAGTTGCCAAGATATCTTTCTTTCTTTGGAACACTTATTACAAGTGGAGCTGTTCTCTGAGAAAGAGATATCAGAACATTCTGTGAGAAGTGGCAGGAATCTGCATCCAGATGATTTCAGGAAGAATCCAAAGGTAAAGATTTATTGACAAGTTGAGTAAATGAATTGTGAACTCAGATACACATATTTTTAAATTATTGCCAAAAATGTGCCCTACCAAACATTAATCCCTCCTGGGATTCCAGACTGCACCATTGATTATCTCTGCCAGTTAATTTTGTTCTTTAGCACACCTGATAAATAATTACCTGACATTTAATATGTGTCAGGTGTTCTGTAGGCACTGAGGGCATAGCTTAACTCAAATAGATTTTTAAACCACCTGCTCAAGTGTCTTCATTTCAGTAGAAGGAATAAAATAAAATGGACTATAGCAATATTTGGACATAGGTAAATATAGCCTGGAATTTAGTCCTGTTCTATGCTGATGAAGAATGAACTTTAAAAATATAGAAAATGTATGATCAGTTCTCAACTATAAAGAATTCTGAGAATAGGCCTTCCCTTCTAGAATAGACTGCACCAAGAAAGAAAGCAACAGGCTGACTCAAAGACATCCCATATCTGACTTAAAGGAAGGCCACAGAACCTTAAAGTAAACCAATAAAAATGCTATGTAAATCATCTGAAAAAAAAAAAAAAGAAAACATTCTTTCCAGTCAAAACTTCACAGTACTAAAAGTGTAATTTTATCTCAAGGTCCTTCATCAATGGGGAAATGTTTCATTCCACAAGTTAGGCGTGAATTTAATCTTCCCAGTCCTTCAAACATCAAATACACCTTTCATCTCCTTTCTGGTATCTCAAATTCAGAATGTAATTGGTATTTTTTTCGGAGTTTATTGTCTGTGAGCTTTGAGTTTTTTGGAACTTCTCTGTTTTTTGAATAAATACAGGAAAAAAGAAAACATTAGTTACCTTTGGCTGTGATCCAATCTTTAACTGGGAAGAGATTCAGTCAAACTTAAATTTGGAGAGGGTGTGATCAGTTCTTGCCTAGATGGTAGCAGGGGGTGCAGAAGTGTATTGTTGCTGAATACTCACATCTCACCTGACAAAGCAGGAAAGGGAACCATCTGACTCCCCTTCTGCTATGTCATTTTCCTTTCCTTCTTCAGTTCAGACTCCCCACGCAGTAGACAGATACTCAGATCAGCAATTTCCTTATCCCTTAGTTAATACCCTGTGGAAGAAGCCCTCACAGGTGCACACAAAAGTGTGAGTTACCAAATGACTATGTATTTCTTAATTCACTTAAGTTAAATTGTTTTATACAACCCACCACTGAATTCAAATAAGTCACAGGTCCAGCAGTTCTGAGTTTACTTTGCACCAGTCATTATTTTAATATTAATAATAGCAAGAATGCTGCTCACATCTATTGTGTAATTAAGTCATCATATCACATTCCATCACCAAGTCCCAGTCTATGAGTACCCACCATACCTACTCTAACCTGAACTCTTGGAATAGTGTGACATTTGCAAGTGACAAATTGAATGGTGGCAACCATCTTACAAAGATATACATTGTGTTCTTTAGTCACCAATATCAACTTTGGTTTTAAAAGCATTTTTTCTCACATAAAATTTATGATATTGTGATTTTGAAAATATTCACATTTTAATTATCTAATTTGCTGAAATGGAAGCTTAAGGTTTCTTTGGAAAGCTAGTTGTGTCTTACAGGCGTTCTCGCGACTGGCCAGGAAAGACGCAACAAACCGGAATCTTCTGCGGCAAAAGCTTTATTGCTTACATCTTCAGGAGCCAGAGAGCAAGAGAGCAAGAGTGCAAGAGAGCAAGAGCGCAAGAGAGCAAGAGCTCTATTGCTTACATCTTTAGGAGCCAGACAGCAAGAGAGAGAATGGTGAAACCCCGTCCCTTTTAAGGAGAATTATCCTCCGCCTAGGACGTGTCACTCCCTGATTGGCTGCAGCCCATCGGCCGAGTTGGCATCACAGGGAAGGCAGAGAACACAGGATGTCAGTGCCATCTTGCAACGGCGAATGTGAGGGTGGCTTCCTACAGTTGTGCCAGATGGTATTTTGATGGGAGAACCCATGAATGAGTATTTTCCTGAAGGATTTCACATAGGTGAAAGGATGTTTCCTTAAGGCAGACACATGAAGGGACATATGACGAACGATTCTTCATTAAAGGACACACATGCATTGATCTGCCTTACACTGTGTAGATGAGTTCCAATTGTGACGACTCCACAGAGAAATGCACCAATAGACTTCTGGTGGTGTTGTGATGGCACCTTGCTGCTTCAGTGGACTTGGGCCAATTGGCAGAATGATATCAGCTGATACAGACTCATATAGAGTTTTGCTAAGACAGACTCACATGCTGAGTCGAGACATGTGGTGAGGCAAGATATTTGGAGGACTAGGAGTGAGTATAAACAGTATAAACAGTGTGAATGGGGCTTCCTTGCATAGCTAGCTTTGCAGTGCTTCTTGTTCTTCCTTCTTTGCTGCTCTTCACTTCACTGAGAGAAGCAGAGCCAAGAATTTCTCCTAATATTCCTGGTGTGCTTGGTTGCTTCTGCTCTCTCCTGCTGATTCAGCAGAGACCTGGCTGTTTCTGCTAGATGATTTCACCATAGTTGATACATGTTTGCTCTCCTGACACTACTGAACTAGACTGTGGGTATATTCATGGGGTATGTATGAGTGGATTGAGCTGCTGCTGCTGAATTCTATGAAATGCACTGCTTATTTCCTGACGACACAGATGGGATTTGCTCTGAAGAAAAATTTCTAAACAGGTCCACTTCCCTTGTATCCTAATAATCTAGCTCTAGTGGGTGGTGGACTAGAAGGGCTCCATTTAAGCACCATTATTAAAGTTAAGGTTAAGAAAATTTTGAGGCTACAGTTTTCTGATAAGAATAGCATAGACATGACCAAATAAAGGATTTTTAATATACTATATGAATCAACAAAATTATTTAGAAAATATTTGTAATATTTTCTATTTGTCCTGTATAACACAACACAATTAGAGTGGAGTGAGGAATAGAAATTTGTTATCTTAACTCTGAAAGTAAGAAATATAAGATTCAGACAGGTTGGTTTTTGCAGAGACCAGTGCAGTAAGGGAGTAGCATTAGCTCTGTTACCTGAATTCTCTGCATGTACTTTTGAATCCTTCACTTTGCCTTCTCCCCATGTCAGTCACTCTGTTTTTCCTTGTCTGATAAGAACATCAGCCATGTTGAATTAGAACTAATTCTAATTACCTCATTTTAACTTGATTCTCTCTGTAAACACTTTATTACCTAATAAAGACAAATGTGGAGATAATGAAGGATTAATCCTAAATACAAACCTTACTTAAGTACATAACTAACTAGTATACTTAATATATGATATATAACATAAATGAGTATGTTTATATTATAGTCAAATATATGTGAGTGTGTATCTTTTTGAGTGTATGTGTAGTATATGTATGTGTAGAGTAGGTATGCATGGTATGTGCACATATCTTAATAGGGATTCATGCCTGTGTGGATGTCTGTATGGACCATAGAGGGATCAGGTATTAGCTTTGTCGTTATCCCCATACTGTTTTGAAAAAGATTATCTCATTAATTTCAGAGTTGGATGGCAACTTCTAAGCCCCTGGATCTTCCTATCTCTACCTTGAGTAGTACTTTGGTTACAGTTGCGTACAGCCATGACAGAGTTTTTACATGGATGGTATATGAGGTAAGAACACAGGTTGTTATGCCACATTCCTTTGATAGAATATTATATTGACTCAGACAGTGGAGGTTATAATAGTTTGGAAAAATCAACACAGTTATTTATGTTAAAGCTTTTCATCTAAACCTTTATCTCTAAATATCTGTAAACTGAGATCTAGAAAAACATAGTGTTTTGATCCTGCTTTACAAATTAGAATAATGACTGAGAAATGGTAGCACTGATACTCCAAATTTAGACAGTTTGGAAGGAGTGAATACCCATGGATGTAGCCTAAATGTAATCAGCAGGTTTTACTTCATGTAATATTCATGTACATACATATGGTATAATAATAATTAAGAAGAAAAGTCATAAAATTCAGAGGGAGTAGGAGGAAATGTGAAAATTTAGAAGGCAATATAATAGAAATTATGTAAAATTAATACTCAAGTATGAAGTTTTAAACTAGTAAATAAACTAATAAATAATTTAAAGAGAATATTAGAATTTTATTCTATTAGTATTATATAATATCTGTAGTTTACACTTAATTTTTTATCAGCATATACATACATATATATATATATATATATATATATAAACTAACATTAAATGTGTAAAGTTCCTATATGTAAATAACATGAACACTTAAACTTTTACTTTAGCAAAAATTATTCTCATATCTAAGAGTCTGTGGTTTTATGTCATATATTTTCCCATATACTTACTGTGATATTATAATTTTAGGAATTAATGAATGGAAGAAATATTAATTTTGTGAGTAAAATAATGTCTTAAGAAACTACTGTCAATCATATAATTATTTTACAAACCACATGAGCACTGATCTCCATCAGACAGAGATAGCATTGAGCTCTTACTGAGCATTTTCTCTAAGACTGATTGATCTTTGCTATAGAGTTGATTGATCAGGGCCACAAACAAGACTAGAAAGCTGACTGTTATATTGAGTCAATATCATACAGAGCATTTATGCCTCAAATCCACAACATCTTTGCCAAGTTATTTCACCAATCAGGATTTAGGTATACAGGACTTTCTTAAGAACATGCTTTTGTTGTACATATTTATTCTGTTCCCATTTGTTGGGGTATTCAACTGTGGTGCAGGCCTTGCTTTGACTAAAATTCATTCATCCTTGTCAACTAGGATGTCAGTTACCCATGCATGTGATTATTTCTGTCAAGTAGATGCCAACTCCCAGGTAGGTGTGGGAAACTAAAACTTTACTCAACTATTATTCATAATAGAAATATTATTCCAAATGGCTTTTTCCATTGGTGCATGTGTCCTACTTATATTGGGATCCATAGCAGGGTCAGTTCACCGTACATAGGTTCAGAAAGTACTGCCAGGTGGTTGGGTTGGGTCGAAGCTTATTGTAGCTAACTATACAAAATAGTCCTAACTGACCTCTATAGTGATTGGTTTCCAAGAAAAGGAAAGCACAGAATATAACAAAATATGCAATCATCTCCAGTATGAGAAAGTTTCCTAGTAACAGCACATGATTTTCCTTTTAACATTAGATATATAGTAGTTACTCATTCCTTACAATTGTAATCAAAAGAAACTATCAATGAAAATGTGACACTTATATTGATTTAGTGACTTTAAATTCTATGGCAAAGATAAATATGATATCTAGAAGATTCTAGATTTCTTTCACCAAACACTTCCTGACTTTTCATTAAGAAAATTTAGTATCACAGGTTCAATCTTTCTTTGCCTCACTTTCTTTCCCTTCCTCATTATTAGTTACAGAGCAAGATTACAACACATATAAAAAGGTGCAAAGAAATTTTAATCCAGCAACATGGCTTCTCTGGCAAGTGATCATACCCCAAAATTTGATAGGGCCAGAATTGAGATATGCCTTGAAATATAATATGATCTGGCTGAAATACAGACATGCTTTTAACACACATTTTAAATCCCTAACAATAAGAGTAAGATTAGTTTGTAGAAGGAAGGAGCCATGTTTGAAAGTGACTTCTAATTGAGTGGTAGATTAAATGATGAGTCAGAGAAAGATTTAACAGAATGAACCAGAAATAGGATACACTCAGCTTACAGGACAGTGACATAGGAAAGAGGCTGCTTAAGACTAGTGTGAGAGCTCTTTAACTCTTACCTTTCTTACTCTCCTCTCCTCTCTCTTTCTCCTTCTCTCTCTCTCTCTCTCTCTCTCTCTCTCTCTCTCTCTCTCTCTCTCTCCTCCTCCTCCTCCTCCTCCTCTCTCCATGGCAGGCCTCTCTCTCTTTCTACCTTCTCTCTTTCTCCCGGCCTTTCTACAATAAAGCCCTAAAACCACAAAGAGAGAGAGAGAGAGAGAGAGAGAGAGAGAGAGAGAGAGAGAGACTAGTGTGAGACAGGTGATGTGTGGTGGTGTATGTGTATGACAGTTTTACCGGGACAATTTTACAGAGACAGTTTGCAGAGAAAATAAACTAGACACAGGTAAAGACAGAAGGGACCAGAGAATGAGAACATATTGCAAAAGTTAGGATAGGCCAAACAGGGAAACCCAGTAAAAGCAGAGAGAAGCCTAATTGATTCAGTCAGCTTGGAAGATTAGATTGTACAAACAGTAGAAGCTTTCATGCCTAGAAATATTTAGTACAGAGAAAGAAATGCTCTGGGCTCAGCCCACGCCATGTATTCCCTAAGCCTGGGTACAGATCTTATCACTTCATCTGCTGAAATAAAAGTGACATTTACATTTATAAAAGATTGATATATATTATTTAATTTTGATATATATTTTATAAAATCTTATATTTATAAATACACAAAATTAAATTTTAGGTGTAGAAATATAAAAATATTTTAAACTTTTCATGAGTGTTATTTTTTTCCATTTATGTTGATCAACTTACATGCAATAATTCTCAAAATAACTACTATTAGCCAAATTTCATAGAGCTTTTATAATTTAAATATTTATTATACTTACTATGAATAGATTAGGATAAATATTAACTGTGAATATATTTTTAAAACTCTTTCTATAAATTTTTAATAATTGTTATATACCATTTGCACAGATACAATTATAGGAAATTTCTGGAAAACATACAGGACAACTTTTCTGTACTCGATTCTTTAATATGTTGCAGATATTTAATATGGTGGCATCGGAGTATGTGCATTTTATGAACAGAATTTGAAAAGTGTATTTGATGAACATAAGCCAAAGTGCTGCTCTGTTTTCTTTTGAATACTTTCTCAAATATCTCCTTATTATTTTTCTTTTAAACTATCTTAAATAACTGAGTTATATAAGTATGTATTTAGAATAGAATTAGAGAATCCATAAATACAATTATTTAAAGTTCATTTTAGTAATATGAGTTTCAAAAATTATACTTGGTTTAACATGAAAGTGTGAACAAGAGGATTTCCCAAACACAATTGAAGGATGTTATTTGAAAATGTGTTTTTTTTTTTTTAAATTGAAACTGGTTTATCACTATGTACATAAAGTATTTATCCCATTATTTTTTCACATACATATTACTCATCAAACCATTATATAATAAATAAAATGAAAAAGACACTTTTGTTTCCATTTAGATATTTGAGCTTTCTAATGCTTACATATACATCAAATTATAGAGAAATAGTTTGTTTAATTATTTATTTTGATTTTTAAAATAAAACCCAACTAATATAATTATCTATTTCTGTTCTTCTGTATACTGAAATAATTTAATTATTTGGCCTATGTATACATGTATATGGGTATATGCATATTTTTGTAGATGGCCCCAGAGACTAGAAGAAGATATCATATTCCTAGGAACTAGAGTTATGAGAAACTATGAGCAACTCTACCTGGGTAGTGCTAATCTAACTCAGGTTCTCTCTAAAGTAAACGTTCTGAGTTGAAGAACCATTAGTCTACTCTTTGTTCCCAGTTTTGAGTCTTCCTCATTTAGACCTGATAATGTTGGTTAATTTTATCAAAGAATTCCCATATTAAATAGGACATAACTGCTTCTAACTATGAAGTATATATGCTTTAATTTGATGATATGATGATATATTTAAAAAATATACATAGTTATATTTTTAAATGATTATTTTGTGATAGAGACAAATCCGATAATTTATTTTTAGGAATATAATCTAAGTTTTCCAATTCAGTTGCAAGCCAACAATTCAAATGCAAGCCATCTTGTAAACAATAATTTTATACTTTGCACAAGTATTTTCTTTCTGTATATATATTAAACATATGGTAGCTATTTAATATCAGGAAACTTTTCACGTATTAGAACAATATTTCCATATTTAATGCATGTTTTCATATTCATTAACCATCATCCTCTTTCTGTAATTTTGGCAAATACACTTTATATTCATCTCTAATGCATTGCAACAAATTAAAAAGGGGTGGAAGTCTCCTGACTTAATCAAGAAATAATCTCATCAGAGATGTACATTTTATATAATTTGATCGTGATTTGCTTTCTAGAAACCTGACCATCAAACCCAGCTGAAAACTGACAAGGAGATGGGGTGATCCATATCAAAGTTGTTTCTGAGCAGTTATACTGGAGTAGGTTTTCAAGGCAGCTGCTGGATCAAAGCACTTATTCTTCCCTGGATTGTAACACAAAGCAACATCAAATAACTTAGCTGTGCTGGTTTGGCTCTCTTGTATGCTTTGAACTAGGGGGATAATAGTCTTACTAAGGCTTTGTGTCCTGGAGTAAAATTATGAGTGGTTCCCCTGGATTGTGTTGAAAAGACTCATGAATAGTTGAAGAATCATAGATGAAAGTCCTTTGCTTTCACTACTGGTGAACTTCTGGTAATCTTGAGGCTTTTGCATTTGGAAATATATAGAAAATATTTCTGGTCACCAGTTTCAGTTAGGAAATATATTTTAAACATATTCAAACAATAAAAATTTTACACAAACTATATTTACATGTGGTTTATTTGTCTTCTACATTGAAATAAGTGACTCTATACTAGTCAGCACATTGACTGATAAAATATGAAAAACATTACTATGTAATAGGGAGATTTGATTTAGCTTTATATATATATATATATATATATATATTCTTTTCTCCACACCAAGCATTAGAGTAACTAGTTTTCTGATTTCGTGTTATATTGTAAAGGCTGATAATGATGAATTTAATTTTCTGAATGAATGAATTGTATATATGACTATTAAGATGCTTATATTACTGTTTAAACTAACAGCCTTTGCTACAGAAAATCTTGGTTCAACAAAGAAACAAATTTAGTTCTCCAATAGTTGTGGATATCCTGATCATAAATGCATCGATAATGACAGTGTAAATGCAGCAAAACAAATAAATAAACCACAATGAAAAATACAGTGAAATATTCTTGCAGACCATTCATGTAAAAATATTTAAAACTTGCCAACTGAAATATATATTATATACACACACACACACACACACACACACACACACAAACTATTAACCATGGTTGAATAAAATAAATTGCAAGATAAAAGGACAAGCACCATTTATAAGCAAGAATCATCTCTCACTTTAAAACAAAAATTGTCAAGGATCATCTAAAAGTCAACTCCTGTAAAAGAATTCAGGTAGATGTTTCTTTTTTATTGATAATGATCAGTGAACAAATTAAAATAGACTGATGCATCACATGGATCAGAATTTATGTTCTCCATGCTAAAATTTACATAGTGGATGATTATGATTAAAATTTTTGTCCTGCTTACTTCATTTTTAAGTAGACTTAATATTTGATACTTGTTGCCAATGTGAGATGTAACAACAAGAATATGGTTAAATTATAGGCAACTGTTTATAAGTGGATGATAAAAATTAATTATAGACATTTCTATGTCAGTCCTCACTACATTTACTAAAGGATGTTATTATGGTGACAAATATATGTTTAAGAAGAGATTGATATTGGAGCATAAAACTCTTGCTATGATTGTACACATTAATAATAGAATGTGACTTACTCTTTATTTTACTACATATGCTTATCTATCAGCCCTTAACATTGGTATACCAATGTATTTATAATCTTCTTGAATCAGTATTCAGGTAAGGTTTTGAGTTAATTCTCATTCTAAATATTCATATCATTAAACAATCAAGTTCCAATAACTTAGGTGAAAATTCCAACTCTTAGTAAAGTTTATTATATGATTGTGGTGAATTTCTAAAAGTGCATTTAACATTTGCAGAAAAACTATCTTTATCCCTTATTACTTATGGGAAATTAAAAAAAAAACTTCAACGTATTTGTCAAATAAAATGTTAATTCAATTATTATTAGTGACTCAACTCTTCTAATTTCTTGTGGGAAGCCAACTCCAAGATGGCGCCGGTTTCCTGTTGCCATTGTCTTAAACAACACCACTGCGCAGGTGTCAATTTGAATTTGGCGCCAACCCCTTCCTAGCGGGTGCATGCAAATTGGGTGCCGGCCAACTAACCAATCCCAGGGGGCCACGGAGCCTTCTCCTGTGCTGGGGTGCATATAAGCAGGGCTCCCTGGGCAACTAGGGTCCCCATAGAAACACCTACTAGGCTTTCGTTCTTCCCATTCACAGCTGACCAATGTTGGGTTAGTTGGATTACAGACTGTAAGTCATTACAATAAATTCCCTTAATATATATATAGATATTGCATAGGTTCTGTGACTTTAGAAAACCCTAATTAGTACACTGGACAAATGGAACATAAAGTCAGATAGAGCCCAAACTCTGTAGATTCTGAGGATATAATTTAATGTTTGCCAATGTGCAGCTGCAATTGAAATGGGACTAAATATGTTCCATTAGGAAATTAGTGCTATTAGAAGGATATCCAAAGACTTATTGAAACATACCAAAAGTATCAAAAGTAAGAGATTGGGGAGATGATAACAGTAAGATTGAGAATAATTAGTGTGAATGTCAGTAGGAGAAACAAAATTATCAGACTCTAGATTTACCACTTATACTAATGAAAAGATTATTATGATTTTTGTTTATCTTTTCATAAGTGAAAAGAAATTATTTCTGTCAATCTGAAAGAGTAGAGAGGAGTATAGTACTGATATCAGCATTATGTATGTTGATGTTACTTGGAACACATGTTTTTTGTTTAGGTTTTTTTTTTTTTTTAATTCTTAAAGAAATTAAGAATCTTTAATTTTTTAAAAACTCTCTCAGAAATGTATCCAAAAATCATGATAAATTCTGGATTGTAATAATGTACATATGAAAGAGAAAATTAAGCAGGAAAAAATCAAATAAAAAGGAAAGCTTGGAAGTTGAAAAAAAATATTTCATTAGCTTGTTTTGGTCACCTCTGCAGCCTCAGGATAAATGGCATCTTCTAGTGATTACTGGTAAGTCTGGAAATGTCACGTTTAGAAATAGACATATAGCTGTCCTTGGTGCTGCTTTCAACCATCTTGCTTTAGGATTTTTCTCATCTCTACATTTCTAAAAATATCAAACAAAAACTAACACCAAGAATAGCCAATTTAAATTTGATACAAACTCTGAATCATTATATACTTGGAGATAACATCATGAGTAAAAAATATGTGGATTAATGCATGCATAAATACATATTTCAAAGACTAACTATAAATGTGCCAATAATATATAAGCAGAAACAATGGAAATTATATTAGGAAGGTTATGGAGATTTCTGTAAACTCTTAGTGAACTTTAAAAATTATCTTCAGAACTAATATATGTTAAGATTTTTACATTTTAATAAATATTTAATTGATGATTTGGTTGTCTTACAAAGATAAAAATGAAGAAGGAATATTTAGAGAAAACTGACGTAAAACTCAGTCATTCTTGTGATAACTGTGCTCCAGTGAGGAAAAGGAAGGAAAGGACCTAACACAATACACTTCAATTTTACCACTGCATCTTTATTCCACTTAACCACACAAATTTGATTTTCCTTTTCACCACTTTATGTGACTGCTATTTCATTTCATACGTATTTTTATTCTGTCAACACTTTCAATTTTCCTCCATCAAATTTACTATTGGGGAATTAATATTTACATTTATGTATCAGGGTCAGAGGTCAGAAATACATTATCCAATCACTAAATCTGACATGCAAATGTCTTGTTTCACATATAATAATATATGCTTATATACTTTAAACCATTATTTTAAAATAAAAACTGTGGAAATAAACACGTGATATCCTTGATGATAGTATGTTATTGAGAGATACTATATAGAAATATTTATTGAATCAAGCTCTGTTCCTTCCTATTTATGGGTAATGCTGTATTTAACCAAAAGAACACTAAGTCCTATGACTTTACCTAACACTTTGGCAATGAAACAAATTTCATTTTTATCAAAATTAGAGCATGAAATGTTTATGGAAATTTCTTTTCCTCTGTATTTCTGTTTGAATGAACAAATTATGTGTTGCCCAGTTCTCCATAATATGCCAACACTGGCCAACTTTTGCTTTAAATGCACATTTGCACTTATGAGAGTATGCATACAGTGTCTTTTCCTGTCTCCATTACCATAGCACTATCTCACAACTCTAAAATTGAACTCATTTATATTACATGTGAATTTTTTAAGTTTTTATTTTGTTCCTTGAGTTTTAAAATATACTTGAAGGTACATATTTGTGAACTATTCTTATTGGAATACCTTCATTTTGGAATCTATCTCATGTATTTGTTGTATTTTACTATATCTTTTCTTTTTCATTTTTGTTACTATTTATCTTTTTATACCAGGAGTTGAAGCCAGAGTTTATCCTCATTTTATAATTTCAATTGATATTTCACATTCAAGTCATCTTTGCAAATGCAAGAATCTTCTGGCCTGAGTTTCAGCAACATAGAAGTAAAGAAACCATGATCTACTTCTGTACAACACTAGCTATTATTTTGAAACGTATTTTATGTATACTAATGGGTATAATAATAGAGAATTTTAAATTAAAATTTAAAAATCATAGTTCTTGTCAATAGAAACACTTCCACTTAAAACATCAAGATAGAATCCTAACACTTGAGATGACTAACATGCTGTATTTAAATATAAAAACTAGTGTTTGTATTCTAGATTATTAAACATTCTTTTATGACAGACAAGAAAATAATTCAAGAATGAATAATACATGCTTTTTAAAGTTAAGTTTAAAAATTGCTTAAAGAGCCTAAGAATTCACTGCAGGAACACCTGCTGCAAGCCATTAGCATCATAATTTGCAGGCATTAATCTGACATGACATTTTTCAACTTCTCTCCTTTTACAAAACTTGGGTCATAATGAAGTTAACCTTTTACACATGCATCTAATGTGCTGCAGATTTGACTCATAAATTGTTCAACTGTTTTGAAGCCCAATCAGGAGACTGTCAAGCCCTCATTGCCAGATAAAGAAAATACTGCATAAAGAATGTGAAAAAGTATGCAAAGACAGTTTTTAATATTTTTGCTAAGAAAGTATAGGTATTAACACCTGTTACTCTGCACGTCAACTTTTAAGAAAAATGTCATTTTGAAACATTTTATTGATTCTTTGTGAATTTCCCATCATGCATGCTAATTTCACTCATATTTGTCCTATCCCAAGTCTCCTCCACCTTTGCAAACTCTCTACCAAATAAGAAAAAAATGCCATGGAAGCTCTTTTGTGTCACAGTGTGTCCCACAGTACACTCTTTTGTATATACTTTTTTACTTGCAAATGTCTATTGCAATGATTCACTGTTCTGATAGGAGGCCAATGGCTTCTGATATTATCTACTATAAATATTGGAACATCACAGGCCTCCTGTAGGATATCTACTGTGGTTGTCCTGTGTAATGAAATTCCTGTAGTTACTGATCAGTAAGACTGGCCCCTTCATGCACTCCAGTAATTCAAAGATAAGGTAGATATTTGAGTAGAGAAATTCAAATTCCTGGATCTGGGCCTGGGAACTATCTGAGAGGATGAGACTGCAAGATTGCCTATTCTCATACCCCTGTGGCCAACTCAAAAGCAACCCCCCAAACCAGAGCCAACTCTACCCTGATGCCCAAATGGAATGCAGAGCCTGCTCTCCCCAGTATTTGCAGTGACTGAGAGACATGACTAGTTCTCCTGCTCTCAAAACCCTGGGGCCAGCTCTCCCATCTGCCATAGATGACAAGCAGCAAGGGTGGAAGAGGGCATCTCTCCCTTGCCCTTGTTGCCCCATAGTGAAGAAGGTGTGGGGGCAGATCTCCCATGATCACATCTCTGGACTGACTCACCTACAGCCCTGCTATCAGGAACAAGTCTACTCTTCTGCCCACATGAGATGCAGTGTCTGCTCTCCTGACTTGCGCAGCAGGTAAGAGGCAGGACCAGGTCTTCTGCTTTCATGATCACATTGGGGCCAAGTCTCCCACCTACCACTGATGCTGGTG
This sequence comes from Mus musculus, assembly GCF_000001635.26. Taxonomy (NCBI): domain Eukaryota; kingdom Metazoa; phylum Chordata; class Mammalia; order Rodentia; family Muridae; genus Mus; species Mus musculus. Next base: position 47,201,594 of record NC_000069.6, on the reverse strand, counting down.
GAAAAGGGGAGGAGAGATTGCATTCTTGCCTATTCCACCACAAGGCACATAAGAAGCAAGGCTGACTTTCTCACACTCTTTCTGTCAGGGCCAGCCTACCTCCAACCCCCACATTCAGAACTTGCTGCCCATGTGTGAAACAGAGCCTGCTCTCTGAAGTGTTACAACAAGTGACAAGCATGGCCAGCCCTTCTACTCTCATGACCTCAGTGTAAGCTCTCCTGCCTGCAGTAAATGACATAGGGTGAGAGGGGCATCTCTCCCATTGTCACCCTATGTCAGACAGAGGGCAGAGACAGCTCCCCCTGGACTCCACCATGGATCCAAGTGCAATTTCTCACTACCTTCAAGTCTTTAGCTCCATATTTCTTTGTTATGCACACATTTTTCTGTTTGTTTTTCTCTTCTAGATCTCCACAACTTACTTGACACTCTTAGTGGTAACCAACTTTCTGGTTTCCTAGGATCATCTCAGAAATGGTTTGAGGAGTGTTATGTCTCATGAGTACATTATTATCTTGGAGAGAAGTCATCTTGGTCATGATCTGCCTTCACTCCAGGCCTTCATATCACTGGACTGGTGGTCATCTTAGAGTAGCTCCATGTCCAGTCCCCAGGGTATTGTCCTGGTGATCATCTTGAGCTTGTTCTTCACTTGGCTTGCCAGGGTAATCCCTTAAAAATGTTGCCTGTTGTGGGCTCACTTCTACATGTAACCTAAGGTCTCAGGTAGAGTTCTTCTAGCTCCCGACTTACTGCTTCCTGGGACCCCATTGGGTGCCTGGCTGGCACTGGACTGGTGGTCATCGCAGGTTCACATTTTTACAGGGAATGTTAGGTTATTAACCGTTCAAATATTCATAGGTCAGGATCAGGACACTGACCATAAATATAGCTTCTCTCATCTCTGCCACCAACTCCTACACATGTGACACAGCACCCACATCTGAAATACTACAAGGGACATGTTCAATAGTTTGGGGTGTAGACAAGTTACAAAAACCTATCTTTGAAGAATTAAAAATTGACAATTGTCTCCTTAAGTTGGAACTTTGAAGAATTGTGAGCTGGGAAAACTGAAAGAGATAAATGGGGGTGGGGTGTGGTGGACACAGTGACACTAGATTGTATACACATTCTAAGTTTTAAAGAATACAATAAAAATAATAGAGACTGGAGAGTACATGTGCAAAATTATTATTTTGCAAAGCATTTTGTGCGATATTTGCCAAAATTAATTTGTCTGATCGGAGCAGCTCGGTGTTCAGTGGTTTCTACACTGATAAAGTGTGGATAAAGTGGGTGCAGACCCGGTGGCAACACGTAAGTCTCACATGCCAGCATCTTGTCTTTTAGGACGACTGGATTACTGTGATTTATAACATATATTCATTATAAAACGGCATAACAACACACAGAGCAAGAAGACAAGACAAAGCTGTCATTCAAATCAGGCCTTGAAAACCTATTTTGTTCCTTTTTTGGAAATTTATTTTATATATAGTATATTCCATCATTATTACTGCCAGGGTAACCCTTTAGAAGGTTGTCTGTTGTGGGTTCCACAACACATATATATACATATATATATATGTGTGTGTGTGTGTGTGTGTGTGTGTGTGTGTATAATATGTATATATATGTGCCATCATTATTACTTCTTTAAAAATTAAGGATAAAATAGTACGTCTTATTTTTAAGGACTTGATCAAGACACAAAAAAAGTGTTTAAAACTCATGTTAGATAAAGTAAGGGAGTGAGTTTAATTTAAAGGCAGAAATAAATAGTGCTATGAAGCAAATGGAATACATATACCAAAAGAAGGCAAGGTATAAGGTTGAAAAATGGCAACATTATTTAGAGTTGGTACAGAAAGAGACAAGGCAGAAAACAAGTTGTAGGAGATGGTAAATTTTTAATAATTATTGGAGGAGAATGTCTTTGCCTTAGGAAAGGCATTGAAAGTATATAGAGTAAGATTGAGAACTACTTTGAAGAATTTAGAAACATAAATTTAAAAAGAGTAAGCAATATGTGTTAGAGATAAGTTATGAAATCATAAATATTTGAAAATGCAGTTGGGTATGCTGAAAGTCAGTGTGTTGAAGGGAAGCTCACTTTTATGTTCACATAGGAAATATTCTTAAGAAACATATGGGATGAAGATGAGTGGTTTATGTGATTATTTTTCTATTTTAACAAATTCACATAGACATATTTGGCATGTAATATGAAACTACCAACCATTAGAAACCATTATATAAAAGGGCAGTCGAGACTAATCAGTTGCTTATTTGAACTTTGAAATGCTTTTTTGCCCTAAATACTCCACATATATATTCATTTTTTTACAGTCTTATTTTTCTAAACATAAACGACTTTGAGACTTAATTATATTTTTCACAGGAGTCAGAATACAGTAATGTTTCATCTGAATCTAGCACTTGATGTTTTATATTTGAATCTCCAAGTCCACAGTCATTTCAATTTTCATAATCTCAGTGCAGGCTGCTAGACAAAGTTAAAGTCAAGAAACTTTTGGGCCTCTTCTGCTGTCAACTAAATTTAAAACACATCTTACTTGAGAGCTTATAATCTTTTCCTGTACTATTCTCAAAGTGGTCACAGAAAATTTGTTACTCCATTAAGGTTAGCAAAGTACACAGATGAATGGCTGGTGCTGGCTCTAGATGAAGAGGGATTTCTGAGGTATTATCAGATTTACTGCAGAGGAAATGTGATAGGAGGGGTCAGAGATGGGTGAGATTGTCCAGTAAGCATGCTCCAGGAGTAAACAGCACAAGTCCTGAACATATGCGAAAATCTCTGCTCAGTTCTCTTCATGAACACATGTTATTTTCCTTGTGAGTTATCTGTCTGCCCCAAAGATATTCATTCTACCTATAACTCTGCCCCTATTATTTGTAGCATATATACTAAAGAGTAAAGAGTTTAAAGCCATTTCTGAGGGTGTATAATTATAATCTAAGTACTGTGGAAGCAGAGACAGTCAGATTCCTGAGTATTGAAGAATGGACTACTGGTTAGTCATGGAAAGAGAGAAAAATAGAGGGGAGGAGAAGGTGAGGGCAGTGGAATTACATCTAAACTTTATACTGTAGCTTAGACATGAACATGGATGCATGTATCTTCATATACATAAACAGACATATAATGTATATACAGAAAATAAATGATTTTGTGTTCTCTTTTACGAGGATACACACACACACACACACACACACACACACACACACACATATATATATATATATATATATATATATATATATATATATATATATATATATATAAACAGATTAAAATATATAAATCATAGAGAGAATAGCAACCAACAACATTATAAAAGAGCATGCATGCCAGAATCTGTAATTAAACTAGGCAGAGAGCATAAAGTCTTTGGACAGTCAGTCTAATGAATCCATAATAACAGAGATTGGGAGATATACAGAGAGCAACTAAAATTAATTAGGGATAACAAGAGAGGTAACAGCCGCAGAGAATTATTTAAGAAGAGGCTATATCTTTTTTTCTTTTTTTTTAAAGAAGTTTTGAGGGCCAGGCGGTGGTGGCCCACACCCTTAATCCCAGCACTTGGGAGGCAGAGGCAGGTGGATATCTGAGTTAGAGGCCAGCCTGGTCTACAGAGTGAGTTCTAGGACTGCCAAGACTACACAGAGAAACCCTGTCTGGAAAACACCAAAAAAAAAAAAAAAAAAAAAAAAAAAAAAAAAAAAAAAAAAAAAAGAAGAAGAAGAAGAAGAAGTTTTGAGGGATGATGTAGCTCAGAGGCAAACCAAATAGATAAACTGTACAAGATATGATGTCAAGCTGCAGCACTGCAAAAGGAAATAAAATTGTTTACAGGAGTAATGTATCCTTCAGTTTTGCTGAAAGACTAATAAAGAAGTAATACAGACTTAAAAAGCATCTGAAAGATTAAGTAGAATTTCAAAAGAGTTTAAATTAGCAAATTACATCCTAAAAAGGGAATTTCATGTGAACAGTTGTGATACAGATGTAAAATCTTGTACTAAACAAGAATATTGAAGACAGCCACCCCCAGATCTGCCTGTTTCCCAGGAGACCTGTTCCAACAGGGAACACAGATGAGGACTCTGCCATGATACCGTTGCCTGTTGGGAACCCCTCAAAGGCAAACAAAAGTGAGTTCTGCACTGTCCTATTGGAGAGCCATCTCCCTTCTGGTCCACATATCCATCTGCACTCTTAGAGAGGCACATCGGACTCTGATCACACAACTCTGTATGCTTCCCAGGAGGCAAGCTTGATCCCTGGACACACTATCACTGAGAGGCTCCAACTCAGGACACCCAGGTAAGCCAACACCAGTGACAGTGAAAGGCAAGTATAAGAACCTAATCAATAGAAGCGAATGCAGTCATCAGTTCCCAGCTCTCCTACTACAGCAAGCCCTGGATATCATAACACACATGAAGATTCAAATTGTGACATTAATGATGACAGAGGCCTTTAAAGAATATATGAATAATTCCCTTAAAGACATACGAGAAAACACAGTAAAAAAGGTACAATCCATTGAAGTGGAAACAAATAAATGCCTTAAAGAAATACAGAAAATACAAACAGGTTAAATAAATGAACCAAATTATCTAAGACCTAAAAATGGAAATAGAAGTAATAAAGGAAACACAAATGGAGGCAAACCCAGGGATGGAAAACCTGTAAAGAGAACAGGGACTACAGACACAAACATCATCAACTGAATACAAGAGATAAAAGAGATAATCTTAGGCATAGAAGATACCATAGAAGAAATTGATATATGGGTCAATGAACATGTCAAATGCAAAAACTTCCTAATTTAAATCATAAAGGAAATTTGGGACACATTGAAAAGACCAAACCTAAGAATATAGAAGAAGGTGAATATTTCCAGTTCAAAAGGTCAGAAAAAATCTTGAACAAAACCATACTAGTCAACTTCCCTAACCTAAAGAAAAAGATGGCCATAAATGTTCAAGAAGCCTACAGAACCACAAATAGATTGAATCAGAAAATAAAATTTTTCCATCGCATAATAATCAAAAAACTAAATATACAGACTGGAGGAAAAAATATTAAATGCAGTAAGGGGAAAAGGCCAAGAAACAGACAAAGGCAGACCTATCAGAAATAAAGGAGACTTCTCAACAGATGCTAAAAGCCAGAAGGTCTTGGTCATATGTCATACAGACTTTAGGGTCTCTTAAGAAAACAAAAATGCCAGCCCAAGCTGATCAGTGACCAAATTAAGACCCATTCCATAGGCAGGCAGTAATTCATAACCCTATCATTGATGCTATGTTGTACTTGCAGATAGGAGCCTAGCATGGTTGTCCTCTGAGAGGCTCTACTGAAGCCCCTGATTGACATAGATGCAAATGCCCCAGTCAAACACTGGAAGAATTTCAGAGACCCCTATTGAAGAGTTATGGGAATGATTGAAGGCTCTTAAGGAGATAATAACCCCATAGGAAGACTAATAATGTCAAGTAATCTGGACCCCTGGGAGCTCCCAGACACTGAGCTATCCACTAAAGATCATACCCAAGCTGGTTTAAGTCTCCCATAACATATGCAGCAGAGGGCTTGCATATTTTGACCTCAGTTGGGAGGGTGCAGCTAATCATGCAGAGACTTGATTTACCAGGTTTGGGGGATGATGGGAAGGAAACACCCTGTCAGAGAAAAGCAGAGGGGGGAGAATGGGAGGAGAACCACTATGAGAGGACTGGGGATGAGGGTAGTGCAGCATTTGGGTTGTAAATACATATATAAATTTTAATGTAAACAAATAATAAAATTTAAATAGGCAAACATACAGACAAAGAAAGAACATTGAAGAGCTAAGGACAAGGCTTTATTAGTAAAAGGCTTGCTTTTCCAACAGTATGTAAAAGATGGTTGTAATGATTAGCCTTTAATCAGAGTGCTTTAGGATTTGAGACAGGAGGATCCTCAACTTGCCTGAATCTGCACACTTTTAAGTTCAGTGAGACATCTGCCTGACATTGACATCTGGACACCTCACAGTTACACACACACACACACACACACACACACACACACACACACAAGCGTGCATATACACAAGCACACACATAAAATATAAAATTTAAAACCTTTTTATTTTTAACTTTCCTATCAGTATTATAATTTACCTGCCTCAGTCTTTCATTTATTTGTTTGTGTCTGGTGCCTCTTGAGCCCTAGAGAAACAAAGAGGAGAAATAACTTTCTCACACTGGAAGTCTATTGGCTATTGGAAGTGAAGAAAATAAGGTAGTTACCGCATCTAAAACAGGTACAAGAAGGAATGCTGAGATAATGATGCCAAAATTGAGACATGCAAGAATAGATATAAAAACAAGCATGTAGGAGGAACATTAGAAAGCATGAGACAATTGGTTTCACCGTGAAGTAGGAAGAAATATTGACAGCTCCTTTGCAAGATATAAGCAATCAAAAATGTGTGTTGTAAGAAGTTAGTGAGGAATCTGTTTACATCTATATTTTAGACAATTAAAATACTTAATCATTCATTTAAATATTTTAAAAAGTGAATAGCTTTAAATATTCAAGGACAGTAAAATGAAGGACTTACATGTATAGAAATAAAATCTGCTTCCTTAGATACAACTATGGTAGTTCGAATGAAAATGGCCCTGATAGGCCCAAAGGGAGTGGCACTATTAGGAGATGTGACCTTATTGGAGAAAGTGAGGCACTGGGGGTAGACTTTGAGGTTTCAGAAACTTAAGCCAAGCCCAGCATCACTCACTCTGAATGCTGCCTGCTGGTGTAGATGTAGAACAAATCAGGTGTGGGGAGCCACACTCACATTACAAGATGGCGCTGACAGCTGTGTTCTAAGCAGTAAATAATCTGCACATGTGCAGGGGCAGTTTTCCCACCATGTGCTCTGCCTTTCTCATGATGACAACTGGGCCGATGGGCTGCAGCCAATCAGGGAGTGATATGTCCTAGGGGGAGGATAATTCTCCTTAAAAGGGACGGGGTTCTGGTACTCCCTCTCTTTGTGTCTCTTCTCTCTTCGCCTCTTCGTCTCTTCATCTCTTTCTCTTCATCTTTTCCTCTGCTCTCTTCCTCTGCTCTCTGCCTCTCTCTCTCTCTGCCCCTCTCTCTGCCTCTCTCTCTGCGTCTCTCTCTCTCTCTTCCTCTCTGCCGCGCTCTTCCTCTCTTGCTCCTGAGTAAGCAATAAAGCTTTGCCGCAGAAGATTCTGGCTTGTTGCGTCTTTCCTGGCCGGTTGCGAACTCTCGTAAGAAGCAGGTACCAGGATAGTCATCTTTAGCCAGTGAAGGAACCATCAAAATCAGAAATCTGGTGAAAATGTATTTAAATGATGTGACCATGTTCAAGCCCCAGAAAGCATCAGAATTTAGCAGTTTCAGCCATGTGGTTCTGGATTCAGAGTACAGAATACAAGGAAAGAGTTATTGAATCTTCCTGTGACGAAGGAAAGCCACTGAGGCCAAGTGTATGGAATAGGTCTTCTTGTATGGAGGCCCAGAGTTACCATTGGGTAAAGCTGTGAAGTTGAAGCATGAATTGTCTTGGACACCTCAAGATTTTGGAGATGCCAGAGATATGGAGTACTTGCTGAGGAAAATTACCAACTGGGAGGACAACCAAACCAAAAGAAAACAAATTAGAAAAACAAAACAAAACAACAAAAAAGAACTATACTCAGTCAACTGTGGTGAAAGGACTTGGAAATCTGCAGAACATTTTCACATCAAGCATGAGGCTGTGGAGTTCAGAATTTGCCCAGTTGGTTTTGGGTTTTGCTTTGCTCCAATATTTTCTCACTATGCTCTCCTTACTCTCTTTTCAAATGATAATACATATTCTGTGTGTTTAAATGTGAGAATGATTTTTCATTTTCATTTTACAAGGGATTACAGTAAAGAAATTTTATGAGTCTCAGATGAGACTTTGAACTTTTAAACATTGCTGATACTATGATACACTATGTTGACTTTTAAGTTGGACTTAATGTATTTTACATTATGATGTGGCTACTAACACATGATTACAATGGAGTAGAATGTAGTGATTTGAATTAAATGGTCCTCATAGGCTGATAAGGAGTTGCAATGGTCATGGTGTCTCTTCTCAACAACAGAAACCCTAACAAAACAGTACCATTTGCCTTTAAGCAACTTTAATCCAAGATACTCAGGAAAATAATATAAGAGCCTTAAGCATTTAAAGTCAGCACAGGCTAAACAGATAACAATGATAATACAAACCTGCTACATATAGCATTATCTTGAATAAAAAAATTAAGAGTAAGATATAAATAAATAATCAATAAATACCACATTCCAAGTTCAAAAGTAAGAAGTTACCCTTTCCATTATCATTTTTTCTTTTTGAAAAAAAAATGATTTTTATAGATTACAATTTGATGCCAGTATTCTCCTAGTTTAACTCTTCCCAGACTCTCCTGTGTCCCCATTTCCCAACTTGTTTCTGTTTCTCCAGAAAAAAAAATCCAAAGGAAAAATGGTATACAGCATGGGAAAAGATTGTCACCAACCCTATATCAGAAAGAGGCCTGATATCCAAAATATATAAGAACTGAAAAAAAGTAGACCTCTACAAATCATATAACACAATTAAAACGTGAGGTACAGATCTAAACAGAGAACTCTCAACAAAGGAATGCTTAATGGGAGAGAAGCACTTAAAGAAATGTTCTACATCCTTAGTCATCAGGGAAATGCAAAACAAACAACTATGAGGTGCAGGTCAATTTTCTATTAAGTTAATGGGCTTTGTACTCCCCAAAGTAAACCTATTGTTTCTGTTTATATTTCCTTATTATCTCCTGGTTATATTTGTACTGTGTGGGAAAATTTTGGGAAAGAGGATTGACTCAGGAGGCAAAATCACCTTCTAGGGTAAACCATCTTAGAAAAATCAGCACAGATATGAAGAAAAGTGAGAAAAATGAAAAGAAGTGTTCCTTAATTCCCTTCATGATTCGCACATTTCACTACATCTTAAAGCAGCTCTGAAACTATTTATTTCTGGAAAGGGTGTGATAATTTGGTGGGCAACGTCATAACATTTAAATTCCAATTTTCTCTTTTGTCTGGTTTAATTTTACTTGGTAGATTCTAAAATAGATATTTTGTAAATTATTTCTGTGTTTTCAACTTTCAGGAATGTGACTCCTTATATTCATTTTTCCACAAACGTTCCACTTGAACTTGAACCACTTGCTAAAAGACTTTTCCTCTCCATTTAAATGTCATTATTTCTTTTCAGTAATCACTGGACTGACCATTGTGTTAGCCGATCTCCACATCTCTGATATTGCACAATTGAACTGCATCTGTTCTTTTGAAAAATAACTTCTCTTTGACTAGAAAAACTTTATGGTGATGGTTATATTATTATAAAGTATATCATTCAACTGCAGTCTTTCTTCATATTATATTTGATTTTATAAGTATATTCAATTTCTTAATTCTGAGATTTTGATGAAGTCCTGATTAAATATTTAAATTTGAAAGAATTGATATATTAAAATAAGTCCTATATTCATCTATGTTGAAAATTCTTTGTAATAATTCAGACTAACTTTGATGTTATTTGTCAGAGTTTTATATTTTCTTTCTAATTTGCACTAGTCAAATGAAATTTATATGTAAATAGTTTACTTATGATATTATTAAATTGGCATTGTTATTTTAATACAATATCAGAATCCATAATGCTGATAAACAGAGGATAATATTTATGTTATTGTTGGATAGAAAATATATTAAAAGGCACCTAGATAAGACAAGTAACAAAATTGTTCATAAAACATTATTTGTTCTACTTGGCAAACCCACGGGCATATTAACTGTCCTAGATTTCATCTCTAAAATTTTATGCTTGGTGAGATTCAGAAAGAGAAATGTAAGGACAAACTGTTTTCAAACAATAAATACCTAAGATAAGGGTATTTATTGTTATGATGAAACACTATGAACAAAAGGCAAGGTGGGGAGAAAAGGTGTATATTTGGCCAACACTATCACATCAGAGTTTATCATTAGGGAAATCAGGTCAGCAGCTTCAACTCAGAGTCAAATTGAACCTCAAACTAAATCTGGGCAGGAACGTGGAGATAGGAGCTGATTAAGAGGACATATATGGATGATACCTACTGGCTTATACCCCATGCCTTTCTCAGAGTGAGCCCCATTTGCAGGGATAGAACTGGGCACAATGGGATGGATTCTTTCACATTAATAACCAATTGAGAAAATGCCCTACATCTGAATCTTATGGTGCAACCTTCTTACTTGATGTTCTCTCCTCTCAGATTTTTAACTCATGTCAAGTCTACATAAAGATATCCAGTACCAACCATTACAGGTACAGATTGAGGTCCATGAAACTAGATAGAGGATCCTTTGACACTCCTTTATGGAAAACCAGAAACCACAGATGGCCCAGAAACCTAGGATAGAACCAAACAGGACTGGTAAAAAAAATAGTTAATGAAATGATTCCTACTCTACTTGTAGATTGGTGCCTAACTCAGTTGTCATTAGAGAGGCTTAATCATTACAGCAAGCACCTGATGCAAACACATACAGAGACACAGAGTCAAACATTAGGCATAATTTGGGGTAATGCTGCTGATGTGGAGCAGGAAGGATTGTAGGAGCCAGAAGTTTCAAAGACAGCACAGGAAAATACAGAGTCAACAAGACAGTGTGGCTTCTCTTTTGCTACATTGTAGGTCCTTTTTCACCCATTCCTCTCCACACTCTTTGCACTCATTCATCTCTTTAATGCTAGCTAGGAGAGAAATAAAGGACAGAGGGTAAAGGGGGTAGCCTTCCTGTTAGACTATTTCCTTTTCATTATGGGCATTGAGTTCCATGGGAGCAAGTTTTATCTACATTCTCATCTAATTTTTTTGTATCGCTCTTTATTCTTGGCACAAGACTACTTAATGAACTGTGACCAGCAACAACTAACAAGCTACAATCAAAAGACCCAAACCCAATATCAACCAACCAACAATCCACCCCATTTCATGGGGTTCTCTGAACGTCCCTAGAATTCCCAATATCACACAGTTCCAGAAAGAATCTGCAGCTTGCAAAATACCCTCCGCTAGAGCACTAGGAAATTCGCAGTCAGCTGCTGGAGACAATCTGAAACAGCCCCATATCCCACAAATAGATTAGAATGAAATATATTCTTATAATACTTCTGGGGGATTTTAAAAAATGAAACCAAATTTTTTACTAACAATCTGGGCTCATAGGGGCTCACTGAGATTGAGACAATCAGGGAATCTCTGTGAGTCTGATCTATGTCCTTTGTGTATACTGTATAAATGTGTAGCTTATTTTTGTGTAACTTCTAAGAGGACTCTTTCTTATACTTTTGCTTGGTTTTGGGAACCTTGTCATCCTATGGAGTTGCCTACTTCATCCTTAATATGGGGGTAGGTGTCTAATATAATTATTGCAAGGTAATATGACATGGTTGGTTACTATCCCTGGGAAGCCTGCCAATTTTTGAAGGGAAAGAGATGAAGTGTAGGTGAGGACAGAGAGGATGAAGAGGAATGGAGGATGTGGTGAGTGGAAAAGGGGGATAGAAAATGTAGTCAAAATGTAATACATGGTAGAATAAATTAACAATAAATTATTTTACTCTTCCTCTATAACCATCCTCCCTTACCAACTTCAAATCTTGACAGAAGCCATGATTCTTCTCTGTTGTGATGTAGATCATGAGGTCAGAATAAGGACCATGATAGGGGCAAGGAAAATTTTAAAGTTGAGAAAACTTAATGGTGTATCATCTTTAAAATTTAAATGTGTGGTCCAAGAAATATATCATTAGGTAATAATCAATAATATAAAATGAAAAAACATTATTTATTGAGGTTATTATATACAAATTAGAGAAAAACATTTAAAGTTTTTTGTGATATCCAAAATATAGAAAATCACTGAAGGGCTGGCAGGATGGCTCAGTGGTTAAGAGCACCGACTGCTCTTCTGAAGGTCCGGAGTTCAAATCCCAGCAACCACATGGTGGCTCACAACCATCCGTAATGAAATCTGATGCCCTCTTCTGGAGTGTCTGAAGACAGCTACAGTGTACTTACATATAATAAATAAATAAATCTTTAAGAAAATCACTGAAAGACCTGTCATATGTAAACAACCTGATTATAAAAATAAAAAATTAAAAATTATCTAAGAAGATACAAAAATAGTAGCTGAGAACTTGAGGAAACAATTAATATTTTTACACTTAAATAAGTTTAAATTAAAATGGAGAAATACGATTATGTATAAAGAAAGAAATTAAAAGACAGGATAAAGGGACCCCCACAGAAATCAAACAAAGCAACTAAAACTTGTGACTTGTTGATGGTCAGGATTTGGAGGACAAATATCACTTGTTAGTGAATTGTTGGCAGGTATATTAAATGTTAAGTCGAACTCAGATTCTTACTGATCTATGTATCTATTTATGTATCTATGTGTCTATCAAAATATTATCTATCTATCTATCTATCTATCTATCTAGTCTATCTATCTAGTCTATGTAATCGAGTGTGAGTCTGACTGAGTATGTTCATCAGTTGCCTACAGAAATCCATGGAAGCCAGAAGAGGTGTCAAATCCCCTGAACTGGAATTTCAGAGATTATAGTCTACCATGTCGGGATTGAAATCCAAACCCTGTTGTTCTTGAAGAACTGTAGACACTCTTCATCCCCAAGACATCTCTGCAGTCTCAAACACTTAGCATCATCTTAAACTCTTACCAGTGAATCTGAATAGGGTAAAACAAGATGTTGGCAATAGAAAAGGTTTCTTTAAATAAATGTAACAAACACAATTTATATTCACAATTGTCTCACTATGTGAGTGCATAGAATTGAACAGACTCATGCAATACAATGCCCAAAACACTATTAGAAACATCTCAGGTCACATTTTAAATTACTCTATACTATGACATGTTCTTTTAACTGTATATACTAAATTCTCTATTTATAGAGGATCATAAATGTTCAGTAATAGAAAAACATCTGTCAATATCATTCTACACACCAATCTGCAATACAATCTTTTGATTGTATTATCTTAGAATGCTTAAAGTATTCTTTCATTGTTGATTTTCATTAAAAAAATGTTAAATGTACTTTGGACTGGGATTAGATGGAAGCTTTCAACAGTATCAGAACTATCTCTAAACACAATTCTGTCATTTGTCCTTTGTACATATAAAGCAGAATTCCAGTACTGATAATTGCATAATTAACGCTTATAAGTCTGAGTTCAATCCCTGTGGTCAGTATCAGGAAAGGCAAGAACTGACTCATGTAAGCTATTATTTGCCCTCCAAACATATCCTTTTGCTTTTTTATGTATCCAGATACAAAATGTAAAGAGATAAAAATGCAATTATTAAAGAAGGGATAAGGGTATCCTGATGGCTAGGAGTACCTAGTACTCTTGCAGGGTATCAGAGTTGGTTTCCTCGCATCCACATCAGGAGGATCAAAACTTCATCTAACATAGATAGTTCAGAGGGATCTGATGCTCTTTGAGTACCCAAAAAATCTAAGACACACACACACACACACACACACACACACACACACAACCATATGCATACACAGATATACATATATAAGAACTTTAAAAATATGCTATCAACTGTGAAAAATCTTTATGGTGGTCTATAAAAAGCATTATCAAATATTTGATTGAAATTTAATATTTTATGGAAAAGTAAATATTTCATCTATCACACCATTAAACAAATTTGCTTTGCTTTTATTCATAAAATTATGTTTATACATCTTCTAATTGTTTTAACTTTCATTATCAGTAAATGTTTGATTTGTATAAGTATTTTATATCCCTTCATTTGAAAATTTACACACAATTTCTCAAATGTGGAGGGATCTTACTGATATGATTTCAGCAGCACTCATTAGAATGCAGTGAGCTAGCAATGTACTATTTTAAATAAAATATAAATATACTATTAAGAAGTCATGGTCTTTTCTATTATTTGTGCACATGATATTCAGAGTTATCTCCTCACATTCCTAATACAAACTTCATTTGTAAATATTGCAAATTGGAAATAATCAAAAATGTACTTCAATAAGTGAATAGATAAACGAACTGATCTGTCCTTACAATGGATTGTATTCACCAATAAAATTTTAATGAGCTCTGAAGAACAAGTGACATGTGTCTTAAATGCAAATGATAAGTGAAAAGAGACAATCTCAGCAGGCCACAGGTCATTTGAATCCAAATTATCAATATTCTGTTAAAGGTAGGGGAACAGATAACAATGTTTTTCAACATGTGATGGGAAAGAAAAGTTGACTAGAAGAAACAGAGGCATGATTTAGACACACAAAATACTCCTTGATAGTATCATGATAGTCAAGACTTGACTGTACATATTGAGATTCATAAAACATTAAAACCTTAATATTTGTACAGTAAAATAAAGTTCTGAATATACCAGTAGTGGTAAAACTGGATGGCAACATAATTAAAATAACCAATATTTACAAATGTGTATATCACTCACACTTGAGAGTGTGACAGGGTTTTGCTGACTTGTATATATTGAGGAGTAAAATTAGACTTTCTCATTAAAACAAAGACAAATGAAAAATATTTATAAAAACAACCAAGTAAACAGTAGTCTAAAAATCTTTCCTATATGTCACTGTTGCGAAGTTAGTACGGATTTTTCTTGCCTGCAGGCACAAGTTTGGATGTACCCACAGCATCACTGTTGTAAGCATGGAGGACAGGTTTCCCACTCTTGAAATTAAGAGTTGTGGTTGAGAAAGATAATGGCTCATATGGCAACTGAATGATTGTAACCATCATCATCAACATCCATTTCTAGCAATATAGAAAGAAATGTTTACATGGAGAAATATTTATTGATGTGCGTATCATGGGAGTATTACACATCCATATGTCCTTTATTTCTCCATTGAAGACATCTAAATAAATAGCACCATATAATCCGTGAGTATATTTTGATTTTCATCAGTGTTATCAGAAAATGATAGCACATTGGGAAAGGCTGATTATAAAACAAAAGAAGGAAAAGGCCATTAATATGAAAATAATAAATTATCTCCTCTCTCTCAACAAGCAAGCAAGGAAGCAAAGGACAACAACAACAAAATCATAGATGGGTCTATGTCCAAAAGACCCAGGAGCTAATAAAAAGCTGTCAATATATGAAGTAATAAAACTTGAGAAAGAAAGTAATAGACTATCTATGGGTTATAATTAGAAATATAAAATAATCATCATGAGTCTATCTCATGCCAACAAGTGATCAATAAGTATATAAATGAGTGTCATAAGACAAATCTGCTCAGAAAATCATCAAAGTGTTTACTTAAATACTCTGCCATTAAGAAGTGTTAGTGTTATAAACTTCTGAATTTTGTTATTTAGTCATGTATGCTAACTTCCTTTCAAAAAGAACAATATGGAAAGAAAAATCATGGCTTTAGCAGCGGAGAGGTTTGTAAAGTCCTGCCTTTGCCATGCAATCAAACATTCACATTAATAATGGAAGTCTGTGTTGATAGATGGTTTTTGATAGAATGGGATTTTACTTGTGGGGTACCATCTTCAAAAATCAAAATATTCTACTGTAGTCATAAGAAAAGTATTAGACAAAAGCAAAAATAATAGCATATGATTATGGATGGCACCTTCTACAACATGACTCTATTCCTAAAAAAAAAATAGCAAATTTGTATTCATATAAATAAGTAATCAAAATGATTTATTATCAAATTTGTCAATTAGGACTAACAATATTTTATAACGCAGTAAGGTCTGGAGAATACTACTATGAAGTATATCAGCATTCCTTTTACCTCCATAATAAATGTTCCTGAATTCCAAAATCATAATATTTGAATACTGTTTAATTTTGTTACAGGGATATGCAATAATAGTGAAATCATTCCATTTTTAATTTTGATGGATACCATTTAAACCTCAATATTTCAGGATTACTAGTCAAATTTAATTGTAAACATACATAAATGAGGAATTGTTCCAACTTTTAACTTTAAAATAAGTAATCTAGTACTACCCATATTTATTAACTAGAAATCACATACATATATGTGGGTATGTTGAACCATGTGCAAAAGAGACATGAAATTCATCCCCCATAATATAATATAGGTTACATATGATAACTATGATAAAATTTAATATTTTACATAAATAACTAATCCATGATTAGACAGATAGATACACTGTCTAGCTATGTGTTTCTATCAATGGTAAAAAATGCATAGATAAAACAATTGTATAAAACACATACATGATGCATGCCTTAATTTTCCTAATCACTTGGTCCAGTACCTGACTGATAAGACTGTTTAAATTAGTATTTGCTGACTATTTCTTAATGCTTTATGATCTTTATATTAGATGGACATTTGATTTTGTTTTAATGTATAATATTATTTATATAATTATTACATGTTTAAAAGGTAACACTAATAATCCGTTCTAGTTGGAACTGGCAAGTATGCTGAAAGGATTTCAGAAATTTCTGTTCCAATGAATACTTCCAATGGTATGGAGGTGTAAGGAATTAAACTACAAAATCTATCTAGACTGTGTAAGGACAAGATACACACACACACACGCACACGAGCATTCGCACACATATGCGTATATGCACATGTGCACACACGCAAACATGCACACAAATACACACACTGCACTGTCTGCACTTTATCTGCATCTTTGTCTTACAGGTCTTCAGTTAACAGTTTTGCACATTAAATCTGCTGATGACAGGGAAACTTATTTGAACATCATCCTTATATACAGGTTAAATTTATTTTCTGGAATGGTTGACAAGAAAAAAAAATCTTCCTCAAGGGTCTTAAATATAGGGAGTGTTAAGATTTCTTCCCCTCTATTGGCAAAAGTTGTTTTCATAATTGCTTGCATAGAAGTGAATGGAAGAATGAGTCTCTTTGCAGCATCCACAGTGAAATCCACTGAAGTATTTGTTGTGATGATTGACAGCTTGATTATATGATCTCTTAAGTAGCCGTGATTACACTGTGAATCCTCATGTTTAAAATCTTTCAAGTGTTTTATGCGGCTGATAGCCTTCAAATTAGTGAGCACTTACCCGAATAAGCCTCTAGAAGAAATTTATAAGTTTGAAAGACTCTCCAATATTTTTCCAGAATGTATCTAATCACAGTAAGTTATTTTTGCTATATTTAACTACAGTAATTCTTCAGGAAATAATATTGCTGTGACGTTTTATTGTACCTTCTAATGGCAAAAGGCATAAATTACAATATATTCCAATATTTCTGATGTGACAAAGTACAGCATATACTCATTAGGGACCACTAAAACACATTTAAAAACCTGAATACAGTCTCATATTTATGTTACATGATTATCCTAAGTCAACGTTAGATACATAGAATGAGGGAAGCAAGATATTAGTAAGACTAAATATGAATAAATTAAATAACCACAACAGATGCTTTATTAAAATTATAAGAATTTTGTGTCTCAGAATGCTGTATTGTACTATGCACAGTCTTGTTTGTGTGTGATTATGTGGGGTGATTCAATACTTACATGATATTAAGAGATAATGTCAATGGTCTTAGAATTATCATTTTCTTACCATAGTACCATGACAAATGCTCCATCAACTAAAATATTTATTAAATGACTAGACCATGTGTAGCATATACTGCATGGAGACATTGGCAAATGGTTTGTGTTTTCAGTAGCACAAAACAATGTAAAGTCACAACATTTCCTCACAGGTTCAGAATGGAACAAAATTTAAACCTTCTGAATTGGTTAATAAAGGAATTTTTATTTTCTATTTTCAGTGCAGATCTCATAAAATTTAATATACATATTTGTCATACTTCTGTCATATTCCTCTTAATAGCCTCTTATTTTTTGACTGCAGGAAATTGAACCAAAACAGTGTAAACACAATAGTATAGTTCTTGTAACAGATATTCTTGTATTACAATATATTGTATTTTTATTACTATCAAAATTTTGATTTAATTATTAAAAACATATTTTATGAATATTTTGTAATAATAATACTCAAAAGCAGACTCATGTTGTATAAATTTTTGTATACACATAAAGGTATATTCACACTTGAAATTGTAAGAGTTTTATTTTAATGGAAGAACAACTACTTATATAGACACATTTATATATGTTTCTGTGTGTGAATGATTTGTGTATCTAACTTTTGATTATGTATTTGTAATTTTAATTATGGCCCATAGACTTTTCCAGAAATACTTATGATAGTTTCAGTTGTATAGGAAACAATCCTGCCTTGGAAACAAATGATTTCCTGGACTGAAGATAAACTGAAGTCATTCTGGCACCACTGAAAGTTCAGAAAAGGAGAGCAGTGACTCAGCTTCTCTACAAAAGTGAATTTTATGTAACTGTGCTTAGATTATGTGGCTAATCTTGTTTTTCTCCTTTTTCTTGTTTCCTTGAGTTTGCACATTGTGCTTTCCTGTTAATCTTATCATCGGTTCTTCTTTGGCATTATAATTTTCCTGTTCTGCCATAATCGTTAGGCAGACCTCCTTTAATGCTTTTTTTTAAAAGCAAGGATAATTTAAAATAAGACAAAATATAACTGTTTATAATAGTTTTATCTAATATGCCAAATATTTTTATCATTAAGTAACAGTTTAACCATGTTTTATTTTGAAAGAAATTCAAACCATGTCTAAGTTCATTTTCGTGTACTAAATCATTCTTCATCTGAAGGCATTCTATAGATTTCCAAATGGCAAACAGCAGATTAGGAAAAGATCTTTAACAATCCTACATACAATAGAGGTCTAATATCCAATATATACAAGCAACTCAAGAAGTTAGACACCAGAGAAACAAATAACCCTATTAAAAATAGGGTACAGAGCTAAACAAAGAATTCTCAGTGGATGAATACCTGAGAAGCAACCAAAGAAATGTTCAACATTCTTAGTTACCAGGGAAATGCAATCAAAACAACCCTGAGATTCCACCTCACACCAATAAGAATGGCTAAGATAAAAAAAAAACAAAAACAAAAACAAAAACAAAAAAAAAAACAAAAAAAACAACAACAACAACAAAAAACCCTCAGGTGACAGGAGATGCTGGCGAGGATGTGGAGAAGAAGGAACACTCACCCATTTTTGGTGGGATTACAAGCTGGTCTGGAAATAAGTCTGGTGGTTCCTCAGAAAATTGAACATAGAGCTACCTAAAGACCCAGCTATACCACGCCTGGACATATACCCAAAAGATACTCCAACATATATGGAGGACACATGCTCCACTATGTTCATAGTAGCCTTATTTATAATAGTCAGAAGCTGAAAAAGACCCAGATGTCCTTCAACAGAGGAATGGATACAGAAAATATGGCACATTTACACAATGGAGAACTACTCAGCTATTAAAAACAAGGACTTCATGAAATTCTTAGGCCAATAGTTGTAACTGGAAAATAACACCCAGAATGAGGTAACCCAGTCACAAAAGAACACACATGGTATGTATTGATTGATAAATGGGTATTAGCCTTAAAGCTCAGAATACCCAAGGTGTAATTTCACAGACCACGTGAAGCTCAAGAAGATGGAAGACCAAAATGTGGATACTTCAGTTCTTCTCAGAAGAGAGAAGAAAATACTTACAACTGCATATGTAGCAGAGAATGGCATTAGCAGACATCAATGAGAGGAGTGGCCCTTGTTCTTGCCCAGGTTAGGAAAATTCCAGGTCAGGGAGGCAGGAGTGGGTGGAAGGGTGGGTGGGTGGGTGTGTGAGTACTCTTATAAGGCAGAGGCAGGGAGGATGGGATAGGGTGTTGTTTTTTGGTTTTTGTTGTTGTTGTTTTGAGAAACTAGGAAAAAGAAGAACATTTGATATGTAAATAAACAAAATATACAATAAAAGTAGATTGCCAATATACATGCACCATGTTTCTGCATCATTTTTGCAATATGTGCTTCACATTTACATTGCGCTTTCATTTACTTATTAATCATACAAGTTGCATATTTTTTACCTAGCTTAATACTTTTCTCCTCTTAATGTTTCACACTTTATGACTATTACCTCTTCAGTATTTTTTTCTCTCCAAAACACTAAAATTTTTAAGGGCAGGAGCTATCCATGTCTCATTCAATATGTGTTCTGACTGGTAAGTACAGGAACTTGAACAGAGATGTGAGATGAATATTTATAAAGAATAAGTGAATTACTTATGCTGAGTTATAACAGATTGGGAGATCTGAATCTTTCAGTTGGTCAGAATAATTAAAGTACAAAATTTGTAAAAGAGGTTAAGCAAAGGGATAAATAGGCTAATAAATTTCAAAACCTAAGGAGAAAAGATTAATACCCAAACTCTTATGAGTCTAGAATTGACTTGAATCTGAGCCTTTATTGCTTTCCATGATAATGTGAATAAATAGAATATTTGTGTGATAAAAATAATTATGCAAGGCACAATGTCAAACCATGCAGGGAAAATCTTTTATATATATTCACAATTCATTCAAGTGTTTTAGTACTTTGTCTTTAACATAAGAGTCACATTCTTACATCTGATTCTCATTAAGACATCTTCCATTTCCCTAGCCCATTTCTTGTAATATAAGACTCTTTATCTATATAGGAACTTCTGTCATGTGCCTTATTGCAAGGTTTGGGGTTTTTCTCTGCCACCACCACATATAAAGTAACTCCAGAGAAAAGTAAATTATGATCTGAGAATTCACTGTTCTGTCTCTTGCATTCTTGTATCTTCTACACTTTACTGGGGCAACACTTCATCTAACCCTTCTAATCACCCTTTACATTATTTCCACATAAATGTTTCTCTGAGTTCTATGAGTTGGTTTTAGGAGATGAATCAAACCAAATAGAGAGACATCTGAAGTCCATTTCCTGACAGTTGATCAGAAGCACAGATATGACTTACTGAGACGTATTCATGGCTTGAGCAGGGAGCAATTGTTGAGGGCTTGAGTGTTCAGTGTAGGTGTGATGACAATTTCACTTAGATATTATCAGACCTCCATCAGAAGGGAGTCATCTATGCACTGTGTGTCAAAAAGCTGATTCTTATTTGTTAGCAACAGAGAATGAAAGAACTCCACAAAGCTGGTTTTCAGTGTATATTATATTCACAACATTTAGTACAAGAGGCAGAGGCTGAATCATTTCTTGGGTGTTTGATTGGCAGATTGGTTGGTTTGTTTTGTTTGTTTGTTTGTTTGGTTGGTTTATTATTATTATTATTATTATTATTATTATTATTATCATTACATGCAGTTTGTTCTTCAGTACTGATTCTTATATTTGAAGTAAGGTAGACCTATGCACATTTGTATATGGAATATGTGTGTGTGCTTGTATGCATTTGTGTTTGTGCATTTATGTATGTGTATGTGTGTTAAAACTATCTGCAATGGAGGACTTTATGAGTAGGGGTGTCTGACATCCACCAGTTCCTCAGTAAGTCTTGGTATCCTAACTATAACAATGCATGAAGTTAAGGAAGTATAGATACACACAGAAAGCAGGAACTAACATGCAAACCAACAGAGCAGTGAAAGCTATGATCACGTATTCATTATATTATTATTTTTTTATTAGGTATTTTTCTCGTTTACATTTTCAATGCTATCCCAAAGGTCCCCCATACCCACCCCCCCAATCCCCTACCCACCCACTCCCCCTTTTTGGCCCTGGCGTTCCCCTGTACTGTGGCATATAAAGTTTGCAAGTCCAATGGGCCTCTCTTTGCAGTGATGGCCGACTAGGCCATCTTTTGATACATATGCAGCTAAAGACAAGAGCTCCTGGGTACTGGTTAGTTCATATTGTTGTTTCACCTATAGGGTTGCAGTTCCCTTTAGCTCCTTGGGTAATTTCTCTAGCTCCTCCATTGGGGGCCGTGTGACCCATCCAATAGCTGACTGTGATCATCCACTTCTGTGTTTGCTAGGCCCCGGCATAGTCTCACAAGAGAGAGCTATATCTGGGTCCTTTCAGCAAAATCTTGCTAGTGTATGCAATATATTTAAGACACACAAACTACCTGGAGGTTGCAAGACCAGCAAGTGACTCATTTCAGAGTCTAAAAACAAAAGCCTGGGTTTTAGCTCTGTGACATTTCATGTATTTCGAGGAGACTGGGGAGTCGTATGGAAGAGTTTGAAATAGAAGTGATCAAGTTGGAGGGTTGAAGGACACCACAAGAAAATCTACAGAGTCAACTCACATGAAACAACTGGGGCTCACAGAGAGCCTATAAAACCAATCAGGGAGCTAGACACTACACATTTTTTTTTGTAAAATTTAAACGGTTCGGTATTCATGTGGGTCCCCTAACAAGAAGAGCAGGGACTGTCTCAGGCTCTGTAGCCTGCCATTGTATCCTCTTCCTCCCTACTTTGACTACTTGGTTGGGCCTCACTGGGAAAGGATGTGCCTAGACCTGCCTGGAATCGATTATCCAGGATGGGGTGGTACCTGAGGAGAAGGGGATGAAGCAAGAGGGAAAGATTTGTAAGGGACTGGGGAGAGAGAAGGGAATGGGGTATGATCGAGATGTAAAGTGAATTTATAAAAGAGAGAGAGAGAGAGAGAGAGAGAGAGAGAGAGAGAGAGAGAGAGAGAGAGAGAGAGAGAAAACCCCCTATCCCTTACCTGCTCCTCCTGCTCACCAACCCACACACTCCCACTTCCTGGCCCTGGCAGTCCCCTATACTGGGGCATATAACCTTCATAGGACCAAGGGGCTCTCCTCTCATTGATGACCCACTTGATCATCATCCTCTGCTACATTTGAATTTGGAGCCATGAGTCCCACCATGTGTTTTTTGAACACAGATGATATGCACTCACTGATAAGTGAATATTAGCCCAGAAACTCAGAATACCCAATATACAATTCACAAAACACTTGAAATTCAAGAAGAAAGACCAAAGTTTGGATACTTCAGTTCTTCTTAGAGGAGGGGAACAAAATACCCATGTAAGGAGTTATAGAGACAAAGTGTGGAGCAGAGACTGAAGGAATGACCATCCAGAGATTGCCGCACCTGGGGATCCAACCCATAAACAACCACCAAAACTAGACACTATTGTGGATGCCAACAAGAGCTTGCTGACAGTAGTCTGATACAGCTGTCTCCTGAGAAGTTATGCCAATGCCTGACAAATACAGAAGTGGATGCTCACAGCCATCCATTGTATGGAACACAGGATCCCCAATGAAGGAGCTAGAGAAAGTATTCAAGGAGCTAAAGGGGTTTGCAGCCCCATAGGAGGAGGAACAATATGAACTAACCAGTATCTCCAGAGCTGCCTGGGACTAAACCACCGACCAAAGAAAGTCTGACTTTTCAATCCCATGCATAGATTAATGTCTTATCAGAAACATATTTTTGTAAGTGGTCAGAATCAAGTCCAGTGTCCACATAACACAGGATTTCTGCATGAAGTTTTTAACTAAAGTTAGATCTTATATTGTTTAGAAGATGAAAAGATGTCTGTATGTTTCTATTCAGAATATAGTCATATAATCTGGTAATTGCCGGGATTTTAAACATACCACAATGATGAATACTAGTTGGCAGAACAGAAAACTGATTGACAAGGTCAAACTTGGAGTTTGAGGATGGAAAACTCTGCCTCTTGATTTGTGTGCTATTCATATCTCTCCCATACAGCTGCCACTCCCACTCTGAACACCCACACCCACACCATTTCCACAATTTCTTTTCATGGAGCTTCTTACATGTTAGTTTTTTCTTCCAGTCTTAGTCCTTGCACACATGCCTTCTTCCCGAAAAGTAAAACTTTTCTAAAGTAAACTCCCATTACTTCTCAAGTAGGAAGGCTTTAGGAATTTCGTTTCTGTTCTAAGTATTTCAGGCCAATTAGTTAAAATCCTGTAAAATACACGTTTAGTGCTCTAGGTATCAATTGTACGTGGGCTACCATTGTGTTGTTCACCAAAAATTAAAATAAAATAAAATAAAATAAAATAAATAATAGTGTTTATTCACAGTGTTATAGAAGAAAACCAGTCAACCAAAGGTGAAAAAATCTATTGATTATTTGAAGATAGTGAAGGATGGTGTTTTCAAATACAACCCAATGATATCACAAGATCTCTTAGATGACAGTCATACTTAGAACTTAGAACTTGGTAATATATATATATATATATACTTAAGAAGAAAATGCAAGGAATGAGATGAGAAAATGCTAGTGTGTTGGGAAATCATACAAATTTGGTAAAATTTCCTGAAAATTAATATTTAGGGCAATTTCTAAAAGAATGAATTCATGTTGGTATCAGTTTGATTTCTCTGCATATTCATGTATATTCAGGGAGCACTAGTTGAACATAGTGGGAGAGAGAGAGAGAGAGAAGACAAACAGGGCAGGAAGGAGGGAGAAACAGGCAAAGAATATGAATGTGGGAGAGAAAAGTGAGATTTTCAGAAAAGTGATGTTTTCAGAAGAATTTGACTGAAGGGAATGAGGTGGATAGTTACAAATGTCCCTGTCATGTATGAACATTAAGTAAAATATCTTGCAAAGATCCATTCAAAATTTCCATGACTCAGGTTTAGAACAATTTAAATATGTAGTATCATGTGGACATGAAACATTTATTAAAAACAATCACATGTAGACTAGGCTGTCCCAAACACACCTTTGTAGGCAGGGATAAGTTTGAATTCCTGGACCTTTTATCTTTACTTCCAAGTAGTGGAGTCATATACATAGAGAGGTGATTTATACACTTCTAGAAATAGAAACCAAGAGTTAGTGTGAGCTACAAACTGAAACAAGTCTCTTGCCTAGAGAAGATCTTTTCATTTTTAGCAGCTTAAAGGATTTTCCTTTTTTAAACTTCATGTTTCCTTTTCCATTTGTAGCCTCCTTTGTCTGCATTCTGCAGGCTAATGAGTTGTTTGTAGACTTTGTACATTCTCTATCCTTCATGCTCTCAGTGTTTGTACAGTAGCTATTTTCTTGCATTGGATTTACAGTACAAGTATACCACCTCTTATCAGGTTTGAGTCCCTCCTCTATCTGAAATATCAGATTGAAAGCTACATCCACATACCTTTTCTCACTGATAACTATTTTAAAACTCTCTGATGTATTTTATCATGGTAATTTGTATATCGCATTTCTTTTGGTCACTTTCAGTCATGGTGGAATGGTGGGTCCCCTACTGAATTGATGCAACTCAGTTCTTTAGATCTAATGCAATTAATCTTTTTCACCTGAGGCTCAAATGCTGTAGAGTAGAGGCAACAACTAAGCCGTTGGCAAAAGTTAATCCCAGTGGAATCTCCCGTGAGGCAAAACACTTTCATTTGTCAGGAGAAATACACATTAGAAACAGGAGGCTGCTCTCTAAATTAAAACTTGTAGAAGTCTGCCCAGTTGCTTTGATAGAGCATTTATTGTAGATAAAAGGCATTTGTGATTCATTTAGTGTTTTAAAGGTGTACAATGTCCTTAGAAAAATGTCAAACAACAATTCTTGCCAGATCTAAGATCCTAGAATGCCTGTCTGACCAACTACTACACACATGGTTGTGTATATCTTCTTGTTCCTGTGGTAGAGTATGCACCTGGCATGTGTATCCTCTAAGTGAACATTAATGTCTCATCATAAAGATTTAAACTGTGAGATATTTCTTAATAATGAATAGAAATTTAGCTAATGTAGACAGACATTATTAATTGAGATGGCTCTCAATACAAATCTTAATAACCTGTATCTTAAAAAAATTATTAGTCATGTGGTAAATAGGGAAATTTTAGGGCAAGGACTAAAGGAGAAGAAGGGGTTTGAATTCCCAAAGGAAGAACAACAATTTCAACAAACCAGACCCCACAAATCTCCCAAGGATTAAACCACCAACCACAGCATACACAAGGACAAACCATGGCTCCAGCTGGATATGTAGCAGAGGATTGCCCTATCTAACATCAGTGGTAAGGGACTGCACTGGTCTTGTGGAGGCTCAATGACCCAGTGTGGGGGAATGCTAGGATTCTGAGGCAGGAATGGGTGGGCAGGTGGATGAGCACCATCATAGAGTCATAAAGGTAGGGGAGAGGGTGAGGGGAAACTGGGAAGGGGAATAACATCTGAAATGTAAACAAATAAAATAACCAATATAATTATGAAAAAATTCACAAAAATGAATTTGAAACTATGCAAATGACTAGCAAGAGAGACACCGATATTCATCATTGATTTAGCTGAGGATGTTATCCAGGTCCTTATTCCACTACCCATTCCCAAGTTCCCAAATCATAGATAGATAGATAGATAGATAGATAGATAGATAGATAGATAGATAGATAGGTAGATAGGTAGATAGATAGATAGATAGATAGATAGATAGATAGATAGATAGAAATAGAGATAAATACAGTAAATAAGTGACTTTTGAGTAAATAACACAAAAAATAATACACTAAATGAATTCATAAATTAAATAGGAAAGGTAACATATTCAAACACTTTGGAGACTGTAGTTTAATAAAACAAACAAATAAATGAAACCTGTGCTCATCCAAACACTGCAAAAATTACATTATAAAAACTCAAGTGCAGTGAGAGTTTTGGTAATCAATTTTTTCCCTGCTTTTGTCTTCAAAATCAAGGACTAGTGGGTGATCCCTTTATACCATAATTCAATTAACCATCTTAAATTAAGACAAAGACCTTAATTTAACGACGATTCCTCTCAAAATTGCATTTCTAGCTCTATATTTTAAAAACTGGTACTGGCTTGGAAAGCCTAGGTGTTTACCTTCAGGCTTGTTGCATGTTACCCTGTATGCCTAAAGCAAATTAGAATTCTGACTCTGAGTTAGTTAGAGACATTGCTTTGCCTGAGGGAGTTAGGCAACGAAAAAAGGAATGTTTATTGAATATCAGCCACATATCAGGAGGGTTTTGATATGTGCCTGTGAATATTCATTCTTTTCATTCTCATAGTGAAAATGAAATTATACAATTCTCTCTTTATGATAAAGATGACAGCTTCTAAGAGGACAACATTTTTTTAAGTCACAGAACAAATAATCCTGAAATATAAACCTAGTATGATTGACGGCAAAAGGCATATCTTCTTTTGTGATGTTATACATTGCCAAGTTTAGGAAAATGTTTATAATTAACTCATCAATTTCATAGCTTACAAAACGTTGCAAATGTTTCTTATAAAGCAGTTGTAAACTGATCATTAATTCATGCATATGTTTTGGACATAGAAAATTCTGGAGCAAGAAAAGTGAAATGTGTAAACATATTTCTGTGGAGTATTGATTTCTGTATACTATTGCAATGAGTACAACACAGAGTCATGAACTAACGAGACATAGTGAGAGAAGATAATAGGAAGGTCATCAAGGATTGAAAGAAAATAATTTTATGTAGCTTTGCAAAGAGTTTAATACACCTTGCAAATTCTCTGATTTGAGAAATAGCTGTTTCTGCATATGAATGGGAAGCAGCGAGTTCAAGGATAAACTGAAAAGCAAAGACCAAGTTCTGTGAGGGAACAGTGGAGAGTTTGGCACCTCATTAAAATCACTAACTGGTGGAAGCATGGAAGTGCTGGACAATGAAAGGGGACCTGGGTGCATGGACAAGGTAATTCTGCATTCAGTGTGTAAGATTTTTTTTTCCCCCAGGGACTTCAAACAAATGTGCTTCTGGTAGGAACTGTGCTCTTGTGATGTGAAGCTCAAAGCTGCATTTGCTAACTCCAAGGATAGTCAGGAGTCAGGAACAGCTCGTCCTTTGCTGTATCATTTGATTGCCTTTATCTTTCATAAGATGTCTCAGATTCTCACAGTAAAATGAAAACTGAAACTGAACGTGGCACTTGGTGCTTCTCTTTCAGCTGGTCTCTTTCTTTACTGTACTTTAAAATGACTGGAACACTTCTAAAGCAACCCTCACATACATGATGAGTACTTCAGACCTCTACGAGTTCTCCCTTGAAACCAGTAGAGATCTCAGTGTAAATTTCTCATCATTAGCTATGGGCTTCCTTTATACTTATACATATTTATTTGTCTCTGTGTGTGAGCTCACCAGAGGACAACATGCAGGAGTCAGTTCTTTCTTTCTACCCTGTGAGTGTCAAGGATTGAACTCAGGCCATTAGGCTTACCAGCAATTACCTTTAACTACACTACCTTCTTGCAAACCCTCGATACAGGCTTCCATGTTTCACTTGTGGATATTTGGAGTACCTTGTTCTGACCACTGAACACTTAAGTGCCTAAAGATTGGTTTCAGAGACATAATGCCAAGGGAACTGTTATATTTTATGGTAGATTCTGCCTCAAAGATAAACATGCTGTGTGTTAAGGTACAATTGAGGCTTGAGTTGTACAGGACACAGGTTTAGTTTATGAATGAAATTTTATCTTTCAGGTAAGGTTCATGTTATACACTCCAGAGTTACTTTGTTGGTTCAAGAAGGGCCTGCAAACTGCTAAGTACAGAAAAAGAAAATGCATTGACTGTGATGAGGGGTTCTGCTTACTCCACTGGAGTTGTCAGCAAAGTATCGGTCAGAGTGGTCATCGACTGCTTTTATTTCTCTTTATAGCATTGAAGGTTATTGAAAAATCACAAGATAATTATATAATTTCTCCTGTAAAAAAAATAATTGAAAAGAAAAAGTGTCTGTGTTCTCAAGTAAGCCCCATCTGGACAAGGCCTGTGTGCAATGTTGGTAGAGCATGAATTTGTCTTTGTTGCACCAAACAGAATGAGTAGCTCTTGGCAAGTCAGTGTGGATCGCTTCGGACACAATTCATGCCAGCCAGTAATTTGCTGCTGTTACTAAACACTAGACAGGGCAATGCCTGTGATTATCACTGTCTCCAACATGATAATGGAATTATGATTATCTGCTGTTACTTCAATTTACCTTATGCCAGTAGATATTTTAAGAGGGGAGGGAATTAATAGACAGCTTGATAGCCAGAAGACAAAAGAACAGGATAATAAACTGTGTTGATTTCTAGAAGTGTGAGGATCTTGTCTTTATGGATACTTTAAATATGCAGTGAAGGAAACACTTGAATAAAAATTATTAATAAGGCTTAGGATAATAATGATGCAGTCAGGTATCAGGACACAGGCAGCCTTGCAGGTTCAACTGTTTCCAAACAAGAAGTTGAATAGAGATACAAGAGAGGACTTGGAAGAACAAACAGTTCATTAGGAAAGGAAACATTCACAAAAGAGAAAGTTGGGTGGAGCAAAGAGAACTGTAGCTTTTTGTGTTTTTCGTTTGTTTCCTTGCTTGCTTGCTTGCTTGCTTTGTTTTGTTTTGTTTTGTGACATGACATGTGGTAAGTGTTTGACACCTTTGTTTTCCCAAATGCACTCATTCTTAGGTGAAAATCCACATACAGAGATTATTGCATTGCACATATCATTGGTGTCTTATGCCTCCACCTATGCTGTGGTTATTAGTATTGCAAAATTTATAGATCATTCTGCCTCCGGTTCTTTAAAAACTCTGTTACTCTCTCCAACATAGTCTGCTTCAAAGACATCACTGATGAAATTCCCATCCCTTCATTTGTATATGATCCCAGCTCTTTCCCCGTTTCTTGGATAGAGAGGATAGGGAAGGGCAGAGTAATTGCAATATCACTTTCACACATCCTTTAAATTTTATCCCATTGCCAGTTCCTACAAAACCTCAGGTATGATTGCTTTGTGAGCCTGTCAGAGGGAAGAGAATACAACAAATTCCATCCCATGTTTTGTAGATCTCCACACAAGCTGAGAGGACATATTTCTAGGTAAGTATATTCTTTGCCAAATTTTGTTTGTATCATTTGTTGTCTTTTCAAAGAAGCTTTTCAATTCCCTTTATTCTGGCATATTATGCGTTCTGTCCTTTGTACTTAAAAAATATTATCATTGCATTCATGTTAATAAAATTGTGAGGATAAGTCATAAATACATGTAATGAATTGGCTCTTTGACATTTCAAAATGACAAATGTTTAAAATAGTATATCCAAAAGAAAATATCAATTTATGATCTTTAATAGAGTGATTACAAATAATCACAAATATATAATTTATGTAATTATAAATAAATCTAACAGAATTTCAGATTCCTGACAAATGACTTAGAGATGAAATCAAAGAGTTTGCATGTTAAAATTTATTATTCCTAGAATACTTTAAGAAAATAGTTTAAATACCTGATATATGGTGTCATGCAATAGTATTTTTCCATTTACTCAAAAAACCTGTGTAACTGAAGTGCAATAGCAATTTTTAAAAATAAAATAGGATTTTTTTAAGCCAAATTGTCTTTATTTCTTTTTCAGTGGATAGAATAGTGCATATAGTAGTAGCTAGTTTAAGTTTTAAGTAGCTAGTTTTAAGCTGTTAATAAAGTTATATTTGCATTGAGGGTTATAACATACATTTCAGTTTCCCAACTTTACCCTTTAATTTAAAGACTTTTTTCATGTTCAAGGGACTAAAATTCACTGAAGGAATTAAATTCTTATATCAAATGACATGATTTCTTGGTTTAAAATATAGGAGTGCCAGAGTGTTGCTCAAGGAAATACAACTGATGTCAAATTTCCATCATTTATCACCAAACTATTCACAAAAATGTAATTTTACTAAAATATATCCATACATAGCATTGCACTGTTGGAATTTAACATGGTAGAGAATGTAATGTGGTTGTACACAGTTACAAAAAATCTCATTTATTTAGTAAGGTTTGATTTGTAAGAAAATCACAGTTAGGATAAAGCAGAAGTCTTAGTGGCATAGAGCAATGCTCTCATCTTCTGCATCTTCTGCATAGAAATGATCAACTTTGCAGAAGTCAATAATACTAAAGTTTTCAAACACAACAGTTTCAAGGCTAAGATTATACAACATCAGTCCATATAATATTGTTTGCTATAATATTTTCATTATGTTTTATTTATTAACTTTGTGTGTGTGTGTGTGTGTGTGTGTGTGTGTGTGTGTGTGTGTCTGTGTGTTTGTCTGTGTGTTTCCAGGTAAATGTAGTGTGTCTTGTTAGGGCATTCCATGCAATGGATGTTAGAAGATGTCAAGTCATAACTTTGTGAGTTCAGTGGATCAGACTCAGGTGATCAAGCTTTCACAATAAGCACCTATACCTCTTGAGCTGCCTTCATAGTCTTAAGATCATACCACTAACTTCAATTAAATAAACAAGATAAAAAATTCAAAATTACCAGTACTCTTCTCCAGTGTAGTGAATTTTCAATATGGAGATATATAAGTATATGGGTATATAAATTAACTGATAGCAAATTGGTAAACAACAGTAGAACCAGTGAGATGATATCACTTTTTAGGTAAATTCATATAATAATTTACTACATTGCCTCTATACTGTGCTTATGTGGTCTGAAGTCAAGGAAGACACAGCCACTCAAGCCACATGATATAACTCCCGGTCAAACTCAAAGAAAGAAAGAAAGAAAAAAAAAAAAGCAATGTACCTTTTGATTTCTTCTTGGGACAGAATGTCATCTGTCATTAATTTTGGAATGTCAATTTTCTCGAACATTTTCTTATACTGTCACCTCCAAGAGGGCTTTGGTAAGTCAGACCGCCTCAAGTCTTTTTCCTCAGTATGATACATGCAATAAATTATCTGTTCGTAAATTTAGGCTTTGTTTCTCCCACTGCCTTGATGGCTGCTCCTAATATCCATGACAGTTAGGCAGTAACAGGAATAGCAATCATGCTCTCTGGGGAGAGAGTCTGAAGGAATGAGGGGTCCCCATTATAATAAGGAGGATGCTCAAAAAAATTCAAAACTTGTTCTGTATCTCTTTCTGCAGTTCTCAACAGTGACTCAGATTCTTTGGATAAATTATCTTCTGGATTAGATTGCAGAATTCATGTGTTTGTATATTCTCAAAATTAAATCAGTTGTAGTGAAAAATAAACATTTAAATGACATTAAGCATGAATTTTAAATGAAAACAAAAAGGGCTAAAAAAAAAGACACTTAGTAAAAAAAAAGTATTTAATTGGTTGTATTATTTATAGGACCTGAAATATGCTTAGAATCTAATTTTAAAATGGAATCACAGATTTATAAAAGGAAAGTTATAATCTGATGTTGTCTATCAAGTTAGCTTTGGATTCTTAGTAAGTCAATCTTTTATCTTCCAGGCAAGCTGTTGTATCATGTGGAAATTTCAAACTATTTTCTTGCCCCAAATTTATTTCATTACTTTGTATGAAGCTTGAAAGCTGAACCATTTGTACCTATGAGAAATGTTATAGTGAGCAAGTTGTATTTACATATTTTGTCATATATGTGTGCATATGTTGGTGTATAAAAAAGAGGCCATGATTGTAAGAGAGAGAAAAAGGCAGAAGGAAAAGTTTAGAAGACAAAAAAAAAAAAAAAAAAAAAAAAAAAAAAAAAAAAAAAAGAAAATTTGAAAGGAACGTGACCACTTATTTTAAAAAAGAGTAAAAATATACTTGTAAAGTTTATCTTTATTTCTAATTAAAGTTTTTGCAAATTTCTTTAAATAAAAATAGGAAGTTGACATGCTGGTTGTAAACATAGCTTTTTGGGAATTATAAGGTATGACACTATAAGACGAATTAAGCACTTTTTTGTCTTAGTTGTCCAGCTGAGTGGTCTTTCAGTTGTACAGAGTCAGTTTTACACTGCATGCTATTTTTTACTGTTTATCAATATACTTAGTCACCTTAGAATTCATTCTCCATAGAATGATTATTTGACAACAATCTCTCTTGCACAGAAAAGTCTTGTCTCAAAGCTATGCAGATGATGACTGTTTGTGCACTAGAATCAACCTGAATACATTTCTGATGAAACTCATGGTTGTTCTGAGAATGCTATATGGTAAAGTTAACATCTGTGTTCCTGAGCAAACATTTTTTTCAAATTTAAATGAAACATCATATCCCCTGAGCATGTATATTGAGAAAGCAACCAAGACATTTATTTAGCTATAGGCATATTTTTGCTTTGTTTTTAAGGATTAAAAAATCGATTTTAGAAAAGAGACAAACAATTCTCCGAAAAAAAAAATAGTAACCCGAGAACAATTCCCAGGGTTCCCTCATCATACGCTAGGCAAGAAATTCGAAACCGTATTTTACAAATTCTGCAAGGCTGACTAGTGGGAAGGAACGTTTTCTCAATTGGAAGTGTGACAAATCTTCTGGCTACCATGCATTTGCCTAGGAACACAAAACACTAATACTTGTTCATCTTTCACACTTCCTATTGGACATCAAAATATTCACTGTTACTCCTAGCATCTTCTCAGAGTCCAGTCTACTAGTATCTAAATAGGTCCATGTTCATTTGCAATTGCTAGGCCTGTGCTCCAGGACCACAAACTTCTCCAGATTCCATGGAAAGGCATGTTCCCCTTAAATACCCTAAGTACACACCTGGACCCTGTGCAATTATTATAAAAACGACCAAAGCTTCTATTGGCACTGATTTTAAATGGTACAGGAGGCAGTTCAATGACTGCTTACAACATCTCTGTCATTGTTATAGCCCAACTTTAGTTCACATGATGAGATATGGACAATTTTTAACCTCATGTGTCTGTATTTAAGGGTGTGTTTGTGTGCATGTGTGGGTGTATGTGTCTTCTTGTGCTCATGCAGTCCAGAAGAGGATAAGTGGTATTCATTAAGTGCATGGTATAGGCAATTGTGAGCCATCCACAGTTGCTGTAAACTAAATATCCAATCTCTTCTATTTTGTATTAGTTAAGTTATTATCATCACCATTATTATTATTATTATTATAATATTAAAATTACAGTGGGCTAAGAGTCTCTATGCTGGCAATACTGAGGCATGGTGGCTAGAGTTGGAAGTCAAGAGCTAACATCTTAAACTGAAAGCAGCAGGGGGTGGGGGGGGGAGAGTAAGAGTCTTTTTGTTTTGAGTCTTTAAATCCTCAGACTGCCCCCAGTGGCACACTTCCTCCAGCAAGGCAACACCTCCTACCTTACCCATGCAGTTCGACCAAATGGGGACCAAGTATTCAAATTCCTGAGACTATAGGGGACATCTCATTCAAATCACCACATTTATGCTGAAAAAAAAAAGTGGGTAATGAGTTCACAGCTAAAACTTAAGTTTATCTGTAGATCTCTTCATCCCTTCTCAAGCTAGCCCCCATATCATGTGTGTACATTTATATCTAAATGATTGTGGTTGTTAGCATTACATCTATGCTTCACCCAACAGCTTGTAGGCCTATTTGTCCCCTCCTTGCTCTCTTTGCCTGTCTCTCCCTGATCCCTTTTTCACTCTCTCCTCTTCTCCCTCCTCATTTCTCTTTCCACAAGTTCCTGTGCAGCCTCTTCAAAAGCAGCACTTACTTTTAATTTAGAAGCTCGCTCCAGGTGAACAATTTAAAAAAAAAAGAAAGAAAGAAGAAAGAAAGAAAGAAAGAAAGAAAGAAAGAAAGAAAGAAAGAAAGAAAGAAAGAAAGAGAGAGAGAGAGAAAGAGAGAGAGAGAGAGGGAGGGAGGGAGGGAGGGAGGGAGGAAGAGAGAGAGAGAGAGAGAGAGAGAGAAAGAAAGAAAGAAAGAAAGAAAGAATTTAAAGATCTGTATCTGACTTTTTCAGTTGCTTGTTGGGTCTTCCAGAGTGTGGTCATGATAGGTCCTTTTTCTGTGAGCACTCCATAGCCTCAGTAATAGTGTCAGGCCTTGGGATCTTCCCTTGAGCTCGATCCCACTTTGGGCCTGTTGCTGGACCTTCTTTTCCTCAGGCTTCTCTCCATTTCCATCCCTGTAATTCATTCAGACAGGAACAATTATGGGTCAGAGTTGTGACTGTGGGATGGCAATACCCTCCTTCATTCCTACTACTAGGCATTTCATCTAAGGTCCCTTTCTTTGAGTCCTGAGAGTGTCTCACCTTCCAGGTCTCTGGTGTATTCAGGAGGGTTCCCCCAACCTCCTGTCTTCCAAGGTTACCTGTTTCCATTCTTTCTGCTGGCCCTCAGGGCTTCAGTATTTTTCCCTCACCCAATACAAGATCAGTTTCCCCTCTCCTCCCATTACCCACCTCTCCTTTCCACTTTCCCTCCCAGGTTCCTCCCTCCATTCCCACTTCTGTTTGCTTTCTTCTCCCTTCCAAGTGGGACTGAGGCATCCTCACTTGGGCCCATCAGCTTGTTGACCTTTTTGAGTTCTGTGGATTGTATCTTCGGTATATTTTTCTTTTTGCTTTCCTTTTTTCCTTTTTGTTGTTGTTGTTGTTGTTGTTGTTGTTGTCAACATCCACTTATTAGTGAGTACATACCATGCATGTCATTTTGGGTTTGAGTTACCTCACTCAGGATGATATTTTCTAGTTCCATCCATTTGCCTGCAAAACTCAGGATATTATCATTCTTAATAGCTGAGTAGTATTTCATTGTGTAAATGAACCACATTTTCTGTATCCATTCTTCTCTCATGGGACAACTGGCTTGCAGCTGAAAGAGTCAGATGCAGATATTTGCACCCAACCAATGGACAGAAGCAGCTGACCCCAGTTGTCGAATTAGGGAAGGCTGAAAGAAGCTGAGAAGTGCAACCCTTTAGGAGTAACAGAAGATTTAATTAATCTGAATCCCCGAGATCTCTGTCACTGGACCACCAAACAGGCAGCGTACACCAGCTGATATGAAGCCCCCAACACACATGGTAGAGGTCTGTGTTCATTCAGAGATGATGCAACTAACCCTCAAGAGACTGGAAGCCCCAGGGAGTTTAGAGGTCAGGTGAGGTGGGGGTGGGGACATCCATGTGGAGACAGGAGGGTGGGGAAGAGGTGTGGAATGTGGAACAGTTGGAGGGTGGATGGGCAGGTAATAAAAAATGGAGTATAAAAATTAATTAATTAATTATTTTAAAAGTCGGATGTCATGGGACTCTAAACTCCTCACTCCCAGAAGCATTGTATATTCTCAGTGTTTACTGAAATTATCAGACTGTGATAACTTAATTACAATGTGAGGTACTGACCTACTCTGAGAGACATGCAGAACCATTCGACAGTCCAACTGAGGGAAGTTTAATGGCCTTCTAGCTGAGGGAAATGTGCCCAGAACTCCCAGGTGAGCCATCTGTCAGCTCACCCTGAATGGACAGTGGTTCTTGATGGAAAAGAAAAGTGTCTGCCAGTGCCCATCATGCTGATCCACAAACCCAAACCCACGGTCTGTGGAAAGTTCTCCATTTAAATGTAGTTGAAAATGTAAACACATTGTGCAGGAGAACGAAAAACCGGTAGTGATTCCTTTCAATGTCCTACCTTGCAAATTTCTAATTTCAGAGATGGTATCTATAAATATTATAATTCCTACTCAACTTTAAAGCAATAGTAAAACTTACAGTAATAAATTAGACCTAATGAGACCAAAACCAAAAAATAAGAGAGTGCTAAGATACATTTTTTTCTGCATAAAACTTCACTTTAAAAAATAAATTCCATATATTAAAATCCACAAATTATCTTGTATTATCAGAAATATTTGTAGTATGAATATAAAGTATATTAATTATGGGTAAATAATAGAAAATATGAAAATGGAAAACAAATAGATGCTTAACGAAAGCATCAGCAATGTTACCCGAATGGAACTCTGTGATGAATTTCCACACAAAGAAACATGTATGGAGAAATGCTTACGATTTTGATGTAATGAGGCAGATACTGACAGTGAAATTTCAACAACTGGAAATAAAATTTAAAAATTTGAATTATTCTATCAATATTTCAATGAAATGGAATGATGAATCTGTGAGGGCTTCATCATAGAAAGGTACAATAATGTACAATTTTATTATGTGAGTTTGAGGAATGTGTGCTAAAAAGAAATTATCAGGGAAGTGAAGCACTGATCATTTTTCTTCTACAATATGATATGTAAATTGTATTTGACATAGAAAGGTGTGGCACAACCCTTTATTCACAGCATTCTGGAGGCAAAGACAGGACAGCCAGGGTTATGGAGAAATCTTGTCTCAAGATACAAACAAAACAAAATTTGTTTGACATCATGTAATTTATTTAATCCCTTATCTTTTTTGTATCTATATAATAGTAAATCAAAATGCATTGTTAAGTGATTTTACATTAGTTTTATATTTGAACATTATGTAAGTTCTTTACCAAGAATACTCCCTATCTTTTCCTTTGGAACTTAATATGTATTTAAATATTTTGAAAAATATTACATATGTGTATTTTACTTACTTGCTTTGCTTTCTTGATACTTCCAGCATGAAGAGTGTTTTTTTTGGAGAAAAACAACAGGAAAAAACCTTTCCTGAATAGCTCTTCATCAAATCCTTTAGGGGAGTTGTAGCTGCTCCACTTCTGATGAGATAGTTAGCATAAATGACTGATAAATTATCTCCTTTCATTACTTTTGTATTTATTCCATGTCCTATTGGTTTAAAACTCACAATATTTACTACACATCTGTTTTGCATTTGCAAATACACAGCATCCTGCTTATTCAATGATACTTGCTTTCCATTCCCTATACTTGATACAACTATGGTTTCAAGAAGAAGATAGAGTATCAGATGAATATATATATATATATATATATATATATATATATATATATATATATATATATATATATAAAGAAACAAGTGCATGCACACCTGTATAATATTTAAACACTGTCATTCATGAGAACAGGCCTCAGGTTCCTGCAGGATATCTAAACACCTGGTAGATGAGAAAGAAATGCAAAGCAGCTTAAATATTTTAATTCACTTTGCTCAGACAGTCAAAATATTCAACTCTAGAGTCATAAACTGAATATATGGGCTGCATAAGATATTTTCTCCTAACATCTTCTTCAACAAACGATCCCGAAGCTGTTTTAAATACCCAACATCCTAATTTGGATGTCCTTATGAAGATGTATCTAGTGATTTCACCCAATGCCTGCACTAGAATTGCATGAAATTTCTTTTCTTCTAATGTGAGAATTGAAATCTAATTACACTGTGTGAAGTAGAGACTCTACAGAGCTTAAAAAGTATGAAACATGGAAAGTTTTTTGGAAGAAATTCTGGGGACCGACAAAAAGCAGCATGACTTCTGTATAGAAAGTAGGGATGGATATATCATCAGCTATTTCTTTTGTGTTATATGAATCAGATATTAGAACAAAAATGCCACATTAGATGGTTCACCAAGTCCCTAAATTTTCTATCTGTTAAATGTTGTTGTTCTCCAGTCTTTAAAGTATTTGACTCTCTAATGTATCTTTCTATGAAAACCCCCCTTTAATTTATATCAAACAAGAGGTAAATTCAAGAGGAAAGTATCAGTCAAAACACTTACATTTCTGTCAACTATGTGTCATTTAAGAAATTAGAAGGTGCAAGAGAGGGAAATGAAGAAAAATATGTTGTATGAAGAATTTAAAACTAAAAACAAATTAAAATGAATCCAATGTCATTCTAAGCAGATAAAATATGAGTATCCATATTACAGTGGTTAGAAATTGCAATGTCCAAAGATTTACTAATCTGTGAATACATGAATTCCTTTTCTCTGCTATTATTCTACACTGATTTGCATAAAACAAACCAACCAACAAAAAACAGAAATGGCAAGCAAACATACCATACTGAATATATTCTATCACGTAGATGATAGAACATGCACATGCTTTTATATTACATACTTTCATAATACATATGAATTGCATAAAATATGCATTACTTTCTTATATATGCATTACCAAACATTCATGAAGTGGACAATTCATGATGGAAAACTAGCATCTTATTAAATATTTATGCAAATCCCATCCATTACTGTTCATGGGCCTCTCTGGAGGTCAGTGGCCTCATGTTCTGCCATAATCTCCGAGGTCATGAGAAATACATAAGGAGTTGGCTGGAAGCACCATAGAAAAGGGAATGCACAATTTCCTTATTTTCACAGTGGTCTGCAATAAGCGAATGCTATTGCCATTTTACCAAAGATTCCCCTAGAGCAAGTACTGCAACAGTGAGTTCATTTGTATCTTCTGATGATGGCATAATTGTTCATATTGTTTTAATCAGTTATACCTTTGAATAATTTATACATGAATACAATGTACATTGAAATTTTCCAGCTCATATTGTCACCCAAATTTTCCAGATCTCCTCCCATAACATTACACAAACAATTTTATTCACTGTTTTATAATTAATTAATATTATTTTTACTATTTAACTCACAGAGTACGCTTGATATTTTTCTTGATGATCATGTTATCAAACTGCATAGATATATTTACATTTGTATTTATAGATTGATGAGTTTCCCTACCTTGATCAGAGAAGCATCTTATTGTAGGGTATGGTGGTCAGTGAAGACAGTCATTATTTTTCAAAGTGCTGTGAACACAGGGCACACTACGTTCATATGAAAATGCATTTGGTCATTCACATTAGGACGTTACACTCAATTGGAATGATGTCTTTTACATTTTTAATGGAATATTAGAAATAATCACAAGTATCTTTCATAATCTCTGCCATTCCAATTTCTGAAACAATCGTATGCTTTTATGACAATAATTATCATCCTGTATTTTTAGTTACTAACTGAAATATCCTCACTGTCCCCACTCTCTCCAAGTTTAACTAATAGATAGGAAGGGTTCAATTATTGCCTTAGAAGTTATTGATATATAGAGTTAAATAACACAAATGTTCCCTTTGAGTACTTTTTGCATATTTATTTTCACAACATTTTAAGGCATTGTTTTCTGTGACACCAATACTATAAAAGTTTTGAAATTGTATGAGTAATAGCTACATTTATGAGTATTTAATGAAAAAATATGCAATCATCCTTTGATATACAGCAAAGTATAGAACATGAATCAAGACAAAACAATCAAAGGGGAAATCATGATTCTGTTGGATCCAACATAAGTGTATTGTAGGAAAGCCTCTCCCACCTCCAGGTGCCCATAGAACTGAGGCATTTCTTCTTCTTTAAGTAAAAGGCTCTGTCACAGAGCTACATGCCTTGTCAATGAACTAACAAGTCGGTCAATACCAAAATATTTTACTAATAAGTAAAATGCAAATTCTTAACTTGCAACCTGTCTGAAACACAGCTGATGAAGTACTGTTTTTTGTATGTTTGTATGTTTGTTTGTTTGTTTGTTTTGAGAAGACATATAACCCCATTTGTCAAGAAAGCAAGGAAGAACTCTAGAACATAAATCCATTTATTTACTTATCCGTTTTTTAATAGAAAAAAGAAAGGAAAAGAAAAAGAAAAAATGATGAATTGGTAAAAACAAAACAAAATGTCAATCAGTCAAACAAACAAACAAACAAACAACAACAACAACAAAAAACAGTCTCAAAAACTGTGGCATAGGGATCTGGGTCACCTCGGGATGATGGGTGAGTGGAACGCAACATCAGCTTCAAAGAATTGCAGAGGGTCTTTCTTGTACCAGCAGGAACAGGGACAAAGGAATCCTGCCTGACCAGAGGCTGGAATCCATTCAGGTTGGGGCCAGCCCGGACATCTTCTGCATGAACTGGGCCAAAGGGATCTAGGGCACCAGAGGACTCTTCACGCCACAGGACCCCTAGCACACCCAGGACCTCTTGATCACCTGAGAGCACATGGTCTATAGAAGCAACAAAGCTTCTTGGTCAGGGTCCCATTGGGCCTTCATCCTCAACCAGGAGGCAGAGCTGAGACTAGACCCTTGGGCACATTCCTTGCCAGAGGAGAGTAGGCCAACAGGGAGAGTTCTGACCCCAGAACTCAGGAGGTGGATCAGAGCTCCAGACTGCTGGACACCTGCCCTGAAAGAGGAGAGGTTGCCTGTAGAGAGTGCTCTGACCACTGGAACTCAGGAGAGAGTTGGACTCCCAGGAGTGCTGACAGAGGCTAAAAGAATCACAGGAGGATCAAGCTGCAGAGACAGCTTGAACATTAACACCAGAGAATTCCAGATGACAAAAGGCAAATGTAAGAATCGTACTAACAGAAACCAAGAACAGTGGGTATCATCAGAACCAAGTACACACACCACAATGACTCCTTGATACCCCAACATACCCGAAAAGCAAGACACAGATTTAAACTCATATCTCAAGATGATGATAGAAGATTTTAAGAAGGGCATTAATAACTCACTTAAAGAAATACAGGAGAACACTACTAAACAGGTAGAAGCCCTTAAAGAGGAAGCACAAAAATTCCTCAAGAAGTTACAGGAGAATACTAATAAACAAGTAGAAGCCCTTAAAGAGGAAACATAAAAATCCTTCAAGGGATTACAGGAGAACACTACTAAACAGGTAGAAGTCCTTAAAGAACTACAGGCAAACAATGCGAAACAGGTAGAAGAAACACAAAAATCCCTTAAAGGATTACAGGAAAACACAACCAAACAGGCAATGGAATTGAACAAAATAATCCTAGTTCTAAAAATGAAAGTAGAAACAATGAAGAAAACCCAAAGGGAGAAAACTCAGGAGATAGAAACCCTAGGAAAGAAATCAGGAACCATAGATGTCAGCATCAGAAACAGAATACAAGAGATGGAAGAGAGAATCTCAGGTGCAGAAGATTCCATAGGGAACATGGACACAACAATCAAAAAAATGCAAAATGCAAAAAGATCCTAACTCAAAACATCCAGGAAATACAGGAAACAATGAGAAGAGGAAATCTAAGGAGAATATGAGTAGATGAGAATGAAGATTTTCAACTTAAAGGGACAGCAAATACCTTCAACAAAATTATAGAAGAAAACTTCCCATACATAAAGATAGAGATGCCCATGAACATATAAGAAGCCTACAGAATTCCAAATAGACTGGAAGAGAAAAGAAATTCCTCCCAACACATAAAAATCAGAACAACAAATGTACTAAATAAAGATAGAATATTAAAAGCTGTAAGGGAAAAGGGTCAAGTAATATATAAAGGCAGGTTTATTAGAATTACACCAGACTTCTCACCAGAGACTATGAAAGCCAGAAGATCCTGGACAGATGTTATACAGACACTAAGAGAACACAAACGCCAGCCCAGGCTAAATACCCAGCAAAACTCTCAATTATCATAGTTGGAGAAACAAAAGTATTCCATGACAAAACCAAATTCACACAATATCTTTCCTTGAATCCAGTCCTTCAAAGGATAATAAAGGAAAAACACCAACACAAAGATGGAAATTACACCCTAGAAAAAGCACAAAAAAAAAAAAAAAAAGTAAACCTTTAACAAAACTAAAAGAAGACAGCCACAAGAACAGATTCCCATCTTTAACAACAAAAATGACAGGAAACACCAATTACTTTTCTTTGATTTCCCTTAACATCATTGGACTCAATTCCCCAATAAAAAGACAGAGACTAATAAACTAGCTGCACAAACAGGAACCAACATTTTGCTGCTTACAGGAAACCCACCTCAGGGATAAAGGCAAACACTACCTCAGAGTAAAAGGCTAGAGAACAATTTTTCCAAGCAAATGGTCTGAAGAAATAAGCTGAAGTAGCCATTCTAATATTGAATAAAATTGACTTCCAACCCAAAGTTATCAAAAAAGACAAGGAGGGACACTTCATATTCATCAAAGGTAAAATCTACCAAGATGAACTTTCAATTCTAAATATCTATGCTGCAAATGCAAGGGCAGCCACATTTATTAAAGAAACTTTAGTAAAGCTCAAAGCACAAATTGCACCTCAAAAAATAATAGTGGGAGACTTCAACATCAGAAATAGACAGATCCTGGAAACAGAAACTAAACAGAGACAAGTGGACACTAACAGAATTTATGAAACAAATGGATTTAACAGATATCTCCAGAACATTTTATCCTAAAACAAAAGGATATACCTTCTTCTCAGCACCTCACAGTACCTCCTCCAAAACTGACCATATAATTGGTCACAAAACAGGCCTCAACAGATACAAGAATATTGAAATTATCCCATGAATCCTATCAGATCACCACGTACTAAGGCTGATCTTCAATAACAGCATAAATAATAGAAAGCCAACATTCACATAAAAACTGACCAACACTGTACAAAATGATACTTTGGTCAAGGAAGAAATAAAAAAATTAAAGACTTATTAGAATTTAATGAAAATGAAGCCACAACATACCAACCGTATGGAACACAATGAAAGAGGCCTAATAGGAAAACTCATAACCCTGAGTGTCTCCAAAAAGAAACTAAAGAGCGCATACACTAGCAGTCTGAAAGCACACCTAGAATCTATAGAACGAAAGGAATCAAATTCACCAAAGAGGAATAGATGTCAGGAAATAATCAAAATTAGGGCTGAAATCAACCAAGTAGAAACAAAAAGAACTATTCAAAGATTCAACCAAACCAGGAGCTGGTTGCTTGAGAAAATCAACAAGATAGATAAAACCTTAGCCAGACTAACGAGAGGGCACAGGGACAGTATCAAATTTAACAAAATCAGAAATGAAAAAGGAGACATAACAACAGATTCTGAGGAAATCCAGAACATCATCAGATCCTACTGAAAAAGGCTATACCCAACAAAACTGGAAAACAAAAGAACTCACATGATATGTTCTCACTGATAAGTGGCTATTAGCTCAGAAACTTAGAATACCCAAGATACATGATACAATTTGCAAAACACATGAAACTCAAGAAGAACGAACACCAAAGTGTGGATACTTTGCCCCATCTTAGAATTGGGAACAAAACACCCATGGAATGAGTTACAGAGACAATGTTTGGAGCTGAGACGAAAGGATGGACCATCTAGAGACTTCCATACCTGAGATCCTTCCCATCATCGGCCTCCAAACACTGACACCATTGCATACACTAGCAAGATTTTGCTGAAAGGACCCTGATATAGTTGTCTCATGTGAGGCTATACTGGGGCCTAACAAACAGTAGTGGGTGCTCACAATTAGCTACTGGATGGATCACAGGGACCCCAATGGAGGATCTAGAGAAAGTACCCAAGGAGCTAAAGAGATCTGCAACCCTATAGGTGGAACAACAATATGAATTAACCAGTACTCCCCAGAGCTCATGTCTCTAGTTGCATATGTATCAGAAGATGGTCTAGTTGACCATGACCGGGAAGAGAGGCCCATTGATCTTGCAAATTTTATATGCCTGAGTACAGAGGAATGTCAGGTCCAAGAAGTGGGAGTGGGTGGGTAGAGGAGTGGTGGCAGGGTTGGGGGAGGAGGGTATGGGGAACTTTCGGGATAGCATTTGAAATCTGAAATGTATATAAAGAAAATATGTAATATAGAATAAATAAAAAAACAGAGACACTGAAATTTATAGAGGAAAAAGTGGAGGAGAAGATATGGGCACAGGAGAAAAAT
This sequence comes from Mus musculus, assembly GCF_000001635.26. Lineage (NCBI taxonomy): Eukaryota > Metazoa > Chordata > Mammalia > Rodentia > Muridae > Mus > Mus musculus. Next base: position 47,156,927 of record NC_000069.6, on the reverse strand, counting down.
TCCTAAACAGAACAGCAGTGGCCTGTGCTGTAAGATCAAGAATCAACAAATGGGACCTCATAAAATTGCAAATCTTCTTCTGTAGGGCAAAAAATACTGTCAATAAGACAAAAAGTCCACCAACAGTTTGGGAAAGAATTTTTGCCAATCCTAATCCTGATAGGGGACTAATATGCAATATATATACAAAGAGCTCAAGAAGCTGAACTCCAGAAATTCAAATATCTCCATTAAAAATGGGCTACAGAGCTAAAAAAGGAATTCTCAACTCCTGAATACCAAAGAGCTGAGAAGTACTTGAAAAAATGCTCAACATCTTTAATCATCAGGGAAATGAAAATCAAAACAACCCTGAGAGTCCACCTCACACCAGTCAGAATGGCTAAGATCAAAAATTCAGGTGACAGCAGATGCTGGTGAGGACATGAAGAAAGAGGAACGCTCCTTCATTGCTGTGGGATGGAAATTTCTACAACCACTCTGGAAATCAGTCTGGTAGTTCCTCAGAAAACTGGACATAGTACTAACACTACATCCAGCAATACTTATCCTAGGCATATATGCAGAAGTTGTTCCAACTGGTAATAAGGACACATCCTCCACTATGTTCATAGCAGCCCTATTTATAATAGCCAGAATCTGGAAAGAGCCCAGATGTCCTTCAACCGAGGAATGGATACAGAAAATGCGGTGCATTTACACAATGGAGTACTACTCTGCTATTAAAAACAATGAATTTATGAAATTCTTGGGCAAATGGATATGTCTGGAGTATATCATCCTGAGTGAGGTAACCCAATCACAAAAGAAGTCACTTGATATGCACTAACTGATAAGTGGTTATTAGCCCAGAAACCTAGAATACCCAAGATACAACTTCCAAAACAGAAGACAATCAAGAAGAAAGACCAATGTGTTGATACATCATTCCCCCCTAGAATAGGGAATAAAATATCCACGGAAGGAGTTGCAGAGACAAAGTTTGGAACTAAGATGAAAGGATGGAGCATCCAGAGACTGCCCCCCCGGGGGTCCATCCCATAATCAGCCACCAATGCAGACACTATTGCATATGCCAGCAAGATTTTGCTGAAAGGACCCTGATATAGCTGTCTCCTGTGAGGCTTTGCCTAGCAAATGCAGAAGTGGATGCTCACAGTCATCTATAGGATGGAACACAGGGCCCCCAATATAGGAGCTATAGAAATTTCCCAAGAGCTGAAGGGGTCTGCAACCCTATAGGTGGAACAAAAATATGAACTAATCAGTAACCCCAGAGCTCATGTCTCTAGCTGCATATGTAGCAGAAGATGGCCTAGTCGGCCATCATTGGGAAGAGAGGACCCTTGGTATTGCAAACTTTATATACCCCAGTACAGGGGAATGCCAGGACCAAGAAGTGAGAGTGAGTGGGTAGGGGAACAGTGTGGGGGGAGGGTATAAGGGACTTTTGGGATAGCATTTGAAATGTAAATGAAGAAAATATCTAATAAAAAATATGGGGAAAATAAACTGTGGCATAAAATGGCATACATGTAATGATGGCATGTTTTAGAAAAAAAATGGTGGACAAGGTAGTGTGGGAACATTTCCTATCCTGAACCTCATATTTCCATATCTTTTAAATTTGAATGAGATGGAATACATATCCTCAATTCATGCTAGCATGCTTATGTGGAGAGGGGAGTGGCTTTTGAAGTATTGATCCACACAGGGTTGTTTTTGTTGTTGTTTTGTTTTTTGTCTATTTGCTTGTTTCCAATTGGTTGAGATTTAAATACAAGTCTAAGGCTTGACCTTGCCACAGACCAGTAGATGAACTCTGCCTCACTTTTGAATCTATCAATGTGCACAATGTTATAGGAATGCATGTAACATCCAGGATTTTTTTGTTTGTTTGTTTGTTTTTTTTGTTTGTTTGTTTATCGAGACAGGGTTTCTCTGTGTTACCCTGGCTGTCCTGGAACTCACTCTGTAGACCAGGCTGGCCTCGAACTCAGAAATCCTCTTGCCTGTGCCTCCCGAGTGCTGGGATTAAAGGCGTGCGCCACCACGCCCGGCAACATCCAGGATTTTATCACAGTAGGATACAAAGTACCAACACCATCTATAGAGCATCAAGCAAAGGCCCAGATGCGGAGCTATACTCAACTGTTGGAAAAACAGTGACTGATATTTGCAATGTTCTGGCTTCTTACATTTTCCTCTGCATATTTTTAATTCAATTCTGTTATTTCTATCATGTTATATTAATTTCAACCTTTGAAATACCTAGGAATATCCATATAATAAATGCCATACACTGGACAAATATGATGTGAAAAATATACTAGTTAACTAACTAGTGTAAGGTCTTCTAGGAAGGTTGTTTTTAAGCCAGCTTAAAGATTATATGACTGAGCCATAAAATTTTAACTAATTTTTTTCAAGGATAATAGTTTATAATTTATGATTTCAAGTTTATGACCAGACCTCTGAATAAAAAGCCAGACAGAGTTTTAAATTCTTCATGAGATGCTGGGAAGATGGTTTGGTTATTAAAATGTTTAACATGCATGTGTTAGGACCTGAATTTGATCCACAACATCCCATCCAAATAAAATCTGGGCATGAGAATGCACATTGGTAAGCCTCATACTGGGCACATACAAAGAGTAGGATCCCTGGATTTCACTTGTCAGGAAGTCCATTAACATCTCAGGGCTCCATGTTCCATGTGAAATAGCCTTTCTCACAAAGAAAGGTAAAGAGACAGTTGATAACCGATATTTATTTCTGGCCTACACACACACTCATATGTGCAGACACACACTGAAACACACACAAACACACACACACACACACACACACCTGAATGGGTAAACATACACAAACACAAATGTACATACATACGTACACACATATGCTGTGTTTATCAATATATTAAGATGCCTTTAGTGTAAGAAATTGAGCCATTTAAACCAAGAATGGAGTAGCTTTGAATTGTCACTTTGGTGTTATGCATCATAACTTGATTCCAGCAAAATTTAGAGAATAAAGGAGGAGGATGAAGAAGAGGATGCAGAAGAAGATAAAATAGACGACAGGGAGAAGAAATAAATAATTAGGAGGTATAAGGGATGTGGAAGAGTATCTTGAAGGTACATGGGAGAAGAACTAACAATGAATACGATCAAAATAGATTGTGTGAGAGACTCAAAAAACAAATAAGATATTTTGAAAAAGAAATGTTTAAATTAAGTGAAGGTAGGTAAGTAATATTAAATTTATTGGATTTGAACAGTAAAGCCTATCAATACTTATTTAAGTAAGTCCTAGAAATTAGTATCTGAGAAATCTCATTCTCTGCTTGGATTTTATGAAGTGATTTTGATTAAAAAAAGGGAAAAGCTAATAGAAATTAAGAAAAGAAAAAGAAGAATGTAATTCAGTAAGTGTGACAGAAATGACATCATTAAAATATAATGCTTTTCTAATAAACAAGTGCCAGTCAGAGAGTCAACAGCAGGAGCCATGTTAGGGTTAGATAGAGCTACACTTGTAACTGGGGATAAACCACATGTGATGAGTATTTGTTTCTGATAGTTTTGTTCTGCACAAATACTGTAATCGTCCTTAGCTTTGCTTATACTATGTTTTTTTTTTTTTTATGAAGTCCATGCCAGATAGTTTTATTTTGTTGCTGTTATTGTATTTTTATTTTGTATTAATTAATTAATTATTACACAAAGTATTAATTTCATTCACAAATATTTATTTTATTGTGAGATGTGAGTATGGTCCATTAAAATGGTAAACACAATCTCCAAGATCACAGCAGGATCTTTTTTTCATATAATGTCTGCTCCTTCTCTATGCACTTTGAGAGGAATCAGAGAATGAATACAGTAGGAAATGGCTCTGGAATGATAAAGAAGATGTGTGAATTGTCTTGACTTTGAAAAACCACCTAAAATCAGGAGTCAAATGATTCCTTATTGGGGAATTCCCAAAGAATTCAGGATGACAATGTTAATAGAACTTGAGAAAAATCAAACTTCTGCTCAGTTTGTATAATGTTAGCTTTATTATTATTTGCATGGCAAACTTTGGTAGTGGACAACCAGTAGTATGCTCTCCCTTTAAGAGAGACAACTTTTGCTTTTCCAGGTTTCCTCAGTTATTAATCATTCTTTGTGTAGAGTTGAGGCCCTGAGGGCTTTCTGTTGTCCAACTTGGCATGTTATTAGTGCAATTATTTGAATGATCACATATGGGCAATTATATATATACACACACATATACAAATACACACATATACATGTATACACATATATACATAAATAAAAATAGACATGTACAAACACACACATATATATACACATGCATAAATACATATACAAATATATAGACAGATATATATGCAGATATGTACACAGACAAATAGATATGTAGACACATATACAAATAAACATATATACATACATACATACACATGCACACATACACACATTTATATGTATATACACACACACACACACACACACATTCCTAAATGCATGCAATAACAATAGTTTTCTTTTTAAATGGCATGAATTATAAGAAAAGTAGTAATGGTATATTAAATGGGGAAATAAAGGAAGAAATGTGAAAATTAAATCATAATTTCAAAATAAAAAGCCAAAAATACAAATTAAAAAAATAAATTAGTTTCTATAATTAATTATATCCAAAGTAACTAATAGCCTAAATTCTCTTAAAAATGACTAGCATTATAATTTTTACCAGTGTCTGTTAAATTCTTTTGCACTATTTTTGTTAAGTAACACAAATATTTCTACTTCATTCCTTAGGAAACAACAGAAGACTATGTTCCTTTCCTACAAAATAATTACTGTGATAGTTCAAAATGCTAAAAAGCAAAACAAACACAATAGGAATTGTGACAGTAAAAATTTCCTCACTGATTCATAGTCTTTTGAGTAAAAATTAAGATTCTAACAATAATATGATAGAGTCATGAGGAAATAAATCAGTTATTCAAGAGCTCATCTCTAAATTGTTTTAAGTTTTCTTCAACAATGTAGAGGAAAAATCTTCATACCTATCAAATTACTTTAACATGGCATTGGAAGTCCATTAGGAGTTAAAGTCAATTTAAGTATTATTTTATTTAAATTCAAAATTTAATTGATGTGTAGAACATTACCAGATTCAAGAATTTTGTTTATAGAAAATGTACATTTATATTTTACTAATGTTTAAATAAAAATTGATTACATAAATACAAAGAACATAACTCTAACTGCTTCAAATTCTCTCCTTGGAAGCTGGATTAATATCACTCTCTTCAAGGTGATTTGTGATGGATGCATTCTCTACCAAAGCTCTTCTACTCCCCTCAGAGATCAAATTTTTACCTATTCAACATGATCCTCAGAGCCTCTTCTTTGGATAGTGATGCAGTACTCAATGCAATGCATTCTGGGAAACTACATGTGTTCATGTAAAAAAATTAAATGAATATAATTAAAAGAAAGTTAGGGCTAAGAATATTTAACTCTACTTTTAGTGGGATAATTGTCATATTATGTCTCTAGAAAAAAGTTCTGAACATTTATATGCATAGTAGAGAAATAATCATAATGAGACAGTTAGTTATATATTATAATTGCTACTTATCCTGCAATATAACTTAAATTGTTTTAAAAAAAATCTTCTTAGACAGTATGAAAATTAATGAAAGCTCATTGACATTTAAGTGAAAAACAGTAGGTTATAAATTGCCTACTGATAAACATGATTTGCATTTTATCGAACAATGTATACAACTATAAAATACAAGCATAAAATTATTGTCCCTGTGCAATATACATAAAATAACATAAAGCTGTTGCCATTTAAATTTAATTTGTTGAAAGCTAATTCCCAGAAAGCTAAAAGTAATCATTGTTAGAATTCTATATACGTAGCATGTATATTTGGTGTTTAAATTTTGTTCAGCAAAAGTAAAATAATGAGATTTTTATGCCTATCATTAAGAAGTTATTAATATTTAAATTTCCAGAGACCAAACATGTGTTTACTGTGTTTTATCCTTCAATTTTTAATCGTGTAGTAAACTAACACCTATTTTATTTGTATCATGAACATATGCACCACAAACATAAATAAAATATTACATTTGAAAACATATCATCTTTCTAGTACTCAATGATAGCATTGTTATTTAAGTGTATATCCAAGTAATTTTTAATTTTACAAATGTTAATTTTTAAATATTTCTGATGCTCTGAACTATTTTTTCTTAGAAATATGTCATTCATGTTTAATAGTGTGTTTTTAAAATATAAAATTATAATTAACATTAAACACCAAAAAATATTCATTGTAACTCATTCAATTTTGAAATATAAATTGAAGAAATATGATAAATTTTCAATATCAGAAAGTACAGCATAATATATAACTTTTTTTTCTAATTAAATCTATTGGCAATCTCTGTTAAGAAGTTATACAAACTTTAAAAACACTTGAAGCAGTGTCCACCGCCATCTCTTACCTGAGTGATATAAATTCATTAACAATTTAGTTTTTTAACTTATTAATAAAGAGAAAATTAATGTCCAATAAAGATTATGCTGAGAATAAAATTGCTGTTTAAAATTCATCAATCAGAATAACCCCATTAAAAAATGGGGCTCAGAACTGAACAAAGAATTCTCACCTGAGGAATACCGAATGGCAGAGAAGCACTTGAAAAAATGTTCAACATCCTTAATCATCAGGGAAATGCAAATCAAAACAACCCTGAGATTCCACCTCACACCAGTCAGAATGGCTAAGATCAAAAATTCAGGTGACAGCAGATGCTGGCGAGGATGTGGAGAAAGAGGAACACTCCTCCATTGCTGGTGGGATTGAAGGCTTGTACAACCACTCTGGAAATCAGTCTGGCGGTTCCTCAGAAAACTGGACATAGTACTACCGGAGGATCCAGCAATACCTCTCCTGGGCATTTATCCAGAAGATGCCCCAACTGGTAAGAAGGACACATGCTCCACTATGTTCATAGCAGCCTTATTTATAATAGCCAGAAGCTGGAAAGAACCCAGATGCCCCTCAACAGAGGAATGGATACAGAAAATGTGGTACATCTACACAATGGAGTACTACTCAGCTATTAAAAAGAATGAATTTATGAAATTCCTAGCCAAATGGATGGACCTGGAGAGCATCATCCTGAGTGAGGTAACACATTCACAAAGGAACTCACACAATATGTACTCACTGATAAGTGGATATTAGCCCCAAACCTAGGATACCCAAGATATAAGATACAATTTGCTAAACACATGAAACTCAAGAAGAATGAAGACTGAAGTGTGGACACTATGCCCCTCCTTAGAATTGGGAACAAAACACCCATGGAAGGAGTTACAAAGACAAAGTTTGGAGCTGAGATGAAAGGATGGACCATGTAGAGACTGCCATATCCAGGCATCCACCCCATAATCAGCATCCAAACGCTGACACCATTGCATACACTAGCAAGATTTTATCGAAAGGACCCAGATGTAGATGTCTCTTGTGAGACTATGCCGGGGCCTAGCAAACACAGAAGTGGATGCTCACAGTCAGCTAATGGATGGATCACAGGGCTCCCAATGGAGTAGCTAGAGAAAGTAGCCAAGGAGCTAAAGGGATCTGCAACCCTATAGGTGGAACAACATTATGAACTAACCAGTACCCCGGAGCTCTTGACTCTAGCTGCATATGTATCAAAAGATGGCCTAGTCAGCCATCACTGGAAAGAGAGGCCCATTGGACACGCAAACTTTATATGCCCCAGTACAGGGGAACGCCAGGGCCAAAAAAATGGGAATGGAAGGGAAGTGGGTAGGGAAGTGGGGGGGGGGGTGGAAGGGTATGGGGGACTTTTGGTATAGCATTGGAAATGTAAATGAGCTAAATACCTAATAAAAAATGGAAAAAAAAAGAAGACTAAAAAGTAACACCATCACAATCTTTAGGTTCCAACAGGCTCTCGTTCACATCTTTATGGAGCACAAATTGATACAAAGAGGTTGCCAGGCCTATGATCTTCCAGGAAGGTGAAGCCAGTGAACTTGTTCAAAAATAACACCTTTCCCTATATGTAATTATTGTATCCTAAAGTTAAGCATTGGGAACAGGTATTTCTTTACTAATTTAGAATATACTTAGAATTTTAGAAAAAATAAAATGACTCCATTCTTAACTTCACTTGATGTTATTTATATGATCTTTATTTATATAGAATTAACATTTGTAACACACCATGTGTCTCACAAAACAGAATGGTATTTCATACCACCAGTTTGCATTTTTGTATATAGTGGAGTTATTTTTAGCTTTAAGAATAATGATGATAAATATTATTAGTAGAATGCCAACTAAAAATCCAATATATAAACATGGTTTAGGCAAACTGTGGGAGAAAATTTAAATATAATATAGAAAAACAAACAACCTTTATATCCTAATTACTGCTTAGTATTTATCTTTAGACATATGCATCACACATAAAATGTAATGTAATGTAATGTGCAGTACACAACAGAATCCAAGTACTGGAAAATATATTGGAATATACACTGAAGAAGTGGAAGTTTGAGTAATATGAGAAGAGTACCAAAAAAGCACAGGGCAAGATGGTTTCAGTGCAGCATTGCATAAGACCTTTTAAAATTACCTAATATCAAACCTCCTTATACTATTCCACAAAATAGAAATAGAAGGAATACTACACAATTTTTTCCATGTTATTCTGATGCCTAAACCACCCAAAGACCCGCAAAAAAAAGGAGAGAAAGAGAGAGAGAGGGAGAGGGAGAGGGAGAGGGAGAGGGAGAGGGAGAGGGAGAGGGAGAGGGAGAGGGAGAGGGAGAGGGAGAGGGAGAGGGAGAGGGAGAGGGAGAGGGAGAGGGAGAGGGAGAGGGAGAGGGACAGAGGGAGAGGGAGAGACAGAGACAGAGAACTGAGAACTTTAGGGCAATTCTGCTTATAAATATCAATGCAAAAATACACAATTCAATTCTCCCAAACTGAATCTAAGAACACAGCTAAACCATCATTCACCAAGATCAAGTAGGCTTTAACCCAGGGAGGAAGGGATGGTTCAATATATGGAAATGTATCAATGTAATCCACTACATAAACAAACTCAAAGGAAAACATCACACCACTTGCTGAAAATGCCTTTGACAAAAGTAAACACCCCTTCATGTTAAAAGTCTTAGAAAGATCAAGAATTCTAAACACATACTTAAACATAATAAAATAGTATAAGCAAACATCAAACATCAAATTGAATAGCGAGAAACTTGAAACAACCCCCTTAAAATCAGGGACAAGACAAGGCTGTCAACTCCCTCCCTGCCTATTCAATATGATACTCAACGTTCTAGATAGACCAATTAGACAACAAAAGGAAGTCAAATGAATACAAATTGAAAAGGAAGAAGTCAAGGTATCACTATCTGTGAATCATATGATACTATACACCAAAGTTCTACCAAAGAACTCCTCCTACACCTGATAAACAACATCAGTAAAGAAGCTGGATATAAAATTCTTTTAAGCAAAATGTGTAGGCTTTCTCTACACAAAGGATAAATGGGATGAGATAGGGAAGCAAAACACTTCAAAATAGTCACAAATAATATAAAATATCTTGGATTAACTCTAACCAAGCATGTGAAAGATCTGTATTACAAGAACTTCAAGTCTCTGAAGAAAGAAATCGAAAAATATCTCAGAAGTTGCAATGACCCCCCATGCTCATGGATCAGTAGGGTTGACATAGTAAAAATGACCCTCTTAACAAAAACAATCTGCAGATTCAATGCAACTCCCATGAAAATTCCAACTCGATTCTTCACACAGAGAGAAAAAAAGGAATTCTCAATATCTTCTGGAATGACAAATCTCAATGGCTTCTGGAAAACAAAAACAAAAACAAAAAACAAAACAAACAAACAAACAAAAACCCAAGATAGTAAAAATTATTCTCAACATTAAGTGAACTTCTCTGGTATTCACCATCCCTGACCTCGAGTTTTACTGCAGAGCAATACTGACAAAAACTGCACGGTATTGTTACAGAGACAGACAGGTAGATCAGTGGAATGGAATTGAAGGCTCAGGAATAAACCCACACACCTATGGACACTCGATCTTTGACAAAGAAACCAAAACCATGCTTTGGAAAAATAAGGCATTTTCAACAAATGGTACTGATCATTTTCAACAAATGGCAGTCTGCATGTAGAAAAATATAAATTGATCCATTTTTATCTCTTGTATGAAGGAATACCTACATTGCTGGTGGGATTGCAAGCTTGTACATCCACTCTGGAAATCAGTCTGGCAGTTCTTCAGAAAATTAGACATAGTACTACTGGAGAATCCAGCAATACCTCTCCTGGGCATATACCCAGAAGATGTTCCAACTTGTAATAAGGACATATGCTCCACTATGTTTATAGCAGGTTTATAGCCAGAAGTTGGAAAGAACCTAAATGTCTCTCAACAAAGGAATGGATACAGAAAATGTGGTACATTTACACAATGGAGTACTACTCACCTATTGAAAACAATGAATTTATGAAATTCTTAGGCAAATGGATGGACCTGGAGGATATTATTCTGTTTGAGGTAACCCAATCACAAAAGAACTCACATGATATGCACTCACTGAGAACTGGATATTAGCCCAGATGCTCAGAATACCCAAGACACAATTTGCAAAGCACATGAAACTCAAGAAGAAGGAAGATCAAAGTGTGGATACTTTGATCCTTCCTAGAAGAGGGAACAAAATACCCATAGAAGAAGTTACAGATACATAGTTCAAATCAGGGACTGAAGGAAGGACCATTCAGAGACTGTCTTACCTGGGGATATCCCATAAACAAAATATTCTCTACTTAGCAATTTCAAATGCCTAAGAAGTACCTAAGGAGTATTCAGTATCCTTAATCAGAAGGGAAATGCAGATCAAAATGACAAAGTCCACCTTAAACTAATCAGAATGGCTAAGATTAAAAACTCAGGGGACAGCAAATGCTGGAGAAGATATGAAGAAAGAGGACACTCCTCAATTGCTGGTGACATTGCAAGTTGGTATAAACACTTTGGAAATCAATCTGGCAGTTACTCAGAAAATTGGAAATAGTTCTACCTAAAGACCCTGCTATACCAATCTTAGGCATATACCCAAACTATGCTCCAAAATATATACTTGCTCCAGTATGTTCACGGCAATCTTTTCTATACTAACCATAAACTAGAAACAACCAAGATTGCCCCCCACAAAGGAATGGATATAGAAATTGTGTATATTTGCACAATGGAATACTTATCAGCTATTAAAAATGATGTCTTCATGACTTTTTCAGGAAAACTATATAATAATATCCTGAGTGAGCTAACACAGACTCAAAAGGTCATAGATGTTATGTACTCATTGATAAGTAGAAACTAGCCCAAATATCCACAATACAACTTACAGACCATATGAAGCTAAACAAGATGGAATGATAAATTATGGAAGCTTCAATCCACTGATAATGAGGAACAAAATGATCAAGGGAAGCAGAAGAGGAAAGGGACATTGGTGGGTGAAAGGATGAGGAAGTAAAAGTAGAGTGAGGACCAGGTTTGGGAAGAGACAGGAGAGAAGTCCAGAGGGACTGGAGAATGATTAGAAATATGTAGCAGTGTGCATTGGGAAATGGGAGCAGGGGTCACCAGAAACCAATGATGTGAGAGGCTCCCAGAACCTAATGGGGATGATATTAACCAAAATATGCAACAGAAAAGAGATAGAACCTGAAGGTAGACATTGACCCAGTAGAGGGATGGGGCTAACCACCAATCTCAGGGTTTTTTCTTTCCTTTTTTAATTTTTAGATACTAATTTATTTACATTTCAAAAACTCCTTTTCCAGTTTCTTCTCTGCAAACTCCCCATCCCATTCCCTCTCCCCCTGCTTCTATGAGGGTGCTCTCCCACCCAGCAATCAACTCCATCCTCATCGCATTGACATTCTCCTACACTGTGTCATTGAGCCTTCACAAGACCAAGGGCCTCTCCTCCCATTGATACCTCATAAGGCCATCCTCTGGTACAAATGCAGCTGGAGCCATCAGTTCTTCCATGTATACTCTTGGGTTGTTGGTTTAGTCACTGGGAGCTTTGGGGAGTCTGATTGGTTGATATTATTCTTCCCAAGGAGTTGCAAACACTTTCAGCTCCTTCAGTTCTTTCCCTAACTCCTCCATTGGGGGTCTCTGTACTCAGTCCAATGGTTGGCTCGAACACCCACATTTGTATTTGTCAGGCTCTGACATAGCCTCTCATGAGATAACTATAACAGGCTCCTGTCAACAAACACTTCTTAGCATCCACAATAGTGTCTGAGTTTGTTGTCTTTATGTGGGATGGAACCCCAGGTTAGGCAGTCTCCTGATGGCCTTTCCTTTGGTCTCTGCTCCATATTTTGTCCCCATATTTCCTTTAGACAGGAACCATTCTAGGTTAAAAATTTGGAAATGAGTGGGTGGCTACATCCCTCCAAGAGGGGGACTTGCTAACCTCTGGATATGGTCTCTATAGGTTCTCCCTCCATTTTCTTGGTAATTTCAGCTAATGTCACCCCTGTTGGCCCCTGGGAGCCTCTTACTTTCCTGGCATCTGGGACTTGCTGATGGCTACCCCAAGTTTCCCATGCCCCATTGATACTCACCTCTGATTAAATTCCTGACCCTTTGTATATCATCCCTGTCTCCTCCCATACTGGATCCTGCCGCCCTTTCCCTTCCCCCTTCTCTCTTCCTCCCAAGTATCTCCTAACCTCTATCTCCTATGAGTATTTTGTTCCTTCTTCTAAGAAGGACTGAAGCATCCACATTTTTTCTTCCTTCTTCTTGAGCTTCATATTGCCTGTGACTTTTATCTTGGGTATTCTGAGCTTTTGGGCTAATATCTACTTAACAGTAAGTGAATGCTATGTGTTTTCTTTTGTGACTGTGTTACCTTCCTCAGGATATTTTCTAGTTCCACCCATTTGCCTAAAAATTTCATGTAGTCATTGTTTTTAATAGCTGAGTAGCACTTCACTGTGTAAATGTACCACATTTTCTGTATCCATTCCTCTGTTGAAAGATATCTGGGTTCTTTCCAGCTTCTGGCTATTATAAATAAGGCTGCTATGGACATAGTGGATCTTATGTCCTTGTTATGTGTTAGAGCATCTTTTGGGTATATGCCCGGTAGTGGTACAGTTGAGTCCTCAGGTAGTACTTTGTCCAATTTTCTAAGGAACTGCCAGACGAATTTCCAGAGTCCTTGTACCAGCTTGCAATCCCACCAATGAAGGAGGAGTATTTCTCTTTCTACACAACCTCAACAGCATTTACTGTCACCTGAGGTTTTTATCTTAGCCATTCTGACTGGTGTGAAGTGGAATCTCAGAGTTGTTTTAATTAGCATTTCCCTGATGCCTAAGTATGTTGAACATTTCTTTAGGTGCATCCCAGGCATTCAATATTCCTCTGGTGAAAATTCTTTGTTTAGTGCTGTACCCCGTTTTTAATAGGGTTATTTTGTTCACCTACCAGAAAAAAATCTAGATGTCCCTCAACTTTGTGTATAATATATATATAATATATTATATATATATATATATATATATATATATATATATATATATATATAATAAGTGTATATTATCCATAAAATGCAGGATGCCCATGCCACTCTCCACAGACCAAAGTGGCATGTGTTGTGCCTGGAAACGTTAGAGAACCCTAAAAGAACATCAAGGAGGAAATTTCTATGAAATTGTATTGAAGCCTCTTTATTACAAACTCAAGTTTGTGCTTACTCACTGCTAACAAGGGGAAGGTTTGATGAAGCAGCCAGAATTCTCACTGGGACAAGGTTTTATAGGAAATGGGAGCAAGTGAGGTGGTGTCAATCCTGGCATGCATCTAATTGAATGACTATTGTAAACCAACAGGTGAGTGCTCTGAGGCAAGACCTTGTATGATCACAAAGGTTCTGAAGGTAAAACTGAAACAATCAGACTAATCTGTAATTAACTGTTTATAGAAAGTAGCTAAGTAGTAACTCTAGGGTTAGGGCCAAGGACAAGCATGAGGTCCTTTCTGATACTTGCCTGCAGCTTCAGCTCAGCTGTGGTCAAGTTCTTGGGCTTTTTTGCTCTTAAGATGGAAGCCAGTCCAGAGATGGAGTAGGTTTGGCTCCTCAGATGGACTGGAAGGAAGTCACATGCAAGGCTGCTTAAATCTCACTTAAAATGGGGGATGTAATGGTCTTGGGAGGCAGGTAGAGGGAGAAAACTGCATAGCAGAAGGGATGGAGAGGGGATGGAGGTGCTCATGGTAAGGGGTGGGGTGGAGCTAGGGGGATGCCCTGATGGCCATGAGAATAAATGGAAATCTGCAATGGACTGTGAATTGGCAGGTAGGAGGTATCTCTAGAAAGAGATGGAAGCCTGAGGTAGGGGAGGCACCCAAGAACCAATTGTGTTGTCCTTAGATATAACTCCCAGCATAGTGGAACAGGAATGTGAGAAGGCTGCCTCCTGTGGCCTGGCAGCAACCCCTGGTGGAGCAATAGGGACACCAACCCAATCACAAAATTTTCCACCCAAAATTTATCCTGGCTACAGGAAAAACAGTGATAAAGGATGGAACAGAGACTGATGGAACAACCAAAAATAATTGGCCAAAGTTGAGACCTATCCCATAGGCAAGCAACAATAACTGTCACTATTAAGGATACTTTGTTATGCTTGCAGACAGGAGTCTATCATGGCTATCCTCTGAGAAGCTCTACCCACTAACTGACACATAGCTGCAGACACAGACACCCACAGCCAACAATGAATGGAGCTTGGGGACTCTTGTAGAAGATTAGGAGGAAGGATTGCAAATTCTAAGGGGATAGAAACTCTATAGGAAAACCAACAGATTCAACTAACCTAGAAACTTGTGTCTCTCATAGTATGAACCAAAAACAAGAGAACATACAAGGACTGGACCTAGGATTCCCTGCACACATGTAGCAGATGTGCAGCTTGGTCTTCATGTGGGACTTAAACATCTGGAATCGGGACTATCCCAATAGTTGTTGCCTGTATGTGGGATATGTTCTAGCTGGAGTGCCTTATCTGTCCTCAGTGTGAAAGGAAGCACCTAGCCATGCACAGATTTCAAGTGACAGGGTAGGGGCATATCTAGGGTGTCTTGCCCACTCAGAAGAGAGTGGGAGGAGGAATGGGGGAAGAATTGTGTGGGAGGCATGATCTGGAGACTGCAGTGAGTGGGACGTAAAGTGAATAAGTAAAAAGAATGTTCTAAATTTTAAATAATTATAGCAAAAGAAGAATATTTGATTCAATATAAGTTAAAGTAAGCAGAATATTAATATATGCATAAATGATCATTTTAGTCTCACTATACATTAATAATTAGTAAGGTCTCCTTGAATTTAAACTTTGTTGATTAACTATAGCACATATATATCCACACATATAGATTAAAAATGTCACAAAATATTTATTTTCAGTTAGTCAAAATATTAATTGCCTAGCTTCATGAACACAAGCTTGAAACTTCAAATTATTTAAAATATTTGGTCTTCTCTAATAAATAAAAGTCTCTTTTGCCCTCCAGATACATTTTCATTTATGCATACTATATAGCATTTGGGTTTTAATTATACTTAGGTTTTGTTTGAAAAATATTCGGTCTCAACCAAATCATAATGCCGAACCAACCAAACCAAAATAAGTAAAATACTATCATCAAAATTGGAAGAAATATCAGCAAATTCTGGTGAGAATACATGTGTATATTTCAAAGAAATTAATCATATATATGTCTTAGGGAACTAAAACCTGGTACAGCCACTATGAAAATAAGTAGACAGCTCTGTTAAAAAACAAACAAACAAAACAACCTAAGGATGGAACTACCATGTGATCCAGAGAAACTATTTGTTCTTCAAGTATACACAAAGGATCTCAGTTAGCACCCTACAGAGATCCTTCATTGCTACACCACTGCAGTAGCTTTGTGATAAAACTTCAGATGAACAGTCAACACAAAGGGAAAGGCTGTATTGGTTGTATGTTATTGAAAATGGAAATATAAAATGGTCTATTTGTTGTAAATAAAATATTGAATAAACAATAGAAACCATAGAAAAAGGCCACTTTAAAATATTTTTATGCTATTTATACCTGCTACTTCAGAGATATAGATAATGATTTTTTACCCTTCACATGCCTATACATCTAGGATGTAACATTCTATAATACCATGTAGAAAGAGGACAGAAAAAATGTATTTAATATATAGATATTTGACAAACACTGACAGACACTACAGTAGAAAATGGAGTTGAATAAGCAATGATAAATTGTGCACATGACAAGGATGTTAGACATGTTGTGATGTGTTTATAAGAATACTTCTATGATTACCTTCCACAAAAACTACATGCCAGCAAGAAACTATAGCTTAGGTCAAGTGGAGAAGCTATCAGTAAAAACTGTCACCATGTAAAGACACCATGTAAAGACAATACAACATCATTTAAAAATGTCATCTAGGGGATGAATTACTCTGGATAAGTAGGGAATCTCACAAGTTATGATAAATGACAAAATTACCCCATATAAAATGGGGTTGTCAAATATGTTTAATTAAATTTGAATTTTAACTCTGTCATTCATTTTAGTAGACAGTAAAACAATATCCACCTAGAAACTTTGGGTGAATTCTATTGCAATCACATAGCAAAGGGAAAATAGAAGTAGTTTATGGTAAATGCATTTAAGGCTATACATGATTTGAATACCACACGTACGTGGGTGATTTAATCAGTCAAAATTTGTAAATATGAAATTATTCTTATACACTGAAAACATATACAGTTAAAGGACTTACCCAACTTTATATAGTTTGTTTTACCAACAGAGTGACATGTTTTGAAAGGATTATTGACGTGGAAGGCTAGATATTCTCACTAGTGCAATGATCATAGAACTGAAATAGCCATTTTGTGACTAGGTTTAATGCTTGATATTTGATAGGAGGAGATCCATATCTGACAGTTAAAACCTGGTCCAAAGTTATGGCTTGGAGTTTACAAGTCCATGGAAGAAATCTATTGATTATGGTTTAATATATGGACATGTAGTCAAACTACCGTTTAAATATTTATATAAATGTCCATAGACTATTGTTGGCCACAATCTTGGTCAGAGAAACTTCTGTGTGCAATAACTAATGTTTAAAGCAGAAAGTGATAATGACTTAAAATGCTGAAAGTAAGAGAACTTTTAGTCCATATCTCTAAACTGGACATTGATATTGTTCAGTTGGAGTCCTTGGTTTGCCCCATGCCCCCATTCCTCATTCTCTTTCCAACCCAGCCCACTTGAAATGTCTAAAACAGCAAAGGCACCAAGAAGCTAAGTCTGGCATTGTTGACACTCCTGATAGCTCTCCCAATACCTATCACTTGAAGTTACCAGCTCCCTTCATCCAAGCCAAGTATGTGGCAGACACATCATTTTTTTCTCACCTACATTGTATAAAAAAAATCTTCGGAGACACAGCCTGCATGCAGCTTTTTCTGCCCTTGCACCCTGAGGCTGGTAAACTTGCTCTGGAGCCCATTCATCAATTACCTGTCACTCACCCTCCCCGTCCCCTTTTAACTGGGCTCAAGTTGGCCTATTTCTCTGGTGGAGAAAACCTATTAGATATCAGCCTCCAAGGCCCAGGGAACACTGCAGAGTGTGGGAAGCCGCCCTCACATTCTCTGTTGCAAGATGGCGCTGACATCCTGTGTTCTAAGTGGTAAACAAATAATCTGCGCATGTGCCAAGGGTAGTTCTCCACCCCATGTGCTCTGCCTTCCCCGTGACAACAACTCGGCCGATGGGCTGCAGCCAATCAGGGAGCGACACGTCCGAGGCGGAGGATAATTCTTAAAAGGGACGGGGTTTCGCCATTCTCTCTCTTGCTCTGGCTCTTGCTCTCTTGAGCTCTTGCGCCCTGGCTCCTAAAGATGTAAGCAATAGAGCTCTTGCTCTCTTGCTCTCTGGCTCCTAAAGATGTAAGCAATAAAGCTTTGCCGCAGAAGATTCCGGTTTGTTGCGTTCTTCCTGGCCGGTCGCGAACGCGTGTAAAAGCAGAGGAAAAAGTGAGAAACAGTAGCAGAGGGGGAACAGGAATGTAGACAAATTGGCATCTGTATATGGCATTCTACTTCCAGTGATGGATGCATATCAGCTGTAATAGTTGTAGAAGGCCAAAACATTTATATATGCTCATGCACACATGTATGTACATACAGAGTCAGCTAATTCTTTTTTAAGTTATGGCTTGATAGAATAAAATTAACATCTCAGTTGAATTGACATTTGTTGTTTTACTTATGTTATTAGTTTTATCTTAAGATAAAACTTACCTTACTAAAGCCTGCATCCACACCTCACCAAATTGTTTTTGTGATAGAGCTAAATACAACTTGATAATGCAAACAAAAACAAAAACAAATTATATTTAAGAGAGTTATTTAAATTTTGTTACCCCAAAAGAAACCCCAACATACACATCAATTTCCATAAGTTTGAATAGCTAAATTATATTTTTAAAGAAAAATGCAAGAACCTTAAAAACTCTCCCTTGGTGGAATAAAATCAAATAATAATAAAAAAAAACCCATCAACATTAATATCATATTTAAACTGCACGAAAGTTTTAAAATTCCTGTAAAAATTCTAGTCCAAAGTTTGTTACCTGTAGTTACTTCTGGACTTCCACAGAGCAAAGATCAGCTTGACATAAGGTTACAGTTGACTAAGCATAACAATAAAATTGAGTAGAAGAGGGCTGCCCTCATGGTTATGAGCAGGAATGGCCCACCTTTCCTGACATTTACTGCCTTCTATGGTTTCGAAAGTCTTTCTTCTCTGCTGGGTTTCTTTGCAACAGATACAGAGTAAAATCTCCCAAGTGATTATTTCTTTTTTGAACTGGCACTACAAAAGAGCAGCTCTCATTTTTTTTTAACTGCCCCGAGTTTTCAATACACAGCCAATGCCACAAACATAAATGTCTCTGCAGAAGTCATCTTTCCCTGCCCTTTATTGATATATATCAGCATCCCAGGAAACATAAAAACACAGAAGGGCAGTAGAAACCTAGACATTGTCAAAGTGAAAATGTATCCTGCTGGCAACTTGTTTTCGATGTTATTGAAGAGTGAGACTAAGTGGAGAAAAGGCATGCAGAGATCTGGGCGCTGTTAGAATTTAGTATGGGGCAAATGTGAACAGTAAAACAAGATGATAAAATGCTATGGGCATGCTAGAACTTGCCATTCATTTCACAAGTGAAAACTGATTTTTGCAATTATTATGCTAATGATAGATAACCAAAGAGAATTGTTTCTTACCCTCATATTTACAGAATATTCAAGTATTTATGAAGGTATTTAGAAATATCTTGAAAATAACTAATCATAAATTTTGTAATATTAAAAATAATATGCCTTATATAAAGTATTTTCTTACATCTTTTATTATTATTTTATTTACTTATGCTTCAAACAAATAAGAAATAGTAGAAATAAATATTCAAACCTACTTTTCTACACATTATTTTAGTGTCACTACCCAGAAGTAGTAGGATGTCTTGTACATTTTTTTTTTCTAAAAACTGAATTTTCATACTACCTTTAAACAAAGTTCCATTTCATTTTAACTCAGTAGACAAAGATAATTGATCTTATTTATAACACTATTATGTTGTCAATTTTTCTTTCTTCATGATTTTGCTCAGCTATTTAAGTTCAATGACCTACAAATTTTGCATATTTAATGCACAAAACTTGATTATGTTTGAGGTTACTACACACACTTGAGCCCATCAGCACCATCAATGTCAGTAACTAACCATTCAGCTCTAAGAATTTCTTTGGTCTCTTTTACTTATTTATTGTTGATAACTTCTTGATGATAAGAGCACTCAAAAAAGTTAATTATGTAAAATGAACTATAAAATACATGGTTTGTCATCATCTAACAGAGTAAAACTGATGTGACTGTTGCTCTTATTACATCCACGTTTCTCCTTTGAAATTTCTGGCTGTTAAAGATGGCTAGAAAGAAAAAAGAAAGTTTATCACTGAGAACGTAAGTATACACTAATATAGTTAATGGTTTTATGATGTGTTTTAATGATAAAAATGTAATCCAATATAAAACTAAATAGATTTTATGAAATGAATAGCATTCATTTCTAGATCAGCTAATTTCTTATGACCACATTACCCTCTCAAAGGATCTAAAGAAACCCATGCAAATAAGAGTTTTCTAGTAGCCAGCAACATTGATAGTTTTTTCTTGCGGTTCTTTTATTACTCAGAATTTTGCTATTACCTCATTTGCTTATATATAAGCTATGCCCTTTACATAGTCTGTTCTCTTTCTTTTCCTTCTTTCTATTTCTTTCTATTTTCCTGTATTTATTTACTTATTTACTTACTTATTGCTATGGAAACTTCTTTTCATCCATCTCACTTTAGAAATTCTCACCCTGCTTGTAATGTACATTTCTCCATCTTAAATCCTTCACCTTCTAGACTTTATAGCTGAGACCGAAAGTAGGCATTTTATACTGCAAGCTGTAGTGAAAATTTTCTTCTAGAGGATCTCTTTGTTGTTTATCTAGAACTTTCCTTCATGGCTCTGCTGCTGGTTTTTGGATCCATGTCTTTCATTTTTCAAGTTTCCTTTTCCATGGATTCCTTATTTTACATTCTAAGTTAGGAGAATTATTTGGAATTGACACTTTGTACTCTGAGACATTTTGTGACTGAGGTAGCTTTAGTATGTCATTACACATGACTGATATGTTTGGTGGAGTCATCTGTAAGAAGTTAAAAACATTTTTTTCATGATATCATTGAGAACGTTTTCTTCTTCAATTTGTTGACAAATGTCTCATAGCATTAGATTTTGCCAGCAAAAGCTGAGAATCATACACGTTCAGTAAAACCATTTATGTTCTAGGAAGAATTCAAAGATCTTTCATGTTCTTTCTCTGCTCTACTGTGGACTCCACCAACTACTCTTTACTTCAACTCAAGTAATCCTCTCAATATCCTGAATCTTCTGACTTCTTCTTTCCCTGACTCAGTAAAGGAGTAAACATTGGTGATTAGGCCTTATCCTTGCATCCTGGTTTCAAGGCCTTGGTGGTCAGGGTTCAGATGGATATTTGGCCCTTAACCTAAGATAATAAAAGAACAAAAGAGTGGGCCAGATTTATGTAGTTAATTAAGGCATGACAGGCATTGGTTTTATAACTTGTGTACCTTAATTTAGATAACAGGCAATTTTTTTTCTTTACATTCTTTTGTGATTTACTAGTGAACAGACAAACAAGAAACATTGGAAGAAATATGGTAAGAGTTGGTCCCACCAACTCAGTTTGAAGCTGTCAGCAGGATGGAGAAGTTGTCGCTAAGATGGCTGAACTCAGACAAGTGTCTCCTTACAAGATAGTGCCTTTATCACCCTTGAGCCATGTTTCTATGCTGTTTGATTTTTTCCTAATGGATGCCAATGGGCTACCCCTGATACACTAATACAAGAAGATTTCTGTCTTTAAATTTTCTTAAATTAATTTACCTTTGAGATTTGATAATAGATACTTAGTTCCATGACATGTGCCAATTTTATTACTTAGATAATTCCCCTCTTTTGACTGTTTTTTTCTCTCTTCTCCCTCAGTCCTGCTGTGGGTTCTGCTGGCTCTTATGCTCACCATAGATCAGTGGGGGAAAAATAAACTGTTCAGAATGTTCATTGAAAATAGTTTGTAAGGGACTCATCATGGAACAAAATGATTAAACTCTTTTTAGTTGATCCATTAAACTGTTATCTTTCTTCTATCTGTTTCATTTAAATTAAAAGCACAAAATAATGTTTTGGTATCTTTTATTGCTTAAAAATATGTTAACTTAATTGAAAATAGTTTTTAATGTAATATATTCTATATATGATTTTCCTCCATAAACTTTCCCTTGATCCTCCAATCTTCCCTTCCCACCTAATTCCCCTCTCTCTCCTATAGATGTAATAATGATAAAATAATAATAATAATAATAATAATAATAATAATAACAATAATATATAAATTAAAACAATCAAACCAGAATAGGACAAAACAAACAGAACCAGAAGAAAAAAAGAGCCAACATATAGGCAAAATAACATACACACATATTCATTCACAGGCAAACCATGAAAACATAAATACTTACATGTATTATATATACAGAAGACATATAAGCAGAAATGATGTCCAGATAAATATTATAAGACTAACAATCTATAGAGATAGCATTGAATTCGTTCTGTGTCAGCCATGAAGCCTATTCGTAAGTGTTGCTTATATACCTAGTGAGACTCTATTAGAGAAAAGTAATTTTTATTTTCAAGCAGTTATTAATCTAACTTAGCTTCTGGATTTATGGATGAAGGCATGAGACCTCATTCCTTCTCTAGGGCTCTATCTGCCTTAGACCTGTGCTTGTTTATGCTGCCAGTCTCTGGAGTTTACCTATCATGCTATGTTTACAAGGCTTTGTTTTTTTGGTGTCCTCTGTTTCCTGGGACTTTTCCATCCACTCTATTAGCAAAATAATTTAATCTTTACCAAAACTATATATTCTAGGTATTTTCATTAATATCCTTTTTCCCTTTAAAAAAAAAACTTTTCTTTTGCTTATTAGAAATCATCCCCATTAGTTTTATAATATGCTTTCATGTCTTGTCCTAAAAATATATTTTATAAAATCTAGATGTATCTACACAATTCTTTTTGTTACAAAAATGTTTTTGAATTAAATTTTTACTCAATTTATACCACTATTTGATTTTTATTTTTACTATTATTCCATACCTTAATAAACTGCACTATATTGATGAACATTTGAGTTGTTTGCTATATTTTATGATTCATAAACAAATTTGTGGTTGCAGGTGTGTAACATTAGAATAGATTATCAGATGTAGAAATTATAAATGTTTATATATAGAAAGATGACCTCACTTCATGTCAAATTCACCTCTGCAGGAGCTCTGGAATTTCATCTCCTACAGACTCTAAAAGAAAGTTAGCTGTACAACTTCTAGATTTATGACAACTTCATGAACAAGGAGGATGTTTCATAACATCAGATTGAATTTTTGTAAGTTGAATTATTTTCATATTTTCAGAATCAAAGAATAAAGCCAGAGATGTGACTCATTTTAGAGTGTTTCCCTAGAATGCTTAATATCCTAGGTTTGAGCCAGACAGTGAGTGGTGGCACACGCCTTTAATCTCAGCACTTGGGAGGCATAGGCAGGAAGATTACGGAGTTCAAGGCCAGCATGGTCTACAGAGTGAGTCAGAGTAAGTTCCAGGACAGCCCGGGCTACACAGAGAAACCCAATCTTGAAAAACAAAACAAAACAAAAACAAATAAACAAACCAAAAAACAACAAAAAAAAACCCAAACCAAACCAAACCAAACCAAACAAAAAATTCCTAAATTTGATCTCTACCATGCAATCTCTCATAAGAATAATTATCAAAAGAACAAATGAAAACAAATTAATAGAATCATTCAGCTCATACAATGGAGAATATCTATTTGTTATTCCATTCTGATCCCCAAATCTTCCAGTACATCACTGGTTCAAATACAATGAAAATGCTCTATGAACATGTGTGTTTGAAGTGAATGGAACCAAACAAGTAACCTCAAACCTCACTGGCTTACCAATAACCAAAGCACAAAAGAATGTCTATCAACTATTTTACATTTTGACAAATATAAGAGGGATATTAGTGACACTTTTGGTGAGTGGTAGTGGAAAATAATTTTTGGTGAAAATATTTCTTTTATTTTTGAGTATAATGTTACTGCATGGAATATCAACATATAAATGTATGATGTTAAATTTCTTATTTAAAAGTTGGCAGTGTGGCTGTGGGAGGGAAATGTATACAAGATCATCAGAGGAGCTTTTCAAGCAGGACCAGTGAAGATCTGCATATATTATACGCATAACTTTGGTTTCCAGTAGTTTTGGTAATGAATGTTTTAACCACTTTAAAAACTGCCATTTTTGCTTCACACACACAAATTGCTAAAATTGCCAAGTCTCTTCCATTGTGAGGAACACTGTGTGATTCATTTCAGAAAGTTGAACCTTTGAATATGCATATCTAATTTGCATTAAAATGCAGTTATCTGCATTGCTATTTTTGCAAGTCTGACTGTCAAAAGTGCATCTTACTGAATGGCTATCCTTTTTTTTAAATGACAGTTTGAGTGCATAAACTTTTTGAAAATGGATTGATAATTATTGTCTCAAGTCCAATGTCAGGATAAACTCACTGATGGTGAATATAGTTGAACAAACTGACATAGATATTATTTGATACTAAGTGAATTCATTACAACTGCTATGAAATCAATGTGGAAATTAAAGAGCATCCAAATTCAAAGAAACAAAATAGGACCTCACAAGCTAAAGGTTTAAATACAATTGCAGTAAAAGGATGCTTATGGGTACCAGAGCTTAGCTCTCTACAAATGAATTTTCAAAAATTATTGGCAGTGCACTGGGGTTCACATGTACAATAGCACACCTTGTCCACATACACAGATGAACTCATGATCTCACCAACACACACAGTTTTAACTACATTATTTCAAGAAAGACAACACAACAACAAATAGAGATATTTGCTTGATAAAAATTTCATGGATACTGAAGTGACAAAAAGTAAACATATATACTACAATGGAGAGACAAGGAAATATAAACATGAAAGTTCTATGAAGCTCATAATGAATTTCCTTAAAATATCTGGAACTTAGATATTGTATTTACAAATATAATATATACTAGCATGTGAGAAATTATTGCTGGGATTTTGTTTGTTTGTTTGTTGTTTTATTTGGTTTTGGTTTTTTTGAGCATCTACAGTATTCCTGTCACTGTAGACATTTGAACTAGTCAACAAGAGACAGATTGCTTTCTTTGTGGACCTTTTAATCTAGAGTGACACTCAGATAATGAAACAACAAACACATCTCTCAGATGATGACGGGTGATAGGAGAGTGGTAGCAGCTACAGGGAATAGAGTGACATGGGAACACATCAATCAAGTGCTTAATACCATGCCAGCACAACATACAGCTAGAAACTGCTGGGAGCACTCACGGTTTACTTACTTCAACTGAACTGGCTCACCTTATTAACTGAATGGTTGAGCTGTGACACTTAGGTTCATCAAGGGAGCACACAAGGAAGAGTACAGGAAGCTGGCTCACTGCAACTGAGGAAGCAAAATTCAGGTATCACTGAACTTATTACAGCAAGGAATCTTGTCCCCATGCCCCCAATGGTCTTTGTAACTTTTATAATATTTATAATGGTTAAGAATTTTAAAGTAACTAATGGTGGACTCCTTTTGTCTTAATAAGACATGATAAATAAATTATATTCTGAAAGCATTTATTACACTGGGTCTAGTTTGAGCAGCACATGGAATTGAAGTACAACAGTCACAATCTACTCCAAGAGATCCATAAACCCCCTGTCATTTGAGGAAAATGTGGAGTACTATCATGTTCATTTATAGAAAAATAAAAGTTATAAAATGTATAAGAAATTAATATTAATGTCTCTGAATTTGATAAGATACCAAAATTAACAAACACACATATGTGCATGTATGTATATATATGTTAGATAGATAGTTTTAAAGAAATTTCAAAAAGGCAAAAGTTTTGTTCTCCAAGAGTTCACATTCAAAGCCCATTTTGGTCTGTAGTCTGCCTATCCCTCTGTTGAGGGACTTCTGGGTTCTTTCCAGCTTCTGGCTACTATATATAAGCCTGCTATGAACATAGTGGAGCATGTGTCCTTATTACAAGTTGGAACATCTTCTGGATATATGCCCAGGAGAAGTATTACTGGATACTTCAGTAGTATTATTTCCAATTTTCTGAGGAACCGCCATACTGATTTCCAGAGTGGTTGTGCAAGCTTGCAATCCCACCAGCAATGGAGGAGCGTTCCTCTTTCTCCACATCCTCTCCACACTTGCTGTCACCTGAATTTTTGATCTTAGCCATTCTGACTGGTGTGAGGTGGAATCTCATGGGTGAGTTGATTTGCATTTCCCTGATGATTAAGTATGTTGAACATTTTTTCTTGGTGCTTCTCAGTCATTCAGTATTCCTCAGTTGAGAATTATTTGTTTAGCTCTGTACCCCATTTTTTAATGGGTTTATTTGATTTTTCTGGAGTCCAGCTTCTTGACTTCTTTTTATATATTGGATATTAGTCCCCTATCAGATTTAGGATTGGTTAAAATCCTTTCCCAATCTGTTGGTGGCCTTTCTGTCTTACTGACAGTATCTTTGCCTTACAGAAGCTTTGCAATTGTATTAGGTCCCATTGTAGATTCTCGCTCTTACAGCACAAGCCATTGCTGTTCTGTTCAGGAATTTTTCCCCTGTTCCCATATATTCAATACCAAATTTAACAAACATACATATTTGCATGTATGCACATATCTGCTAGGTAGATATTTTTAAAGAAATTTCAATCAGGCAGGAGTTTTGCTCTCCAAGAGTTCACATTAAAAGGCCTTTTTGGTCTGAAGTCTGCTTTGAATTTAGACACACCACAAACTTTTAATCCCTTTGGCTGGACTATAGACATGCCTGTGATTATTATACACCATTTACCTCTCTAGCTAGCATATTAACATGCCCTTGATAAACACCTTTAATGTGGTATGTAGTATCACATTGTTTAACCCAAAACAATGACAGTGAACTTAGTTTGTAGAAGAAGCATCCATGATTAATGGTGACATTTAATTAAGGGAAAAAACAAATGATAAATCAGAGATAAATTCGACAGAATAAGCCAGAGATAGAATACTCCCAACTTTTTTGAGAACAGACAGGTAAGAGAGGTGACACAAAAATAGAATAGAGGCAGTGAATCAGTTTAGTCAGTGCGGTTCATGCAGCCCAGCCAGTTTAGTTAAATTGAGTTGAGTTCATTTCAAAGGCAGCTTTTACCTGGACAGTTTTACAGAGATAGGTTGCAGATAGCTACATATGGAAAAGACAAAAGGAGCCAGAGTAAAAGAAAAAGCCTGTTTAGAACAAATTGCCAGAGTTAGCTTGAGGCAGAACAAAGCAATTCAGTGAGAAGCCAGTTTAAATCAGTCAGCTAAAAGAAGAGTTTAAATTAGGACAACTGAGTGGAACTAGCCAGCCAGAGTTCAAAAATAACTAAAAAGGATGGGCTTGTGCAGCAGTAAGCCTTAGAGATGAAAATTTCTTCTGGATAATAAAAGATACATTTACAGGTGAGATAAATATATGGATAGATATATAGATATATAGATATATGATTATGCATAGATGATAGATAAATAAATCAACAGACAGATAAAATAAATGAATAAATAATGGGAAAAGAGAGAATAGGGAAATAAACAAAGAAGAGAGGCAAATGGAAGAAGAAAAAGAGTGAAAGAGAAAGAATCTCTTTAATATCACAATAATTCCTGTTCCTAAATTAAAAAATCATAAAAACAAAACTATTACATTTTATAAATCATGAATGTCTTAAAGGACTAGATATTATTTAAGTTTTTTTCTTATTTCTATAGTATCTAATAGAGCTCTGAAATATTTACAGAACTTTGAAAGATAAAATTATTCTTGATTACAATTGTAGACTCAAAGCTAAGAACATTATTAATGGCAATAATAATTACTGTATAATATTCATGATATTGCTGACCTCAAATATGAAGATATGGAGTCAGAAGCTAGTGAATGAATGCACTCTGTTGAAGTTAGATATGTCCTTTCTTGTAACTTTAGCACATGGGAAGCAGAGACAGGTAGGTTTATGGTCAGCATGGGATAAAATAAATCCTTGTTTTTAAAAATAGAAATAAATAAGTAACTCTCTATAAAGAAAAACAAAACACAATAAGAGAAGCATCATCTACATAGTACAGGCTGTGAAATGTGGATTCCCACATACTCACAGTCTTTAAGATAGTCATCAGTCAACCTTGTTAATATCTTGGTCAGGTTAGTGTCACTAGAGTAGGTAGGAGGAACATCAAGTGCATTTAGACATGAAAATCCAAGAACATTTCCAAACATGTGACTGTTTAGTGCTCAGGATAGCATAAGAAGTTGACAAAAAGTACATCTAATGTCATTCAACAATTTGAGATTCTTTTGTTAGTCAAAAACATGTAAAAGAAATAAGGCAAAAAGTCAAATGTAACCAAGAATGATAATCAAATATGTAAAATCATACACGAGAACAGGAAAAAATCAGCTGTTTTCCCAGTACAGATTAATCTGAATGCAATGCGCACAAATGTAAAAGCACCACAGTAGTTAGTCATTTTGGTAATCAAGTTTCATGGAGTGTGTATGGGATGAAAGGTCATGAAAGGACTTCTGAAATCTTCAGAGTACAAATGGGGATAGAGATATTCATGCATGAAGAGACTAAGTAGCAAACATCGAATAGAATGCACAGTTCCCAAAAACTGATAAAGCACCTCAGGTAACACACAGAAAAATGTCACTCAAGCATTCAAGGAATGATATTGTCTAAGTAATGGGTGTGAACTCAACTATCAACAAGGATGCCTCACAAATCAGTTGTAAAATGTTTAAATTCTTATTCTTCTAAAAATGCATGGTTTTGTTCTGATTCTAGTACCTAGTGCTTCATGTGTATGATTGCTTTTGAAGTTCCATAGCTTTTGAACTTGGCCTTGATGACAGTATATGATGTAAACTTTATTCTACATGAGAGAGAGACAAAGATTACTTCTGAGGAACAAGCTTAATAAAATAGATGGGGTAATAGTAAATATACAGAATGCTATCAAAAATATATAGTGTACATAAAATAAGATAGAAGAACTTTCTGATGTAAGAGTCACAGATTAAATTTTTTGCAAAGGAAAACACTTATAAAATATCTCTGAATCCTTGAGAAAAAAATGTCTGTTGACAGAGAGTTTTAGTAAGGGAAGTCCCTTTATATATCCACATGTATCCAAACGTCTTCTAAAACGATGACAAACAGGCGGTTTCATTACTTCTCTGAGTTTACTTTATATAGTCCTCTTGTAAAGAGCACTGTATATTTTAGACTATACTTTAATTTTTAATATTATAGTGTAAGTTCTATAGAATATCTTTATCTCAATGAAAGTTATTTTAGGTTATGTTACTTTGTGTCATTTTGTTTATGATAAATTATCTGACAAGCCAGATATTTTTACTTTTATGCAGATTAGATCCCAGTACCCCCTTTTCATCACTTATCTCTCTAGCTTCAAATCTTTGTCCATTTTCACACAGAGGATGAGATCAGAGATGAACCCAAAAAATTTCATATTAACTTGCTTGTTTGCTCCTCACTGCCTTTTACCTTAATCAAGTTGAGTGAACTCATATTAAATTATCAACAAATGGTTCCACGACCCTTTATTCCTACAATTAACAGTCATAGTTATCTTGTTGATTTCTTACATACATAGATAATTGCCTCATATCCTACTTCCTCCTCATTGGATATTAACTTCTCCGTCTTAGCTCGTGATTGTATTAGTTTGGCAGAATGATTGTATGAAGGAATGCTACCTCTGATTTGGCTCGTGAATAACGGAAATTGCCTTTTACATTTCCAGAGACTGGGAGTGGGGGGATAATGAGCTTAGCGATCTTGTGTTTAGCAAGCTCTTTCAAGGAATAGTTGCTCCTTTGCTGGAACATGGTGTAAAGTAGGCAATTGCCTCAGTCTCTTGCAACAAATCTCTACTATAATATAAGTACTTAGCAGCTTTTCAAAATGTCATGATATCAACCTTTTATATGGTAATATTAAAGAATGCATAGTTTGAGTGATATAAATATTTGAACTACACAATTAGAAGTATATGGTAAGGAATATACTATGATCAATATATATGAAGGTATATTATATCTAAATATTTCTTTTAAAAATTATTTATATTTATACTTATCATTTTATATCCCACTCACTGACCACATCCCAGTCACATATTCCCACAATCCTTCCCCCATTCTCCCCTCCTCTTTTCCTCTGAGAAGTTGGGGGCGCTACTGGGTATTCCACTGCCCTGGCACATCACGTCTTTGTGCGGCTAGGTACTTCCTCTCCAACTGAGGCCAGGTAAGGCAGTCCAGCAAGAACAGATCCCACGGACAGGCAACAGCTTTTGGGATAGTCCTGTTTCAATTGTTCAGGATCAACATGAGGATCAAGCTTCTTATCTGTTACACATGTGCAGGGAGGCCAAGGTCCAGGCCTGGTGTGTTCTCTGGTTGGTGGTTCAGTCTCTGAGAGCCTCAAGGATCCAGGTTAGTTGATTATGTTTGTTTTCCAGTGGAATTCCCCTTGGGGCAGCAATCATTCCTCCCATTCTTCCATAAGAGTCCCTAATCTCCATCCACTGTTTGGCTGTGGTTGTCTGCATGTGTTTGAGTCAGCTGCTGGGTAAAGCCTCTCAGAGGATGACATGCTCCTCTCTGCAAGCCTAGCAGAGAATCATTAATAGTGTTAAATTGGTCTCAAGTTAGGCTAGTTATTGGTTGTACATTCCTCCAGTCCCTGCTCCATCTCCAATCCCTACATTTCTTGTAGACAGGATATAGTATAGGTAAAAAGTTTTGTGTGTTGGTTGGTATCCCTAAAGCTCCACCAGAGTTCCTGCCTGGCCATAGGAGGCAGTCTCCTTAGATTCCATATACCCAATGCTTTCTACTATTCTTGTTTGCCTGGAGTTTTCAAGTGTACTTTTAAATTGTTAGTTTGATTACTAATTTCTTTGTGAAGGTACTTAACTGCTACAAAATTTCCTTTTAGAACTACTTTCAATATGTCCTATAATTTTGGGTATGCTGTGCCTTCATTTACATTGTATTCTACAATGTCTTTAATTTCTTTCTTTCTATCTTCCCTGACCCAGAGATCATGAAGTAGAGTTGTTCAATTTACATGAGTGTGCAGGCTTCTGTCGTTTTTGTTGTTGAAGTCCAGCTTTAATACACGGTGATCTGATAAGTTACAAGGTGTCATTTAAATTTTCTTGTGTCACTTGAGGCTTGCTTTGAGACTGACTGCAAGCTCAATTTTGGAAAAGGATCCATGAGGTGCTTAGAAGAAGGTATATTCTTTTGTGTTTGAGTAAAATATTGTATAGATGTCTGCTAGTTTCATTTTATTCATAGTGTCTGTTTCATAATTTCTCTATTTAGGTTTTGGCTGGATGACCTGCTAATTTGTGAGAGTGGGGTATTGAAACCTCCCACTATTATTGTGTAGGGTTTGATGTGCAAGTTAAACTTTAGCAATGTTTATTTTACACATGTGGGTTACCTTGTGTTTGGAGCATAGATGTTGAAAATTGAGATGTAATCTTGGTAGTTTTTTCATCTGATGGATTTGAAGTGTCCTCATTTGTCTTGTTTGATTAATTTTCATTGATAGTCTATTTTATTCTATATTCTAATGTCTATTCCAGCTTACTTATTGAGTCAGTTTGCTAGAAACTTTTATCCCAGTCCTTTACTCTGAGGTAATGTCTATCTTTATTGCTGAGATATATTTCTTATATGCAGCAGAATGTTGAATCCTGTTTTTTAATCCATTCTGTGATCCTGTGTCTTTTTATTGGGGAACTGATTCTACTGATGTTGAGGGATATTAATGAGCAGTGATTGTTACTTCCTGTTATTTTGATGTTGTTGGTGTTGTTGCTGTTCTTGTTGTTGTTGTTGGTGGTGGTGGTAATGGTGGTGGTGGTGGTGGTGGTGGTGGTGGTGGTGTGTGTGTGTGTGTGTGTGTGTGTGTGTGTGTGCGCGCGCACCTCCTTTGTTTTGCTGGTATGGAATTATTTATTTCCTGTGTTTTCTTAGATGTAGTTTTCTTTCATGGTTTGGATATTTCCTTGTAGTATTTATTGTAGGGCTGGGTTTGTGGATAGATACTATTTGAATTTTTGATTTGTCTCGAAATATCTTGCTTTCTCCAGCCATGGTGATTGAGAGTTATGCTGGACATAGTAGTCTAGTTTGGTACCTGTGGATTTTTAGAGGTTGCAAGATATCTGTATGGGTCCCTCTAGTTTTTAGAATCTCTGTTGAAAAGTTGGGTGTAATTCTGATAGCTCTGCATTTGTATGTTACCTGTCCTTTTTCCCTTGGTGCTTTTAATATTCCTTTTTGTTCTGTAGACTTTGTGCTTTGGAGGATTTTTTTTATGGTCCAGTCTAATTGTGTTCTATAGGTTTCTAGTATGTTTTTAAGCATCTCTTTCTTTAGGTTGGGAAGGTTTCCTTCTAAGGTTTTGTTGAGAATATTTTCTTGGCCTTGGAGATGGAATTCTTTATATTCCTCTATTTCTATTATTGTTATGTTAGGTACTTTCATGTTATTCTTGTTGGCTTTTGTCAAGAATTTTTTTTTTTTAGTTTTAACATTTTCGACAGATGTGTCAAATTTTTTCTATGATACCATTTATAACAGAGATTCTTGCTTCTGTCTCCTGTATTCTGTGCCTAATGCTAGTATCCATTGTTCCTGTTTTCTTCCCTAGAGTTTCCATCTTTAGGATTGCCTTGGTTTGGGCTTTTTTATTGCTTCTATTTCCACATTTAGGACTAGCACAGTTTTAGTTATTTTCCTCATCAGTTTCATATTTTTCCCTGTATTTCATTATGGGATTCATTCATTTCCTTTTTAAAGCCCTCTATCATCTCTATAAGAGTGGATTTAAAGTCATTTTCTTGTGTTTTGGTTGTGCTAGGATATTCAGGTTTGCTGTAGTAGAGTAATTGTGCTCTGAAGCTTTCACAGTGCTCTTGATTTTGCTGATTGTGTTCTTTCTTGGACATTTAGCCATCTGTATTGCTATGGTCCTTGGATGTTCTAGTTGTAGCAGGTATTGGGTGGGTGATTATCATCCATTGTTCTGCTATGGTGAGCGTTGGATGGGTACCCATGGGTTGTATGGTTCAGGATCTGCAGATCTGTATGGTAGAGACTCAACAGGTCTGAAGAAGGTAGGAGAGTAGATGGGAAAGGAAATAGAGGCCCCCTGGATAGCAGGCTTATCAGGACAGTCCAGGCTTGTACCACAGTATTCAGTTAGAGGAGAAGATGTGTCTGTGTCGGGGAAGAGAAGCTTACCTGTATTGTTCAGGCTTTGCAGGTACCATGAAGATGGGAAGGGGAAGTGGAGGGGAAATGAAGGTTGCCTGAGGATAGCAGGCTGCTCAGGCTAAGTAAATAAATATATCATCATCCTATCCATCATTAATAAATCAATCAGCAAGTAAGTTAGTCAGCCTTTTATTTTATCTACATGTTTGATCCTTGGCTTAACTGATTTTTTTCTAAGTAAGTATTATTCAAATCAAGTTGAAAGTAGTTATTTTGCTCTCCAAAGCTTTATGAAAAAATAAGTGTGTGTCTGAATCTTAAGAACATTTATATTTTTTCTTGAAAACAGAGCTGTAATTTCTTCATTGTAACTTGAAAAGTCAAAAATTTGTCAGAAATCAATGGGAAGAGAGACCCTTGGTCCTGTGAAGGTTCAATGCCACAATGTAGGTGAATGCCAGAACAGGGAAGCAGGAGTGGGTGGGCTAGTTAGCAGGGGGAGGAGGGATGGGATAGGGGATTTTCCAAGGGGAAACCAGGAAAGGGGATAGCATTTGAAATGTAAATAAAGAAAATATCTAATAAGAAAGTTATGTGTTTTAATTTTGAAGATGATCTAAAAAAAAAAAAAAAAGTTCTGCTCCAAACCACCAGGGATGATTGCTTTAGGGAACTGCATGAGATATTTGTGTCCTTCTCTAACCCATCCTGCCAAATGGTCTTGAGTTCCTGCCATCACATCTCTTCCTTTCAACTTCTTGTTCCACAGCCACTAGCAGAGAAAAGCATTTGGCTTCACTCTCTTAGACATTTTCAATATTTATACTTGAGTCATACATTTATTACAGAGCTTCTTGTGTAATGATGTACTTAAGTTAATTATTTACACATTTGCTTTTTCTTTTAGAAAGAAGACAACACAAGTAGCTGTGTCTACAGCACAGTGTCAGGATGTTTCATCCGGAGCATTGGTATTTTACATTGAGTTAACTACATCTCTCTAAAACAGAATCTGTGAGAGTTTTTCCTGTGTTCACAGATACACATCATATACTTTTAGAACATGGAAGCTACTTATATTTACTTTGTTTCCTTTCTTTCTTTTTAATATGCATGCAACATATTCTGACTATAGTCTTCCCTCCCTTAATCCACTTCTCCCAGTCTCCTATCACGTTTTCTCTCCTCCATAGTAACTGCTCCTGAGATTCTCTTCAAATGAGAGCAGCCCTTCTAGACATATCAATTGAACACATTGACATTTAGGTTTCACATAAGTCACACTTTATTTAAAAAAGTTTTCTTGAGGATTAAAACATGGTTTCCAGTGGATCTCAACTTGTTGGTTATTCACGTAAGATCATCAAAAAACACATACTTGTATTATGATACATATCTGTAGTCACAGTTGTGAAGTATCAACAAAAATAATTTATACTTGTGGGTCATGACAACATGAAGAAGTATATTCAAGGGTCAGAGCATTAAGGAGTGAGTAAAACTTTTATGATAATGTGTCCATGTGTAGAAGTTATCATATGTACACATTCTGTTCATGTATACATGTTTTACATATTTATATATCTCCAAAATTATAAATATAGTAATGAAACTACTGATGATATATAACTTTGAAAAACTTAATGAAACCTATATATGATATCTGGATATTAGAGGGACTCTGCTTTCATATATTACAACTCAGCCTCAGTTTTCTTTTCCTCCTTTCCTCCCATTGTGTCTCTCTCCACAGAATCTTTCCACCAGATCCTCTTCTCTTCCATTTCTCTTTAGAAAAGAGATGGTTTTCCAGGGATATCAGCCAAGTATGGCATAATAACTTACAATAGCACTACACATATATGTTCATATCAAGGTTAGATAAGATAATAGCAATAGGAGGAGGAAAAGGAGTCCCAAAAGTGGGCAAAAGATTCAGACTCAGTCTCAACTTCCACTGTTAGAAATCATACAAAAATAGCAAGCTAAATGGCCACAAGTTATATGCAGAGGACTTAGCTCCCTGTATAGGCTCCCTGATTGTAGCTCCAGTGTCTGTGAGCTTCTGTGAGCACTAGTTAATTGATCCTGTGGAACATGTTTTTGTGGTACCTTTGATCCTGCTGGCTCCTACAGTCCTTCCTTCAGTTCCAAAGGATTCCTGTGATCCAACAAAAGTGTCTTCATCTGCTCCCATCAGTTGCAGGTTAGAGCTTCTCTGATGATGATTCTATTGGGTTCTCATTAGGCATCACTTCATTGAATTTTAGCGCAGTGGTATTTGGGTCTATCTTAGATCTCTGCACTATCCAGCTTCTGGTTCCTGGTCCTGCAGGCAGTGTCCAGAATGTACTAAATCTCTGACATGGGCCAAAAGATGGACCAGCCACCAATTGGCTACTCCCTCAAGTGCTATTACCCCAGCACATCTTGTTGGGAGAACGAATTGTAGTTCAATGGTCTTGTGGCAAGATTGATGTCCAATTCATTCCAATGGAAGTCTTGCTTTGTTGCATACAGATTATGTCCTGTTCAGGCTCTGTACCCCATCAATAGGAATATTACCTAGTGTCACTGTAGTAGATTTCAGGTAGTTTCCACTGCACTAGGTTTCATATTGTTCCCTAAATACCCCCCAGCAATTCTAGTTGTCTCTCCCCCGAAAACATTCCCCCATTCTACCTGTATCTGATTCCTCCTGTTTTCATCTCCACTGACATTCTTCCCACCTCTAAAATCTGTTCTGTTTCTCCTTCTCAGTGACTTTGGATTTTATAGTGTTAGCTAAAACATATTTGAAAATATGTACTTTGACACATGAAAAAGCTTCCCACTACACCACCAGCATGTGACAAGGATGTGTCCAACTCTTCTACATCCTGTCTTTCTTCTACACTCCAACTGTACATATGGAAAGATGTCAAGATATGGGCCAATTCTAGATGTCGTTTTATCATAGATCTTGTCCAAGTAAAAGGGAATGTTTGTGGGATGGGATTCTAGCTAGTGCTAAAGGTGTCTGAGTGAGTTCTCAGTGGTGTCTGTGTGAATGAACTGTTAGATCCCAAGGTACTTTAGTCTGCAAGAAAACATCTGATTGACAGCAGGGTGTTTATATGTGTCACTTTCTCACACACATCCTAGAATCCTTCCCAGAAAACAGGTACATTGGCATGTTAGAAAAGTTTAAGGATTTTTCTGTAGGAATGCATTGCAGCCTTGATGAATTCCCCCCAAATCTGGAAAGAAAAATTGTACTCAATTAGGAGCCACTTGAAACACATATTATAGAACAGCCATTCAATCTAGAACAAATTCCATGCATAGACATCCCTTCTCCTCTAGAAGTGTGGCTTATGCACTAACAAAATATACCTTTGATCAACTCAATTTGTTTACAGTTAGAAGTTCGCAGTTAAAAGGTCTATGAATTTTTTCCTATTAGGCATAAACAAAATTTCTTCTGGTAGGTAAGGTTTATTATATAAATTATAAGTTGCTTCAGCTGATACAAGTAAGACTTCTTTTTACAGATGCTAAGGTAAACTTTAAAGAAAATCTTCAATTTACTAATGAAACAATTAATCTTGTAGAATATACTAAAAGAAACAATTTCCCCTCCCCCAAAAAAGAAAGAAAATAAACAAACAAAAAAACATAAAACAAAAAACAAAAACCAAAACCATGCTAGATGTCAGAGCAAAGTGGAAAGACTTTTAAATTTAATCCTGAATTCTCAGCTAAATCTCATCCATGCTTGCAGGGAGAAACAATCCCAATACTTCAAAAATTGTTGATACTCTAGTCTTCTCAACAAGTCTCTTGTCCATCACAGCTATTTTGAGATGGATGGTGAAGGGCAAACATTGTCTCAGTTATAACACCTGCCTCACATCAGAAACACACACACACACACACACACACACACATACACACACACACACACACACACGAACACATAGCCTTTTGACCGCATGGTAGAGCAAGTCTTTGATAGTAAGGAGAATTTCATTCAAAAATCTGCCACACACACACACACACACACACACACACACACACACACACACACAAACACATAGCCTTTTGACCGCATGGTAGAGCAAGTCTTTGATAGTAAGGAGAATTTCATTCAAAAATCTGCCATTTTTCTCTATGTCCCTTTCCCCCTTTTGCTGGTAACAATTATCTCACACATATATGTAAATTCGGAAGTCAGTGTTGACTTGAGAAACTCTTCCATTCTATGTTTTTAAATTAATATTCCATGCAAAGGTTTATAGCTACAGAAAAATAGAGAAAATGTGTGATATGAAGCAATAAACATAGGCCAAATAAAATTTAGAAGGACACAAAAGTATTCAGAGGTACATCTAGTAAAGAACAAACAAAAACAAACAGTCCAGGTTATTATACACAGCAAAATTCTCAATCTACATAGGTGGAGAAACCAAAATATTTCAGGACAAAACCAAATTCAAATAGTACATATCTACCAATCCAGCCCTACAGAGGATCCTAGAAGGAAAACTCCAACACTAGGAAGATATAAACACCAAAAAAAAAAAAAAGACAAGATATTATATATATATTAAAGCAAACCACAAACACATAAAGCCACTTACAAAAACAAATATAATAGGAGCAAGCAGTCATCTGTCTTTAATATCTCTAAATATTAATGGACTCAACTCACCTATAAAAAGACATAAACTAACAGAATGGATATGCAAACAAGATCTAGTATTTTGCTGCATATAAGACGCATGAAATTCAAGAAGAACGAAGACCAAAGTGTGGACACTTTACCCTTTTTTAGAAATGGGAACAAAACACCCATAGAAGGAGTTACAGAGACAAAATTTGGAGCTGTGACGAAAGAATGGACCATCTAGTGATTGCCATATGCAGGGATCCATCCCATAATCAGCTTCCAAATGCTGACACCATTGCATACACTAGCAAGATTTCGCTGAAAGGACCCAGATATAGCTCTCTCTTGTGAGACTATGCCGGGGCCTAGCAAACACAGAAGTGGATGATCGCAGTCAGCTATTGGATGGGTCACACGGTCCCTAATGGAAGAGCTAGAGAAATTACCCAAGGAGCTAAAGGGAACTGCAACCCTCTAGGTGGAACAACAATATGAACTAACCAGTACCCGGGAGCTCTTGTCTTTAGCTGCATATGTATCAAAAGATGGCCTAGTCGGCCATCACTGCAAAGAGAGGCCCATTGGACTTGCAAACTTTATATGCCCCAGTACAGGGGAATGCCAGGGCCAAAAAGGAGGAGTGGGTGGGTAGGGGATTGGGGGGGTGGGTATGGCGGACCTTTGGGATAGCATTGAAAATGTAAACGAGGAAAATACCTAATTAAAAAAGAAAGAAGCATACCTCAATAACAAAGAAAGGAACTATCTCAGAGTTAAAGGATGGAAAAATTTCTTCCAAGCAAATGGTCCCAATGAACAAGCTGAAGTTGCCATCCTAATATCCTATAAAATAGACTTTCAACCAAAAGTGATCCAGAGTTATGAATAAGGACACTTCATATTTATCAAATGGAAAATCCACCAAGAAAAAGACTCAGTAATGAACATCTATGCTAAAAATGCAAGGGCACCCACATTCATAAAAGAAATTTTAATGAAGCTCAAAACAAACATTGAACCCCACACAATAATAGTAGGAGACTTCAACACCCAAATCTCACCAATGAACACGTCACTGAAACAGAAACTGAAGGGAGTGAAATTAATAGAGTTTAAGAACCAAAAGGATTTAACAGATATCTACAGAATATTTTACACTAAAACAATACACCTTCTTCTCATCAGCTCATAGTACCTTCTGCAAAATCAACCATATAATTGGTCACAAAACAACCTTCAACTGATAGAGGAAGATTGAAAAAATCTGATGTATCCTCTCAGATCACCATGGCCTAAGGCTTGTCTTCAATAGCAACGACAACGACAACAAGCCCAATACATGTGGAAACTGAACAAATCTCCACTTACTGATAATTTGGCCAGGGAAGAAATAAAGAAGGAAATTAAAGACTTCCTGGAATTTAATGAAAATATTGACATATCATACCCAAACTTATTAGACACAATGAAAACAGTGCTAAGAGGAAAATTCAATGCACTAAGTGTTCTGGTAAAGAAAGTGGAGAGATCTTATATTAGCAACTTAACAGCACACTTGAGAGCTTTAGAACAAAAAGAAGCATACTCACTTAAGAGTAGAAGGCAGGAAATAGTCAAAATCAACCAAATAGAAACAATGAGAACAATACAAAGAATCAACAAAACCAGAAACTGGTTCTTTGATAGAGTCAACAAGATAGAGGAACTAACTAAAGTGCCCAAAGGCAGTATCCAAATTAGCAAAATCAGAAATGAAATAGGAGACATGACAACAGAAACGGAGGAAATTCAAAAAATTATCAGATCATACTACAAAAGCCTATATTAGGCAAAACTGGAAAACCTAGAAGAAATGGGTGGTTTTCTAGACAGATACCACATACCAAAGTTAAATCAAGAGCAGGTAAACTAAACAGGCCCATATTTCATAAGGAAATAGATGAAGTCATTAAAAACCTTCAAACAAAAAAAAATTCATGGCCAAATGTATTTAGTATAGAATTTTATCGGACCTTCAAAGAAGACTTGATATCAATATTCCTCAAACTATTTCATAAAATAGATACAGAAGGAACACTACCTAATTCACTCTATGAAGCTACAATTACTCTGATACCTAAACCACACAAGGACCCAACCAAAAAAAAAAAGAGTATTTCAGACAAATCTCGCTTATGAATATTGGTGGAAAAATATTCAATAAAATTCTTGCAAACCGAATCCAAGAACACATCAAAAACACATTCCACCATGATCAATTAGGCTTCATCCCAGGGATACAAGGTTGGTTCAATAAGTGAAAATCCATTAATGTAATCTACTATATAATCCATCTCAAAGAAAAAAAATCACATGATCATCTCCTTAGATGCAGGAAAAGCATTTGACAAAATGCAATGTCATTTTAAGTTAAAAGTATTAGAGATATCAGGAATTCAAGGCCCATACCTAAACATAATAAAATCAATGTACTGCAGACCAACAGACAATATAAAATTAAGTGGAGACACACTTGTAGCAATACCACTAAAATCTGGGAAAAGTCAAGGATGCCCACTGTGCCCATTTCTATTCAATTTAGTACTCAAAGTGCTAGCTGGCACAATAAGCAACAAAAAGAGATCAAGGGGATACAAATTGGCTAGGAAGAAATAAAGGTATCACTATTTGCAGATTATATGATGGTATTCAAAAGTAAGCCCAAAAATTCTACCACAGAACTCCAGCTGATAAACAGCTTCAGCAAATTTCCCAGATACAAAATTAACTCAAATAAATCCGTAGACTTTCATTTTACAAATGAAAACCAGGCTGAGAAAGAAATTAGGAATATAATTTCCTTTATAAAAGTCACAAATAATATTAAATATCTTGGGGCTAACTTTAACCAAACAAGTGAAAAATCTGCATGACAATAACTTCAAGTCTCAAGAAAGAAATCAGACAATATCTCAGAAAATGGAGATATCTCTCATGCTCATGCATTGGCTGAATTAATACAGTAAAAATGGCCATCCTACCAAAGACAATCTACAGATTCAATGTAATCCCCATCAAAATCCCAACAGAATTCTTCAAAGATATGAAAAAAGCTATTCTAAAATTCATTTGGAAATGCAAAAAACCCAGAATCTTGAAAACAAATCTTAACAATAAAGGAATGGCTGGGGAAATCACCATCCCTGACCTCAAGCTTGACTATATAGCAATAGTGATAAAAACTGCATGGTATTGGTACAAAGATAGACATGTTGATCAGAGAAATAGAATTGAAGATCCAGAAATAAAACCACACACATACAGACACTTGCTTTTGACACAGGAGCCAAAAATATACAATGGAAAAAGAAAACAACTTCAATAAACGGTGCTGATCTTACTGGTTGTCTATATATAGAGAAATGAATATAGACCAATATTTTCCACCTTATACAAAGCTCAAGTCCAATTGGATTAAGGATCTCAACATAAAACCAGATATACTGGATCTAATAGAAGAGAAAGTGGGAAAGAGCCTTGAACTTATTTGCACAGGGGAAATTTCCTAAACAGAATTACAATGACTCATGCTCTAAGATCAAGAATTGATAAATGGGACCTCAAGAAACTGGAAAAGTTTCTGTAAGGAAAAGGACATAGTCAGTAAGACAAATAAGCAACCTGCAGGTTGGGAAAAAAACAAAAAACAAAAAAACTTCACTAACCCCACTTCAGATAGAGGGCCAATATCCAAAATATATTAATAACTCAGGAAGCCAAAAATCCAAACTACCCAATCAAAAAATAGCTTATAGAACTAAACTGACAATTTACAACAGAGGAATCTCGAATGGCTGAGAACCACATAAAGAAATGTTCAAAGTCCTTAGTGATCAGAGAAATGCAAATCAAAACAACCCTGAGATTCCATCTTAAACCAATCAGAAATGCTAAGATCAAAACCTCAGGTGACAACATATGTTGGAGAGTATGTAAAGAAAGAGTAACACTCCTCCATTGCTGGTGGGATTGTAAATTGGTACCACTCTGGAAAGCAATTTGGAGGTTCCTCAGAAACCTGGAAATAGATCTACCTGAAGACGAAGCTATACCACTCTTGAGAATATACCCAGCCTCACAATGTCACAGGGGCACCTGTTCGACTATGTTCAAAGTGGCCTTGTTTGTGATAGCCAAAAGCTATAAACAACCCAGATTTCCCACAACAGAAGAATGCATACAGAAAACGTGGTTCGTTTACACAATTGAATACTACACATCTATTAATAATGATGGTATCCTGAGTTTTGCAGGAAAATGGATGGAACTAGAAAATATCATCCTGAGTGAGGTAACTCAGATCCAAACGAATGTGCATGGTATGTACTCACTAGTATGTGGATATTAGTCAAAAAAAAATACAGAATACCCTAGACACAGTCCTCAAAACTCAAAAAGTTTAACAAGCTGAAGCGCCCAGGTGAGGACTCATCAGTCCCAAGTAGGAGGGATAAAAGAGCTGCCACTAGAGGAGAGAGAGTCTGGGAACTGGGAGGGAAAGCGGACAGAGGCTGGGGAGTGAGAGGGGAACATGGTATTGTATTGGGTGAAGGAAAAAGACTGAAGCCCTGTGGGCCATCAGAAAGAATGGAAACATGCAACCTCAGGAGTTAGGTGGTTGTGGGGACCCTCCAGAATGTACCAGAGACTTGGAAGGTGAGAAACTCTCAAGGCTCAAAGGAACGGACCTTGGGAAAAAAATCCCATAAAGTGGGGAGAGTGAACTTACAGAGTACATCTCCAGCAGAAAGACAAGTCAAAGTGATGTTGTCTCTCAGTCAAAACTCTTATAAATGTTCCTGTC
This sequence comes from Mus musculus, assembly GCF_000001635.26. Lineage (NCBI taxonomy): Eukaryota > Metazoa > Chordata > Mammalia > Rodentia > Muridae > Mus > Mus musculus. The sequence continues at coordinate 47,114,041 of NC_000069.6, read as the reverse complement.
TGAAAGAACTGCAGGGATGGAAATGAAGAAGAGCCTGAGTAAAAGGTCCAACAGGCCCAAAGAGGGATCCAGCTCAAGGAGAAGTCCGAAGGCCTGACACTATTATTGAGGGTATGGAGTGCTCACAAAAAGGGATCTAACATGACTGCCCTTCTAAAGACCCAACAAGGACTGAAAGTGTCAGATGCAGATATATGTGCCCAAAAAATAACAGAAGTTGTTGGCCCTTATGGTTGAATTAGGTAAGACTGAGAGAAACTGAGGAGGAGGGCACCCCTATAGGGGGACCAGCGGTCTCAAATAACCTGGACCCCCAAGATCCCTCAGACACTGGATGACTTACTAGGTAGCATATACTAGCTGATATGATGCCCCCAACACATATACATCAGACAACTGCTGTGTCTGAATTCATTTAGAGAAGGTACACCTAAACCTCTAAAGACTGGGGGCCCCAAGGATTTTAGAGGTCTAGGGGGTGGGGACATCCTTGTGGAGACAGTGGGAAAGAGGAGGTATGGGATATGGAACAGTTGCAGAGGGGGGACCGGGAGAGGAATAAAATCTGGAGTGCAAAATAAAAAAATAAAAATGATAAAAGAAAGAAGGAAAGAAAGAAAGAAAGAAAGAAAGAAAGAAAGAAAGAAAGAAAGAAAGAAAGAAAGAAGAAGAAAAAGAAAAAGAAAGGAAGAAAAAGAAAATGAAAGGAAGGAAGGAAGGAAGAAAGAAAAAAAAGAAAGAAAGAAAGAAAGAAAGAAAGAAAGAAAGAAAGAGAAAGAGAGAGGAAGAAAAAGAAAGGAAGGAAGAAAGAAAGAAAGGAAGAAGAAAGGAAGGAAGGAAGGAAGGAAGGAAGGAAGGAAGGAAGGAAGAGAAATGAAGGAAGAAAAAAAGAATGAAATAAATAAAATAGGATCAAATTTGAAACATTAGATTTCCTTTTCTCATTGACAAAATCATAAGATGACATGCGTTTTCTTCCCAAATCAAAGAACTTAGCCTTTGGTGTGACCTTTGTATTAGATAGAAACATCTAGCTTATAACCATCGGTAAATAAGTTGATCTAAATGAAGAGATCTTGGACACTGAGATAAGGTGTATATTGGGTACATGAAAACTTTGTTGCTTACTTGTGATTATATTCATCTGACTATACTTCAAAGCTGTAAAGAGTAGAAGAGGCAGAAGGAGGTATTAGCAGTAGTGCCATTCTCAGGGTGAACCGTAGAGTCCTTTTTCATACTGACACTACGTTACATATTTCAGCATTAATGATTGGACTTAATATTCACATAGTGCAGTCTACCTTAGCAGATAATCAACAGCTGAGTGTAAGAGGATGCACAGAAATAAATGAAATGAAAACTATAAGTTCTAATTTTTTTGGAGACTTTGTTAGAAATAATATCACCATTAAAAAGCCTAAAGACTTCCTTCTCAATTTATTATAGTATCTTTGTATAATAGTTTAACCTTTGAATTGAAAATGTAGCTTCCTATAGGTGATATTATGTATTTTACTTTCTTACTTGCATAACAAAATTAGTATTTGAATTTAAATGTTGAATTTAAACACAATAAAGATTTTATTTTTTAAATTAATATGTACACTTTTAATAAGTCTTTTGGTATTGTATTACAATATTAAGCCAAATAATTCTTCATAAGATAAGAATAATTTCATGGTATATTTTCATTACTTTTATAAAGACCACCATTAGATATTTATAAATAATCTTGCTTGTACTTCAAAACTTGCAATAAATCGATCAAAAAAAATGAATTAAAAGCAAAGATAGTCACACTCAGTGTCATCACACTTGCATACCTGTGGCTGATGACCTATTCTCTGTAAAAATAAGTATTAGTTCATATAAGGAATGTGCCTTTTCATAAACCATACTCCAACTTCACAAATTAATGTAATGCTTAAGACAGGTTCTTATTTTTAAAATCAAATAAGAATCCAAGTTTTATTAATAATAAGATGAGTAGCTAATATTTGTACAAAAATTACAACTGAAAATTCATTCTCATATTATTTTTGTGAATTTTCTGGAGCAATTGGTAAAAATCATTATTTATCCTTCAGTTTTTACATTTTTTGAACTACTACTTAATATTTATCAAGTATATATTTGGTATATGCAGGAACTTACATTGATCCAATTGTTTTGTTGTATACTATTATATGTATTTTGAAATGTAGTTTTCAATGATGAAATAGATATTCACCAAATCATGTGAATTTTATCAAACAAAATAATGTAATCTAATCATGAGGATGAAAGCTACTCCTTTCTTCATATTTTTCTAAAAATATCAGAACACATAAAAAGCTTAGTAGCATTTCTTATAAATAATATATTTATAGTCAAATGTTAATTTTATTTAAACAAACATACTTTACTCTCCATTTCTCTCTAAATCACGTTGGTAAGATTAATTTCTGATGGGGGTTGCTGAATTTAACCTTATTTTTCTAGTTCAGAAATAAGTTTGAATAAACAAGGAAAAAAATCTCTGTTTAAGGAGAAACGCTTTTGTGGGGGCTAGAATATAAAGATTTTTTTAAATGCACAGGAGAATATATATATATATATATATATATTACTTTTTCCTTTTCCAAGCAAACTTTTTTGTCATGTATAAAACAGTAAAATCATGGGTTTATTGTTGAAGTAGGTACAGTCCATAAGTACAAGGATGTCATGTCAGCAGAAGCAGAACGGGTTTAGATACATAGCACCTGTAGCTAAGAAAAAGAGAATGATGCCAGTGCTCAGTACAGTTTTGTTTATATTTAGTTCAGAAAACTATTCCAGGTAATGGTGATTCCTACTTTTAAAGAAATCCTTCACACCATAACTACTTACTTTATTATCTACTGACCAGGGAAAATCAATACAGTATTTTGAGAAGCATAAATGCAAACATTTCATGCATATATTTAATAAGTTATAACTTAAGATACCACTTAAAATGTTTTTATACAAAAGCCAGGGAGTTATATAACATAGATACATAAATAGTTGATCTGAAATTATTTTTATACTGTGGAGAAGTGATCATTGACCTTTGAGGAAATGTGAAAATAAATATTCTGTAGTGTTTTGTTATTCTACCTTTAAAATGTCTGACATCATCTGGTATCTTATGATTATCTTGCTGAAATTAATGTATGTGATCACATGTCTTTAAAGAAGTTGCTCATAATAACTTTGTGGATTTTACTGTCTGTTAAGAATACCTATAAACTATGGAATGTAACAAAGACTTTTAGTTTAGGGATTTGTTTGTAAAGAAAACATATAATTAAGTTTCTAGCTGTAACTTTACATGATTGAGTTTCTTTTCTGTAACCGCCAACTCATATATATCCTAGAAGTCCATGTGATCATGTTGTTGAAATATATCAAAGTTGAGAATATTTAGGTGCTCTAGAGCCATCTTATATACAATATTATTCTAAATGTCAAAACAGTGATGAAAATTTCCATTATTCTTATCAATAAGCCCAATTATTAAATGGAGCTAGACAAAAGTATGAGATGCCATTTTCATCTATTGGATCAATATTTCATTACAAGTTGCTGCTAACAGGAATACTCATATTCAATTCCCTTGAAAAAAGAAACCTAATTATGTGTTGTAAGGGCTACATCATCAAGGAAGGGCATTTTAGTCATGAATTCTGAGCAAAAAACATAGGGACACTTATTATATTTCCACAAATTCCACAGCTATTCATAATGTCTTCTCACCTACAGAAATAATACAAGACTTGCTTAAGATCTTCATAAGGCTAATCAGAGTAGTTCTGGGCATAAGACAGCAAATTACTCTTTTATTTTATTAATAGAACATATCTACTTTTATATGCCCAGTCATTTGAAAGAATAACTCCTTTACAACTATTTATATGTCTTTATAGAGAGATGGCAGCATTAGATGTGAAATTCAGCTGAACAGAACTACATCTCTGTAGATTGCCGTGTCCACAGACAAAACAGTCCATTGTCCTCGAATGATCTAATCTTTCACATTTCAGGACTTTTCTCTCTTATGGCAGAGGCTGAATTCCACAAGATAATGGGCCACTAGAAGACTAATTTTACCCTTCATATCTTCTATTTGTAGTGGATCCTGTACTTTCAGAAACTGAAGATTCAGCTGCTAGAAGAGACAATGTAGCATTTAAAATCACAAGGGCCAAGAAGAACCTCCTAGAGAGGAGAGACTTTGGAAAGAGCCCTGCTCCTCTGAGAGCCACTCCACTGGCTTAAAGCCTGTGTCATTGTGATCTTTCTCGAGTATTTGATGGGTAGTAGAAATTACAGGACATCAGTGGGCTATGCCAGGCATAAACACACTATATAAACTCAGAAGTTAAAACTTAGTTCAGTATATTCCACTAAAACTAAAATTACTTATATCAGCACTAGGCTCCTAATTAGGCAATGTAGCACAAAAAAATGATAACTCATGTAAACATAGAGGCCAGAGGTAAACAATAGCAAAGATGTGAGAAATACGGATTTAAACTATTTTATATTTCCTGGGAAAACATCACATAGTTTAGAATGATTTAAGTTCATACTTTGTAAATTAAAATTACAGGTAAAAATGATAACCAAAGTTCATTTGATTAAGAATTATCCAAGTAAAATTATACTCATCATATTCCTGCCCTTTCCTTCCTGTCCTTTCCCCACCCCCTTCTCTCTACCTTTCTTTCTTTCCTTCCTGTCTTCCTTCCCTCCTCCTCCTCCTCCTCCTCCTCCTCCTCCTCCTCCTCCTCCTCCTCCTCCTCCTCCTCCTCCTCCTCCTCCTCCTCCTCCTCCTCCTCCTTCTTCTTCTTCTTCTTCTTCTTCTTCTTCTTCTTCTTCTTCTTCTTCTTTTTGTGAACCAGTGAGTTTTAATGAGGTTATTTTGGTTCCTTACAGGAAATGGGTGAGAGATTACTTCCAGGGTAAGACAGCTATGTCATGGAACCCACCGTACCACAGATGATAGTTTATGGCATCGGGGAATAAGAAGGTAACTGTATAGGTAGCAGAGGTGTAGCAGATAAGAGAATGTCTCTTTGAAGTACTGAGTTTCCCCTCTGGCTCTGCTAGAAATCTCAGCTCCTCTGGGAGTATTCCTCAGGAGTCCTTATAGCTTAGAGATGCCTGGGAAGGAGCAAACCTAATAAATGTGCTCAGTTCTCAGGACTCTCTGAAGCTGTTGATATATTTTCTCCCTCTGTCGTAATCTTTAATGCAGAATCATATGTTTTGCTTTATTTTGTACAACATCCTGCATTCACAAGTTTCATTCCATGATGTAACATTTAATCTCAAAGAGTATTTTCAAACAACTGCCTAACACATTTATTGTAATGTAAATAAACAGATATTATGTGTATGAAAACCTGTTACATTAGCTCAATATGTCATTTATGCACTTTGTTCTTTAATTTTACATTTTTCATTATTTAGAAAGAATTTTACATTTAAATACAAATTTTCCTTATCTTTAAATTCTTCTATATATTCTCCCTATCCCTATTTCTCCAACTTTAAGTTTTTACTCAATAAACAAACAAAAGAATCCAATATAAGCACCCTAAACCAAGGAAGTGAAATAAATCCACACTCCAATCCGCCAATTTGTAAACAAATAAAAACACATAAAAAGACTGAGGAGTCCATTATATGTTAAACATGAGGACTGAAGATGAGCATTCCCTGAACTGCTTGACATACCCAGTGCCACTCCACTGATTTTCCTTTTCCCAGCAGGTGTAAGTAGTAACTCTGTTGTTGACTTTTACCTTGGTAGCCACATTTGCATTCCTTAAATCGTTTATTTAACAATATAAAAAATACAGTATAATAAGACTAAAAACTAAAATTATCACATTGATGATAGGCAGAATAATTCAAAAGAAGGAAAAAAAAGCCAAAGAGAAGGCACAGGAGTCAGAGTCTCACTCCTTCACACACTCAGGCATCCCATAAAAACACAAATTGTTTTAGACACATGTATGCTGCTGTTTCAGTCTCTGTGAGATCATATGACCTTTGACATTGTTGATTTAGAGGACTTTATTGTCTAGGTGTGCTCTATCACTTCTTGCTCTTGGAATCTTTGATGTTCCTCTTCAGTGAGTTACCTGAGCTTTGAGAGGAAAGCTTTGATGGAAACATCTCCTTAAGGTCTGACTCTTCTGTCATCACACTCTATGTAATATCTAGCCATGGGTCTGTATGTCTGTTTACATATCCTTGTAGGAGGAAGCTGCTCTCATGATTGCTAAGCAAGGCATTGTCCTATGAAATGGCAAAAAATCATTGGGAATAATTTCACTGCTTTATTTTGTTTTGTTTGATTTCTAAAATCCAGTATCATTTGGCTTTACCCTCTATAAAGAGTGCAGTGTAACTTTGTATATAAAAGGCTATACGAGTTAAAGCTCTATGTAGGCACTTTGTCAACATTTCATTGTTCAGTGAATTGTGTAGGTGTTGTATTCAACAATATTCTTGAACAACTTTGCGGAGTTTGGGAACTTCCAAGGAATCCTACTGGTCAAGAACTCAATTATATATAACCAAATTTCAGTACTGAAAGCTTTGTTTGGTGACAAGAGATTTCCAGTTGGAACCAAGTCTTCTTTATTACTTGGTGATTTCATTTAGTTCATTTTCATTTATGTATATATTTTAGGAAGCTCCTCCTGTATTATACTTCCATCCTATCCCTCACATGCTCCTTTAGCTGTCTCTCACATTCTACTCCACAGTGAACTTTGCCTCTTCTCTACTTAATCGTTCCATTCCAGCCTTCTCACCTTATTAACTTATAATTCTCTCTTCTATTTACAATTTCTAACAAGATCTAACCCATTACTATCTAACATCTGTGGTTCTACAGATTGTAACTTGTTTATCATTGAATAAAGATCTAATATTCACAGAAAAGTGAGCACATACTGTTTTAGTTAGGGTTTTATTGCTTTGTACAGACACTGTGACCAAGGGAACTCTTATAAAGACAATTAATTAGGGCTGGATTACAAGTTCAGAGGTTCAATCCACTATCATCAAGGCTCGTGGCATGGAAGCCTGCAAGCAGTCATGGTGCAGGCAGAGCTGAAAATTCAACATCTTTATCTGAAGGCTGCTATTGGAAGACTGGCTTCCAGGCAGCTAGGATAAGGATCATAAAGCCCATTCCCACAGTGATACAGCTACTAAGGCCAGACCTCCTAATAGTGCCACTCCCTGGGTCAAGAAAATATAAAGCATCACCCATACCCTATTCTTCTTTCTGGGTTGGAGATACTTCACTCAGTGTGATATTTTTACTTTGCCAGAAAATTTCCTTATGCCATTTTTTAAGCCACTAAGTAATACTCTACTGTATAAATGTATTACATTTTCTAGAGCCACTTCTATGTTGATTGTCAACTAGGTTGTTTCCAATTTCTGGCTGTTATTAATATAACAGCAATGAATATTGAAGAGCATGTGATTTTGTAATAGGATGAAGCATTTTTGACTATATATCCAATGGCAAGTTTCTTTTTCTTTTTTTATTAATTGGTTATTATTTCTATAATCTCTATCTATCTCTATCTCTACCTCTACTTCTCTATCTATCTATCTATCTATCTATCTCTCTATTGTTGGGGACTTGACTTAATGAATTAGCAAATTACATGGGAATTCCCATGTTTGCTTGTAAAACACTGCAGGACCCTGTCCTGAGTTGATATTTGATTGGCAAATAAAGATGACAACAACTAATGGCTGGGCAAATAGACTGAGGTGGGATCTTTAGACTTGCAGGGGCTAGGAACTGGGAAAGAGGAAGGAAGGAGAGAACACCATGACAGGGAAGAAGAAAGACCAGACCTAAAGATTCCCAGACATGTGTGAATTGGCAAAAGTGGCCACATAGGCCACTCAGCCAATTGCATTTGGGGTAGCAACGATGAAACATAAATTTTAAAAGATGTTAGGTCAGGAGTACCAGAGAGGAGTATTTGCAAGGATCAGGAAGGATTAGAAATGCCCAGCCATTAAAGTAGTTGAGGCATATTAAAATTAATTGGTGCGTAGTGTCTCTCTCTGTGTGTGTGTGTGTGTGTGTGTGTGTCTGTGTGTGTCTGTGTGTGTATGTGTGTGTGTGCCTTTCATTTGCAAATCAACATAGCTCCAGAGTAGGTGTAGGGAGAGCACATAACACACCAAATGAACTTGTTATCAAAATCCCCAATTACTTTTAAGATGGCTAACAAACTGACCTATAGCACTAAAAAGAAGTTTTGCCTGGAACTATTAAACGAAAGAGTAAAGAAAGTGTGACCATCATTCAATGGTAGTTTATTAACATGACTCAAAGACATATTTAAACTTTCAAATCTGAAATTGTACCTTCTACCTCATCTTTGCTGCTGGGGCAGACCGCTAGTTTGTCTGCCCTCCTGAAGACACCATATCCCCTGATACATCCTAGTGGACCCACTGCACTCAGAGCAATTGAGGATGTGCTGCCTTCAGAGCATTTGGTCATACTGAACTCAGAGCTTTAGCACAGTTGGACAACAGCTTGACTGCTCCACTGAAGACCCAACAGTCTGAAGGCCACCCAGGAGATTTACTGCAGCCAGAGCAACAGAACAGCAACTTCTCTGTCCCTGTGAAGAAACACCCAGTTGGAAGGCCCCATAGGTGGGACACAAGCCTACCAGGAGACCTGTAGCAATCCAAGGATCAAAGAGGCAGACTCCATACAGTCACCCAGCTCAACAAACACCAGGGATATCTAGATGGCAAAGGTAAGCATAAGACCATAAGCAACTGAAGCCAAAACATATGGGCATCACCAGAACCCAGTTCTTCCATCACAACAAGCCCTGACTACACCAACACACCTGAAAATCAGGAATATGTCCTAAAATCCTATCCCTTGAAAATAATAGTCCTTTAAGGAGGACATCAATAACTCACTGAAAGAAATACAGGAAAACACAGGCAAACAGGTGAAGGAATTGAATAAAGTGATCCAAAACCTAAAAGGGGAAGTAGAAACAGTAAAGAAAACACAAATGGAAGCAAACCTGGAAATGGAAAACCTAAGAAGGAGGTCAGGAATTACAGATGTAAGGATTACCAACAGAATTCGAGAGATAGAGAGAAATCTCAGGTATAGAAGATACAATAGAAGAGATTAACACACCTGTCAAAGAAAATTCAAAACATTAAAAAAAAACAAAAACAAAAAACTCCTAACCCAAAGCATCCAGAAAATTCAAGACACAATGAAAAGGCCAAATCTAAGAATAATTGGAGTAAAGCATAATGAAGATTCCCAGCTCAAAGAACCTGAAAATATCTTCAACAAAATTATAAAAGAAAACCTCCCCAACCTAAAGAAAGTGATGGATATAAAAGTACAAGAAGCCTATAGAACAACAAATAAATGGGACCAGAAAAGAAAATTTTCTCGTCATATATTAATCAAAGGACTAAATGTACAGAGTAAAGAAAGAATATCAAAAGCAACAAGGGAAAAAGGCCAAGTAACATACAAATGTAGACCTATCAGAAGTATACCAAACTTCTCAACAGAGACTATCAAATCCAGAAGAGCCTGGTCAGAGGTCATGCAGACTGTAAAAAAAAAACAGAAATGCCAGCCTAGGCTATTATATTCAGCAAAACTCTTAATCAACATAGATGGAGAAACCAAAATATTCCAGGACAAAACCAAATTCAAACAGTATCTATCTACCAACACAGCCTTACAGAGGATCCTGGAAGGAAAAGTCCAACACAAGGAAGATAAAGAAAGACAAAGAAAGGACAAGATATTAAGCATCTCACAACAAAGTCAAAAGCAGAGAGCCACAAGCACATAAGGACACCTAAAAAAACAAACACATAAGGAACCAACAACCATCTGTCTTTAATATCTCTCAATATTAATGGACTCAAATCACCCATAAAAAGACATAACCTAACAAATTAGATATACAAAAAAGTTCTAGCATTTTGCTGCATACAAGAAAAACACCTCAAAAACAGTGAAAGGTACTATTTCAGAGTAAAAGGATGGAAAAAAAGTATTCCAAGCAAATGGTCCAAGGAAACAGGGAGGAGTTGCCATACTAATAGCCAGTAAAATAGACTTAACCAAAAGTTATCAACCCTGATGAAGAAGGACACTTCATATGCTTCAAGAGGAAAATTCACCAGGAGAAAAATCTCAATTCTGAACATCTATGCCCCAAATGCAAGAGCACCAAAATTTATAAAAGAAACTTTATTAAAACTCAAAACTCACATTGAACCCCATACAATGATAGTGGGAGATTTCAACACCCCACACTCACCAATGAACAGGTTATTGAAACAGAAACTAAGCAGAAATACAGTGAAACTAAGAGAAATTATGAAACAAAAAGGATTTAACAGAACATTTTACTCTAAAAGAAAAGAATATATCTTTTCCTCAGAACTTCATGACACCTTCTGCAAAATCGAGCATATAATTGGTCACAAAATAATCCTCAACAGATACACTAAATCTAATAGAAGAGAAATTGGGAGAGAGCCTTGAACTCATTGTAACAGGGCAAAATTGCCTAAACAGAACTATAGTGGCTCATGCTATAAGATCAAGAATTGAAAAATGGGACCCCATAAAACTGGAAAGCTTCTGTAAGGCAAAGGACATAGTCAATAAGACAAATCTGCAACTTACATATTGGGGAAAAAATTATCACTACCCCCACATGGGATAGAGAGCTAATATAAGAAATATATAAATAACTCAGGAGATTAATCACCAAAAACCTAAATAATCCAATCAAAAAAATGGGGTATAGAACAAAACCTAGAATTCACAATTGAGGAATTTCACACCTAAAGAAATGGTCAAAGTCCTTAGTGATCAGAGAAATGCAAATCAAAATGACCCTCAGATTCCACCTTACACCAGTTAGAATGGCTACGATCAAATCCTCAGGTGCCAACACATGTTGGTGAGGATGTGGAGAAAGATGAACACTCCTCCATTGCTGGTGGAATTGCAAAGTGGTACAAACACTCTGGAAATCAATCTGGACGTCCCTCAGAAAATTAGAAATAGGTCTACCTGAAGACCCAGATATACCACTCTTGAGAATATACCCAAAAGATACCCCACCATGCCACAGGGGCATGTGTTCCACTATGTTCCTAGCAGCCTTATTTGTGATAGTCAGAAGCTGGAAACAACCTAGATGCCCCATCACAGAAGAATGGATACAGAAAACGTGGTTCATTTACACAGTGGAATACTACTCAGCTATTAAGAATGAGGGCATCCTGACTTTTGCAGGCAAATGGATGGAACTAGAAAATATCATCTTGACTGAGATAGGGACATTCACATTGAGACTGGGTGGGGTGGGTAGGAGGTGTGGTGTGTGGAGCAGTCAGATGGTGGACAGGGAGGCATGGGGAATGGAATACGGAGTGTAAAAATGAATTACAAATAAAATTAAATATAAAAAGTTTAAAAATCTGAAATTGCTTTACATATATATATCATCTCAAATATAAACATATTGTATATAGTGGGAGCAAGTTTTCTCTCATATAGTAACTTTAGTTAAATTAAAAATATATACATATATAGGTATATGAATATCTACTTATATATAAACATTTTGTATGCTATTATAGATACATGTATACATAGACATATATGTGTATAAATAAACATAGAGACATAAATTTACAAAATATATGTTGAATTATAACCACCTATGTTTATATATCTTCTGAAATGGCCAATAAACAGGCAGCGTAGTTAACATCTAAATATTGGTTTTTACATTTCAGTCTAAAATAAGGTAAGTCTCATAGATATATATAAAGAGATTTGGAGCCAAAGTTAGTCATAAAGCAAACTGGAATTTTTTCTGTTTTCATGGCGCTTACCAATAAGAAAGTTACCAATAAGGCACAGAAAACAAGAATGCATGGGTGCTACCATAGAGGGGACTCATACTCAGAACTGCATCTGTGGAATGAGACAGCAATGATTACAGCAAATTGTAAGTCTTAGAATAGTAGGCAGGCTTATTTATCCATAACTGTACTAGCTCACATGAGAATTGATCAGAGTGAGTTTATAGTTCAGTTACATATTCACAGTTTCCTGCCTACAAAAGCGACTGAAGCTCCCATCCTCATTACAGATCAAGATACTACAATTTGATCCACAGACCCCACTGTAAGTTACATCATCGCACAATCTTGTTCAGCAATCCCCACTCTAAATCACATTACAGCCTGCTATAGTAGAGTAGTTCACGTTGTAAATCACCTTACTGCATTACCTAGTATGTTCCAACTATAAATCACATTATTAGACAGTCCATTATATTCCAAGTCCCCTTGATGAACAGGGCACTTCTATGAGCTGGCATCCCCGAGACTTAGAGAGAGTCTTGCAGAAAATTAAGACAAACTAGGATTCTTCTCAGTCAAAATAATAGCTCTCCTATATATATCTAGCACTCATAAAGTATTTAGTGTAGTACTTATTTAATAATGGACTTATATTCCGAAATTATTCATATGTTTGTATAGTGGAACATTTTCATGAAAACATATGTCTTTTCTACTATCTATGCATTCTACATCCCATTGTCTAGCACTATAGGATAATACCTTATCTTCTGTCTGATGTTACTATTCAATTGAACCTACTCTCTCCAGGTTAAGAATAATATAACATTCCATTTTTAATATCTGGATTCTGAATGTGTGGTATCTTATATGAGATTTATATGCTTAGGAAGAAAGAGTTATATGTCATAAAATGCTGTATATTATGTTCATTTATTTATATTGAGCTCTCTTTATAATTTTTTTTAATTTGAGAGGTTAGATCACTAGTCCATAGAGAAAATGACTATTTTTCTGGTTAAATCAGCCTCTCACATTTCAGTGAGAAAACAAACAAACCAACCCAAACCTTTGCCTGAATTTCAATATCCAATATGAAGCATGACAGTTTGCTTAGCCAGAGTCTATTCATTCATTGAAAACAAATGACCTGTGCCCAGTGCCCCTGCTGGTTAAGAGCATTTCAGGTATGAGACTGTATGCCAAGCCCTACCCCTAGTGGTTCCTTTGAATTGATATTCACTGTTTCAATGTCAGCTTTTCTTGCAAATGATTAATTTGGAAACATAATTATAGGTATAAATTAAAAACTTTGTTTACATTTAGATAACACATTACTATAGCCAGAAAAAAACATAGCATGTGCCATTGTGAAACATTTTCCTAAAGAGAACATGCTATTTAGTCTATGTGAGTATTTTAATCTAGAGGTATAAAAGTCTTAATTCTAATGTAAATATCTATACATTTAAAACACTTTAAGCAAGTAGAAACCTTCCACATCTGATGCATGACACTGCAAGTAATCTGTAGCTTGAGTTTATAGGTTGTGTTTCAGTTTTCTCTGTTAAACTGAAGCATGGAGGAGATTTATATCTAAATGCACATTAAACTGAGGTTCATATTCCACCATTTTGAAAGCATGTTTGTTCTTTTCTGTTCCTTGTAAGTAAATATCATTTCCATCAACTGAATAACATATCCTTGATATTTCACAACTTTGTCTGGACACTTCTGTTCTTGCTTACACAAAAAGCACACATGTGGTAGAATATGCAGACTCAACTGTCAGCTTACGTCTTAAAACTCAATTTAATAATTAACTCTATATTCAGCTGTCTAAATTCTTAGCCATAATTTTGCAGAACTGTATAAGCAGTGCCTTAATGTTAAACAGTGTTTTATTCTGGTGTAGTAATTACAGAAATCGGTGAGAAACATTAGACATAATTTGTTTATCCAATTTTTAAAGGATTAAGACATTTGTTGTTCAAAATTTAAATTTATGTATTTAATAGGATGCATCACAACAGAGCATTTTATTTTAAAATCAATGTAAACATGGTAATTTAAATATAAAGGCTTCTAACTGCCAAATATTCTACAAAATTATTACAAAAGTAAATTCGTGGCACTGTTCCTTCCTCAGCTTCAAGAATGCTTGATTTGCAGGTGATCATCTTAATGTCTTATAGACAAACTTAACTTACATAGTATCAATTTCCACTTTGTTCTGTTTTCCTGCTTTCTGGTTATTTAGTATAAGTGTACCCACACTCATAAGAAACTGTTTCCAATGTTACCATTTTAATAGATGTTAAAACAGTTATTCTTTCATAATAAGCAAGAATTGTAAGCTGAGGATTTTCAGAATATTTTTTCTAAAACCTCATTGGGTAAAGTGTGAATCATCTTGCTTAATATTTTACATGGTTACATTGTGTCAGCATTCATTACCTGCAAAATTTCTATCTCGCAATTGTGTTAACAATTATATATCAGAGGCATGCAGTGTTCATGTGTTGATGCATGAACAATTAAACTGTCAATTTCAAAAGCCTCCAAGAAGAACTAAATGTCCTTATAACCATGTAACTTTCTTGGAAACATGATGGTATGGAACTATTGAATAAATAGCCAAATTACTTCAAGTTAACTAACAATTAAATTAAAATAATTGGAAAAGAAATCAAGGGTTGAAAAATAAAATTATTAAATGTGCAACCATACAAAAGGATATGTAGGAAAATTATCTCAAACAAAACATGAAAAGTTAGTTAACTAATGTATTATTCACTAAATTATGTAAAGATGATCATGAATTTTAAAAAGTAATTGACATAAAATATACATATTTATAATTAAAGTGTGATAATTTCATATTTAAATGTATATAATGTGTTGCACTAAGATCAGTTTAATTGACATATATGTCAGCTTAAACATTTAAATTTCTTTGTGTTAGAAATACACTATTTCAGTATATATATATATATATATATATATATATATGTATATATATATATGTATGTATATATATATATATGCTCTAAATGACAGCTAGATAATTTTGCAATTCCACGTTGGAAGTTATTCACCCTGTCAAGAGAATCTCTACGCATATTAATAATCTCCCCTTTCCACATGTCTTCTTCCATGCTTCCCACAATGTGACTTTATCTAAGACATACTATCCTATTGTTCACCTTTAACATATTAATATTTACATTCACTTCTTGCTGCCTACAAATCAAGATGTACATTGCTCAGCTCCTTCAGCTGGAGAGTTTGCTCTGACTGTATGGATGTGGGAAACCCACAGGCTAGTCAGCTCAACTTTCACCCAGGCCCAGATTCCAGGATTTAATTTGTTCCACTCTGAAATCTACATTATCTGTGAATTGTTGCAGCACGTTAAAGGCCAGGTCCTGCTAATTCAAAGCCGCAGGATCTTTATGACACAGACAAACAAAAGGATAGCAGGAGATGCCCTAGTGAGTCTCCAGTGTTGATGGTATCACAGAATCCAGAGACCTTGAACCAGACCAATGACTCATTATAAAGAACATTTGCAAGTGAAGATGTGTGAACAAATATTAGGACACAGTGAGACACAGGGTGATACAATATAGCTTCCATAAAAAAGACTTTTCTATGCTATGATTTGTTTCTTTGTTTGTTTGTTTGTTTGTTTATTTATTTATTTATTTATTTATTTATTTATTTATGTTCTTGTGCACAGCCACAGTTAATATAGCCTTTCCCAACTTAAAAAGCAGCAGGCCAAAGAGCTGACTCAAAAGTCTACAATGCAGAAAGTGGGAAAGTCGTGATAAAGGTGAACTAAATGTCAACATGGGAAACTGTAATTTTCCCCAAAATCTAGGAATTGAACCTCTCCCTGATTCTCTGTCCTGCTATTCCCTGTATGCCCAAAGAAAAGAAAATCAATAATTCAAAAAGGCAAACTTCTAAAATTCATGTGAAATATAAAATTCAGGATAGTATTTGTTTCTGTGAAGAGACTTTATAGGGGAAATGAAAATGGATGTGGTTACAGAACACAGTGACAATAAACCATTAGGCGTATTGCACATGTTTCAAAGGCTCCAATTCTTTACTTTCTTTTGTTCTATTATTTATGTATCACTTCAGTGTCAGTGTTTTTGTTCCTAGACAAAGTCCCACTTTAAATCACAGGTGGTCTGGAACATATTGTGCCCTGCAGAATGGACTCAAAATCTCATTCCCACACCCACAGCTGTCAAAGTGTCTTGAGTACAGGCATGTGCCATCACACCTCATTTTAAATAAACTAATCATTTAAAAAGATGGAGAAAGATAGTGGTGATTCAGGACAGTACCCTGTCTGGACTCAGTAAATGTAAGATAGAAGAACTCTTAATCTAACTCCTTGAAACTAACATGGAAAACTGAGCAGCTCAGAAAGGAAATAGTGAAACATTTTTTTCTAACACATAATTTTATCCTATTTATATCTGAATAATGAGAAATATAACCCTAAGTAAACAGCAGTGGCTTCTTCATTCAACAGTCTAAAAGCCCACAAAGGCACAGAATATATCAAGTAAAAATCAAATTACAGTATGTTTCTCAAGAAATCAGTAATGTTGTTACATAAGAAAGATACATTGCATATGCCTGGCAAATACAGATGTCGATGTTCACAGTCATCTGTTGGATGGAACACAGGGCCCCAGTGGAGGAGCTAGAAAAAGTACCCAAGGAGCTGAAGGGGTCTGCAACACTATAGGTGGAACAACAATATGAACTCACCAGTACCCCCAGAGCTCCTGTCTCTAGCTGCATATGTAGCATAAGATGGCCTAGTCGGAGAGGCCATTGGTCTTGCCAAGATTATCTGTCCCAGTAAAGGGGAATGCCAGGGCCAGGAAGCAGGAGTGGGTGAGTTGGGGAACATGGCAAGGAGAGGGTATAGGGGACTTTTGGGATAGCATTTGAAATGTAAAAGAAGAAAATATCTAATAAAAAGAAAGAAAGAAAGAAAGAAAGAAAGAAAGGAAGGAAGGAAGGAAGGAAGGAAAGAAGGAAGAAAGAAAGAAAGAAAGAAAGAAAGAAAGAAAGAAAGAAAGAAAGAAAGAAAGGAAGGAAGAAAGAAGAAAGAAAGAAAGAAAGAAAGAAAGAAAGAAAGAAAGAAAGAAAGAAAGAAAGAAAGAAAGAAAGAAAGAAAGGAAGGAAGGAAGAAAGAAGAAAGATACAGAACCTCTTTGACATTTCCCTTTTAATCTTGGGTTGCCAAAACTGGCCTGTATATGTTCTATAATTCACACAATATCAAAATAAAGTTGAATTACAGTTCATGTAAATTATATTCCCAAATATTTGGATGATTTAAATAAAATTTAAATTGCATATGGGTATACACATAAAGTTTTGTTATTGTTGTGATAGTGAGGCTGAAAAAAAATTGAAAATGGTAAACTTACCCTAAAAGCAATGACATTCCCTGGTTTATACTGCTCATTGGCCCATAGCAATGCAGTTTCCAGAGGAAACTGATGCCCTAAGAGGTTCAAGCTCTGATGTTCCCTTGAAAGACTTTGAGTCAAGCTATTTCCTAGGGACATGGTTCATAAGTACATACTTTCATTACTCACATTAATAAAAGATACAGACTTGTTCAGATTCATATAATATGGAGATGATAATCTTGTATTAACTCATTCTAGCTTCTATTTAAGTGTTTTAGTTGCTTATTTTTAGGGAGTATATTAAGCATCAACAAACATGCCCAACAATTTATTTTAGTGTGTTTTCAGTTTATGTTTACCTGAAAATGTAAGTTGCTAGAAGTACTTGAAAAAATTCCGTTTAGGAGTTCACTTTGAAAATATTTGTATACTGATATTTCTATTAAAAATAAGCAGTTTTTCTGTGTAGCAGATATATGATTTGTGTGAGCACAATTAAGAATTAACCTAAGTTCTTTTGACATTTTTAATGTTTTGCTCTGTATATATTTACTTTTCTTCATAGAACTTCGAGCTTTTTCCTCAACATAGATATAAATTATATTTTTCTGTTTTGGAGAGATTTCTATAAGTCACTGAAAATTCATGTGGAATACATAATCGTTTATTTCTAAACTGATTTTTGTAAGTTGTGTTTGAAAGTTGTTTGTGCTTTGTTGTATCTCCTACATTTTACTTTCACAAGAAAATAGTAAAAACTAGATTAAACATTTTGAAGAACATTAGATTATATAGTTCGAAACTTCAAAAATAACTCTTATATAGAACTAGACACTGTACTCACAATCCCATAAACCTGTTTCCAGAGGATAAACTCAATTTCCTGTAAATATATTATTCTATTTACTGCTTATCTGACTCCCCAATTATGGGAACTTATTAATCACAAGTCAAATGCGGCCATTCATTTCATTTTCCTCTGTGTCTTTTTCTCTCTAGTTGCCAAATGTGGAGACAGACAGGGAGCAGCCAGCAGCTCTTGCCGGGTTGACTGACTGTAACCCTATCTGGTCTGGTTGTAGTGCTCAGCAGGGACCATGTGTTCCTACAAACTTTTTGAAATATTAATACATAAAATTGTACTGAGGTTTCTGATAGCAGAAGCCCGACTCCTCTGTGGTTTTCTGATTAGAGTTCTATTGGTAATTCCGAGAAGTCACTGGCGCCTAAATGGGTTAAGTCTAATGAGCTTTTCGAAAGCTGATAGCATAATTTAATATGACTTTCAGTCTCTGAGCTATGGACCTACCCGACCCCAGAAAATTACAGTGTTTGTTAATGCTGTGCTGGAGACATCTTTGAATCAACCCAAACCAGATATATTAAGTGAAAAAATTGAGTTGTGGTTCTTTAAGGGAAGTTGCTATTTGATTCTGACAGGTCTGCATTCTTAAGGGCAACTGATACTTCAAAATTTTGTTGGGAATTCAGACTTAAATGTGTACATGCACACACGAACACACACACACACACACACACACACACACACACACACACACACATACATAGAAATACACAAAGAGAGACAAAGAAGACAAAGTCACTCAGAGAGATACACAGAGAGAAGCATAAGGAAAATATTTTGTATGAATGTGGTACCTGTCAAAAATATATTTGATGGCCAAGGGCTTACGCAGAAAATAGAGAAAAGTCTAGCTAGCTATATGGGCAAGGTATTTGTAAATACATTTTGAATCTGAGTCTTAATCCTGGAAGCACAGAGCTGGGAGGAAGAACCAAACTTAACTTCTACAGGGAAGAGACAGACAGACACATGTACACACATACAGAGATAGAGATAGAGATAGAGATAGAGATAGAGATAGAGATAGAGATAGAGATAGAGATAGAGATAGAGATAGAGTAGAGAGAGGGAGAGAGAGAGAGAGAGAGAGAGAGAGAGAGAGAGAGAGAGAGAGAGAAGAGAAGAGAAGAGAAGAGAAGAGAAGAGAAGAGAAGAGAAGAGAAGAGAAGAGAAGAGAAGAGAAGAGAAGAGAAGAGAAGAGAAGAGAAGAGAAGAGAAAAGAGATAGAGATACAGAGACATATACCCACAGAGGGACAGAGACAAAGGCACACACAAACAGAGGATTCTTTTACTTTTGCAAAATGTGAATCTACAACTTCTATTTTCATTTTCTTTCTTCTGCAGTGTATTTCTCATAAGAAATATAAAGTCAATAGAACCTGTAGAGACCACCTCCAGAGGATAGACATTGCCCCAGTTGAGGGATGGAGCAACACCTCCACCTCAAATTATTTACCCCAGAATTGTTCCCTTCTAAAGGAAATCCAGGGACAAAAAAAAAAAAAAAAAAAAAAAAAAAGAGCAGAGAGCAGAGACTGAAGAAAGGTCATCCAGAGACTGCCCCACAGAGGAATTCATGCCATCTGCAAACACCAAACCCAGACACTATTGCTGATGCCAAGAAGCACTTTCCACTTTCTAACAAGAGCATGGGATAGCTGTCCCCTGAGAAGCTCTGCCAGCACCTGACTTATAAAGATGCAGATGCTCACAGCCAACCGCTGGACTGAGCCAGCAGACTCCCATGGAAGAGTTAGGGGAAGGAACGAAGGAGCTGAAGTGTATTACAACCCATAGGAAGAACAACAATATCAACTAGCAGGAAACCCCAGAGTTTCCATGGACTAAACCACCAACCAAAGAGCGTATACATAGAGCATATATACATAGAGGGACCTATGGCTGCATCTGAATATATATAGCAGAGGATTGCCTTATCTGACATCAGTGGGAGGGGATGCTCTTGGTCCTGTGGAGACTTGAGACCCCATTGTAAGGGGATGCTAGAGCAGTGAGGCAGTTGTGGTTGGGTAGGTGGGGAGGCAAAGGGGAGGAGGGATGGGATAGGTGGTTTGCGGAAGGGAGACCAGGAAGTGGGACAACATTTGAACTGTAAATAAAAATAATAATAATAAAAGAAAAAGAAGAGACTATATAGAAACATAAGTCACAAATTTCTTATTTTATAAATAGACAATTAACTAAATAAACGAAAACAGATGTATAGTATGTTAGAATGAAAACCCTGTGATTTAAAAAGTAAAATATTAAAGTGTATATTTCTGAAAGCTAATATAAACTAAAAGAACTCTTGAAGGATAGGGTATTTTTGCTAGGAACACATAGCATTATGCGGAATAAAGAGTATTTTCCATGTAAAGGAAGAAATCACACACAATTGTCCTTGAAATCTTTATACTTTTGTTATAGCTTAAGGCATTTATTACTATAATTCCTAGCAAATTTCCAAAATATAAGAGATGGACAAAGTAAATCTTTGGAAACTTAAGGTTAAGTTAGTATTTCTGCCTTAATGATGACAGACTTTCTTTAACTTTAAAAATTTAAAACTAAAAGTATCTTTCTCATTTCTCAGTTGATTTTTAAAGTAAAGTCTGTTTTGAATGCTAGAATACTCTTTTTTTTTTCTGTAAATTGGGTAACTGCATTCACATGAATTGGACTTGCTAATAACCTTGCTACAGTAAAGTGATGATAACACATACCTTTAATCCTAGCATTCATATGGAAGAGACAGTAGGATCTTTGTGAGTCTGTTCTACATATTGAATTCCATAACAGCCAGACCTACATAGTGAGATCCAGTCTTGAAACCAACAAACCAACAAACAAACAATATTCATGTTGCAAGTATCATGAAGACAATGTTTAAAAATTTAAGGTAAATGGTTCTTCATTTCAAAGCTTACAATTTAAGGTATTCTAGAAAATGAATAATATCATGTATTATGCTAGGTTTTAAGGTTGTTAATAATTGAAACTTTATAAATAATTAAATCATCTATATAAAATTCTTGCAACTTAGGAATAATATTTCATTTAAAATAGGTAATAGAAAATTAGAGATAATATAGTCAATAATTTTAATTAAAGATAATTTTAATAATTCTTCAGATTTTAAAGACAATTTTAAAACATGTTATTATAGAGACAATTCAATTGAAAGCTATTTGTTTATACCATTAAACTCAGAGTGTGATGGTTCCTTTCAACTCTTCCAAAGTGCCTAACTGGACTAAAAGGAAAAAAAAACAAAAAACATTATAATTAGAAGAAAAGAACATTACCCATACGTGCTGATACTCACAATACCTAATATGTAACAGTTTCAATCTTAAGTCTACCTCACCTAAAATTAACTGCTACACCTAGCAGTTGATTTGCCCTATCAATACTTTCTTTTTTTAATTAATTAATTAATTTATTTATTATTAGATATTTTCTTTATTTACATTTCAAATGCTATCCCGAAAGTTTCCTGAACCCTCTCCCCAGCCCTGCTCCCCTACCCACCCACTCCCTATTTTGGCCCTTGTGTTCCCCTGTACTGAGGCTTACTTATAAAGTTTGCAACACCTAGGGGCCTGTCTTCCCAAGGATGGGCGACTAATAGACATAGACTAATAGACTGGCTATTAGTACTTTCAAATCCTATATTCCTCTTAGAATTTGCTCCCTTTTTAATTATAATACACAAAAGTCTTCCAAATTAATTATAATGCAGAAAATACTTCCAAATATTGTCCTTGATTTTACTTTGAAAAAATTTAGCGAGTTAGATTCTTCACTTAGATTTATTTTCTTTAAATATAAATTCTATTCCAAAGAAATAAAAGCCTAAATGTTGAAATTGAGAATTTCATTTGAGAGTTTATATATCTACACAAAATAATTGCTACTTAATTTGTACCTTATATCTGCTAATATTTATACTCTCAAATAATCACTTAATAAGTGTATGTATATGAGTGATTTATACTTTAATAAAATGAATCTATAATTTTTATTATTATGAAATATTACCAGGTATTAATTTATAAGTCATTCAGTCTCACTGAAGTAATCATATTCTTCCTAATTAAAATAGATAAATGAGATAGTTTATAACTGACTCACGATTATGTCTAGAAAATTCATGAAGAAATTATTTGAATTTATCCCATATCTTGTTGACTTTTTCTTTCCTGACTCTTTCTTACTTGTGTTGCTATGCAGTTACTTTTGTTGCTATTCACATAACTATTCTTGAATTTTCTGTGTAATTATTTTACATTTATTTACTCAACTACTCCGTAGAAACCTTGTTACCTGAAATCAGAGAAGAGTTGAATTGAGCATGTTTGTCTGGGAGGACTGGTCTGGAGGGGTGGAAAACACTTTAGGTCTATAATAGTTCTTAGATCATTAACCAACATCTCAGTAGAACACTTCTCTGAAAGAAAGGGAGATGGATGCAGTTGCCTTTCCTCTCCATTTATTTTTTATGGTTATTTATTCACAGATGATGTGGGCAGACTGTGTGCAGAGATAAAGCTTGGGTAATTTACAGGCAAATGTGACTCTCTATTGGATAAGATCTTCAGAGAGCTCTAAGGAATTAAACAGAAAGTAGGTCATCTGAATCATACACTTGTTAAACATTTATCTTATAAATGAAGCTAATATGTACTTATTCTAAAAGTGTGGAAAATGGCTTTGAATAGAAGGAAGAGAGTTAAACAAAACAGAATTATTAAAGCACCCAGTTTCTGCACCTCCATAACTTCAGTAGGTGGTCTGCTACTGACAGTGTACAAACCAGTGGGAGAGTTTGCTAATGAAAGACAAGATACATGTGTTGACATAACACTAAATGGCTGGCTATTCACTCCCCCTGGGTCTGAGTTGTGGATTGTATGCAATAGTAGCACAAAGGAACTGCTTCTATCTGCTTGTTTTCCTAACTTTAGCATTTCGCACAAATTAACAGCTTTCAGTTTGTCATTTGCATGTTTATTTCATGTCATGCTCAGTTAAAATTAAAATTGTACCACTAGTCACACACTTCAAAATGTAGTCAATCTTCAAAGGCCTGCAGTTTGACTTAATGAGTGTGGAGTGAAAATCTCTTCTTTAAATCAAATTAAGTGTAAACTATCCGTGTTCAGTTCTGCAGAGGCATATTGTGTGTGTGCAATAAATTGAAAATACTCAATAGAAAGAGATAGTTTTATGTCTTCTTTGCCCAAAAATATGCAGCATGATTGGAAAGATATAGTTTTTTACTCCTGGTTTATAGCCACAGGGAATTTTTAAGTTATAATGCCACAAATCTGTGGCATTCTGTCACCAACACATACAGCAATAAGACTGAAGATCAAAACTTGAATTTCCTTTTGAAAGGAGTTTGTTATAAGAAAACAATTTTCTCCTTGTTATCACCATGGGACACATCCATTGGCTTGAGAGGCCATATTGTCATTCAGACACTTGAAAGTCAGTGTTTCAGAATGAAAGGATTATCAAAAGTGAAGCACCCACCAGAGGGTCATGCAATATAGTCACCAACACAGTGCCATTACCAGGTAGAATTCAGTCCTCAGGGAAATAGGCCCAAAGCCTATAGAACAACATGAGAGGTAATGAAAGTGTCCTCTTTGCCCCAAAATTATCAACTTCATAAGACTGTTCATACCTGATCCACTGTTTAATATCTGTATTTCAGAGATGGTATGTGAATATATCTTCTGGGATGAGAGTGACTTGTCTGCTTTCTTTGTTTGCATTGTATCCTGACTTGGAAGGATTTATTGATTGTCATAAATTATTGGAAAAGAAAAAACTAAAAAATGAAAAAAAAAACCTTTCATGTTTAAACATATTTTTTGTTCAGTTTTTTAAGGATCTACATTTTACTTTACCCTACTAGGTCCCTTTATCTCAGCCCCCAAGTGGAGCAGGCTCCTACTGCTAATCCAAGACCATTTTTCTCAGGGCAACTTGTAGGCTAAAGCCAGAGCCCTTTTCTCCTACTCCTAAGACAAAATTCCCCAAATTTCATATGTAGCTATGTTATCTCCCCTTCCTCTTGGACACCACCCCTCCCCAAAATCATAGAGATCTTTTTTGGCAAGCTTCCCCACACACACTTACCCCAGTTTTCCATCCTCTAACACCTGCAGACATTCCTAGTGAAGACACTATTTAAACAGGCCACGGTAATAGGTAACACACAGATATTACAGTCTCCAAAATTCAGAGTAGAAACAGAAACCAAGGAACAAAATAATAAACCCACAAAGAAATTCATAGAAATCAGTATCTAGACCTATAATCACCCCAAACCTAGATGAATACACTTCAGTGTAAAAATATAATCCATGACAGTCAGGGAAACAGGTCTCTATTAGAGACCTGCTACCCTAGAGCAAAAGGACTTGAATATTCCAAAATTAGGTAAACACAAGGAAAAGATCGTAAAACTAACTATATGAAGATGCTATAAATCCTTAAAGATGAAATTAATAAATCCCTTATGAAAATCTTCAAAATCAAAGCTACCTGGAGGAAATGAGTAAATCCCTTAAGGAAATTAAAGACAATATAAATGAAACATTGAAAGAAGGAATAAAACTGTTCAAAACTGGAAATGGAAATAGAAGCAATGTGAGAAAACACAAACTGAGGAAAATGAAAAATTTTGGAATTTGAGGAGGAACTTCAGAGACAAGGTTCACCAAAGGAAAACAAGAGATGGAAGACAAAATTGCAGATATTGAAATAACTATAAAAGAAATGGATACATTCGTCAAAAAATGTTAACTCTTAAAAGTTTCTGACACAAAATATTCAGGAAATCTAGAACACTATGAAAAGATCAACTCTAAGAATAGTAGCAATAGAAGTAGAAGATGCTGGGCTCAGAGGACCAGAAATCTTTTTCAGCAAAAGCATAGCAGAAAATGTTCCTGACCTAAAGGAAGAATGTCTATAAAGTTAAAAGAAACATTGGAAAATCTTTAGAAAAGCAATAATTTGGAATAGAAAAGAGCATAACCTGACCATATAATAATCAAAACATTAACCATAAAGAATAAACAAAATACTATTAATTGCTTCAATGAAAGAAGACCAAGTAACATGTAAAGGCAGACCTAGTAGACTTACATCTGTCTTCTCAATAGAGACTCTAAATGTGCTGTAGATTCTAAGAGACCACAGATGCCCACCCAAAGTATTCTACCCAAAAAAAATTTCAATCATGAAATATGGAGAAAATGAGCTATTCCATGATAAATCCAAATTTAAACAATATGTATCCACAAATTCAGGCAGAGCAAAGATGCAGCTGCTTGTATTTTGAATGCTAATTGTGTTCCAAAAAAAAAAAAAAAAAAAAAAAAACTGTTGACATGAGAAGGTCTTCATGTAACTTCTGTCAGTTCTGTCCCCAGTCAGTTCTGATTGGTAAAGGATGACAACAGCCAAAAGCTAGGTAGGATAAACAGAGAGGGATTTTAGGATTCCTAGGCTTGAGTCAGAGAGGAGCAATGATTTGATTCACCATGTGAGGAGAGTGTGGAGGAGACAAGAGACTGAAAGCCCGAGAATAGGACAGGACATAGGCATATCCACCATGTGAAGGAGCCACAAAACTTGGTCCAGAGCTACCAAGATAGAATATATAACTAGTAAGCACTAATTCAGGATTATCTGCATCAGCATGAGATAGATTCTAACAGCATGGAGGGTTAGGCAGTGGCCCAACTATCATGCTGTTTAAGGCATATTTTAGTGTGTTTCATTCCAGAACATAAACCATTGCAGCGGCTAGTGAAACCTGCTGTCAGGATTTATTAATTAATATTTAATTCTACAGAAAGGTGCTATCATAAAAACTCCAGTCAAATGAGGTTAACAAGTTTGTACTTCCACGCTCAATGGAGGAGTTTTCTTTTGCTCCACATCCTTGACAGTATTAGCTATAATGACAGGTATAAAATGGAATTACAACATGGTTTTGATTCATATTTCTCTGACTGTTAATGATTTTCAACATTTATTTGAGTGTTTCTCAGCCATTTGAGATTACTCAGTTAAGTTATTAGCCAAGAGGTGTAGAAGTATGGTCCCAGTTCTTCCTCTCAACCTCACGCTCCCAGAAATTAGACTGAGATTCAAAATATATTTACAAATACCTTGGCCATATAGCTAGCTTCTTCTCTGACTAGAATCATAACTTAAAATAACCCATTTATTTTAACATATATCCTTCCATGTGGCTGGTTACCTGTGCTCAAGTCCCATGTATCTGTCTCTTCACATCTCCCATAACTGATCTTCTCATGCCTGCTCAATCCCAGAATCTTTACTACCACCTGGATGCCCCACTTCTATTTCATGTCTAAGCCATATGCCATAGACGTTTTAATTGGCAGGTGATCCATCCTTAAAAAACGTAAGATATTTTCTCTACAAAGGGTTTTCCATGGGGATTCCCAAACAATTCACACTTTTGCTAAAGCAAAGGGTTGTTCTCTTCTAACTGGCATCATGACCCCAATGCTGAGGACAATATTTAAGTAACACATTGAACATGGATAAGTAGAGATGGTGCTTAAATGGAGCCTTCATCCCTAAGTTCCCGTCTCTTTGGTGCATGAAGATACTTTTTAGGCAACCAAAAGAGAAACATGGGTGCCTGTTGGCCACAAAGTCTTTGACCTACCCTATGTCGTGCCCTCAAAATGTGCTGGGAAAACGGTGGCACATAACTTGTGGAATAGACAACAAATGACTAATTTGGCCAAATGCCCACTCCATAAGAGGGGATCTATGCCTGACTTTGCTTGAGTAACCCAGAATTAGAGACAAGATAGCACAGAAACCATACTAATAGTCACAAAAAGTATAAAAATATGACTCCTAATCATAGTCTGTTATAGTCAAAGATCAATCCCTTATCTGGTCATCATCAGAGAGGCATCCTTTTGCAGTAGATGGGACCAAATTAGGGAAGTACAGACAGACATTTTATTGAGAAACACTCTAATTGGGAAGTTTCCATGAAATCTCTCCTCTCAGAGAAGAAGAAAGTCCATGAAATTAGACACAGAAATATTATAAAAGCCAGATGACATACAAAATCCTAAAATTACAAGGACCTATAAATCAATATCAAAAGTGCTTTGAGAGCTTACAGAAACTGAAGGAGCAAGCATGGGGCCTTCCATATCGGTCTCTACCAGGTTCTCTCCATATATATCTTTTAGCTTACTATTTTTAAAGGACTCCTAACTAAGAACAATTGGTGCTCTGACTCCTGTGCCTGCTCTTGGGTACTGTTTTTCTTCTGTTGGGTTCATGTGTACAACTTCAATATAATTGGTTTGCTTCATTTTTAATCATTTTTTTAACTTGTCATGTCTGGTTATCATCTCATAGAAGCTTGTTCTTTTCTAATGAGAAACTGAAAGGGAGTGAATCCGGTGGAGAGGAGAGGTGCGTAGGAACTGGGTGAAATAGAGGGTGGGAAGACTATAATTAGATATACTGTATGAGAATAAAGTCTATTTTCAATGAAAGAATAGATAAAAATGTTTACTATTTTATTTTATGTATGTTTTTATTTTGCATGCATGTATGTCTGTGAGCCACATGTATGCATATTGCATATAGATATCAGAAAAGGGCATTGTCTCCCCTACAATTTGAGTTAATAATGGTTGTGAACTGTCATGTGAATATAGAGGATTGAACCCAGGTCTTCTGTAAAAAATATGCTGTGTTTTAATGACTGAACCATCTCTACAGAACCCTCTAAAATTATTAGAGTTGACAATTGAATAACTCATATTTATACCTTATTTTGAACTAATAAGCTTCTTCAATCACTTTCATATTTAAAAATTAGGTTTCTATTCGGTGACAAAAAAGAACCTGTTGGTAAGATGTGTCTGCTGGGCTTTCTGCTCCTCCCTGTTCCAGAGATAGCTACATCTTCATATGCAGTGCCAGCATCATCCAGCAGACAAAATGGTGAAGGTCAGAGTAAATGGATTTGGCTGTATTTGGCACCTGGCTACCAGGGCTGCCTTCTGCTCTATACTTGGCAAAGTGGAGAATGTTGCCATCAATGACCCCTTCATTAACCTCAACTACATGGTCTACATAATCCAGTATGACTCCACCCATTACAAATTCAATGGCACAGTCAAGGCCGAGAATGGGAAGCTTGTCATCAATGGGAAGCCCACCACCATCTTCCAGGAGCGAGATCCTGCTAACATCAAATGGGATGAGGCCGGTGCTGAGTATGTCGTGGAGTATGCTGGTGTCTTCATCACCATGGAGAAGGCCAGGGCCCACTTGAAGGGTGGGACTAAAAGGGTAATCATCTCCACCCATTCTGCCTATATCTACTGTTTTTGATGGGTATGAACCACAAGAAATATGACAAGTTATTCAAGATTGTCAGTAACGCATCCTGTACCACCAGATGCTTAGCCACCCCTGGCCAAGGTCATCCATGACAACTTTGGCATCGTGGAAGAGCTCATGACCACTATCCATGCCATCACTGCCACTCAGAAGACTGTGGATGGCCCCTCTGGAAAGCTGTGACATGATGGCTGTGGGGCTGCCCAGAACATCATCCCTGCATCCACTGGTGCTGCCAAGGCTGTGAGCAAGGTCATCACAGAGATGAGTTGAAAGCTTTCAGGCATGGCCTTCTGTGTTCCTATTCCCAATGTATCCATTGTGGATCTGACATGCCGCTTGGAGAAACCTATCAAGTGTGATGACATCAAGAAGGTAGAGAAGCAAGCATCTGAGGGCCTACTGAAGGGTATCTTGGGCTACACTGAGGACCAGGTTGTCTCCTGCGGATTCAACAGCAGCTCCCACTCTTTGATGCTGAGCCTGGCATTGCTCTCAATGACAATTTTGTAAAGCTCATTTAGTGGGAATGACAATAAATACAGCTATAGAAACAGGGTGGTGGACTTCATGGACTGCTTACCTTCAAGGAGTATGAAAAACTGGACCACTCACCCTAATTAGGACACTGAGAGCAAGAGAGAAGTCCTCAGTTGCTGAGGAGTCACTTTCCCAACTTGGCCCCCAACACTGAACATCTCCCTCACAAATTTTTCATCCCAGACCCCCATAAGAACAGAAAACGGCCTAGGGACCTCTCCCTACTCTCTTAAATACCATCAAAAAAGTTTGCTGCACCCACATTCCCTCCCCCGGGGGGGGGGGGAGATGTATCTATCTGCTGTTGTTATAGTGACAGAAGAGTTACAGGGTAACCTAACAATATCTGATTGGATATGAAATCTGATCTACAGAAAAGATTTCATGCCTGATAGTGTAAACCTGGCCAAACAGATCTGAAACTGAAACTGGAAATGTAATATGATCACATAGAGTAATCCACTGTTACTCTTTCGTTTTTGATACGAATTGAAGAAAGAAATGACACGACCACTTGTCAGTCTATTTTATTCTTTAAAATTAATACTTTACTGTTTAAAATGAGTGTATAGTTGCAGATGATATTTTTGAAATCACTGAAAGAGTACAAGCACAGTTAATTATTGTACAAAGTTAGAAAAAAGACTCATTAAATATGTTTACAGTTTTAAATATTTTCAATGTTCCATTGAAGAAAAGGATAGAAAAGTAAGATATGCTGACTCAAAAATGTTACTATGAATTCTATTCCAAAGAATATGTTAAATATGACAAAAATTAAAGCCAGGCAGGAGATACAAATTAGATAATTGTCTTTAAATAAAGTCAAGCTAAATCTCTCATAAACACAAGATACACAGTGTTAATGGCAAGAAATATCTCAAAATCGTACTAAATGTGAGAAACTAGTCAAACTAGCAATGCTATGAGTCAATTAGACCCAGGAAGGCATATCAACATGTTACCCATACCAACAGAAAGTAGTGTCTTATTTATTTATTTGTTTGTTTTTTATTTATTTAGGTTTTTCAAGACAGGGTTTCTCTGTGTTGGTTTGGCTGTCCTGGAACTCACTCTGTAGACCCAGCTGGCCTCGAACTCAGAAATATGCCTGCCTTTGCCTCCCAAGTACTGGGATTAAAGGCATGAGCCACCACTGCCCAGTGACAGTAGTGTCTTAAAGAAATGGTAACAGCAAGATATAATTCACAAACCACATGAAACTCAAGAAGAAGGAAGACCAAAGTGTGAATATTTCAATCCTTCTTAGGAAGAACAAAATACCCCTGGAAGGAGTTACAGTAACTGCCCCACCGGGGGATCTGTCCCACATACAATCACCAAACCGAGGCAATTTTTGTGGATGCCAACAAGTGCTTACTGACAGAAGCCTGTTATAGCTGTCTCCTGAGAAGCTCTGCCATTCCCTGACAAATACAGAGGTGGATCCTCGCAGCCTACCATAGTACTGAGCACAGGGTCCCCAATGAAGTAACTAGAGAAAGAACCCAAGGAGCTGAAGGGGTTAGCAGCCCCACAGAAGGAACAACAATATGAATTAACCACTACTCCCAGAGTTCCCAGGGACTAAAACACCAACCATAGAGTACACATGGTGGGACTCATTACTCCAGCTGCATATGTAGAAGAGAATGGCCTAGTTAGTCATCAATGGGAGGAGAGTCCCTTGATCCTGTGAAGGCTCTATGCCCCAGTATGGGGGAATGCCAGGACCAGGAAGTGGGAGTGGGTTGGTTGGTGAGCAGAGGGAGGGGAGAGGAGATAAGGAGTTTTCAGGGGGAAACCAGGAAAGGGGACAACATTTGAAA
This sequence comes from Mus musculus, assembly GCF_000001635.26. Taxonomy (NCBI): domain Eukaryota; kingdom Metazoa; phylum Chordata; class Mammalia; order Rodentia; family Muridae; genus Mus; species Mus musculus. The sequence continues at coordinate 47,082,960 of NC_000069.6, read as the reverse complement.
TATAAATAAAGTAAATATCAAATTTAAAAAAAGGAAGTGGGAAGAAAATAGGGTGGGTGTCAGAAAAAGAAAACAAACAAATTTACGTGACCATTTTGCTTATTATTTTATTGGAGTGAAGCCTTGTATATAATCTAAACTTAACAAATTTTATTATTCATACAACATTATATAATTTTATTTCTCAGTAAAGTAATAAAATATGAAACCAAACAGGAGAGACATAGAAGTTTCTAAAGTCTAAAATGGAAAAAAAATAGATACAGTTACAGAACACAAATGGTAATTCCCTAAAAAGGAAACAATATTTTTACAGAAAGCACTTATATGAGTGGGAGTTGAGGAGAAATAATCAATTTTAAAATTTTATAATTTCTAAAATTATAAACTTAAGAAACTGCAGTGCACTGGTTTATATCACATAGCTGAGGAAACCCTCCATCACAAACCTGTGTAGGAGTGTGGTACCAGGCTGGGAGCTGCTGTACTCCACTCACATCATCAACATCCTTCTGGGATGCTCGATGACTTCAGAGCTCCTCTTTCCTATTCTTCTTGTTCATGTGTGCTTGTGGTCTTCTCTCTATGTGTTTGAGAGTGAAACAAGTTCCAGATATCCCTCTCTAGCTGAAAAACAAAAATCCTCTGAATGCCAGAGTTCTAATAAATGATAAAAATGGCACGTAAATATGACAGAACTCAAGATTGGCTTCAGAGTTTAGCTTACATTTTAGAAGCTTTAAGCAGTTATTATTTGAGATAGGGAAGGTTCTATAAAATATACCTCTGGAGGTAATAATTCTTTAACTTGAATTTCCTAAATTGGGTGGGAAATAAAATGCACCTGGTGAATTTTCTGCACAATTCCTAGCATCTTGTCAAAAACAGACCATTAAAATGTAGTGTACACTCTTTTATTAAGAAATATTTTCTAATAAATTGCAGCCATGGATGAAAACCAAAACCATGTAGTATTGCTTCTCTCTCTTTAGTAGACTTATGAGTCACAGTGATCTCACAACATTCAAAATCTTATTCACTCAATCATAAGTATAAACACAGTATTCTAGAAATACTCTAAAGGCAATCTAATGTTCTTGGCTGTAATTTGCATAGTGAGGTAGGAGACTCAAATTCACAGTGGCTCTAACAGAAAGAACATTCATCCAATATACTATGTAAACATTTATATTAGTTATCCCTATTAAATATTCATGAAGTCTTTATGGTTAATAACATTTGGCAAACACCTAGTTAACAAGGTTAGAGAAATGTCTTTATTGCTGGATTTTTTTTTCATCAAAAAGTTTTCCTAATCCCATATTCATGGAGCCTATCATAGGATTAGAAATTAGAATTTAGATCCTGCATTAACCCAAAGGTTGAGCAATCTGCAAATAATCTTTGTTACCTAAAAGCTTAAACATTTACTGAAACATATATTTAATTGTTCTGCTTCTAATTTCTTAATATGATTGATTCATGATATGATAATCCAAATTTATTTACCGATAATAACTGGCTTAACAAAGTCAAATTAATAATGCTTTATTTGAGAAGTATTTACTTTTTACTAATATATGGATTTGTTTAAAACTAAGAAGGACAGAAAATGGTTGTTTTATTATTTTATTTTATTCCTTAGAAACTTCCTGGACTTTAAAACTATTTTCTTGGTATATTGTTTCATGCTTTACCATCACTTACTACCATCTAATAAAAATAATAAAATTTTAATACAAACATTTTAAGGGTTATTAATAGGTATCCACCACATGCATTTTGTTCACTAATGCTATAGAAATGTTACACAAATCATGCCACCAAGTTGGCTCAGATGGTAAATGGAGTGTCTACCAAGTCATCCACCACTAAAACCACATGAGCACCAGTGATTTTCAGTGCCCACACACATGTAAATATATGAATTTAGTGAATTTTAATATTTATAAAATCAAAAATATCATGTAAAAGAAATTTTATATTGACTGAAAGAAATTCCAGTCCTTAATAAAACAATGATGAATCATAAATATGCAGGACATAGTGGTCCAGAACTGAAGTATTCCAATTATTTGGATACTCAAGTCATGATGAAATTTGTCTCTGTTCCCTCATTGGGGGCTACAGAGATTTTCTTGACATTTTGTACATACGATTCTACAGAGCTCTTAAATATCTTCAAGTACTTATAAACCATGAATAAGATTCAGTTTATTAGTTCTCATCATTCCATGTGCCTCATTCATCCATCTTAAATATCTACTATTTGATCAAATACAAATTTGCAATTAATAAACATCAGTCAGTCAGGGCTTGTGAGATAGTTCATCCAGCAAAAGTTCCTGCCACTGCACCTGAGGTTCTAAGTGTTATCATGGTGGAAGGAAGAGTGACCCAGTTCTGAGGCACGAGTGTGCCCACTTGCATCTACCTGCAGTTTTATCTTTATACCCCTTCCACATAATGTGTGTGATGTTTCTATAATAGTAGTTAAGAAAGGTATGTAATTATTTTTTAAATATTTTTATTAGGTATTTTCCTAATTTATATTTCCAATGCTATCCCAAAAGTCCCCCATACCCTCCCACTCACTTCCCTACCCACCCACTCCCAGTTTTTGACCCTGGCGTTCCCCTGTACTGGGGCATATAAAGTTTGCAAGTCCAATGGGCCTCTCTTTCCAGTGATGGCCGACTAGGCCATCTTTTGATACATCTGCAGCTAGAGTCAAGAGCTCCGGGATACTGGTTAGTTCATAATGTTGTTCCACCTATAGGGTTGCAGATCCCTTTAGCTCCTTGGGTACTTTCTCTAGCTACTCCATTGGGGACCCTGTGATCCATCCAATAGCTGACTGTGAGCATCCACTTATGTGTTTGGTAGGCCCCGGCATAGTCTCACAAGAGACAGCTATATCTGGGTCCTTTCAGCAAATCTTGCTAGTGTATGCAATGGTGTCAGCGTTTGGAAGCTGATTATGGGATGGATCCCCAGATATGGCAGTATTTTTTCTTAACAACACTTTTAGATATACTTTAAATAATGCTGATCTCAAAATTGGCATATTGTATTAAAGGCTTCTAAATAATAATGCATCATGAAACATTACATATATACATGCCATACTCACTCACAGAAAGTAACAATAAATAGAAATATAAAAATAATCAACAACAAGAGACAGAGATACATAATGCACAGTAAAGACAGAGACAAGGACACCAGCAGTTAGACAGGCCATGCTATGGTATGAATGAGGCCATGATGAATCCAGATACATAGTGCACAGTAAAGATGATGAAAGAGAGTATGTGCTAAGAACAAAGATCATTTGTACTCTTAGAGTTTACTTCACGGAAGTGAACTGTTCTAACTCCTTTCTCACTGGCACCTTATGGTAGATAATGCTTGCCCAGGAATTTATGTGCTCTAAATAATTTAATCATATCAACTTTGTGAATGACTTTCCTCAGTAGGACATATCAAAGCCTTGTTTACAGCTTCTTTAAATTGCCTGCCTCTTGATGTTTAAATCACTCCTAACCAGCCGCATCATCTTTATTACTCTACCCTAATTGGACCTCTACATTGAATGATTCTCTGCAAATCAAATCTCTGAATCTTAATTAATGTCCAAAGTTCTCATTTAACTTAAGAAATGTGACTGAGACTGTCTGTCTGTATATTATCTTATTAAAATTGCTGTTTTTCTTTCATTTTAAATTTTGAAATAGTCTTACATCACTCCATTCCTTTCCTTTCTCTATTCCCTCTGTTACCCTTTTATGACCCTCTCCCATGGGTTTCCAACTTGTAACTTATTAAACTTTTTGAATATCAGTGATGTTTATACCATACATATCAATACATATCTATGTGTGTGATAACAAATATGTATGTGTGTATGTGTGTATTTATGTGTTTTGTGTTTATGTCTACTGACTAAAGAGGATATTTGTGTTACTGATACAAATATGGCTTCACTATATATTGGACGACCAAGAAGAGAATTCAACACTGGGAAAAGCTAATTCTCCTTTTCCTATCAGTCATTATTTGCCTGTAGTTTCTTTACTAACAGTAAGACCCTTTGGACTTATCCTTTTCATGTTAAAATGTCCATAGATACTGCCTGTGTTCCAGGGTCCTTTATGATGTCATTTGTAGGACAGATTGTTTTACATCATCCTTCCTGAAATTCTGCTTCTTCCTTTTTCTTTTATCTTTTTAAAATTATTATTAATCATTCTATCTATTTACATTTCAAATACTCTATTATTCCCAGTTACCCCTCCACCAACCACCACCCCCCCCCATCGCACATCTGCCCTTCACTTTGCCTGTTTGAGAGGGCTCCCCCAACCACCCACCCTCTCTCTTTCTCCATCACTACAGAATACCACTAAGCTGGGGTACCAAATCTCCACATGACCAAGGACCTCCCCTCCCATTGCTGTTAGGCAAGGCCATCCTCTGTACATATGTATCTGGAGTCATGGATCCCTCCCTGTACACTCCTTGGTTGATAGTCTAGTCTCTGGGAGCACTAGGTGGTCCAGTCATCCAATGTTGTTCTTCATTTCCCAGCCCACCCTTCAACCATGTTTTCTGAATTACAGATGCAAGAGGTCTCTCCACAATCTGTTGATCTCTGTCTTGTGTCTAGATGTGCTATTTTATATTAACCTACTGTTAAGAGTACTATATATAGGTGTATGTGAGTATTTTAACCATTTCTGTGCATATAAAACTTGACAGGATCTAATGATGATGACATGTTTTTTTTTTCCTTTTTGATATTTTATTTACATTTCAGTTGTTTTCCCCTTTCCAGGTCTTCTCTTCAATCCCCCCCTTCATCTCATTCCCCTTCCCCCACCTCAATGAGGGTGCTCCCCACCCACTCATCCACTCCTGCCTTCCCGCCCTGGCATTCCTCTACACTGGGGCATCAAAATCAGGCACAGGGTCTGCTCCTACCACTGACATTTTACAAGGCCATACTCTGCCAAATATGCAGCCTGAGCCATAGGTCCCTCCAAGTGTAATCTTTGGTTGGTGGCCCAGTCCTCAGAAGCCCCAGGGGTTTTGAACAGTTGGCACTGTTGCTCTCCCATGGGGCTGCAAATCCCCTCAGCTCCTCCAGTCCCTTCTCCAGCTCCTCCATCAGGGACCCCACACTCAATACAGTCGTTGGCTGAGAACAACCACATGTCAGGCAATGGTAGAGCATCTCAGGAGACAGCAATATCAGGCTCCTGTCAGCAAGCATTTCCCTTCATCCACAATAGCATCCTGGTTTTGGTGACTATATATGGTACGGATCCCCAGGTAAGATAGTCTATGGATGGCATTACCTTCAGTCTCTACTCAAAATTTTTTCTTCATATTTCCTCCTGTGAGTGTTTTGTACCCACTTCTAATAAGCACTGAAACATTCACACTTTGTTCTGCCTTCTTCATGAGCTTCATGTGGTCTGTGAATAGTATATTGGGTATTCTTAGCTTTTGAACTAATAACCACTTATCAGTGAGTGCATACCATGTGTGTTCTTTTGTGACTGTGTTGCCTCACTCAGAAAGATATTTTCAAGTTCCACCCATTTGCCTGCAAATTTCATGAAATCATTCTTTTTAATAGCCAAGTACTCCATTGTGTAAATGTACCACATTATCTGTATCAATTCCTCTATTGAGGGACATCTGGGTTATTTCCACCTCTGTCTATTATAAATAGGACTTCTATGAACATAGTGGAGCATGTGTCTTTATTTCATGTTGGAGCATTTTTCTGGGTATATGCCCAGGAGTGGTACAGATGGGTCCTCACGTAGTACTCTGTTCAATTTTCTGAGGAGCTATGAGATTGATTTCCAGAGTAGTTGTACCAGATTGCAATCTCACCAGCAATGGAGGAGTGTTCCTCTTTCTCCACATCCTCACTAGCATCTGCTGTCACTTGACTTTTTGATCTTGAACATTCTGACTGGTATGAGGTGGAATCTCAGGGATGTTTTGATTTGGATTTCCTTGATGACAAAGGATGTTGAACATTTCTTTAAGTTCTTCTCGGCAATTCAAGTTTCCTCAGGTGAAAATCCTCTGTTTAGCTCTGTTTCCCATTTTCCCCATTTTTTTAAATAGGGTTATTTGATTCTCTGGAGTCTAACTTCTTGAGTTCTTTGCATGTATTGGATATGAGCCTTCTATCAGATTTAGGATTGGTAAAGATCTTTCAACCCAATCTGTTGGTTGCCATTTTGCCCTATTGAAAGTGTACTTACAAAAGCTTTGTAATTTAATGAAGTCTTGTTTGTCAATTCTTGATAATTGGCGTTCTGTTCAGGAATATTGACCCTGTGCCAATGTATATCAGGCTTTTCTCTTAAATTCAAAGTATCTGGGATTATGTGGAGATCCTTGAACCACTTGGACTTGAGCTTTGTACAGGGAGATATGAATGGATTGATTTGCATTCTTCTTCTATGGTGTTCAACTGCTCACTGCCAGTTGAACCAGCACCATTTGTTGAAAATGCTGTCTTTTTTCAATGGGATGTTTTTAACTCCTTTGTCAAAAATCAAGTGACCATAGGTGTATGTGTTCATTTCTGGGTTTTCAATTCTATTCCATTGATCTACTTGCTTGTCAGTGTACCAATTTCATGCAGTTTTTATTACTATTGCTCTTCAGTACAAGTTGAGGTCAGAGATGTTGATTCCCCCAGAAATTCTTTTATTTTTGAGAATAGTTTTCATTATCCTAGGTTTTTTGTTACTCCAGATGAATTTGTGAATTGTTTTTTCTAACTTTATGAAGAATTGAGTTGGAATCTTGATGGGGATTGCATTCAATCTGTAGATAGCTTTCTGTAAGATGGCCATTTTTACTATATTAATCCTGCCAATCCATGAGCATGGAAGATCTTTCCATATTCTGTGGTCCTCTTTCATCTCTTTCTTCAGAGGCTTTAATTTCATGTCATATAGATCTTTCACTTGTTTGGTTAAAGTCACAGCAAGATATTTATATTGTTTGTGACTATTGTGACAGGTGTCATTTTTCTAATTTCTTTTTTGGCCTGTTTATGCTTTGAGTATAGGCAGGCTACTGATTTGTTTGAGGTAATTCTATATCTGTCCACTTTGCTGAAGTTGTTTATCAGCTGTAGGAGTTCTGTAGTTGAGATTCTGGGGTCACTCAATTATACTATCATATCAGCTGCAAATAGTGATATTTTGATTTCTTCCGTCACAATTTGTATCCCCTTGACCTCCTTTTGTTGTCTAATTGCTCCAGCTGGATCTTCAAGTACTATATTTAATAGATAGGGAGAGAGTGGGCATCCTGTCTAGTCCTTGATTTTAGGGGATTTCTTCAAGTTTCTCTCCAGTTAGTTTGATGTTGGCTACTGGTTTGCTGTATATTGCTTTTACTATGTTTAGGTATGGACCTGGTATTCCTAATCTTTCTAATAATTTTATCATGAAGGGATGTTGACTTTTTGTCGAATGATTTTTTCAGCTTCTAATGAATTGTTCATGTTTTTTTCTTTGAATTTGTGTATGTAGTGGATTGCATTGATGAATTTGTATATATTGAACTATCCCTGCATCCCTGGGATGAAACCTACTTGAACTTGTTGAATGATTATTTTGATGTGTTCTTGGATTCAGTTTGTGAGAATTTTTTTATTTTTGCATTGGTATTCTTAAGGGAAATTGGTCTAAAGATCTCTTTCTTTTTTGGGTTTTTGCATGGTTTTGGTATCAGTTTAACTGTGGCATCATAGAATGAATTAGGTAGTGTTCCTTCTGTTTCTACATGGTGGAGCAGTTTCAAGAGAACTGGTATTAGTTATTCTTTGAAGGTATGATAGAACTCTACACTAAATCCTTCAGATCCTGGGCTTTTTTTGTTGGTTGGAAGACCTTTATTGACTGATTCTCTTTCTTTAGGTTTTATGGGACTGTTCAGATGGTTTATCTAATTCTGATTTAACTTTTGTACATGCAAGTGTATGCTCTTTCCAGTTGCTTTTTTGGAGGCACTCCGAGATGAGAGTTTTCCTCTTAGCACTACTTTCATTGTGTCCCAGAAGTTTAGGCATGTTGTGCCTTCATTTTCATTAAATTCTAAAAAGTCTTTAATTCCTTTCTTTATTTCTTCCTTGACCAGGTCATCGTTGATTAGGGAATTGTTTAATCTGCCATGTGTATGTGTTGCTGTTGTTTTTGTTGCTATTGAAGAGTAGCCTTAACCCATGGTGATTGGATTGGGTGCATGGGGTTATTTCAATCTTCTTGTAACTTTTGAGACTTATTTTGTGGCCAATTATATGGTCGGTTTTGGAGAAGGTGGCATGAGGTGCTGAGAAGCTATATTCTATTATTTTACAATGAATGTTCTATAGATATCTGTTAAATCCATTTGATCCATAGCTTCTGTTAGTTTCAATGTGTCTCTGTTTATTTTGTGTTTCTATGATCTGTCCCTTGATGAGAGTGGGGTGTTGAAGTCTCCCACTATTATTGTGTGAGGTATAATATATGCTTTGAAGTTTACTAAAATTTCTTTTATGAGTGTGCCCCTGCATTTGTAACATAGATGTGAGAGTTCATCTATTTTTTAAGCAGTCATCAGATTTAATACAAGCTCCCTTCAAAATTCCAGTGCAAATATTTTACAGATATTGAAAGGACAATACTCAATTTTATAGGGAAAAAACCCAGGATATCTGAAACAATCCTGGACAATAAGAGGATACCAGGAAATAGGATACTCTGTTATTTCAAGCTTTCTTACATACCTGAATGCATCTTCAAAAAATGGTGCTGTTCAGATTGGATGTCTGCAATACTAAAGGATGCAAACATCCATGTATATGATGCTGATTGCTCATCTTGGTAGATTTTTCTTTTGATGAGCATGAAATACCCTTCCTTATCGTTTTTGATACCTTTTTGTTTGAAAGTTGATTTTATTTGCTATTAGATTGGCTACTCCAGCTTGTTTCTTGAGACCATTTGCTTGGAATTTTTTTTTCTGCCTTTTGCTCTGATATATTGTCTATCCTTGTTAATGAGTAATATTTTCTGTATGCATCCAAATGCTCCAGTCTTAGCCTATGTCTTTTATTGGGGAATTGAGTCGATTGATGTTAAGAGATACTAAGGAATAGTGCTTGTTGCTTCCTGTTATTTTTGTTGTTAGAGGTGGAATTATGTTTGTGTGGCTATCATTTTGGGGATTGTTGAAAGAAGATTACTTTCTTGTTTTTTCTAGGATGTAGTTTCCCTGCTTGTTTTGGTGTTTTCCATATATTCTCCTCTATAGAGAATGTATGTGGATTTGTGGAAAGATATTGTGTAAATTTGTTTTTGTCATCGAATATCTTGGTTTTTCCATCTATGATAATTGAGAGCTTTGTGGGTATATTAGCCTGGGCTGGAATTTGTGTTTTCAGAATGTCTGTTTGACATCTTCTAGCTTTCATAGTCTATGATGTGACGTCTGGTGTAATTCTGACAGGTCTGCCTTTAAATGTTACTTGACCTTTTTCCTTTACTGCTTTTAATATTCTTTCTTTGATTTTTATATTTGGTGTTTTGACTATTATATGACATGAGGAATTTCTTTTCTGGTCCAATCTATTTGGACTTATGTAGGCTTCTGGTATATTTATGGGCATCTCTTTAGCTTAGGGAAGTTTTCTGCTATAATTTTGTTGAAGATATTTACTGGCCCATTTAGTTAGGAATCTTCACTCTCTTCTATACCAGTTATCCTTAGGTTTGGTCTTCTCATCGTGTTCTGGATTTCCTGGATATTTTGGGTTAGGGGCTTTTTGCATTCTGTACTTTCTTTGACTGTTGGGTCAGTGTTTTCTATGGTATCTTTTGCACTTAAGATTCTCTCTTCTATTTCTTGTATTCTGTTGGTGATGCTCGCATCTATGACTCCTAATCTCTTTTCCAGGTTTTCTATCCCCTTGAGTTCTCTCCTTTTTTATTTCTTTTTTGTTTCTATTTCCATTTTTAGACCCTGGATGGTTTTGTTCAATACATTCACCTGTTTGGTTGTATTTTCCTGTATTTCTTAAGGTGTTTGTGTTTCCTCTTTGAGATCTTCTACCTGTTTACCTGTGTTCTCCTGTATTTCTTTAAGGGAACTATCTATGTTCTCATTAAAGTCCTCTACCATCATCATGAGATGTGATTTTAAATCAGAGCCTTGCTTTTCTGGTGTTTTGCGGTATCTGGGTCTTACTGTGTTGGGAGAAATGGGTTCTGATGCTGCCAAGTAGCCTTGGTTTCTGTTTCTTATTTTCTTGCCCTTGCCCCTCTCCATCTGGTTAACTCTGATCTTAGCTGGTCTTGCTGTCAATGATTGTGGCTTGTCCCTCCTGCAAGTCTGTGTGTCAGTTCTCTCTGGGAGGAATTTGGGTATGGAGAGCTGTGGCACAGGGTCAGCTCTGGGTTTCAGATGGAAACTCAAAGGATCTTGTTTCTGGCTGTTTCTTGATTTCTGTGTCCTGATGGTTCTGGGAGGGTTCCGCTTGGGCCAGGCATTTGAGTAGAAGTGGTGGTCTTACCTGTGCTCACAGGTGTGTTGGCACTCCTAGGAGACCAGCTCTCTCCTGGTGGTATTTGTATATGGAATTCTGGATCACAGGATTAGCTCTGGATGCTGTAGACATCTTTTCTTAAAAAACTTAGAAAAATTACTTAACTTCAAAGAGTTGGTAGAATTTATGACATTTGCTATTGTTATAAGCTAGAGCTGGAGTATGGGCAATCATAATAAAATTATATATACATAAATAGCTTTTTTCTCTGATCCATACTATTCTTATTTACCAGAATTATATATATATATATATATATATATATATATATATATATATATATATATATATATTCACATATTTATATGTATATGATATAAATATGTACATGATTTTAAAAATATATATGATATAGATTATGTATGATATATATGATATATGCATATTATAAGTGTATATTAAACTCATTGATATTTTAATAATATTTATCAGGATATTTTGTGAAATATTGGATAGTGGTGATGTATTTTGTAATAGTTTTGTGAAGTTAATCAATTCATGTTGTCACCTCTTCTGTCAATGGAGCTCATAGCAGCTTTTTGGTGGTAGTGCAAGTTCATAAAATGACATGCTTGACCTCTTACAGCCTTCTTTAAAGAACTATTGACTACATTCTGAATAACAAGATTCTTAAGTATTAAGTAGCAGACAGTTATATAAGAAAATAACTTCAAACTCAAGTTTGAAAATTCCAATTGAATTTAAGAAATAACTATTTTTTTTTTCTGATTTTTAGCACAATCCCATAATGGCATCTAGACTGGCCTCAGACTTTTGCCATCACACGTACTTCAGCCTTCTGGGTATTGGTATTAAATCAGCACTAGAACTGACAATTAGAAGATAAATGAATAAAATATTCTAAGTTACAATATGTTATAAATAAACAAAATATAGAAGCTACATGAATACAACCCAAGATTTTATCTCAGATGGGAAGGTATAAAAGGCATGTGTCAGATATTTTCTTTTGTTCCTCTACTTCCCTTTTACTTCTTAAAACTTTCTCTTCTGTTTCTATCTGATGTTTATTTTCATTTCCACACTGATTCTCATTATCTTTTAACCTGCTCAACCCAACTGTTAAGAATTCTTTCATGTAACTTTTGATATTATTTGTGCTGTGTCTTAAAGCCAAGGATCATTTAAGTCACATTCTAAATCATAATAAAAATATAGGGCTGCCTACACAGTTTTCTCATTTTTAAAGATAAATCACAAGTGTATAGCTATAAAGACAAAAGCACTAGGTTGGACAAATATGGTGCCCTTTTTAGATCAAGCATGTTTCCTCAACTGATGTGAATTCATACGTGCAACTGTACTGAAGTGTGTAGAAGATGATGTTTTCCTATAGTCATCCACTTCCTTGGGATCTTGAACTCTTTATGTTATTTCTATAATAACCGCTGAACATTATTAGGAGGGTATGTATCAGGCCTCAATAGATACAAAAATATTGAAATTGTCCCATGTATCCTATCAGACCACCATGGCCTAAGACTGATCTTCAATAACAACATAAATAATGGAAAGCCAACATTCACGTGGAAACTGAATAACACTCTTCTCAATGATACCTTGGTCAAGGAAGGAATAAAGAAAGAAATTAAAGACTTTTTAGAGTTTAATGAAAATGAAGCCACAACGTACCCAAACCTATGGGACACAATGAAAGCATTTCTAAGAGGGAAACTCATAGCGCTGAGTGCCTCCAAGAAGAAACGGGAGACAGCACATACTAGCAGCTTGACAACACATCTAAAAGCCCTAGAAAAAAAGGAAGCAAATTCACCCAAGAGGAGTAGACGGCAGGAAATAATCAAACTCAGGGGTGAAATCAACAAAGTGGAAACAAGAAGAACTATTCAAAGAATTAACCAAACGAGGAGTTGGTTCTTTGAGAAAATCAACAAGATAGATAAACCCTTAGCTAGACTCACTAAAGGGCACAGGGACAAAATCCTAATTAACAAAATCAGAAATGAAAAGGGAGACATAACAACAGATCCTGAAGAAATCCAAAACACCATCAGATCCTTCTACAAAAGGCTATACTCAACAAAACTGGAAAACCTGGACGAAATGGACAAATTTCTGGACAGATAGCAGGTACCAAAGTTGAATCAGGATCAAGTTGACCATCTAAACAGTCCCATATCACCTAAAGAAATAGAAGCAGTTATTAATAGTCTCCCAACCAAAAAAAGCCCAGGACCAGATGGGTTTAGTGCAGAGTTCTATCAGACCTTCAAAGAAGATCTAATTCCAATTCTGCACAAACTATTTCACAAAATAGAAGTAGAAGGTACTCTACCCAACTCATTTTATGAAGCCACTATTACTCTGATACCTAAACCACAGAAAGATCCAACAAAGATAGAGAACTTCAGACCAATTTCTCTTATGAATATCGATGCAAAAATCCTCAATAAAATTCTCGCTAACCGAATCCAAGAACACATTAAAGCAATCATCCATCCTGACCAAGTAGGTTTTATTCCAGGGATGCAGGGATGGTTTAATATATGAAAATCCATCAATGTAATCCATTATATAAACAAACTCAAAGACAAAAACCACATGATCATCTCGTTAGATGCAGAAAAAGCATTTGACAAGATCCAACACCCATTCATGATAAAAGTTTTGGAAAGATCAGGAATTCAAGGCCCATACCTAAACATGATAAAAGCAATCTACAGCAAACCAGTAGCCAACATCAAAGTAAATGGAGAGAAGCTGGAAGCAATCCCACTAAAATCAGGGACTAGACAAGGCTGCCCATTTTCTCCCTACCTTTTCAACATAGTACTTGAAGTATTAGCCAGAGCAATTGGACAACAAAAGGAGATCAAGGGGATACAAATTGGAAAAGAGGAAGTCAAAATATCACTTTTTGCAGATGATATGATAGTATATATAAGTGACCCTAAAAATTCTACCAGAGAACTCCTAAACCTGATAAACAGCTTCGGTGAAGTAGCTGGATATAAAATAAACTCAAACAAGTCAATGGCCTTTCTCTATACAAAGAATAAACAGGCTGAGAAAGAAATTAGGGAAACAACACCCTTCTCAATAGTCACAAATAATATAAAATATCTTGGCGTGACTCTAACTAAGGAGGTGAAAGATCTGTATGATAAAAACTTCAAATCTCTGAAGAAAGAAATTAAAGAAGATCTCAGAAGATGGAAAGATCTCCCATGCTCATGGATTGGCAGGATCAACATTGTAAAAATGGCTATCTTGCCAAAAGCAATCTACAGATTCAATGCAATCCCCATCAAAATTCCAACTCAATTCTTCAACGAATTGGAAGGAGCAATTTGCAAATTTGTCTGGAATAACAAAAAACCTAGGATAGCAAAAAGTCTTCTCAAGGAAAAAAGAACTTCTGGCGGAATCACCATGCCAGACCTAAAGCTTTACTACAGAGCAATTGTGATAAAAACTGCATGGTACTGGTATAGAGACAGACAAGTAGACCAATGGAATAGAATTGAAGATCCAGAAATGAACCCACACACCTATGGTCACTTGATCTTCGACAAGGGAGCTAAAACCATCCAGTGGAAGAAAGACAGCATTTTCAACAATTGGTGCTGGCACAACTGGTTGTTATCGTGTAGAAGAATGCGAATCGATCCATACTTATCTCCTTGTACTAAGGTCAAATCTAAGTGGATCAAGGAACTTCACATAAAACCAGAGACACTGAAACTTATAGAGGAGAAAGTGGGGAAAAGCCTTGAAGATATGGGCACAGGGGAAAAATTCCTGAACAGAACAGCAATGGCTTGTGCTGTAAGATCGAGAATCGACAAATGGGACCTAATGAAACTCCAAAGTTTCTGCAAGGCAAAAGACACCGTCAATAAGACAAAAAGACCACCAACAGATTGGGAAAGGATCTTTACCTATCCTAAATCAGATAGGGGACTAATATCCAACATATATAAAGAACTCAAGAAGGTGGACTTCAGAAAATCAAATAACCCCATTAAAAAATGGGGCTCAGAACTGAACAAAGAATTCTCACCTGAGGAATACCGAATGGCAGAGAAGCACTTGAAAAAATGTTCAACATCCTTAATCATCAGGGAAATGCAAATCAAAACAACCCTGAGATTCCACCTCACACCAGTCAGAATGGCTAAGATCAAAAATTCAGGTGACAGCAGATGCTGGCGAGGATGTGGAGAAAGAGGAACACTCCTCCATTGTTGGTGGGAGTGCAGGCTTGTACAACCACTCTGGAAATCAGTCTGGCGGTTCCTCAGAAAACTGGACATAGTACTACCGGAGGATCCAGCAATACCTCTCCTGGGCATATATCCAGAAGATGCCCCAACAGGTAAGAAGGACACATGATCCACTATGTTCATAGCAGCCTTATTTATAATAGCCAGAAGCTGGAAAGAACCTAGATGCCCCTCAACAGAGGAATGGATACAGAAAATGTGGTACATCTACACAACGGAGTACTACTCAGCTATTAAAAAGAATGAATTTATGAAATTCCTAGCCAAATGGATGGACCTGGAGGGCATCATCCTGAGTGAGGTAACACATTCACAAAGAAACTCACACAATATGTATTCACTGATAAATGGATATTAGCCCCAAACCTAGGATACCCAAGATATAAGATATAATTTGCTAAACACATGAAACTCAAGGAGAATGAAGACTGAAGTGTGGACACTATGCCCCTCCTTAGATTTGGGAACAAAACACCCATGGAAGGAGTTACAGAGACGGAGTTTGGAGCTGAGATGAAAGGATGGACCATGTAGAGACTGCCATAGCCAGGGATCCACCCCATAATCAACATCCAAACGCTGACACCATTGCATACACTAGCAAGATTTTATTGAAAGGACGCAGATGTAGCTGTCTCTTGTGAGACTATGCCGGGGCCCAGCAAACACAGAAGTGGATGCTCACAGTCAGCTAATGGATGGATCATAGGGCTCCCAATGGAGGAGGTAGAGAAAGTAGCCAAGGAGCTAAAGGGATCTGCAACCCTATAGGTGGAACAACATTATGAGGTAACCAGTACCCCGGAGCTCTTGACTCTAGCTGCATATGTATCAAAAGATGGCCTAGTCGGCCATCACTGGAAAGAGAGGCCCATTGGACACGCAAACTTTATATGCCCCAGTACAGGGGAATACCAGGGCCAAAAAGGGGGAGTGGGTGGGCAGGGGAGTGGGGGTGGGTGGATATGGGGGACTTTTGGTATAGCATGAAATGTAAATGAGTTAAATACCTAATAAAAAATGGAAAAAAAAAAAAAAAACACAAATCAGGTTATGATAGATGTCTGCTAACTCTCACATCGTACCCTACAGGTTAGAAAAGATTTTATATTTATACAGGGAACAAGCCAAGTTAAGCAAGTGACTATTGAATTTCTGTCATGAAAACCATTTACACAGTCATACCCTTATTGGCTTAATGTGAAATTGCAAATGACTATCCTTTGTAACACTCAGGTTATCCTAAACTACAGTTTTCCTTTGCAAGTATTCATGCTGTTGCCACCTTGGCAATGCACAAATGTCAGAGGCTTTGGAAATATGTAGCTGAAAAACTCATGCTGACCTTCTAATGAACTGTGAATTGCAGGCACTTCTAAAATATTCTAAGAATGCTTTGCATGCCAATGTCTTTGAAATGCTTATAATCCTAAGAACTCAATGAATTTTCCTGTTTCTTTGATGTTATTTCCTTCTGCCTGTGTAATAGAATTATCACAGTCTTTAATAAGTTGAAAGTAATATTTCTCATTGACACATTCACAAGCAAACTTCAGGTTCCATTTTTGTACCATTTCAAAAGACTTTCAGCATATGTAGGTATATCGAAACGATGGAAAAAACTGTATAAATACAGATTTTTTTCTTTTTGCTTTTAATGAGTGACTGTCAGCTACTTAATGCATTAAAGGATTATCTCTCATGGGTGTTAAAAAATTTCTGCTAATTTGGTTTTATTCCCAAGAAAGATTATTTCCACATGAGATGTACGAATTTTATCCTCAGCCTGCATGAAATTAGAGTTACCACTAGGGATGGATGAGCTCTACTCTAAAGAAAATCAGCTTCATTAAAACTAAGCTTTCCTCCAAAAAAGCAATAAAAACTTACATAGTTTCTGAATGACTAGGCAAGTAAGTTCAGATAGCAGTGCACATTATTATTATTTTTTTGTAATATATTTTCCAGTTTGGGCCAGTCCCAAGGATTAGATCCATCTGTAAACTGAACAAAGGCAGTGCCTCTCTCTAACACACCTCAGTAAAAGCAGTATTACATAGTTAAACTGCTCGGTAAGTAGAAGACGAACATACTAGGTTACTAACACAGAAAATATAAAACATGAAGATTTGTAGTATAAATAAAGAACTTTGCAAGGGTGGTGAATGAGCTTTTAAGGAGAAATTAAGGAATAAAAAGGCACAGTTAGACTACTTCTGCTGTCAGCTTTACATGGCCATCTGTAATGTTTGAACTAGGGCTGAAAATTCTTGAAATTTTATCTCTCCATACTAGTATGTCTATGGGTGCCATCCTGGAAGAGGTCATGCTTAGGCAGGTGTGTTTCTTAGACTTCTTGGATGAAGTTTCTTTGTCATTTCTAGGAAACCCCACCTCACAGCAACTTTCCAATCCTTTGCAATCCTTTCCAGTCTTATAATCCTTTTTATGTCTGTCTTTGTCAATGTTCCATGATCATTAGATCTCAGAATTGTGTTGAAGATGCATTAGTTGGTTGTGGCTTTCGCAAATCTGCATTTCCATCAGTGTGGGTTTTATTATAATTGTCTCAGCTGTTGCAAGATATTTCCTTGATAAAAGATAATGAAACTTATCTATAACTCTAAGAATAAATATTTATAACATAGTTAGGGATTGTGGTAGTTCAGCAAAATTGTGGTTATAGTTTCTCTTCCAGAATCTGTGATTTTACTAGCACGGAGTAGTTGGCTAAGTTTTCAGTACCTGTCACATTCTTCATCTTGTTGCATCTTAAGTCTAATTAAAGAGGAATTATTAACTGCCAAGCTATGCATGTATCTACTCAACATTTACAATTACCAATCTATGTTAGCCATTGTTATGATTCATAGATACCATAGCAGGATAGGATTATTTATTTATTGCTTTTCTCCTTTTGAAGCTTAAAAACAACCTTATGATATCATAAAAAATGTGGTTCTCAATGAGGATGCTCTCAGGTTAGCTACAACTCAGGTCCTCTGGGTCCTATGTCAGGAGTAGATGGTGTCTTAAGCAATATTCATCTCCACTGAAGAGCACAACAATGGTTATCTGATACAAATTGTCAGACTTGAAATAAGACATGCTCTTGGGACTGAGTCAGGCGTGTGTGCTTGGGCATGCACGGTTAAAATATGAAAGGCCATAGATTCAAAAGAGAGCAATAGGACATACCTGGGAGGGGGATGGGGAAGACAAATGGGGAGAATATGTAACTATAGCATAAATCAAATATATGTAAAATACCAAAAAGCCACTTTAGCAATATAGAACAAGAATTTAATGCTGAACACTTTGTATTGGTTTACTAAATAGTAGTCCTTTAGTACTTCTGAGATTCAGCCATAATAGAAATCCAAGTAGACACAGGAAAAGATACCTACAAAAATGCAGAAAGGACAGATATAGGGAATCAGGAGATAGGGAGATGGGTAAGATGGCAGGTAGTATGGAAAAATCGAAGTACACAGGAAGAAAATGTTAAGAAGGTAGGCAAAAGCTTACTAGGATTCAACATCCCACAGAGAATTACAGGCATTCTAAAGAATGATCAAATCAGGAGAGTCTTCCCTAGAGAAGAACAGACCCGTTGGTTATAAAATATACAATGGTCATAACTGAAAATACTCATACAGATAACATTATATGAAATAAATACCATGTGTTTATGTCCTTAGGAATATATACATATATACTTATATATTAATGTAATAATAATAATAGTAATAGTAATAATCTTAAAAACAGCAAGCCATGAATATAAAATTTAGCAAGAGGATATGTGGGAAATTGCAGGCTGGTCTCAGGTCGAGCTGAGGTCTGAGCCCTGGTGGTCATAATTCATCTACATGACACTGTAGGCGTTCCCTCATGCTCGTTGAACTCTGGCCCCTATCTAAGGCACCAACTCCCACAACCCTCACAAGAGAAGCATTGTCAGAAGTCATGTAAGCAATGGCCTTAGCTTCTGACCTTCAGGCTAAACTCCTCCCCAGTTACCTAGCAACAGTGAAGACCATAAAAACGGGTGCTCAGCCCCCACCACACTCACTTACTCTCTCTCTCACTCCTTGTCCTCTCACCATTCACTTCTCTCACTTCTCTCTCCTCATCCCTTTCTCTTTGGCTTCTCCTCTCCTCTCTCTTTTCTCTTTCTCTCCAGTCTCTCTCTCTCTCTCTCTCTCTCTCTCTCTCTCTCTCTCTCTCTCTCTCTTTCTCTCTCCCTCCCACCTTCTCTCTTTCTCCTGCATTTCTATAATAAAGCTCTTAAACCATAGAGAGTCTCTGCTCCATCAAGTTCCTCTGAGCACTCTGGTCAGTGTTGGAAATGTCTTCCCCTATTCCCTCTCTCCTGCAATCCTGGGGCTTTAGCAAGGTAGCTGGGGGAGGGGGGTCCCTGGTCGGGGGTTTCCCCTTTCTCCACCTGCCACCACGTGGGTCAGGCATGCTTACCCAGGTCCGAGTGGAAAAGTGCCAGGCAGTCTCCCCGCATCTGCCTGCCCAGAGTACAGGAACTCTGGCCGGACTTGGCATACTTTTCCTCCCCCACTTTTCCCCAGGCCCCCCTCCACCTTTATTTTGTTCCCAACAAGGATAAATGGATGGTTGTGGTGGGAGGAAAGAGAGGAGAATTATATAATTATTCTCTCAAATAAAATAAGTATTTTTCCATTGATGGACTTGTGAATCATGTTGTACCCCATAGATAATTAGATCTGAATATGTATCAGTTTTATTGAAAACAACTCTTGGAAATGAGAATTTTTCTCACTTTAATTGAGCATTGTTAGGCAAGGCATCATGGCCCAGCAACTAAAATCTCTCTAGCATGCTATAGCTGTGGATGCATGATCTGTTGCAACAGATTCCAAGCTGAGCAAGCAGGGGCAATCACAGTCTCATTCAATATACGAATTCTTCATACACTTTCAGTCTCTAGATTATGTAATTGAACTGTATACTATTCTCCAAAATGACTGTCTATGTGTTATATGGCATTTTTATTGATTCTAAGAGAAAACTATGGTGAAGAATATAAAATTTAATATAGATTAACAGTCTTACCAGGTATATATGAGAAAGGTAACTAAATCCATACATGAATGCAATTGATTCAGAGGGCTGTACTATAACATGTAAAAAAAAAAAAAAAAAAAAAAACAACAACTCTTTATCACAAGTAAAGTTTCTTGAATATGTGAATGTCTATGAAGAAACTCATATTTGAAATATATCTTTATTTTGGATGACATAGAGGACAGCCTTTTCCTGTATCTTCTAAATACTCTGCATTTAGAAATCACTAGGAAAGGAAGAAAGGAAGAAAGGAAGAAAGGAAGAAAGAAAGAAAGAAAGAAAGAAAGAAAGAAAGAAAGAAAGAAAGAAAGAGAGAAAAGGAAGCAAGAATGAGTCACAGACTAAGCTCTTTTGATTCAGAAGTTCCATTTCCTGGGACCCTTGTTCTCATGCCTGCAAATATGTATTGAGATCATAACTCTACAAGAATGAAAAAGAGAGATGTAGGTCAATTCCTGGTCAAAAGCATATCTCTCATAATGAATGAATGACAAAATGCTTCTTTCAGAAGATATGTGAGTGTATATTTGCATATTATCTTGATTAAGAAGTAAAATAATAGCAGACACAAATTTAATGAATTAAACATTTTACAAAGCTTGAGAAACCTGAGACTGGGCTTATGTTTCTAATTTTAGGTCACAATCCAGTGTTTTCTACCTGAAGCGAATGCCGAAGAAAAACTTAATCAATGACTGGTTGAGTATCTTGTTATTTTATTCATGAAATACCCACCTTTAACATGAACTCAATTTTAATTAATTTAAATGAATTAATTAATTTTGCATCCCACCATGGTTACCATCCCTGCTTTCCTCCTTGTCCTGCTCAACACTTTCCCTCTTCCCCTCTCTCAATTCAACCCTCCTTTATTTCTCTTCAGAAAGGGGCAGGTCTCCCATGGATATGAACAGCCATGGAATATCTTCTCGGGAGGAGGTGCATCCCCAGGAGTCAGACAGGTTCCAGGAGAGGAGATAAGGATCAGGCTGGGGGCATAATGGGTGATCAGTCAGGGGTCATGGCTGGGAGACTCTTGCATCTGTGACTGACTAGCAACCAGGATATTTCTTTATACAATTCAGCAAAAAACACATTATCATTTCAAAAGAAATAATGATTATATCATTTTTGTCTCTGGACAAGTGTTACAAGTACAGAGAAAATAGGTATTATCAGTCTCAAATCATTTTAGGTTAGTCTAGTTTAAAAGCTTGAAAGCTCTCAGTGTGCAGGCTGATCTATCTATTCTTTTATTTTCTCCTTGTATATTAGTTAAAAGATCTCACAGTAAGTTTATATGAGAGTCTCCTTATGATTGGGAAATTTTATATTAATTTCATATTAATTTATAGACATGCATGCAAACATGCACACATACACTGTTTTCAGCAAACTGACTTTGTTATTAGGTTTTTCTTTTCTGGAGGAAATATCCAGGAGACTACATACAGGAGGAAGCCTGTAATCTACTCTGAAGCCAAGTCTACTGTTTTTGAGTTTGTTTAGGGGCAGGTGTGATAAGA
This sequence comes from Mus musculus, assembly GCF_000001635.26. NCBI lineage: Eukaryota > Metazoa > Chordata > Mammalia > Rodentia > Muridae > Mus > Mus musculus. Next base: position 47,061,436 of record NC_000069.6, on the reverse strand, counting down.
AAACTCTGAGGCTGTCCAACTTTTTGTGCTTTTCACAATCTCCATGGCAAGGGGACTCTTAGTAGGGTCAGATATGGTTAATGTAAAAGGTCACCGACAAATGCACTATGTAGAGATCAGAAATCCAATGTGAAAGAAGGCACAGTGGCAATTAGGGTCAGCTACACTGGATGGTGTCAAGCAGCTGTGCTGGCTTCATGGCTTTCATGTTTTATCACTGTCATGGCTGTGCCACATATCAAGTTGCACTAAGACTAGGCACCTCCTCTACTATTAAGGCTAGCTGAAAGAACCCAATAGTACCAAAGGGTCCCAAAAGCAGGCAATAGAGTCACAGACAGTCCCTGCTCCCACCAATAGGAGTCACACAAGAAGACAATGCTACACAACTATAACATACATACAGAGGGCCTAGGTGAGTCCCTTACAGGCTTTCAGTCTCTGTGAGCCCCTATGAACCCAGGTCAATTGATTCTGTAGGATGTTGTGTATTGTCTTTGACCACTCCTACTTATTTAATCCTGCCTTGCCCCCACCCCCCTTTTTTTGAAGGATTGTTTGAGCTCTGAATAATGTTTGCCTGTGACAATTTCCATCTTTTTCCATCAGTTGCTGAGTGAAGCCTTTCTGATGACTACTGGGCCAGGCAGCAATCCAGGGATATAGCAGATTATGATTAGGAGTCATTTCATTGACCTTTTTTCCAGTCCTTTTTGGTTCTATTTTTTGGTCTTTGAGTCCTGGCTCTTCAGAGAGTGTCATGGGTGGCGTCGTTCATGTCAAGGGTCTCAAGCTAGAACAGTCATTGGTTGCCTATTCCCACAATTTCTGTGCCATACATACAACAGCACATCTAGTAGGTAGCAACAATTGTAGGTCAAATGTTTTTGGCTCGGTTAGTGCTCTAATCCTTTCACTGGACAACTTGCCTAGTATATAGAGGGTGGCTGGTTTAATTTCCATATCTCCCATTGCTAGGAGTGTTAGCTTGTGTCACTGTTATAGATTCCTAGGAATTTCCATTAGACTAAGTTTCTAGCTTGTCCCATAGATGTACCCCTGCCCCCAGTTCCATTTGTCTCTTCCAGTAGTCTCTACACCCATCATCCCCAAACCTGATTCCTCCTCATTCCCATTATCCCTTCAAGACCCCATCCACCATCCACCAACATAGCCAATTCTATTTTCCCTTCACAGTGAGATTCATATATATTCCTCCTACCCCAATGCCTCCTTGTTACTGAGCATCTCTGTGTCTGGACTGTAGCATAGTTATCCATTACTGTACAGCTAATATCCAATTGTGAGTATATACCATGTTTGTCCTTATAGATATGAATTACCTCACTCAGTGATTTTTTTTTCTTGTCTATCCATTTGCCTGTGAACTTCCCGGTACCATTTTTTTAACAGCTGAATAATACTCCATAGCATAAGTGTATCACAATACCTTTATCTGTTCTTTGATTGGGAGACATCTAGGTTGTGCCAGTTTCTGATTGCTTTGAATAAGCTGCTGTGAATGTAGATGAGCAAGTGATCTTGTGGTATGGTGAAGCATCATTTGGGTATATGCCTAGGAGTGGTATAGCTGGATATTGAGGTAGATCTATTCCACAATTTCTGAGAAACTGCCATAATGATTTCCAAATAGTTGTAAAGGGAATTATAATTTAAATATTACCTTTTATTTAAATTAGTTTTATAATAAGAATTGCAGTAAGAAGATTAGTGGTCAGTATTTCAGGGGCTGATATCAGAATATAATACAATGTAACATATTTTTACCAGTAGTAACTGCATTGCAAAAGCTTAGATTGACTACATGAAATGTGTAAGTAGGTTACCAATTCACTTGAAAAATATTCTATGTAGGGTCTGCAGTCTTCTGACTCTTTAAAAGAATGTGATGTAGTATAAGAAAATGAGGAGATAGGATTCTAGCATGAAAATTGTTGTACATTTTCTACTCATGTCAAGAGCTGGAAACTAATGAAAGACAGATTTTCAGCCTAAAATGCCAATGAAAGTACTTACCTTTGACAGTGTCTTCCCTGCTCCTCCAGCTGTCTGTGGAAGCTATTCTTCTGTTATTATAAACATTTCACAATGACATTCTCAGTGATTCTTAATCTGTCATCTATTATTAGTCTCTGCAAGACTTAGAATCCCAGCAGATCTGTGCCTCATCTATCATGTTTTCAAGTATAAGGAGTCTTTCTAACAGAGAAGAGTTCTTATCCTAAAATTCAGCAAGAGTACAGGAACAAAATGCATTGAAAGAGGCAACCTGGTATTCTCTACTCTCCAAATTTAGATAGGCATTCAGACTATAGTATACCTATCTGTTTGATAATCTGTCAGTGACTAACATCTAGCAAAACACAAAATCATGACACGTGTTCTTAGACTGCAATATCCTGGGTCAATGTGTATTCACAGCACAACAAATAATATAGACTGGTCCTTCTGGCTGCTACACTCCGCTGAACAGTTTGTACACAATGGTCATTAATGTGTAGCATGTATATACGTGTGTCAAATGTGTTCTAATATGTGCTGCATTTGCACATACAAGAACCATATTTGCACATACAAGACTGCAGTCTGCAATTCTTCATGGGAAGAGCATTTTTCTAGTAAACTGTGTATGACTAAAAGGGGATCCTTTGGAAAAAATGGAGCCTAGCTACTTAAGGCTATCTCACTATTTTTCAAGACAGGTCTTAAAATGCTTCACTTTCTGTGATTATGGTGACATAAAACCAGGTCAAACATAAATATTTAAGTAGTAATTGGAGATTTAGGATCTCTCAAACTTAAAAGACTATATTATATAGGGCCAGCTAGAATGTTTACTAGGTAGAGACACTTGTTTCCTGTCATAGCATATAAGCAGGCACATACATACTCACACATATATGCCTTCATATATTAAATAATAAATATTCTCATTGTGAACATAATGAGCTTTCTCAATGAATAAGACTTGAGTTTTGTTTAAATTATCCCGAAAAGAATAGGTAATATAAATATAAGGGACTACTTGCAGCATTCCTACTGTTGGGGGACGAGATCACAACTAGGATCAAGAAATGATTCTCCAAAATTAAATACACACATATGCATACATACATTTTTAAACACACAGATAAACATACACACATATATGGACTAAGTCTATTTCTCTGTGTTCAGGATTTAGTTCTTTTTAGAATTTGTTTTACATTTATTTATATTGTTTGTGCCTATAGGTCAGGAAACAACTTCAATGATTTGGTTCTGTCTTTATACCTTGTAGTTTCCACTGTTTGATAAAGGTTACAGGGCATGGCATGAAACAACTTTACCACTAAGCGTTCCAGCCAGTTAGTACATTTGTTTGTCTAAGACTGAGCAATTTTCAGGGTATCACATGAAGAGACATATTTTGACTTGTTTGAGATATTTGGTGATCATAGATGGCTTACATCATAAGTATAAGAAAATTCACTATCTGCCTGGACACATCGAAGCATATACTACTGGCATATTTAACTTAATTGGGTCTGTTATAAGAAAGGACATTAAGTAGCTAAAAAAGTCTTACAAATTGCATTTTAGTTCCCTAGCTAAGAATTCCAAGTGTGTGTGTGTGTTTTTTTTTTTTTTTTTTTTTTTTTTACAGAGATTGATATTATATCCCTAGCAGGGATATGAGCATCTGGAAAAGCAAGACTAGTATCTTGCTTGGTTAGTTGGTTCTTGTTTTAATCTTCTGATTTATTCTCCCATTGTTTTAGCAAGGACTTAACACTTTATTATACAAGTCTTTCACTAGTTTGATTAGTCTTTTACCAAGATTATTTTGAGATTATTGTGGTGAAAGTATCTTTTGGTAATTTCTATGTAAGTACCTTTGTCATTTACATATAGATGGGTTACTGAACTTTGTATGTTAATTTTGTACCCTGCCATGTTGCTGAAAGGGTTCACCAGAAGATAGAAATTTATTGGTAATGCTATCAGGATCGTTTTATTTATAATTCATATCTGAAAATAAAGATACCTTGACTTTTTTTCTTTCCTATTTGTATTGTCATTATCTCATTCAGTTGTCTTATTGCTATAGATAAGACTTCAATTACTACTTAGTATAGGTATGGAGCCAGGATATATTCTTGTCTTGTTGTTGATTTTAGTATAATTGTGAGTTTCTCTCTTTTTAAGGTGATATTGGCTGTGGGCTTTCTATTACTTGCCACTTTTTTAAAAAAGATATTTCCTTCATATTGTTAGTCTTACCAGTACTTTTTTTAAGTGTAAAACTTTGTATTAATTAGTACTGTAAATCAAACAAAATAATATAAATCAAAACAAAATAAGTTACAGACTGCATGTATCTGCCTGATATGATGGTCTGAAAACTACAGAGTTGTTGTAGATGACTCTAATGAGTCAAGAGAGCTAGCATCCAAAACAAGTATATAATTTCCATCAAAACTTACATTCCTGGATACTCGAGACCAGCTGAGCATTCCTATTATACATTTAATTAGATTATATGTAGGGAAATCAATCCTAAATATGAACTACACATTTTGGTCATGGTCCACATAAAAAGAAATAGAAGAAAGATTTTTTAAAAAAATTTTTATTAGATATTATCTTCATTTACATTTCAAATGCTATCCCAAAAGTCCCCTATACCCTCCAACTGCCCTGTCCCCCCTACCCACCCACTCCTGCTTCTTGGCCCTGGCATTACCCTGTACTGGGGCATATAAAGTTTGCAAGACCAAGGGGCCTCTATTCCCAATGATGGCTGACTAGGCCATCTTCTGCTACATATGCAGCTAGAGACACAAGCTCTGGGGGTACTGGTTAGTTCATATTGTTGTTCCACCTATAGGGTTGCAGACCACTTCAGCTCCTTGGATACTTTCTCTAGCTCCTCCATTGGGGGCCCTATGTTCTATCCAATAGATGACTGTGAGCATCCACTTCTGTATTTGCCAGGCACTGGCCTAGCCTCACACGAGACAGCTATATCAGGGTCCTTTCAGCAAAATCTTGCTGGCATATGGATACAGAAAATGTGGTACATTTACACAATGGAGTACTACTCTGCTATTAAAAGCAATGAATTTATGAAATTCTTGAGCAAATGGATGTATCTGGAGGATCTCATCCTGAGTGAGGTAACCCAGTCACAAAAGAAGTCACTTGATATGCATTCACTGATAAGTGGATATTAGCCACGAAACAATATTACCCAAGATACAATTTGCAAAACACAAAAAAAATCAAGAAGGAAGACCAATGGATACATCATTCCTCCTAGAATATGGAACAAAATTCCCATGGTAGGAGTTACAGAGACAAAGTTTGGAGCTAAGACAAAAGGATGGACCATCCAGAGACTACCCCATCCAGGTATCCATCCCATAATCAGAAGAAAGATTTTTGCTTTATTATTGCTTCTCCTCAATCTCACTGTCAAGTTCCTCTACCTTGTTTTGGGGACTGGTATTTAATCAAACTTCTTCCAATGTATACAAAGATCTTGCAACTCTCTAGGAATCCACCACGATTCAGCCTAGATTGACCTGTAAAGGTAGTTATTCTTGTAGACCAAGCTGCTACTAGATTCTCACTCTTTCTATTATGAGACAGCCACTATTGGACTGCACAGACTACACTTTTCTTGTTCTTGCCAGACTTGTGGTTACCTTCATGTCCTGCCAAGAATAGCATCTTAAGTGGGCATTGAGTATCATAAACTTAGGTATACATATTTGTGCTATAGCTATTTTACCGACTGTATAGTTCCCTTAGTTTTCACCATGATAGTTGAAGAGACTTCAACACAAAGTCAGCAACCTTTAGAGGACTCCAGTATCTCTTAGAAATGACTATGCCTCAGAATTCCTGCTGTGCTCACTCAGTCCCAATAAGAATCATTGTCTTTCTGCTTACACCTATGGTATTCCATACTAAGTAACCAGGGCCTCTATGATATTATATTTCTAAAATCACCTATACTGTACATTATAAAACTCTCAATATGTATTATGTATGTTACATGTGTGTATACATGCACTAATAAATATAAATAGAACCCATTGAGTAAGAGTTGACAAGCATGAGAGAACTCAAGGGACTGTAAAGATGAGGAGGTTGGAGGGATGAAATGGAGAAGGAAAATGATCTAATTCTATTAAAAATGTAATTTTATTGGTTCCCCCCTCTATTATTGCTGCTTCCTCTTTTTTTTTCTCTTACACCCTGATATTAGTGGTCCTGTCAAGAGCATGGCATCATTCAAAGATGATATTCCATAAGAATCAGTACATGTTCAGGTCCAAAACCAAGAATGTGACCCATTGATGAGAAGCAGGGCAAGTTTGAGTTGGGCATCTCCTGTTGGAGATGAACTCAGATCTCAAGGCTCAGCTATGAGACCTTAGTGTCATTGAAGGGAAGGAAAATGAAGATGGTGATAGTTGAAAACTATCATATTTTTTGTACCAGTTCCTTAGCTTAAACATTTTTGGAAAACATAAGATTGGCTCACTCATAAATTGGAGAATAAGTTTAGTTGGAAACATGTAGTCTTCACTGTTTAGAGGAGGGTTGTCATTATGTCACCTTGACAAAGCCTTCCAGGAAATAAAGGAAAGTGTCCCAAAAAATGTGTCCTGACTGCAGGGCTCAATGACATCCAATTTTAGGACTGGTCTTCCCAAGTAAAACTGTAGGTAAGAGAATCATGTGAAAAGATAGCAGCTGGCTAATGAAGGCTCAGTGTTAGACAAAGCACAGCAAAACAAACTGGAGCACAGGGCAAAGCTTTTCCTGGTATGTTAAAGGCTCATAGATAAGAATGTTAATTTTTTTTTTCACTTAGTGTTCCCATTTATTTTTTTTTTCAGGTTTGATTTGTATTCATTTATTTATTTTCCATTTTTTATTAGGTATTTAGCTCATTTACATTTCCAATGCTATACCAAAAGTCCCCCATACCCACCCACCCCCACTCCCCTACCCACCCACTCCCCCTTTTTGGCCCTGGCATTCCCCTGTACTGGGGCATATAAAGTTTGCAAGTCCAATGGGCCTCTCTTTCCAGTGATGGCCGACTAAGCCATCTTTTGATACATATGCAGCTAGAGTCAAGAGCTCCGGGATACTGGTTAGTTCATAATGTTGTTCCACCTATAGGGTTGCATATTCCTTTAGCTCCTTGGCTACTTTCTCTAGCTCCTCCATTGGGAGCCCTGTGATCCATCCATTAGCTGACTGTGAGCATCCACTTCTGTGTTTGCTAGGCCCCTGCCTAGTCTCACAAGAGACAGCTACATCTGGGTCCTTTCAATAAAATCTTGCTAGTGTATGCAATGGTGTCAGCGTTTGGATGCTGATTATGGGGTGGATCCCTGGATATGGCAGTCTCTACATGGTCCATCCTTTCATCTCAGCTCCAAACTTTGTCTCTGTAACAAGAATGTTAATTTTGAATTTCCAGTGTTCAATTGTTCAATTGTAACAAAATCATTAAAAAATGCCATTCATAACACATACACACACACACACACACCACTGATCTAATAATATTTCATTAAATATAAATTATTAATAGCAAAATAAGACTTTCAACACTTATATAAATATTTCTCATGTTGAAATTATTTTTTGTTCATGATTGAATCTATATGCTCTTCAGTCTACAACCATTCTGTATTATTCTTTCACCTTGTGGAATGTCAACAAATAGAATACTCCTTGTTATGTTAATAGAAAAATGACAACAAGGATATTCATGACTTGGAAATAGTTTGCTAAGGTTTGCTGACATTATCTTTGATCTTTTTCATCTAGTAACCATGCTGAGTTAACTGTGTCCCACAGTGTCATGGTTTGTTTACCATACTAGAGCAAATTTTTGAGGAAAAAAATAAAACAACAAATATCCCCTTCAAATTTAACTCATTTACTCATTTCTCCATTAAAACTATACATATAATGGACATCTTCCTTAAATATATTTTATGGGTTTTCTTTCTTGTCTGTATATTTTCACAATTTCTTATTTATAATAATTTAAACTAACTAACTAACTAACTATACACTTTCTAGTTAATATCTATCTAATAAAGTTTTAGACTCACCAGAATATTTTAATTGCTTTTTGTACGTTGAGTGACTAATCTTGATTTTTCAACTTGACTATACCTGTAAATGACAAAAATACAAGCAATTTTGTTAAGAACTTTTAAATCATATTATCTACATGATAACACAGTTTAATCTGGTCCACTCCTCTTGTGGGAGCCCATATTAACAGACATGAAGGAAGGGAAAAATCTCTTTGTGTGTTTGTTCTCATATTTGTTGCTGGAGCCAGTATTCAGTTCACCTTACACAGGATACCAGGGTAGATTTAAGACAATAACTCTGTAGGAATTCTCTTGGACTCCAGTCCCAGACTGGGGCTGTAGAGATATCCCATCAGGATTAAATAGCTACTGTATTCTTGGCCTTTCTATTCTGAGACAGCCATTCTCTAATCACAGAGTATAGCCTAGCATATATAGCCACTCTATCAGCTCTGTTCTTACTAATGTACATATTTAAATCATTCATAAATTCCTTCTCACTGGGTTTAAATTCACATACTGTGTAACTAAAGTTAAGTAGAATGCTGACTTGTTTTAAGGTCTGCTTCCTTCTAACCACTCTTCCACATTATTTTCCCCTAGAGAATCCAGCCTGTCATGCCAAAGTCCACTGCTACCATGCCATATTGGCAAAGGCAATTTAATGTACGTACAACTGAATTGTACTAAAGTGTTGCACACTGGAAGTGGGACTCAGTTTTGTAGTTATCTGTTTACTGCCTTTAATTTTTCTTTATCTCCATTCTCTTCTTTAAGTTTATGATCTCATCAAAACATTTTTAATATACCTTACTGCTTGGTGATGTAGCTTCATGGACAGTATTCTGGTCTAACATACACAGCACGGTTTATTCCATGATATCACACAAACCTTAGTTCCAAGATATATGCACACAGGGAGCCCATACTTTGGTGCCTGAAAGCAGTAAGACCAGTACTGGTATAAGGTCATCTCCAACTTCACAGCAAGATTAAGGTCAGTCTCTGCTAAATGGAAATTTGTCTGAAATGAAATAGTAATAGTGAGAGTCTTCAATACCCTGCTCAACAACAAGAGGTCATCAGACAAAATCAAAACATAAAAATGGTAAAGCTAACAGACAATATAAACCAAATGGTCCTAACACATATTTATAGAACTTTTATTTAAATACAATGAAGTATATCTTATTCTCTGTAGATCATCGAATGTTCTTCAAAAGTGACAATATACTTCATTAAACACCAAGTCTCAACAAATTAACAATATACACTAGTCTTCCACCACCAACAAAAACCAAACCAAACCAAAACAAAACAAAAAACCATCAACAACAAAAATTGAATTAACTCCATGAATCTTTAATACAAAAATTAAATCTAGATATCAGCAACAAGAAAAACAGCTAAACTGTACTGAAAACTTCTCAACTAAATGAAAAATAGGGCAAAACAGGAGGAAAGAAATCAAAGATGACTTTATAGAAAACAATGGACAACAAATATGGCGGCTACAGCTGCGACGCTGACGAACGCTGAGGCGGTGGCGGTGGCGGCGACGGCAGTGAAAAGGGCTGTGAGGATTCCTCGGTGCGGTTGTCAGGAGATATAACAGACTTTCAACTTAAAGAAAGAAAGAAAAAAAAAAAGCACCAAGATGGGTGAAAAGAAACCAGAGCCTTTGGACTTTGTAAAAGATTTCCCGGAATACCTGACCCAGCAGACGCATCATGTGAACATGATTTCGGGATCTGTTAGTGGGGACAAAGAAGCAGAGACTCTTCAGGGAGCTGAAGCAGATGGCGATCAAAATGGCCTTGATCACCCGTCTGTTGAAGTTTCCCTGGATGAAAACTCAGGAATGTTAGTAGACGGGTTTGAGAGGACCTTCGATGGGAAGCTCAAGTGTCGGTACTGCAACTATGCCAGCAAAGGAACGGCCAGGCTCATTGAGCACATCAGGATCCACACAGGCGAGAAGCCTCACAGGTGTCACTTATGTCCATTTGCATCTGCTTACGAGCGCCACCTGGAATCCCATATGCGCTCTCACACTGGGGAAAAACCATACAAATGTGAATTGTGCTCCTTCTGCTGCAGTGACCGAAGTAACCTGTCCCACCATCGAAGGCGCAAACATAAAATGGTACCAATTAAAGGTACCAGGTCTTCCTTAAGCAGCAAGAAAATGTGGGGGGTTTTACAAAAGAAAACAAGCAATCTGGGGTATAGCAGAAGAGCACTAATCAACTTAAGTCCACCTTCCATGGTGGTCCAGAAACCAGACTACCTTAATGATTTTACACACGAAATCCCAAATATTCAGACTGACTCCTATGAAGCTATGGCTAAAACTACACCAACTGGTGGCCTGCCAAGGGACCCCCAAGAACTCATGGTTGACAACCCTTTGAATCAGCTCTCTACTTTAGCAGGACAGTTCTCCAGCTTGCCACCAGAAAACCAAAACCCTGCCTCTCCTGATGTAGATGCCTGCCCTGATGAAAAGCCTTTCATGATTCAGCAACCCTCTGCCCAAGCAGTTGTCTCTGCTGTGTCAGCAAGTATTCCTCAGAGCTCCTCCCCCACAAGTCCGGAACCGTGGCCATCACATAGTCAGAGGAACTACAGTCCAGTGGCAGGGCCCAGCAGTGAACCAAGTGCCCACACCAGTACTCCCAGCATAGGAAACAGCCAGCCAAGCACTCCAGCTCCAACCCTGCCGGTGCAGGATCCTCAGCTTCTACACCACTGCCAGCACTGTGACGTGTACTTTGCAGACAACGTCCTTTACACTGTCCATATGGGGTGCCATGGGTATGACAGCCCCTTTCAGTGTAACGTATGTGGGTACAAATGTAAAGACAAGTACGATTTTGCCTGTCATTTTGCAAGAGGGCAACACAACCAGCACTGAACACAATCAACATTGTTCTCACTTGGTTTGGCCTTTTGGGAGTTTGTAGTTTGGTTTTTAGTTTGATCATCCCTAATAAGGTATATGCTAATTTAAAATTTATACATTCTAGTCTATAAAATAGAAGTTTGATAGTGAAAAAGGGTTTTGTTAACTTTTCATAAAAGTCTGGTCAGGGTTATTTATGCATTAGATAGTTAGATGCATTGCTGTCTTTTTCATTTAGACCTATGAGAGTTAAAGTACAGTTGTAATCAGTTTCCTACACTTGTCCATAAGGACTCCCAGGGTTATCTGTACTCCTGATGCTTCAGGATATACATTACAGCTAATGTTCTTTCTGCCATATGTCAAAATGGCACACTTCTCATAAAATCTTTTATAACATTTCAGTGTTTATAGACAAACTGCCTTTAAGTTTGCTCCTAATTAAAATACTATTTTCATTCACATAACTTAAGTTGAATTAGTTTCATTACAACCAAAACCAGTAGTTATTTCAGTGTAATAAATATTTCTCTTCAAGGAGAAACAAAACAGTTCTTTCAAATTTAAATTATAAAATGAAAATCTTGGAAGTTGAAATTTGGGGCTAAATTGAAAATTGTGTTTGGTATTTGAAATATCTATTCATTTAATGTGTAAACCTGTTAGTTTTTAGCTTTTCATTTATATATGTATTTATATATTTTGAGTATTATTTTAAAGCCACAGGTAAATATACTAGAGTGCTAGATGCCTTTTTTCAATCTGAATCTTTCATGTAAATTCTGCATTCACCTGTTACTGGTGTCAGGTAAGATTGACAGCCACACTGATTATTTTATTCTTCCCAGTCTTTGATGACCAAAGAGGAAGTGAGCGCATCATCCCACTGAGATGCTTCCAGAGCCTCCGAGGCTCCTTTCCTGCCCTCTGTGCATAATTGCCCGTAATGTCCACGAAGGGTTGGTCTAGAAACCCAGAGACGTAATAAGTGAGGAAACAGCTACAAACCCAGAGCATGCCCAGACAGAGCCTCCTTGCCTCTCCAGAGCAGAGCAGGCCATGGAAGTCCTCCCTGTGAGTCTTTATGGACAGAGACGGTGGGATCGTCCCCACAGTGGGAAAGGATAAATAGAGTTATTATGAAGCACATTTAAATGTGTCATTTAACTTACTTAGAATTAGAGTGGTTCATTTTATATAGGAAGCCATTATTTTTGTATTGTGTAATAAGTAGCTTACTCTGAAGAGAGCCTGGCAAAACAATAAAACATTGTCACTTAAAAAAAAAAAAAAAAGAAAACAATGAAAGTGAATACAGAGTATAGACAAACTTACAATACACACACACACACACACACACACACACACACACACACAAAATAAAAATAAAAATAGAAATAAAACAGGTGCTAAGAGGCAAGTTCAAGGCATTAATTACCTATATAACACATTGCAGAGATCTCACAATTAGCAACTTAAGAGCATATCCGAAATCTCTGGGGGAAAAAAAGAATGAAAGAAAGAAAGAGAGAGAAATAAGGAAGGAAGGAAGGAAGGAAGGAAGGAAGGAAGGAAGGAAGGAGGGAGAGAGAGAGAGAGAGAGAGAGAGAGAGAGAGAGAGAGAAAGAAAGAAAGAAAGAAAGAAAGAAAGAAAGAAAGGAAAGAAGGAAGGAAGGAAGGAAGGAAGGAAGGAAGGAAGGAAGGAAGGAAAAGACAAGCAAGGCAAGAAAAACAAATCACACCAAGATGAGTATGTGACAAGAAAAACAAACAAGTAACCAAACAGGGCTGAAATCAATAAAATAGAAATAAATATAACATTACAAATATTAATGACCAAATAGTTGTTTATTTGAGAAAAACAAGAAGATAGCTAAAACTTTACTTAAACTAAATAAAAATCAGAGAGAATATCCATATTAACAAAATCAGAATGAAAGGGGGCATAGAGATAGGCAGAAAGAAATCTAAAGACTCTTAGGGGCATACTTAGGGATATACTCAGTACTGCAACAAACTTAAAAATCAAACTGAAATGGATAAATTTATGATATGTACAACTTACTAATGTTAAATCAGGACCAGATAATTGATTTGGATAGACCTATAAATCTGAATGAAACAGAAGCTGTCAATGTCAGTCTTCCAAGCAGAAATAGGCCCAGGAATAGACAGTGTCAATACAGAATTCTACCTGACTTTCAATGAAGAACAAATGCCAATATTGCTCAGAATATTCCACAATATAGCAACAGAAAGAACATTGCGAAATTCACCTCAATACCAAATCCAAAAAAGATTCAACAATAAAACAGAGAATTACAGAACAGTAGCCCTCATAAGCCAAGATGCAATACTCAATAAAATGTTTGCAAACTGAATTTGAGTACACATCAAAAAGATCATCTATTATGCTCAAGCAGGATTCCTCCCAGAGATGCAGGGATGGTTTATTATATGAAAATCAATAAATGTTACCTATGTAGAGAAACAGAAAACAAAAAACACATGATTATTTCACTAAATGTGCAAAAGGCCTTTCACAAAATTCTGAACTATATTATTATAAAAGACCTGGAGAAATTTGGGTTCCAAGGGACATAAAAAAAACATTGTGAAGTCAGCTCACAAGAAGTCCATAACCAACATCAATTTAAATGGGGAGAAAATCAAGCATTTCTACTAAAATTAGGAACAAGATAAGGTTCCTTACTCTCTCCTTATCTGTCCAACATAAAACTTGAAATCTTATAAGAGCAATATGACAACTCAAAGAGATCAAGAGAATATAAATTATCAGGGTAAATGTCAAAGTATCCTTATATGCAGGTGATTCAGTCATATAAGTGACTAAAAATTCTATCAGCTGATAAAAACATTCAACAAAATAGCTGGATACAAAATGAATTTATAAAAATCAGTAGCCCTCCTATACACAAATCATAAACAGACTGAAAAAGAAAACAGAGGAAAACATATTTTATAATTAGCTTAAAAATATCTTGGGATAACTTTAATCAATCAGGTGAATGGCTTGTGTGATATCCTGTTGTTGCTCTGTGTCATGGAGATTCTACAGCTTAGGATCAGCCGGACTGGCCCTTGCACACATCTCAACCAATTTTACTTAATATAGATTTGAGGAATGGGCCAATTTAAACCCTTGATATGGGCTTGGGTGATAGCTAAGCTAGTCACTTCGCAGGCTCTTCCTTATTCCCATCACCAGGGGAATTTCCCAGTGCTGCTCTGGCAAGGCCACCAAATATAGTCATCTGCAGAAGGCAAGGTCAGCTCCCCTACTCTCATGCCCTCAAGCCAGCTCACTCATTCCTTCAAGGCCATCACCACTGTGCTTCCCAGTCAAGGCCTGGTGCCCACTCACTCCCTCAAGTGCTGTACCTTACAAGGAGGCTGAACCAGCTCTCCTGATCTTATACACTTGAGTCTGGCAAGCAGGTGCCTTCTCTGTCTATGCTAGCTCTACTGCCACTCCAATTCTTGACAGACCTTAATAGAACAATATTCAACACCATATGGAAAACAACAACAACAACAACAACAAAAACCCCGGGATAGCTAACACAATCTCGAAATCTTGAAAAATAAAAGGACGTTTAGAGTTATTACCATCTCTCATTTCAAGTTGCACTATCAAGCAATAGTAGTAAGTACCATATAGTATTGGCCTCCAAATAGATACAATGATCAATGGTAAGGAATTAGAGACGTAGACATAAATCCACACAGCTATGAACACCTGATTTTTCTATAACGAACCCAAAAATATACACTGAAGAAAAGAGAGAATCTTTAACAAGTGATGTGGTCAAACTGGATGTTTGCATGTAAAAGAATGCAAACAGATGCATATTTATCATATTGCAAAAACTCAAGTCCAGGTGGATTAAAGACCTCAGTTCAAACCAGATACATTAAGCCCAATAGAAGACAAAGTGTTGAATAGCCTTGAACAGATTGACAGAGAAGGCAACTTTCTGAACACAATAACAATATCTAAGGCACCAAGAACAACAAATAATTGGGACCTCATGAAACTGATAGGCTTCTGTAAGTCAAAGTACACCATAAATAGCACAAATAGCAGCCTACAGAATGATAAAATGTTTTTGCCAACTTTATATCTGATAGAAGAATAATACACAAAATATATAAATAATATAATAAACTATTAAAAAACTAAATATTTTAATTTTTAAAAATGTGGTATAGACCTAAACTGAAAATTCAACAGAGAAACTTAAATGTCTGAGACATATATAAACAAATTTTCAAAATCTTTAGCTATAAGGGAAATACAAATCTAAATTACTCTGTGATCCCATCTTGTGCCTGTCAGAATAGCTAAGATTAATAACACAAGTCACAGCTTATGCTAGCAAGAATATGGAGCAAGGAGAACACAGATTCTTTGGTATCAGGAATGCAATCTTGTATGACAAATATGAAATTCAAAATGGCAGGTCCTCAGAAAGTTTGGAAGCAGTCTAGCTCAAGATTAAATTATAATACTCTGGGTCATATATCCCCCAAAGCTCTCGCTGACTACAAGGACACTTACTTAACTACATTCATTTCAGCTTTACTCATAATAGGCAGTAACTGAAAAAAACCTAGATTTCCCTCAGTTGAATAATGGATAAAGAAGATGCAGTACACTCATATAATGGAGTGTTACTCAGCTGTTACAAGACGAAATTGTGAATTTGTAGGCAATTGGATGGAAGAAGAAAAAATAATCACCCTGAGTGAAGTATCACAGATCCAGAAAGATAAATCTGGCATATTTGATTATAGTGGATATTATCTGTTAAGTAAATGATAACAAAGCTACAATCCATAGACTTAGAGATAAAAGTATGAAAGTAGAAGTCTATGGGTACTCACAGATTTCTTTTGGTGGGGAGAGGAGATATCATAGTTCTTACTGAGGAACTTGGGGGTGCATGAAAATGCAAGCAGGAGAATCTGGTGAGATGGAAATGTGATGGTAGGATAGAATTCAGAAGAGATGGTTAGAAATGGAGGGACAGTTGATGGGTTGTGTGAAAACCTTCTTCAGAGTAAACTGCCAAAAATGTATGAAGGATGGTTAGTAATGAGGGATTAGGAGTATTAACTGGCCATCCCTTCCCACCAGGTGAGGCTTCCAGTGGTTGGACTTAGTTAAATTAAATTGAATTGTTGGCCAAGGGGATTGCGTGGAAATCTCCAAACAACCCAGGATGTTGCTAAGGCAAAAGATTGCTCTTGGAAAACTGACAGTGGGGCATCATTAGCTAAGACGGCACCATACAACTCATTGGATATGGAGACATTAAAAGTGGTGCCTACAAGGATTCTTCACACTATGGCACAGTCTGTTTGATGAAGAACGTTACTCTGTGAGATACCAAAAGAGAAACATGGAGACCATCTTACACATAAAACTTTTATATGCAATTTTTACTCTCTGCAAAAGAAAAGAAATGCAAGGGCAGTGATTGTACAGACAGTGTAGAATAACCAACCAATGACTAATTTGACATAGGGCCTACTCCAGGAGAAGAAGCCCATACCAGACACATTGCTTGAATAACCAAGAATGAGGGACTAGATGGCCAGGAGACCTAGGGTAAAAGCAAACATACCTGGATTCAAAAACAAACAAAACAAAACAAAACAAACAAGCAAATAATAACAATAACAAAAGCCAAATATGGTTAAAATGAATCCTAATAGTACATTGCTATGCTCATATGCTTATGGTATACTTGTATGATAAGTGCCTTATTTAGTCATCATGAGAAAGGCTTCCCCTGATATAGATCAGAACAGATGAATGGACCGACCAACATCTAGACATTTTACCGAGAGAGAGATCAACCATAGATCTCCATAAAATCTTTCCAATTAGAACTCAGGGGATCCCGAGAAGGAGGATGCAGATAGAATGTAAGGGCAAGAGGGTGTGTAGGACACTAGGCTACTAGATACTCTCAGTTAACCAAGCAAGGTTAGTATAAGCTCACAAAAACTGAAGCACATGACCTCCATGGATCTAATCCAGGTCACCTGTAAATATATTGTAGCTTTTAGCTTAATATTGTCATGGTAATCCTGTCTGTGAGAAATATGGTGTCTATAAATCCTGTACATGCTCTTGGGAATCTTTTCCACTTGTTGGTTTGCCATGTTCCCTATCAGAGTCAACTGGGGGAAGGCTTCCTTTAGCCTACCTGCAGGGCACTGTAAACAAGTTTTTGGGAAACACAATTAGCATGAGAACAGAAGCTGATACATCCCTCTCACCTTGTCCACTAAAAAGTCATTTCCTGTCCAATATACATTGAATGTAATTATAAAAGTCATGTAAACTGTGAGGTATGAATACACTAAGAGTCCAGTCCATCAATTTTGTCAAAATAAAGTACTCTACCATCTATCCTGACTTAAAGTGTTTACAATTTCATAACTGACTTATGTTCTGACTTCAAATTGTATTACCATCTAAGAACCATCCTTTCAAATCTATATCATTTTCCTCCATGCTAAATGACTTAATTTATTCCATAAGAAAGATGGCAATGATGAATTTTAAGGATTCAAAAACTATCAAAATTTATTGTCTAATTTTAGCTGGAGTTTTGTCTTGGATACTTTTGAGTCCAAGCCAGTTATAGGTCTCTTCCATGTTGAGGAATCAACAGATTAAGGTAACTGTCTTGTTCAATATTTTAGAATTTTTCTTTTCTGTATCCAAGATCATCAGGGGGTCTTCCCCTGTCGAATCTGTTCTATATAACTCAAGAAAGGGCCCAAAGTCTTCTATCCCTTCCTGTCAACACAAATACAGTGCCTCTCCCGAAAAATAGCATGACCTTGATCCATTAAACCAAAATCATTAAAGATATAGATTGAATGAATTTAATAGATTGACCTCACTCCCAGATGAATTTTTATATTACCACCAAACGTAAAACCACACATATTTGATAATTAAAACAATTCAAAGTAATTAATACAATCTAAACAAATATTGCCTGTTGAGATAGTGCTCCCCAACCATCTCCTGCTTCAACCTACATAAGACCAAGGCCTAAGTTATTCATTCATCTGTAAACTTAAATTCTCCCTTCTATGGAGATTAATATCTCCATTGTTCACATGTTTAAAATCCAACACTTCACTTGATTTTCAGGACGAAGATTGAATATAGTTTGACAGTTTACTACAGTGTTAATGGTGGTCATTAGTTTTTGTTTTGTTTTGTGTTTTGTTTTTTGTGTTTTGTTTTTTCATTTCTGTGGAGCCAAGGGTGATGGTGAGTGTCTGTTTCCCCTTTCCTTGCCTCTTTTGTTTAGATGACAGTATGTACCACTCTGCCCTATTTGCGGTTCTGAGAACTGGACCAGAGTCTATACATTCTAAGTTGACATTTTACTGAGTTATATTTCATTCGCTAGACCAATTTCCTGTGAAATCTTTTCCCATTCCTAGCACTCATGAGGCAGAATTTCATTATCCATACTTCTGCCACACTGCTGCAATCCTATTCTCCAACATACACATCAGAACAATCCTTAACATTAAGCTTTGCTTAAAAATACGACAAGCTTACTAGTCTACAACTCTTCAAATTCCTCCAACTACCAGCACTGATGATATATAAATCACACAGTCAATTAATCATAGCAATAGACCCACATCTCAATGCTCATTTTCTGTATTCTTTTGCATTTTGTATAGTGATATATTTGACAAAATCATCCTATTTTCTACACTATGAGGGTATACGTCCACAGCATGAGGCATTTGCTGACGATGTGTCCATGGATTAAAAACAAACAAACAAACAAACAAACAAACAAAAAACCCCAGAGATTAATACACACTGGTGCTCAGTTAGTTCTGTACTTTATATCCTTTATTTCCATCTGAGACTCTTGTCCACATATATTTTTACTCACATACATTTATTTGAGTTTCAGTGAATACTGTATGTGTGGAAAGTAAATTAGTTCATTATCTATCACAGTGAAAAACACAATGTTCAAGACAATTTACAAAAGAAAAAAAATGGCACTTGTTTTCAACCTGTGTATCATTGGAAACCACAGATATTTACACTAGGATTGATAACATAAGTAAAATTACAGTTATGGAGTAACAAAAACATGAGGGACTATATCCAAAGGGTCGCAACATTAGGAAGGGTGAGAATGCCTGATTTACAAGGTTGTAGTCCTTGAGCACAAAGAGGAATTAGCAGGAAACAGGAGGTCAGAACAGTCACTGTGGGCTTACACTCAAACAGAAAGCAGAACACAGAGTCCAAAGTATCTGGCATTCTTTGAAATATCAAAGCCCCCCCTCAGTCACAAACCCACCTTCACAAGCCTAAACCTTCAAATCATCCATAAATAAGTGCCGGTAAAGACCAAGATTTCCATTGTCTGAGAGCTGTAGAGGACACCTCATTTGGATAGCCATAATTCCATAGTTTATTTGTTATTTATAGACTACAGGTGCCATCAAAAATTGCACATCTTCTTCAGTATCTGCCCTGAAGTTTTCAAATTCTCTAACAATTCACTGCATAAATTTGATTTAGAGTTTTGAAATTCATGGTTGGAGAAAATTCATATGTAATCCTTGGCTATCATCAGAAATGAAGGGAATATTTGAAGAAAAATCATGATATCTATTGAAATATAATAAAGATTTTTACATATTGCTTAATATTTTTTATATTTGATGAGCAAAGAAATGGCATTCTGAAAATTTTCACTTAGATCTCTATCAGATCAGCTTTAATTAGAGGTGTCAAAGGTAATGAAAGTGGGTCTTACTGAAAAAGTGGCATCTCTGCTGAAATCAGAAGTAAGGGAGCTATGTCTGCAGACAATGGGGACAAGTGAATAATTTTTTTCATAGATTACTGTCAAATTTTAATAAAATTTGCATATAAAATGTTGCATACAGATATGATGATGATTAGCAATAATCAGAGAGTGCAAAAGAGATATCAAGTAGTTACTATTTTATGCTCTCTAGTCATGTTTAAAGTATGGGCTTCAAAATTTGAGACACTCATATAAAATTAAAAGCCTGAAGTAGTCATCTTGAAGGAAGAACACATCAAATGATTATCAAATAAAAAACTGTTATCACTGAAAACATGTACACAAGTAACATAGGGCTCTATTGATATACTTAGGAATATATATATATATGCATATATATTGGAATTATTGGAATGTATATTAGGAATATATATGTGTGTTACATTCATATGTATGTATAAATTAATTAATATTCATATATATGTGTGTTACAAATATATACATATATATATATATACATATATATATATATATATATATATATTTAACAAGAGCTATTGTAAAAGAAGGCCATAATTCTGAAACAGCGCAATGAAAGTAAGTATGAAATAATCTTGTATAGTTTCCTGTAATAGCATATAATGTATACTTCATTATGGGAGTGGGTGGGTACGGGAGCAGAGCACGGGAAGGGTATAGTGAACTTTCAGGATAGCATTTGAAATATAAATAAAGAAAATATCTAATAAAAAATTAAAAGGACCAAATTATAAAAACAACCATAATTAATAACAATCTTAGGGTTTTACTGATGTGAACAGACACCATGACCAAGGTAACTCTAATAAAGATAACATTTCACCAGGGCTCACTTACAGATTCAGCCATTATCTCCAATGCAGAAGCATGGCAGCATCCAGGCAGGTATGGTGTAGGAGGAGCTAAGAGTTTTAACTCTTGTTCCTAAGGCGACTAGTTAAAAACTGGCTTCCAGGAACCTAGGGAAAGGGTATTAACCACATAGGGAAAAGCTCATACCTACAGTGACACCTACTCCAACAAGGCCACTCCTACTCCAAAAAGGCCACTCCTACTCCAAAAAGACCATTCCTACTCCAACAAGGCCACAACTACTAATAGTAACTCTCCCTGGGCCAAATATATACAAACCATAACAATGACATACAAAATAAAGAGAGGATTCTAAATAATCTACATGTTTATATTTAGAAGGTCATTCACACAGATGATGTCCAGCTTTTCTAGTCTATGAGTAAATATGAATTCTATGAAGAACAGTTTAAATCAGAATCAATGACACAAGAATCTTACATTCTTAACAGGTAACTTTCTTGGGTTGCCAAAAAACAACTTTATTTATTTCTACAAAAAATAATGTTAAATGTTTTACTTAAAACACATATTGCCAGACAAGTCTGCACAGGAGAGCTTGAGGACTGCAGAAGTAACATAGCTTCTTGGACAGGGTCCCTTTAGGCCTTCATCTTCAGCCAGGATGCAGAGCTGAGACACAGACCTCTGTGCACTTTCTCCCTTCAGAAGAGAGTCAGCCTCCAGGGAGGGCTTTGACCGCGAAGCAGGTGAGGACACCATCTTGTATTTCAGGTCCCCCAGAGACCAGTCTGCAGAGGAGAGCACACAGGCTGCAGAAAAAACATAGCTTCTGGGACAGAGTCCCTGTGGGCCTTCATCTTCAGCCAGGAGACAGAGCTCAGATCCACACCTCTGCACACCTTCCCAGACAGAGGAGAGCTTGCCTGCAGAGAGTGCTCTGACAACTGAGAATTAGGAGAGAGTTGGATTCCCAGGAGTGCTGACAGAGACTAACAGAATCATAGGAGGAGCAAGCTCCAGCCAGAGACAGCTGGAACATCTAGCACCAGAGATTACCAGATGGCAAAATGTAAAGGTAAAAGTCTTAATGACAGAAACCAAGACCACTCGGCATCATCAGAACCCAGTACGCCCACACAGAGAGTCCTGTATGCCCCAACATACCCGAAAAGCAAGAATCGGATTTAAAATCATATCTCATGATGCTGGTCGAGGATTTTAAGAAGGACATTAATAACTCACTTAAGTAAATACAGGAGAACACTGCTAAACAGGTAGAAGTCCTTAAAGAGAAAGCACAAAAATCCCTTAAAGAATTACAGAAAAACACAAACAAAAAGGTAATGGAATTGAACAAACCCATCCAAGATAAAAAAAATGGAAGTAGAAACAATAAATAAAACTCAAAAGGACACAAATCTGGAGATAGAAATCCTGGGAAAGAAATCAGGAATCATAGATGTGAGCATCAGCAACAGAATACAAGAGATGGAAGAGAGAAACTCAGGTGAAGAAGATTCCATAGAGAACACAGGCACAAAAATCAAATAAAATGCAAAATGGTAAAAGATCCTAACTCAAAACATCCAGGAAATCCAGGACACAATGAGAAGACCAAACCTATGGATAGTAGGAGTAGATGAGAATGAGGATTTTCAACTTAAAGAGCCAGCAAATATCTTCAACAAAATTATAGAAGAAAAGTTCCCATACCTAAAGAAAGAGATGCCCATGAACTTACAAGAAGCCTACAGAATCCAAATAGACTGGGCCAGAAAAGAAATTCCTCCTGACACATAATAATGAGAACAACAAATGCCCTAAATACAAATAGAATACTAAAAGTAGTAAGGGAAAAATGTCAAGTAACATATAAAGGCAGGCCTATTAGAATTACACCAGACGTCTCACCAGAGACTATGAAAGCCAGAAGGTCCTGGACAGATGTTTTACAGACCCTAAGAGAACACAAATGCCAGCCCAGGGTACCATACCCAGGAAACCTCCCAATTACAATAGATGGAGAAACCAAAGTATTCCATGACAAAATCAAATTCACACAACTCTTTCCAGAAATCCAGCCCTACAAAGGATAATAAAGGGAATACTCCAACACAAGGAGTGAAATTATGCCCTAGAAAAGGCAAGAAAGTAATCCTTCAATGAACCTAAAAGAAGACAGCCACAAGAACAGAATGCCAACTCTAACAACAAAAATAACAGGAAGCAAACATGACTTTTCCTTAATACCTCTTAATATAAATGAACTCAATTCCCCAATAAAAAGACAAAGACTAACATACTGTCTAAATAAACAGGATGCAACAATTTGCTGCTTGCAGGAACCCATCTCAGGGAAATAGACAGACACTATTTCAGAGTAAAAGGCTGGAAAATAATTTTCCAAGCAAATAGTCTGAAGAAACAAGCTGGATTAGCCATTCTAATATTGAATAAAATTATCTTCCAACACAAAGTTATCAAAAAAGACAAGGAAGGGCACTTCATTCTCATTAAAGGTAAAATTTCCAAGATGAACTCTCAGTACTGAATATCTATGCTCGAAATGCAAAGACATCCACATACATTAAAGAAACTATAATAAAGCTCAAAGCACACATTGTACCTCACCCAATAATTGTGGAGGACTTCAACATCCTACTCTCATCAATGGACAGATCCTGGAAATGTAAACTAAACAGCGACACATTGAAACTAACAGAAGTTATGAAACAAATCGATTTAAGAGATATCTACAGAACATTTTATCCTAAAACAAAAGGATATAATTTCTTCTCAGCACTGCATGGTTCCTTCTCCAAAATTGACCATATAATTGGTCACAAAACAGGCCTCAACAAATACAAAAATATTGAAATTATCCCATGCGTCCTATCAGATAACCAAGGACTAAGGCTGATCTTCAATAACAACATAAATAATAGAAAGCAAACATTCATGTGGAAGCTGACCAACACTCTACTCAATGATACTTTGGAAAAGGAAGAAATAAAGAAAGAAATTAAAGACTTTTTAGAGTTTAATGAAAATGAAGCCAGAACACACCCAAACTTATGGGATACAATGAAAGCAATCCTAAGAGGAAAACTCATAACTCTGAGTGCCTCCAAAACAAAACTAGAGAAAGCATACACTAGCAGCTTGACAGCACACCTAAAAGCTCTAGAAAAAAAGGTAGCAAATTCACCCAAGAGGAGTAGATGGCAGGAAATAATCAAACTAAGGGCTGAAATCAACTAAGTAGAAACAAAAAGAACTATTCAAAGAATCAGCCAAACCAGGAGATAATTCTTTGAGAAAATCAACAAGATAGATAAACCTGTACCCAGACTAACTAGAGGGCACAGGGACAGTATTCTAATTAACAAAATCAGAAATGAATAGGAGACATAACAACAGAACCTGAGAAAATCCAAAACGTCATCAGGTCCTACTACAAAAGACTATACTCAACAAAACTGGAAAACCTGGATGAAATGGACAAATTTCTAGACATATACCAGGTACCATTTAAATCAGGATAATATTAGTGATCAAAACACTCCCATATCACCTAAAGAAATAGAAGCAGTCATTAATAGTCTCCCAACCAAAAAAAGCCCAGGACAAGATAGGTTTAATGCAGAATTCTATCACATCTTCAAAGAGAACCTAATTCCAGTTCGTGTCAAACCATTCCACAAAATAGAAACAGAAGGTATCTACCCAATTCATTCCCTGAAGCCACAATTGCTCTGATACCTAAACCACATAAAGACCCAACAAAGAAAGATAACGTCAGACCAATTTCCTTTATGAATATCGATGCAAAAATATTCAATAAAATTCTCACTAATCAAACCCAAGAACACATCAAAATAATCATCCATCATGATCAAGTAGGCTTCATTCCAGGAATGCAGGGATGGTTTAATATATGGAAATCCATTAACATAATCCACTATATAAACAAACTCAAAAACAAAAACCACATGATCATCTCGTTAGATGCTGAGAAAGCATTTCACAAAATCCAACATCCATTTATGATAAAAGTCTTGGCAAGATCAGGAATTCAAGGCCTATACCAAAATATAGTAAAAGCAATGTGCAGCAAACCCAGTAGCTAACATTAAAGTAAATGGAGAAAAGCTGGAAGGATTCCCACTAAAATCAGGGACTAGACAAGGCTGCCCACTTTCTCCCTATATATTTAATATAATACTCAAAATCCTAGGCTGAGCAATTAGACAACAAAAGGAGATGAAGAGGATACAAATTGGAAAGGAAGAAGTTAAAATATCACTATTTGCAAATGATATGATAGTATAGTTAAGTGACCCTAAAAATTTAACCAGAGAACTTCTAAACATGATAAAGAGCTTCAGTGAAGTAGCTGGATGTAAAATTAACTCAAACAAATCAGTGGCCTTTCTGTACACAAATCATAAACAGGCTGAAAAAGAAATTAAGGAAACAACACACTTCACAAGAATCACAAATAATATAAAATACTTATGTGTGACTCTAAGGAAGTGAAAGATCTGTATGATAAAAACTTCTAGTCTCTGAAGAAAGAAATCAAAGAAGATCTCTGCAGATTGAAAGATTTCCCATGCTCACTGATTGGCAGGATTAATGTAGTAAAAATTGCTATCTTGCCAAAATCAATCTACAGATTCAATGTAGTTACCATCAAAATCCTAACTCATTTCTTCAGAGAGTTAGAAAAGGCAATTTGCAAATTCATCTGGAATAACAAAAAAAAAACTAGAATAGCAAAAACTCTTCTCAATGATAAAAGAACCTCTGGTAGAATCACCATGCCTGACCTCAAGCTGAACTACAGAGAAATTGTGATAAAAACTGCCTTCTACTTGTACAGAGACAGATAGGTAGATCAATGTAATATAATGGAAAATCCAGAAATGAACCCACACACCTATGGTCACTTGATCTTTGTGAAGAGATCCAAAATTATCCAGTGGAAAAAAAGACAGCATTTTCAACAAATGGTGCTGGCACAACTGGTGGTTATCATGTAGAAGAATGCTAATTGATCCATTCTTATGTCCTTGTACAAAGCTCAAGTCTCAGTGTATCAAGGAACTCTACATAAAACCAGAGACAGTGAAACTTATAGAAGACAAAGTGGGGAAAACCTTGAAGATATGAGCACAGGGGAAAAAAATCCTTATCAGAAAAGCAATGGCTTGTGCTGTAAGATTGAGAATCAACAAATGGGACCTCATAAAATTGGAAAGCTTCTGTAAGACAAAGGACACTGTCAATAGGACAAAATAGCAACCAACAAATTGGGAAAGGATCTTTACCAATCCTAAATCAGATAGGGGACTAATATCCAATATATATAAAGAACTCAAGAAGATAGGCTCCAGAAAAACAAATAACCCTATTTAAAAAATGGTGTACAGAGCTAAATTCTCAACTGAGGAATACCGAATGGCTGAGAAGAACTTGAAAAAATATTTAACAACCTTAATCATCAGGTAAATACAAATCAAAACAATCCTGAGATTCCACCTCACACCAGTCAGAATGGCTAAGATAAAAAAATCAGGTGACAGTAGATGCAGGAAAGGATGTGGAGAAAGAGGAACACTCCTCCATTGTTGGTGGGATTGCAAACTTGTACAACCACTCTGGACATCAGTCTGGCGTTTCCTCAGTAAATTGCACATAGTACCACTGGAAGATCCAGCAATACCTCTCCTGGGCATATACCTAGAAGACATTCCAACTTGTAATAAGGACATATGTTCCACTATGTTCAAAGCAGCCTCTTTTATAATAGCCAGAACCTGCAAAGAACCCAGATGTCCATCAACAGAGGAATGGATACAGAAAATGTGGTATATTTACATAATGGAGTACTACTCGGCAATTAAAAACTATGGATTTATGAAAGTCTTAGGTAAATGGATGGATCTGGACGATATCATCCTGAGTAAGATAACCCAATCACAAAAGAACACACATGATATGTAACCAGTGATAAGTGGATATTAGCCCAGAAACTTAGAATACCCAAGATACAAGTTGCAAAACACATGAATCTCAAGAAGAAGGAAGACCAAAGTGTGGATACTTTGTTCCTTCTTAGAAGGGGGAACAAAATACCTATGGAAGGACTTACAGAGACAAAGTTTGGAGCTGAGACTGAAGGAAGGTCATTAAGAGACTGCCCCACCAGGGGATCCATCCTGTATACAACCACCAAACCCAGACACTATTGCACATGCCAGAAAGATTTTGCTGACAGGACCGTGATTTAGCTGTCTCTTGTGAGACTATGCCTGTGCCTGGCAAATACAGAAGTGGATTCTCACAGTCATCTATTGGTTGGAACACAGGGCCCCTAATGAAGGAGCTAGAGAAAGTACCTAAGGAGCTAAAGGGGTCTGCAACCCTATAGGAGGAACTACAATATGAGCTAACCAGTACCTTCCCCTCCCAGAGCTGTGTCTCTAGTTGCATTTGTAGCAGAGGATGGCCTAGTAGGCCATCCATGGGAGGAGAGTACTTTGGTCTTGAGAAGATCATATGCCCTAGTATAGGGGAATGCCAGTATCAATAATTAGGAGTGGGTGGGTTGGTGAGCAGGGTGCGGTATGGTATCAGGGACTTTCGGTATAGCATTGGAAATGTAAATGAAGAAAATATCTAATTAAAAAAAACACTTATTTCCAATTTAGTCTTTATTTTTGACAAAGTAGTTATTTATTTTCTCATATGAGGCGCTATT
Organism: Mus musculus; assembly: GCF_000001635.26. Classification (NCBI taxonomy): domain Eukaryota; kingdom Metazoa; phylum Chordata; class Mammalia; order Rodentia; family Muridae; genus Mus; species Mus musculus. The sequence continues at coordinate 47,033,926 of NC_000069.6, read as the reverse complement.
TATATAAACATCATCATACCATTTTTAAAGTCTTAGATATTTTGTTTATTTCTTTCTGAGAAAGAATCTCACTATGTTTCTCTGGCTGTCCTGGAAATCCCCTTGTAGTCTACTGGCATAGAGTCACAATAATCTTCCTCATCATTTCCAATGATTCTATTGAAGGTATGTGTACCAGTTTGATGGCTTAAGTCATTAACTAATCTTCACAAATTTCAAATTTACCCATTAATTAAAGTTGGCCAGTGTGAAAATGAAAGTGACACTGTTTGAGTTCTATAAAAATATGTGTAATTACAGGTTTTATGAAAATAGTTCTAGCTATCATTATCATCTCTATCACAGTTTTCTGTGTGTGTGTGTACACATTTTTGCACATGTATGTATCCTTTTTGAAACAGTGTGTATTTAGCAAGGGCTGACCTTGAACTTGAATTGCAATCTTTTCCTCACATCCTCACCTATTACCAAGTGCTAGGCTTATTGTGTGTGCTCCCACACCTAACCTAAATTACATTCTTGTATAATGTTTATATTTATAGTATTATTGTAGCATGAATAACAGGGCTATGAAATACAGATTTGATCATAATATGTATTTAATAGTTTGGTAGTTAAATGACATTGTTCCTTACAAAAAATATATAATTTTAAGAATTAAAAATATATTAATTCAATACCTTAAAGATTTTTTAAAAATCTTAAAGACATTGAAATATATTCATTAGTACCTCAAAAATGTAATGGAATGTTTGAACACAAATTTTAATTTATCTCCTGATGTTAATAAAATTATTTATTTTGTATAAAATATGTTTTTAATCAACATTCTATTGTCTACATTTAGGAAAAAAACATTATTATTAATGTTCTATAAAGTAAGATACTAAATCATCTTTATGAGATATTTTCTTCATTACATTTCAAATGCTATCCCAAAAGTCCCCTATACCCTCCCTCCCACCCTGCTCCCCAACCCACCCACTCATGCTTCCTGGCCCTGGCATTCCCCTGTACTGGGGCATATGATTTTCCCAAGACCAAGGGCCTCTCCACCCAATGATGGCCAACTAGGCCATCTTCTGCTACATATGCAGCTAGAGACACGAGCTCTGGGAGTACTGGTTAGTACATATTGTTGTTCCTCCCAAGGGTTCCTCTAGGAACCCTTGGTCCTAGGGTTGCAGACCCCTTCAGCTCCTTGGATACTTTCTCTAGCACCTTTATTGGGGGCCATGTGTTCCATCCAATAGATGACTGTGAGCATCCACTTCTGTATTTGCCAGGCACTGGCATAGCCTAACAAGAATCCAACCCATGCATCCTATCAGATCACCATAGACTAATTCATTTCTAAATTTTATGTAATGTCAGGTTTCTTTTCTTTTGGAAGAGCCCTTGGGAACCTATAGTCTGTTAATTTTTTTAAAGCTTTTCTACAGTTATTGTAATAATAATTAAATATAATCATCATGTTCAATACTAGCATTATTTAATGTTGAGATTACTTTAAGAGAAATACAAATTAAATTACATATTTTATTTAATGTATTTTTATATTATAGCTCTCAGTTAATCGCTATTAGGGACATAAATATATACACATGTGTATCTGGGTGCTTATTGATGTTTCAGTTTTATGAAGTATAAATGACAATAGCAGGATCTGAAGTTTTCCAGCTAAAAAGAAATTTGACAACAGTTCAAGACTCCCCCTTGTTTCATATTGTTGTTGTTTTGATTTTCCTAAACATGAATAATATTATTTTCATTCTGAATTTATTTATTTCTGCTTAAAAAAAAATAAACCCACGCATAGGCTTTAATAAGATTGCCATGTAGACTCTCTTTCCCAAGAGAGACAGACTATCTGTGGAACACTTGGCAGGGGTTGTGGAGAATATTTACTCATTGAAATTATTGTCTCAGTTACTCAAAGCATCCTGAAACTCACCAAACCTTATGTAATAAGGGTACTGCCAATTTTTCTGTGAAAGCATTGTGAAAATATATTCACAAAAAGTGTAATTGTGGTCACTAAGTATATTGAAAAGAAGAGTATATGCATGTACAAATTGTTCAAGTAAGACGTGAACACCTCATTTAAGAAAGAGCACTTTAAAAGTGTTCACATTCTGAATTTTTTTTTTTGTCTGTACCATCAGAGAGTCACTACAAGGGAACATGCTGAAAAATCTAAGATATACTTTTATAGCTGCTTTTACCAAAGAATAATATACATTAGGTCAAGTTTAAATACTAGAACCACACTTATATTCATCTTCATGTTTCTTGGCCTCCCACATCCATTTCTCCTTCAGTGCCTGCTAAACAAAGCAGTTTTAGAATATAGAGGATCATTCACAAATTGTGGCAGGCATTCAACCTGCAAATTTCAGAGCTGTCAAGGTTGAGTGTTTCAATCATTTCTGACATCTCCTGGCATTTCCTTTCATATTCCAGCTTCTATAAATAATATCCTTTCTTGGGTACAATTTTAGGTTCTCGGGCTTGTTTCTCTCTACAATATAAAGCAAAGTTGTATTTTATCTCTTGGCGTGTCCTTGCTCTTTTCCTGTCAGTTTGGAAAAAAATAGGATTGTGAATCACAGTGTTGAATAGAAATTGGTTAATAGTTGATGCAATAAAAATATCATGCTATTTAGCCCTTGCAAAAGGTGTTTCCTTTTATGATTTTAGAATGCTTTAAGAATTTTATAATAGTGTCTATAACAAAATATTATGTGTATTTTATAAACAAATGCCTTGTGAAGCTTATTAATAATTTTTACATTTACATAAATATTCAAATATGGCAGTTGAAAGGATTGCATTACTAAACTTTTCTAAGATACGTATTTTCATAAAAATCTTTTGCATTTGAGATTTAAAACTTGCATGTTTTAGCTTTTATACCCTCAGGAAATGGTTGTTTCAATTATTTCACTATAGAACTCTTCTGTTAGAAATATTTTAAGGGAATATTTAACTTCTAATATGTTCTAACTTCTTATATATTCTGCTTGTTGTTCTAAATGAAACTTAATTCAGCAATTTGAATTAACATCAAGAAATGAAACCTTAATATTGTCTGACATAGAAAACTTTTGACATCTTTGAGAATTCCTAAGCTGAAATGTTGACCTTGAAATCTGAGCTTTTATTCTTCTAAGAATCTCTAAAGACTGAGTGGCAGAACAAGACAAATGAACACAGTTATTTGCATTGTAGTCTATATTTTGAAAGGCCCATTTTTACGCTTGCAGCTCTGAAACTCCAACCTTTGTTAAAGTACTTGTATCAGTCATTGTCAAAGAAATAATGCAGGAATTCTAGTCCTTCATTAGAATCATTTTTATAATGCATAAAGGGTTACTTTTCGTGACTAAGTATGTTTCAGCTAATAGTGTGTTACACTGTTTTTCTTTCTGCTGTTCCTCCATTTTAGCATTAAAGTGAAATTATGATTCGTTCAATTCTCTATAAATTTTATTGATATTTAATTTTTTTAGTTGTTGTTGAGATCCCACCCATCATATTTTCTTCTCGTTTAATAAGAGTGGATCTTAAACCGTATTTTGGGTTCTTTTTGTGTGTGTATGGTGGGCGCTATCTTCTTACAGCGAGGTACTTACAGCTGTGCATTGAAAAGCTAAGATGTAGCTTGTTTTTCTATTGTTTTCTACTCTCTATTGAAGAGATTCTCCTCTGGTAGCATTTCTTGACTGAAAATTGCTTATTCTTTATGATAAGATGAATTATCAACTGTTGAAAATTTCTTTGAAGTATAATATAAATATTAGATAATTTTTCATGTTTTTAACTTTGTAAACAAATATCATAATATATCACAAAATAAATAAAAAGTATGTCCATCACAATTAATCAGACCCTAGTCCTTTATAATTTGGTGAACTTCTACAAGGTTAGAATGGACCACAGGAAAAGAAGCCACGGGGCTCCAAATTAACTTTTACACTTTCAGCATTGACTGTATTTTGTCCAATTATTCACCATGTGCTCCTCCAAAAAAATTCATACAAAGATAATGAGAAACACATTTACCTTTATATTATTTGAAATTCATGTTCATTACCTGCATTTCTTCCTTTTTCATCTGGTTTGACTTGCTTCAAAGAATTCCATGTTCATTCATTCTATTTTTTTACTTGATTTTTTTATGTAATTGCTCCAAATATTTTTACAATTGTTTTCCAAACAAAATAAAAATTAAAAATCAGTTTTAATAACTGAATTTAAATTGCAAGGTTTGTTCTGTCATTTTTCACAAGCTTTTATTTGGGAAGCTTCCAAAGGAAAACAGTTCCTCTACTCCACAGTGTCACATTTTTAACATGATAATGTTAGAAAATTGGAATTATATGAAATAATTAATCTATAGATCTTCACATTCACACATAAGAGATATTATTCATGTATGTAGAAAAGATAAAGAAGAAGAACCTCAATGAGAATTCTAGCACTAAAATATATTTGTATGAATCACACAAAGAGATAGCCTGGGGATGAGAAGATGGTGTTTAAGGCACATGAATCCCATGAAAGCTGTTATTGCCAGAAGGCTCACAAAGGTATGATTGACAAGCACCTCCTTCAGGTTACAAATGCAGATGGTGTATGCTGAGAAGAGAAATCATCTCCATTGGAGACGACTGTAAACTGTGCTAGTAGTTCCTGGAATGTAGCTGTCATGAATCAAGGTCCAGCTGCTGTGGAGTTTTCAGTGCCGCAACTGGCTTAGAGTACGCCATACTGTGATGCTATACCGCACCCAAGACGCTGAACCAATGGTTCGCAAACTGGACATGTGTAGACTTGTTTCTCTGATGCCTTATAGCTTAGTGAGATGAAGGGATATTTGCTCACCTTTCCTCAGGAAAGGTCATGCAGTAGAAAATATCACCTAAAATGAAGTAGAATAAGTTTATCAATTATTGTTTATCTTAGAATTTGAGATTATAACTCAATAATAACGACCGTTTTTAAAACAAATGTGGTTAAGAGAATAATATAGGATCTCCAACATATGTTAGCAGGGGGCGACGGGGCACAGGGCAAAATCATTACTGCTTTCTTCATTGCCTGAGTACAAAGTGATACGACAATTGTAAAGACATTACTGTGGAGCCATACACAGTGGAAGAGAAATTAAAAACATATAACTGGAAATATGCCAATATGTATCCTATATTTAGTCTCCAGTTTCTCTACATATGAGTAAACAGCCTTGAAAGGCAAACTTAAATATTAACTATAACTAATTTAATTTGCACAAATATGGCACAAATAAAGACAGCTATTCACTAAAGTATGTACCATAGATATGGAGACCGTGTATTTCTATATGTGACCCCACTCAATAAAATTAGTTGTGACACCAACTTGATGTTGTGGTGAGTTTCCTATGGTTTATTACTGTATTTTAATTAACTAATCCATTCACTTGAGCTTTAGGATTGTTCTAAATATGAATATTTATAGAATATACCATACCGACACTCCTTTCTTGTCTTTTGTTTGTTTGTGTATTCTGTTGTCTTTCAAATATGATATTATTTATTCACCAATTCTTGTGTTTGCTTATTAATCACATTGTAGATGGAATTTATTTATTTCTGATGTTAAACTTATATCGAGAGAGGACTTGGGAAAAGTTGAAGGGAGGAGAATTGAAACGATGTAATTATATCACAAACTTACATTAAAAATATTCAAAAATTAAACTTATCTACATGGAAAGCATCTCTCCCACCTTGAGGTTTCAGGCAACTGATGAATAATGGTGTTATCAAGTTTTCCAAGATCAATTCTGTACAAACATACAGAGAGACAGAAACAGAGGCAGAGACAAAGAGGATACAGAGGAAGCAAAGAAAGAGGAGGAGTGGGAGGAGGAGGAAGAGGTGGAGAGAGGGAGATGAGAAAGAGGAGGAGGAAAAGAAGGAGGAACTTTGCATACATGGAAAACTGTTTTAAAAATGTGTCTGATACCATAATCTTCATACATTGAATGAGTCAGGTAAGTCACATCAAAGACTCAAACCCAATTGGGCTCCTAGGACCATATAAATTAATTGCTTTACTTTTCTGCTCTCCTTCCTTCCTTCCTTCCTTCCTTCCTTCCTTCCTTCCTTCCTTCCTTCCTTCCTTTTTTCTTTCTTTCTTTCTTTCTTTCTTTCTTTCTTTCTTTCTTTCTTTCTTTCTTTCTTTCTTCCTTTCTTCCTTTCTTCCTTTCTTCCTTTCTTCCTTTCTTCCTTCCTTCCTTCCTTCCTTCCTTCCTTCCTTCCTTCCTTCCTTCCTTCCTTTCTTTCTTTCTTTCTTTCTTTCTTTCTTTCTTTCTTCCTTTCATTATTAATCTTTTTGTTTACACTTAAAATGATATCCTTCTTCTCCCTAACCCCTTCTTAACCTTTCCTATGCCATCTCTGCTCTCCTCTTTGCCTCTATTCCGATGCTCTTCCACCCACTCATCCACTCCTGCCTCACCACTTTAGCATCCTCCTATGCTAGGGCATCAAACCTCCACAGGAACAAGGGCCTCCTTTCCAATGGTGTCAGATAAGGCTACACATGTATTAGGAGCCCTGCAGCATGCCAAGTAATACTTTTTGGTTGGTGAATTAGTCTCTGGGAGCTCTGTGGGGTCAGGTTAGGCTTAGTTGACATTCCTTATGGTACTGCAATCCCCTTCAGCTCTTCTCTCTACTCATTTAACCATACACCGTCATTCTTATAAGCTGGAAATGTTTTTGTCCTTTGAAAATGCTTCTTGAGTTGTTCCCATGTCTTATTAATCTTTCATTGATTTCTTTCTAAAATTTTGTTTACTCATCTGTGCCGTTGGCAGTCCTTATTTAGGATAAAATCATCGCATTTAAAGACATGATTTCTTACTTAATATATCAGTTTCCTGTTATTGACAGAAATAGAAGAAAACTTATGTAACTTGTCATTACAGCATGTTTTCAATATGTGTTAATATTTTTGAAATTTTCTAATAAATTATAGCAAAAATTTGTCATGCTGCAAATACATCATTTCTGTCTCCATTTAAATTGTGCTAAATGTTTCTGAGAAAGAGAACAGCTATTGAAGCAGGCCCACCTAAAACTTTGGACTAGATGCTCATACAATTGCTTAAAAGAAGGCAGTCATAGTGATTGACATTCTTTCTAGTAGAAACTTTTATTTTAAAATAAATATAAGGCAGGTAGGAATCCTGTACTTCTTGAATGGGCTTGCTATTTTGAAACAAATGAATATGAAGAAATACCATCTGTATTCTATGAAAAATGAATTGTATAGTGGCAAAACAAAAAAGGCATATATTTAGATCTTGAAGTTATTTTCAAAGAAGCACATCAGCTCATTCAAAATCATCAGGGCATTGGGTAATATTTAGATAAGCAGAAAAAATAAGTGGAAGCTCAATTAAATTTATCTTTATTGTGTGTCAAGGTGCCAGGCACTTGGGTATTAATGAGTTGCTAATTCTTCCACAGTCCCACGTTCACTCTAATCGACGGTTTTGTTTTCATTTGTTCTGCTTATCGCAAGTGTGGCTAACTTCACATTTGCTTCGCTGATGGAATTCGCTCAGAGTGCTCTGACCTTTTAGTCAATTTGGAATGCTTTTTGCTGCTTTGCCACAGTTAGGAGCAATTGATCAGTGGCTGTGCATGGCTCCTCCATAGGAAAGCTGCTTCATGTATCTGGGGCAAGACAGTTCATAAACAGTAGAGCATACATTTTATTGGCTTAATATTGCAGGTGGTTGTATCACGTTCATAAAAGGGCTTTTACTTTCTTTAATTTCCATGTAGAATCTGGCAAGTGGACTGATAATCAATCATATTTGCTCTTGTGCTCTTTAAAAGCTTAAACGCCGTGCTGTGGAAAGCTGCAGAGCAGAAGACACAGCAGGGTTTCCTGAGGGTTTTATTAGACAGACCGTACACTGGCTTAAAAAATGATTTAATTTTCAATGTGCACATAGCACAGATATTACCACTGCTGAAGAACCTATGCGGTAAGATATATCAATTTACTCTTTTTTTCAAGATCCAATCTCTTTAAATAGGTGTAGTGTCTGCAGGCCTATTCACAGGGGAGACAGGAAGTGGGACGATACAACAAGCAGGTGCAGCAAGTGGATTCATCTTTCCTGAATATTTGAAATCATGAAATTCAAGTAGCATTTACTGTTCTCTTTTATTCCTACAGCTGTGAGTTGTAATAGAAAGTGCACTTCTCCAGGACTCAAGAGTCTTGAATCCTATATATCTCCGATGCCTTAAAGAGAACCAAAATTAAGCTCTTGGAGATGAAACTGGTGTAAATGACGTAGTGTTAAACAAAATCATTCGGCTCATCAAAGCAAAAGGAGAGAAACTTATGGGCACTTTGAGGATAGCAAGGAGTCCATCCTAACTATACTTAAGTCTTAAAATAATCTCTCTTAAAAAGGGTGTGCAATGTGGGGGTAATTCTTAGCAAAGTTCATAATATGTATCAGGCATATGGTAATGTAGACTCTTTGGTGAATCTTCCTTAACTCTGCTAATTGTTTTATGGGATGAGCTTTTTTGTTTTTGTTTTTTGTTTGTTTTTTTGTTTGTTTGCTTGGTTGGTTGGTTTGTTTGTTTGTTTTGAGACGGGGTTTCTCTGTGTAGCCCTGGCTGTCCTGGAACTCACTCTGTAGACCAGGCTGGCCTGGATCTCAGAAATTCACCTGCCTCTGCCTCCCAAGTGCTGGGATTAAAAGCGTGTGCCACCATGCCAGGCATGGGGTGAGCTTTTAATCATAATTTCTACCCAAAAACAGTTTTTTAAGTATTGCTAGATTTCCCTTTTTTAGTTTTCTGCACGGTTGAACCTGAGTAGTATGATAAATGATATAAAGATGTTTCTCAGATGGGCTTTATCAACATCAATGTTGTGATACTGAGGTACCATTATGATTAATGATATCTACTTAGGGACTATTTTCTTTTAAAAATGGTCACTGAAACATCTTACTCTGAGCCTAAAAATATTCTGAAATATTGACTATGATTTATATAAAGGAGGAGTTAAGCTGAATTAAGACTGAGTGATTTTATGAAGTTCACAACGACAGTCATTGGTGGAACATGGATTAAAATGTTAAAATGTCTTTTCACTTGAATCAACTTGAGTTTAGGCCCTTCAGTAATATCCAGAGTGCAATGTAACTTTTTCTACCAAGATTAGCATGTTGAGAGTATAGTCTTTATAGAAACAATATTGAAAAGTGGTAAAACCTTGTCAGGTCAAACCGACAACACAGTATGCTGGGACTCTTCCCAGGAAATGGGAAGGGCTCTTCTCAAATGCAGGAAATCATACTAAGAATACTACAGTATAATCCTTTTAGATGGTCATATTTTGCATAAGAATTGCCTTGTGTCTATTTTGGCCTTGAAAGATAATTTTGTTTTAGAACTAAATAATCTTTCCCTGAATATGCTACCAACTAAGGGACATTTTGCCCCCCTCACATGATATGAAGATCGTGCCTGTTATGTCTGTGTACACGTTTTACCTATACCTTTATATTAAGGTATTTACTTCAGCAGAGTTCTCTAAAGATTGGTGATTATGTACACACTAGCTAGAGAGGCTGAGAACAAAGTATTTGCTCAATCCATGGTGCAGACTTCATCTGTAGTAGTCATCTGTCTACTTATGAGCCTTGAAGATTGCTGGTGGGATCCAGTCTTCGTCTACTTTCAAAACCCAATGACCATGCAGTAAAGACACAAGCAAGCAGCACTGGATTTTCATCAGAGCTCTTTATGCTACCTGTGGGATGATTTCACCAATATTTGGGAGAATATGTTCACCTCAGTGAGTGTATTATGCAAATGCTCTCACAGATACTTGCCTCTTTGCTGATTTCAAATTTCTTCAAGTTGATGATCAATATTAACCTTCACAGATTTCTATCTGATTGAGTAAGTATCAAGGGGCATATATGTTGATTGTGTGAGACAAAAGAGCTGACCATTTGGTTGTCTACTATGAAATAGTCCTGAAACACACAAGTAATATTTTACAGAATGAGAAAATTGTGTGTGTGTTGTGCGTGTGTGTGTGTGCATCTTAGTCAAAGTTCTACTGCTGTGAAAAGATTATATAACTGTCTTTTATAAAAAGATAAAGATATCAGAAATATGTTTAGTAGAGGCACAGTATGGTGTCAGGGATTTGGTACCTCTGCAGGCACATGCTGAGGCATGCCTTCCCCCTGAGGTATGATGGATATAGTGTAGAAATAAGAGTTTATTTTGGACATGGGAGGGGTAGTTGAAGGAGTAGTAGAGAGAAAGAAACAGGGAGACAGAGAGAGAGAGAGAGAGAGAGAGAGAGAGAGAGAGAGAGAGAGAGAGAGAGAGAGAGAGAGAGAGGATATAGAAGTAGAGGCTGGCCAAGAGCACATGAAAAGAAAAAGTGGGAGTTGAATTGGGAGAGAAGAAACAAAGAGGGAAGAGGGTAAGAGAGCAAGAGAATAAGAGAGAATAAGAGAGAGGAGGGGCAAGCAACCCCTTTTATAGTGAGTTGGTCACACTTGGCAATTGCCAGGCAACTGTTAGGTGGAGCCTAGGAGAAATGCCAATGAAAACCATGACAACCCTTATAAATGAAAGCATTTAATTGGGGTTCACTTAAAGTTTCAGAGGTTTAAGCAATTGTCATCTTAGCACTAAGATGGGTGGTCTACAGATAAACAAGATGCTGGAGAAAAAAAAACTGAGACTTCTACATCCAAATCCACAGCCATCATGAAGAGATCCATTGGTGCTGGCTTGGGCTTCTTGAACCTGAAAGCCCAGTGCCAGAGACGTGCTTCCTCCCAACAGTGTAATATCCACCCCAACAAAGCAACACATCCTAATTTTTCTGAGCAGTGCCACATTCCGATGAATAAGCACTCAAATATATGAGTCTACAGCTGTGGTTCAGATTCAAACCACCACACTGTGATTATACAGGTATACTACATATAAATACAGGAAGAACAAATGAAAACAAGGCCATGAACTTTAAAGAGAACAAGAATTAGATAAGGGGAAGGTGTAGATGGAGGAAAAGGAACAGGAAACTGGTGTAAATATATTTTAATTTCACAAATAAAAGAAATAACAATTTTAAAATTCAGATAGTTATGAAATAAACCACAAGCATGTCAATCACTGAATTGGCTGAATTTTTTAATGTAGACCTGTGGCTTCTGTTGCTTCCTACAAATTTGTGATAGTTTAGTGTCAATAGCATGTTAGATTTTCAGTTTTCTGGTAAGTGTATGACAGTATCTCATTGTTTTAATGTTACTTCTCAGTGATATATACAGGGGGATAGGTTCTATATGCTATTTGAGACTTTTATATTTGTTTTCCTGAGATGGTCTTTAGAAATTTCAGCCATTTCCATTTCAGTTGTTTTCTTTTTGGTGCGTTTTATTACAGATAAAAGTCTTCCATTGAATATGGTTATTTCAATATTTTCCACCAGTCTGTGGCTAGCTCTTGACAGTCTTTTCACAGACGTAATTTTTAGTGAAGTCTAACTGAGAAATCACTTGTTCACTCAATCCGGTACATTTGATTTTACAACTTGTTTGTCCCATGCCTACAGTCATGTATTATGAGCTATGCTATCATCTTCTATTTCATTCTGTACATATTTTACTTTTCATTAGCCTGATGAAAAGAGGAATGATTTTTAGTATACCATATTGATATTTAGTGGCATAACACTTAGAATGTTTTTTAGTAAAACCAAAAGAATCAATTGTTTCAGTTACTTTCATTGAACAAGTACATAATTAAAAAATGAAATCTCATATTTATGCCATCTCAATTTATCTTCTAATAAGAAAAATAAATAATGCTGAAAGGCCTTAAAAATGGCAAGAAAATTCCTATCATAAGTAAAAAAGTAAACATAATAAACTTCCTTGATATGATGAATGTTCCATGTGCAAATACGGACAAACAAAATGATAGATACAGACTTTATACTTATTGTCACTATTTTTTCACTAAAGTTGTGTGTGTGTGTGTGTGTGTGTGTGTGTGTGTGTGTGTGTGATCCGCATTGTTTCTTTTCCAGAAAATATACACTGCTTGCTTCTTTTCTCTTGCCTTTCCAAACTATATCATCCTTAGTTAATACTGAGTTGACTTTGCCATAAAAGAAATTTAAAATTAATGCACCTGATGCAACAATTTTAGAAATGGAACCAGCAACATGAATAAAAAGAGACTTAACATTGAGCTCAGCCTCTACCTTGCCATTAATGGATTGGATCTTAGGAACCACAGAATATAAACATAAATATCCTAAACTTTTAAGACCAAGACTTGTTAATGTATCTGTAGTTGAAAGACTGAATTCTGAAGATTTTCATGGAGAAGAAAGAATAAAAATGACAACTCCCAATAGGCAAAGTACTTATAGCTGTTATTTAGGGTTCTTTATTTAGGTTTCATTGACAGCTTTAACTTCGGGGCTGTCTTTATATTGTGAAGTTCTAATTGTAGTTTTAAAATGTATCACGACCTCGACTACTTCTATTTAACAAGGTTCTCTTAGTTTTGAATTCACAGTAGAGGTTGAACATCTGGTAATGTGGTTCATATGTCCTCCAACTTTGCACTCCAGAGATGCAGAAAGACTGTCTTTTCTTTGTATTGTGATATTAATTGTCATCTGTGTCTTTTATTTTGCTTCAGTATGCACTAGGTGATTTGGCGTGCTTGAATCTGCTGCATCGTTCAAGGTAGATTGTTCTCCCTACTCTCTAAATATTAGCACTAAATTAAGTAATTCTTCCAAAGACCAAATATCAACTACATAGGCAGAAAAAAAATGTAATGTGTAATAAAACTTTTAAATAAACTGTAGACAAATGCAATCCAATAAAAATAATGCTGAAATAAAAATACTAATTTAGTAGCCACAGTAAATGGCATCCATGGAGATGTGTAATTTTGAGGAAATAAACATAAAATGTGAATATTTATATTTTGTTAATTTTAATGATTTCAGAATTCTACTTTAAATCTTAATTAGTTTCTCGACCCAGCATGCTTGGGCAACTGCTCTATCACAGATATACCATTTATAATAAGCTGTCATAAATGGCATATGTGGACATTTTTATCGCACACTACTTTCACTGGATGCTAATATCGTGAGCTTTTCATATACACATTGGAATTTTGTGAGTCAATTGAGAACAAAACTGTAGTTTCAATTTCACTATGGTTGATTAGGCATGTTTGCAGTTTGGAAATTACTAAGCATAATAAATCAAACTTGGTTTTGGTTTAGTTGTGTTTTTCAATATACTTACTGAAAAACTTTTAGCAGCATATAAATAGCTAGCTTGGCACCTGAATTTTTAAAGTAGAAATATAAGTCTACATACCTCTGACATTATTCATTATTTCTAAATTGACACATTTTAAAATATGTAGTGTAGTGACCAACACACTTATATACACATGTATATGTACCTATTGCTTCATACTGTTCTTATTATCATAATGTTGCCATTGTATGTATGTATGTATGTATGTATGTATGTATGTATGTATGTATTTTTGTTTTTGTTTTGTATTTTTGTTTTATTTTATTTTTGGAGACAAGACTTCTTGACTCCTTTGTAGTCCAGTCTGCTCTTTAACTCAGAGTTCTGTCTGCATCTGCCTTCCAAGGGTTGGGATTAACGGCATGTACCACCACCAAATCGATTGTTTCATAATATTTATATAACCTAGTAAATTTACAAAAACCAATTTCTGAATAGAATAAATTTACAATGCACAGAATAAATATTTCTTGAGTGCTTTCTAATGCCAGATCTGATTTTAAACCTTCAGCTTGTGGCAGTGACCAAATAAACTTCAGTTTCCATGATGTCAAAGTTCACACATGAGCTAGCAACACTAGACATCTAGCCAGAGGCATGACACCTCCTTATTTCGTGTGTCTGATAGTATCTACACATAAAAATCTAAAAGGACAGGATGAGACAATGAGAACAAAATCTGTTGTCATCAGAGGGTAATGTCATGTCTAAATTCCTCACATTAGTTGTGAAATCAAATTGAAATAATCTTACAAATTCTTAACTAGACACTTTCTAAACTATAAGAGAATCTATTGCATAGATGTAACTCTATTTCTGTCTCTTTGGTTCTCCACAAAGCCAATGGAAATAAGTCAGTTTTTTAAAAATTAATCTGAGCATCTGCTCTTTATTATGCAGTCTCAAATCCTTTTGAATTTGTACTCAATATTAATCTGGATCTGAAAGTCATTATCTATGAGAGGATAATACAACCTGAACAATCCTTGAGTTTGCCAGTAGGAGGCACTCACTGAACAGACTGAATTCTCAGTAGCTACCTCTGGCCCTTGAAGTTACTAAGAAGATCCTGTGGGAATACTGCCAAGTCTCTCCTAATTAACCATTCCCATTTAGAAATGTGCTGCTATGCAACCGCTAAACTTACAGCACTAAGAAACTGTAATGTTACTTGAAAATGCTGAGGAAAAGTCCTTCCATCCTTCTTTCTTTCTAATCTAAGAAAAGATATAACATCTCATGTATCTTTAAAGGAAAACAGTAATGATTTAACATTTGAACACAGTGCAAAAGAAAAGGTTGCATGAAGTTGCAAAGAGTCAAGGGGTTGTAAAGTGGAGAATCTTTAAAAAAACTAAAAAAAGGGTGAAAAAAAAACTAACTTCCAGAAAACTATTACATGCTTTTTATTGCTTCCCTATGAAGATAATGGGAAAATATTTTCTTTTTTAAAAATTTTAATTTAATATTTTTACATATTCACTGTCAGTCACCCCTCCTGCAATTTTTTCCCCAACCCCTCCCTCTCCTCTTAGCAAATGGTAGTATTCTTCCCATCCTGACATATTCTCCCCATCCTGGCACTTCAAGTCTCTGCTTTGAGTGGGTGGTATTCCCTTGGGTATCCTGTCACCCTTGCACCTCAAGTCTCTGAGAGGCTTGGTGCTTCCTTTCCTGTGAGAAGTGAGTGTGGCCTCGGCCCCAAGATGGTGCCCGGGACTACTGCCAAGTCTTATGACTGGCACCAGACTTCCTCATATCCCTCAAGATAGCCACGTACCTTGAGCTGCATTGTGCAGATGCACCACAACGTAAGATCGGATGATGTGACAAATGTAGTCCTGAGCCAATGAACTGTGCCTACGTGGACTGGGGTGATGGGGAGTGGCCTACAGGGGATAAAGGGGGATGGCAGAAAGAGGTCGGGGCATTTTTTTTTCTTCTTTTTTCTGCACATTGTTAAGATCCTGAATAAACTGCCTTGAGAAGGACATCAGTTTCATCGCTTCTTTTCTGATGGTCGGGGGCGGTAGCGACAATGGTGGCCAGTAAGGGGATGTGATGAGTCCAGAACTCTTGGCAGTCAGGGTAGCCGGTTGGTAAACTCCCAGGTAAGTGGGACGATTCAAGTTCTGGGTTAGGGACTATTAAATTCCCGGATTCGGGACTATTAAGGTTCTCAGAGTGAGACAATTAAAGTTACATCAAGCAATATGGGAAACACAACATCAGGACATTCTGTTCATCAGGCCTTGAAAGACCTCCTAAAGGTGAAAGGAATTGGGCTGAAAAGGGAAACCCTAGAAAATTTTCTGAAAGCGGTAGATCAGGTGACCCCATGGTTCCCAGTCTCTGGTCACCTTACCAGACCGAGCTGGGAGAAGTTAGGAAAAGATTTGAAGTTTGCAGAGGAACGGAGAATCCTCACAAAAGGGGTTCTACCGGTATGGAAGTTAGTTTGCAAACTGCATAGAGGACAAGGAAAGATGTGGAGCTGAGCTGCAGAAGGGGAATGAGGCTTTGGACCAAGTAAGAGAGTAGAGATCACAGAAGTCCTATGCCAAAAGCAGTTCTAGCGAAGGGGACATGTCTGAAGATGACTTGGAAAGCATAGTGGACAGTTTAGAAAAAGTGAAAGTAAAAGTGCAGCCATCAGCTCTGGGGCCGCAGACACCTTATGCTCCTGAAGGTGCCACAGGGTGTAGTTTGCATCCCGAAGCATGGCAAGAGCTAAGTGCTCACTGCTTTCCAGTTTCCCAGGATGCTCAAGGAGCTCGATTCCATGAGCTACTAGATTGGAAGGTAATTCAAAGACTGGTGGAAGGCGTACGAGCCTACGGGGTCAGTGCCGCTTTCGTTATTGCTCAGATTGAATCTCTGCATCGCTGTTGTCTAACTCCCAGTGATTGGCAGAATCTGGCATGAGCCTGTCTTTCCCCCGCACAGTATCTTGACTGGAAAGCATTCTTTATAGAATATTCAGGTGAACAGTCCTCTCAGAACTCGAGTGCAGGATAAGAGGCCTGGGATCAGGATATGTTATTAGCTCAAGGAAGATTCGCTGTTGCACAGATTAACTACCCTATACAAGTTTGTGAACAAATTTATAAAATAGGAACTAAGGCTTGGAAGTCCCTCCCTAACAGGGGAGAGGTTAGTTGTAATTTAACAAAAATCCTTCAAGTACCCACAGACCGGTTGCAGACTTTGTGGCCAGGGTGGTAGAAGCGGCAGGGAGGGTGTTTGGAGATCCTGATATGGCAATGTCATTAGTGAAACAGCTGACTTTGGAACAATGTACAAAGTAATGTAGACAAGCCATTAACCCATATAAACATAAGGGGCTTGAGGTATGGATGAAGATCTGTAGAGAGCTAGGAGGCCTGTTAACTTCCGCAGGGCTGGCTACTGCAGTTGTGCAGGTCTCCCAAGGAAAGAATGGGTCCAGGAATACAGGCAGTTTCAAATGCGGGCACCGTGGTCGTATGAAGAGACAATACCCGCAACAGACTGGAACAGGAGGTCAGCGGCCTTGGGTACCTGGACTTTGTCCAAAATGTAAAAAGGGAAATCATTGGGCTCATGAGTGTCGCTCAGTGAAGGATATTCATGGGCAGCCAATCAAGCATGGTGGCGCTCAGCCAAAAAATGGGAGACAGGGCCCCCGACCTCAGGGCCCTCAAATATATGGGGCAGTCACAGAGGGATGGCCCAATTTGAGACCGCCAATGCAGTGGAACAACCCAAGATGGCTACGAGAGGAAGCACAGGGCTTGACCTCAGTTCTGCCACCGGACTCGTATTAACCCCCCATATGGGGGTCCAGCTGGTGGATTCAGATTTCAAAGGCCCTCTACCAGCAGATCCAGTAGGGTTGATCTTAGGAAGGAGCTCTGTAACAATGCAGGGCCTGATAGTCCATCCTGGAGTCATAGATTCAGATTATACAGGACAAGTCAAGATCATGGTCTCTTCACCTAGGGGCATAGTAGCCATCTTCCCTGGAGATTGCATAGCTCAGTTGCTTTTATTATCTAGTTGTCATTCTCAGTTTCCAGCTAAGGAGCAAGAAAGAGGGGACAAGGGATTTGTTTTTACTGGCACTTCTGCCATTTTTTGCTCCCTAGATTTAGATGGAAGACCTTTATTGCAGCTTATAATAGAGGGAAAATCTATTTCTGGGCTGTTGGACACTGGCGCAGATCACAGTATCATCAGCGTCAAGGATTGGCCCTCTGGTTGGCCACGTCAGTGATCAGAGCAAACCGTGAGAGGACTTGGATATGCTCAGATGCCAGAAATGAGTTTTTGCCATCTAAGTTGGCGTGACAAGGAAGGGCATTTGGGGCATTTCCAGCCCTATGTGCTGCCCGTCTCTATTTCATTATGGGGGCGTGATTTGATGAAAAAGATGGGTTTTAAACTGACCAATGAAGGACCATATAGCATACAAGCCCAGCGAATGATGTTGCATTTGGGATATAAGCCTGGTAAAGGTTGGGTCGCTATTTACAAGGTAGACTATCCCCAATACCGGTTGAGAGGAAGAATGACTGAGCTGGCTTTGGTTTTTCATAGGAGCCACTGAGGGAGTTCTACCCATTACTTGGAAGACTGAGGAACCAGTGTGGGTTCCTCAGTGGCCACTACCCTCAGAGAAATTAACAGCACCACAAGAGCTTGTTAGGGAACAGTTAAACCTAGGCCATATCAGACCCTCTACTTCTCCCTGGAATACCCCAATTTTTGTTATAAAGAAAAAGTCGGGAAAATGGAGGTTATTACATGATTTGAGAGAAAATAATAAACAAATGGTAATTATGGGACCTGTACAGAGGGGATTACCCTTTCCCTCTGCCTTACCTAGAAATTGGCCTCTAATTATTTTAGATATTAAGGATTGGTTTTTTTCCATTCCATTGCATCCCCATGATGAAGTCAGATTTGCTTTTACAGTACCCTCTATTCATCATGTTGAGCCCGATAAGAGATTTGAATGGGTTGTTTTGCCCCAAGGCACGGCTAATAGCCCCACCATGTGTCAACTTCATGGAGATTCTGCTCTTAAGGTGATAAGAGATCAATTTCCTAGGTTGAAGTGTTATCACTATATGGATGATATACTTCTTGCTGCACCCACAGAGGAGATGTTGGAACATGCATATAGTGATCCAAAAATTAAAAGAAAAGCAATAGGTTGTAGCCCCAGAAAAGGTTCAGAAAGGAAAAGTGGTGAATTATTTAGGAACTAAAATTTTTGATAATCAAGTATCTCCCCAGAAAATTCAGACTCGGACAGATAATTTAAGGACATTGAATGCTTTTCAAAAGCTATTGGGGTATATACCGTGGGTATGTCCCTATTTGGGCCTAACCAATAAACAATTACAACTATTATATGATAATTTACCGGGAGATATAGAATTTACTTCTCCCCAGCAGCTTACTGATTCTGCCTGCGTAGCATTAAGTTTGGTCAAAAAGGGTATTCAAATAGCAGCATTAAAGAGAAAAGATCTGTTCAGTCCTACTATTTTGTGCATTCTGCCCTCAGCAACCCAGTCTACTGGAGTACTCTGGCAGGGCGCCGCTTTGCTATGGATACATCCCAAGATTTCACCCGCAAAAATCTTTTATTTTTTAATATTTTTTATTACATATTTTCCTCAATTACATTTCCAATGCTATCCCAAAAGTCCCCCATACCCTCCCCCCCCACTTTCCTACCCACCCATTCCCATTTTTTTTGGCTCTGGCATTCCCCTGTACTGGGGCATATACAGTTTGCAAGTCCAATGGGCCTCTCTTTCCAGTGATGTCCGACTAGGCCATCTTTTGATACATATGCAGCTAGAGTCAAGAGCTCCGGGGTACTGGTTAGTTCATAATGTTGTTCCACCTATAGGGTTGCAGATCCCTTTAGCTCCTTGGCTACTTTCTCTAGCTCCTCCATTGGGAGCCCTGTGATCCATCCAATAGCTGACTGTGAGCATCCACTTCTGTGTTTGCTAGGCCCCGGCATAGTCTCACAAGACACAGCTACATCTGGGTCCTTTCAACAAAATCTTGCTAGTGTATGCAATGGTGTCAGCGTTTGGAAGCTGATTATGGGGTGGATCCCTGGATATGGCAGTCTCTAGATGGTCCATCCTTCATCTCAGCTCCAAACTTTGTCTCTGTAACTCCTTCCATGGGTGTTTTGTTCAAAAATCTTGTCTTATTACCCTGCCTCAGTAGCACAATTGGCCTTGATTGGCCAACAACAATGTGTTCAATATTTTGGCAGTCCCCCTCAGGAATTGATTGTTCCATATAATATGAAGCAAATAGAAGTATTATCAGCTACCATTGACGATTGGGCAATTTTGAGATGTAGCTTTATGGAGAAGATGGATAATCATTTCCCTAAGGATCCCATTTTGCATCTGATTAAAGCTCATCCAGTTGTTTTTCCATGAATTATTTCTCGAGTGCCATTGCCTGATGCCCCCTTTAATGTTTACAGATGGGTCTAAGACAGGCTGTGGAGCATATTTGGTCCATGGCTCCACGCCAGTAACTTTACAGTTTTCCCCTGCTTCTCCCCAAGTTATTGAGTTGCAGATTGTTATAAAAGTTTTTAAAATCATTCTGAAGCTTTTAATTTAATTTCAGATAGTCAGTAAGTGGTTAATTCGTTAGCAGTGCTGGAAGTGATAGGGAAGGTGAATTGTCAATCCACTATAGGGGATTTGTTAAATAAATTACAATCCTTAATTTTAAATAGAAGTTCTCCATTTTTTGTCCAACACATTCAAGCTCATACAGGTTTGCCTGGCCCTTTAGCAGAGGGCAATGATTTGGTTGATAAAGCTGCTAGAGCTGCTTCTGCCTTTTTGATTCAAGCACCTGTAGAACTGGCTCGTAATTTCATTCACAGTTTCATGTGAATTCCAAAACACTTTCTTCTCAATTCCATATTACTAGAACACAGGCAAAGGATATTGTTATGGCTTGCAAAGCCTGTGCTCCCTATTGCCTCAGGCAGACTTGCACACTTTATATGCCCCAGTACAGGGGAACGCCAGGGCCAAAACGTGGGAGTGGGTGGGTAGGGGAGTGGGGGCGAGGGTATGGGGGGACTTTTGGGATAGCATTGGAAATGCAAATGAGGAAAATACCTAATAAAAATATTTTTAAAAAAAGTATCATGAATAGAGTTAGGGACTGGTGGTTGCCCATGGGATGGGTCTCAAGTTGGGCTGGTTATTGGTTGGTCATTCCCTTAGTCTCTTCTCCCTTTCCTGTGCCTATATCACTAAGAGTCCGAATATATTTAGACTGAAGCCTTCATTCCTATCCCCGCTCCCAGTTCTCTGCTCTTATGACTATTTTATCCTCCCTTCTAAGTGTGACTCAAGCTCCCATACTTGGGTCTTCCTACTTAGTTAGCGTCTTTGGGTTTGTGTAGTGTAGCATGGTACTTTATTTTATGGATCATGTCCATGATAGACGGAGGGCTAAAATTCTAGAAGTCAGAGGCATCAGGATACCACTAGAACTTGACCCACAGTGCCAACTAAGCAGGATTTATAGGGACTTATAAAGCAGGAAGCCTGTTTGGGTCTGAGCTAGGTCATCTGCAAATATGGTTGTTAGCTTGGTGTTCTTTATGGGAATTTCAATAGTAGGAGTATGTGTGTTGTGGAGAAATGGCTATCTCTGACTTTTGTCTGCTTTTGGGATCCTCTTTCTTCTACTGGGTTGTCTTATCCAGCCTTGATATGTGGGTATATGCCTAGTCTTAATGTAATTTGTTATACAGCATTGAATTGATGTCCCTGGGAGGCCTACTCTTTCTTGAAGAGAAACTGGAGGAGTATATCTTGGAGAAGAATAAGGGAGGAGAGAGTGAGACTGGAGGATGTTGAGGGAGCAATAGAATCAAATGGAAAGAGGAGACAGACTCTCTGACTTCTGGCTAGGAAGATGGAGGAAGCTTGAACATTTTTATGAATCCCATGCCAGGCATTTTTAGGCTTGCAAATAATATTTCCCCAGTGTTTTATCAAGATTTCTCCTCAATATGTGTTGATCTCTGTGTCAAAAATCACTTTTTATAAGGACAAATTCAAAGCAGATCACATTCAACCTAATTTCCTATGTCCACTTGGTCATCACCATGGTTTTATTCTGAGAATCATGGTTACAGTTTGTGGGAATGAAATGCCACTAATTTAATGAGGAAAATTCAGTCTGTAAAACTAAAACTAAAATATGTTCAAAACTGCATAGTGCCAGTTCTGAAAAAAAAAAAAAACAAATATTTTGAAGTGATTTTTCTCATATTTAGATTGTCAACTAGTTTGAAGAAACAGTATAAATCTTACTTATTATATATACTGTCTATAAAATAATAAACATTTATCTATATAATACATTTTTATTTAAAATAATAATTTTTATATATTTTGTCTTATCAAATATGATTCAACAATCTTCAGATTGATTGTATAACTTGCATTTTTATGTATGATTTTGCAGAAATGTGTAAGAATTTCTGTGCAATTGATGTAAGTTTCAAACAAAGTCATTAACAGTCATAGTGTTTTCGTGAACTGCAGACCATAAAGCCATCTAGGATGGATGAAAAATACATATATGTGCTTTGGACTAGGTGCTAAGCCGAAATACACCTGAGTACTTACATTTTTCTCATTCTTTTTTTCTAATAGCTTCTGTTTGCTAATCTAAAATAAAGAGTGGAAAATGAATCCCTTGAACACATTTCTTCAGGCACACAGCATGTGGAAATTCCTCTGAGGTTTTCTGAGCACAGTAAACAGATTTCCCCACATCTACTTGCCTCACAAACAGCTATTTTTAATCATTGTTGGAGTCCTAAGGCACTGGGGGAATAATTTAATTCTAATTGTTTTGTTTTCAGCTCTGACGTGTGCAGATTTAAAACCAGAATGTTTTTTATGCCTGTGTCCATGAATCTATTTTCAAAGGATCAGAGAACGTAAGTCTCCAAGAAGTATAAGAAAAAAATATTTCTTGGTTTTTAACATGTTGGTATGCTGAACAAATTTAAAAGCCTATTTCAATAAGTGATGAAATAGGGAGATATTATACCTGACTACTCATCTGTGACTTTATGATATGGGACACACACACATACACTTTTCATAACACACTGAGGCTCATATGAGAAAGAAAGAAACATGATAGCTTTATGGAACATTTATCATTCTTACTGCATGCAAGGTTAAGGCCTCAGTTTTCTTACGATGGTTCTAGTTGAATAGCATAGGAATAAATGTATCTCCCTGTTCCTTCAGCCTCAGAGTTATACATTACACTGCAAGAGATTTCCAGCAAACGACACTCTTCATATAGGCAGAGATGAAATATATAGGGTATAGCAACATGGCCTCTTCTATGGAAGGTTTCCTTAATCTATGCGCAGCGTGCAGGGTGATACATTATATAATATCTAAACCATAATGCCTTATGTTTTCACAGGTCCCTCTGGTCACATTAATATTTGTAGGAACTCTCAAGCTGACTTTAGCAAATGCATCAAACTAAAATCTGGGACCATTCAGTATGATGGCTGGACTCAGGAATTATTATATACTATTAGCAATGATCCAGGGACATTAAATCCCATTATAGGAACAAAAAGCAGAGGAAAGAAGAATCATTTTTTCCCTAGAAGGGCTGCAGAAAAGCAGGGCCAATTGTTTCCATCTTTGTTAAGCTGTCTGTTTGTTTCTGGGCTTCCCCAGTGAGGAGTGTTTTCCACAAATCCCAAGAGGTCATGGGAAATCCTTGCACAAAGTGCTGTGTAAGGTTACCAAGGGAAATTTCCACCTTTCTAATCCCCTAAGAAAGGAGTCACCATGCTTTGATTTGTTAGGGAGTTCTCAATACTCTGTGCATGGTCTTTAATATGTTATCTCTTGAGACGTGTGTTACTTTCCATTTGATTAATAAGAAATAGATGTATAAATGCCATAGCTATTGTTATGGCAGGAGTTTGGAGCTAATTCTACTTTAATTATGTGAAATCTTTGGCTTATGTAAAGGTATTAATAAGGTCAGAGGAAAGACATGAGATAAAAAATACTGATCTTTTAACCAGACAGCTTTAACTGATATCAAAAACATTTCATTCCACTATATGAAGGAACTGGTAGAGATAAAATTATTCATTTCAGGTGAACTGTAAACATGTTATACAGGCATATTTTGGGAGAGCATACATATCAGATTAAAGGTACCTGTCAATCTATTACAGCAACCAGAAACTAGTGTATTTGACAGTTCACTAAAATTATACATTTTAGTGTATAAATATAAAATTAATATTTCTTTATGATTAGTCATTGTTGATGAATGCCTATGTTATAAAGAATGTTGGCAGTGCTTTTTGGTAGAATTAATGTGTAGTGCACACGTGAGTTCTTGTGGAAGTATGTTAAATTAAGAAACTGTAAAAAATGAAAAAGAAACTGTTGTTACCTTAAAGAAATTTAAATCCTATATATGTTGTGCAATATAGTGATGTGTTAGATTATGTAAAACAATTTGACACAATATATTCTCCATAATATTAGTTTAATCAGCATAAACAGCCCCCTTACATATAAAAATTTAACATTAATCATTTAATATGACACATTGTTAAAATTCAAGAGACATATGTAATGAATCTGATTTTAGTCACCAAGATTTTCTCTTGTTGTGTTTATATTAAGTATATTAATGTAATGCCCTAAATTTGTATTATATTTTACAAAAATATGAACCCCAAAGGTTATTCTTTTACAATTTATCAATTTCAGAGTTATTACAAATAAAAGTATGCTAGGTTAACTGACACAAAAATATTCACTTTATGACTTTGATTTTTATTTCAATCTATCATCCTATTTTCTCTTCAATATATAAAGAATGCAACATTTGATATTAAATGCATATGAAATTAAGAATTGACCACATGCTTGAAATATAAACTACAGTAAATATTATCAAATCTTAAAATGTATAGGGGTATTCCTCAGTGGTGTTAAATAGTTTTTTTAATCTATACTCACTTATAAAACTACACATTCATAGTTTGTATACTTTTAAACTTTTGAATTTTATTTCACAACAATAATTTTTAAATCTCTTATAAAAGATTTTTTATAT
The DNA here is from genome assembly GCF_000001635.26 of Mus musculus. Lineage (NCBI taxonomy): Eukaryota > Metazoa > Chordata > Mammalia > Rodentia > Muridae > Mus > Mus musculus. The sequence continues at coordinate 47,009,328 of NC_000069.6, read as the reverse complement.
AGATACTATGCGAAAATTTTTTGTATCAAATTTGTTGGGATCATTTTTGTATCAATTTCTTATATTTATTACCTAACACATGCAGAGCATTAAATTGTGCTCTCACTCTCCTCTCCCATCTTAGTAAACTTGATGTTAACCTTTTCATATGAATTGATTTTAATGTTCAAGTGGTTTATCCTAATAAGCTTGCATTCTGCTGTCTCTCAGACATTTCTATAATCTTAAAAATGGATTTAAATTTCCTTATATATAATATGCTTTGATGTATCTTCAGCTACAGGTAATTGAAGGCATCATTTCATAATCCCTTGATAGAATTTTGAAGTCTTTATGGAACACATATATTTGAATAAGAACTGCTTGATCATAGCATAATTTTCTTTGGACTATTATTTTATGTGTATCTATCCATCTTAACTATCTACCTTATAGTCTATCCTTCTGTCTGTCTGTCTGTCTGTCTGTCTCACACATCTATCTGATCTATCTTATCTTTAGAACAGCTATGTCTTTACTCAGTGCAGTGGCTGTCAGGCTGCTCAGTTTGTTTTCTGGAGATGTTCCAGCAGTTTCTAACTACCTTTCATCATTCTATTACTAGCCTGGATTTCGACAATTACAAAGGCAACTTGTATGGAGGAAATTAAGCAGGTAAGGAATACTTTACTCCAACTTATAACAAATGGAGTTAATCCAAGACTTATTGAAATAAAGACTGAGGCAGTTTTAAATTCTGGTGTCGAATGAGGAAAAAAAATCAAAACAGGGCATTGAGAAGGTTGAACAGTGTCCTTAGGTATTTAAGTATGTTACCTGAATCTTGTTTTACAGGCTTTTAGCCTTCCCTAGATTGGAGGTTAGGAAGCTATAGTCCAGTGGGGTGACTCCCTGCTTTGTGAATTAGATATTTATAGTTAATAAAAGTAGTCTGAGATTTACATACAGTTTTCATATTAAACTATGAAAATAATGTACAATTGTATGTTGTATATTAATCTAAAATATAATTATTCTAATAGAATCATGTCAGAAAAAATAAATAAAATAAACACAAATGCTTGTAGAATTTCAATGATGCAGTCTTCATTAGATTATCTAATGTGTTTATCCTGAAAGAAAAATAAGTATAGAATTCTTATCCACAATGATGACTATCTTTTTTCTACCCTATCAAGGAGTTATTTTTTGTTTGTTTTTAAATATAGGAAGCCGAAATAAGATTAAACATTTTTGAAATGGAAAATATTTCAACTTTAATATTTATCTTTTCTTGAAAAACCTCCTTACAGAGGAGAAGCACAATAACTAGCAAGTAGTTCTACTATAACTAAAAACTAACTGTAAAGTGTTTTTATAGCAGGGGAGAGCATATAACAATAAACAAATATCAAATATATTTTAGCTGTTTTTCCCTCTTTTCTAAGATCATGCTTATTCTTGGTTGAGAGCCAGCCTTTAATGGCTGAGCCAATTTAAAACCCAGAAATGAACCAACACATGCATAGGCACTAGATCTTTGACAAAGGAGCTAAAATCATACAGTGGACAAAAGGAAGGGTTTTCGACAAATGGTGCTATTTAAACTGGAGGTCAACATGAAGAAGAATGCAAATAGCCCTCTGAGGGATGAGTGTGTGCACAGGTGGGGGAACACCCTCATAGAGGCAGGGGAAGAAAGAAGGGAATAAGGGGCTTGTGGAAGGGAAACTGGGAAGGGGGATAGCATTTGAAATGTAAATACATATATTAACCAATAAAAAATTCTCTTATGAAAAAAATAAGGTACAGAGCTAAATAAAGAATTTTCAAGGGAATGGCTGAGAAGCATCTAAACATCAACATCCTTAATCATCAAGGGAATGCAAATCAAAACAACCCTGAGAATCCACCTCACACCAGTCAGAATGGCTAAGATCAAAAACTCAGGTGACAGCAGATGCTGGTGAGGATGTGGAGAAAGAGGAACACTCCTCCATTGCTGGTAGGATTGCAAGCTGGTACAACCACTCTGGATATCAATTTAGTGATTCCTCAGATAATTGGACATAGTACTATCTGAGGACCTAACTACACCATGCCCTGGCATATACCCAAATGTTGCTCCAACATATGACAAGGATACATGCTCCACTATGTTCATAGCAACTTTGTTTATAATAGCCATAACCTGGAAAGAACCCAGATTTCCTCCAACAGAGGAATGAATATAGAAAATGTGGTACATTTACACAATGTAATTCTACTCAGCTATTAAAAACAATGACATCATGAAATTTACAGGCAAATGGTTGGAACTTGAAAATATCTTTCTGAGTGAGTTAACCTAGTCACAAAAGAACACATATGGTATGTACTCACTGATAAGTGGGTATTAGTCCAAAAGCTCAGAATAACCAAAATACTGTTCACAGACCACATGAAGCTCATGAAGAAGGAAGAACAAAGTGTGGATGCTTCAGCCCTTCTTAGAAGAAGGAATAAAATGCTCACAGGAGGAAATACGGAGACAAAGTGTGGAGCAGAGACTGAAGGAAAGGCCATCCAGAGACTGCTTCACCTGGGGAATCTATCCCATATACAGGCACAAAATCAGGATGCTATTGTGGATGCCAAGAAGTGCTTGCTGAAAGAAGTCTAATATAGCTGTCTCCTGAGAGGCTCTGCCAGAGCCTGACAAATACAGAAGCAGATGCTCACAGCCACCATTGGACTGAGCATGGTGTCCCCATTGAAGGAGTTATAGAAAGGACTGAAGGAGATGAAGGGGTTTGCAACACCGTAGGAAGAACAAGAGTATCAACCAACAACAATACCTCAGAGCTCCCAGCTACTAAACCACCAACCAAAGAACACACATGGCTTTGTTGGACATCAGTGGTAGGAACAGTCCTTGGGCCTGAGGGAGTTTGAAATCTGAGTGTAGGGTAATGCCAGGGCAAGAAAATGGGAGTCGGTGAGTGGAAGGGGAAACTCCCTCATAGAGTCAGAGGAGGGAGGATAGGATAGGGGCTTTCTGAATGGGAGACCTGGAAAGGAGAAAATATTTGAAATGTAAATAAAGAAAATATCCAATAAAAATAAATAAATAGGTAAGGAAAACTGTGAAATACATGACAAAAATAATTTTAAAAAAATACACAGGGAGCAACCCATAGCTCCAGCCTCATATGTAGCAGAGGATGGCCTTGTTGGAAATCAATGGAAGGAGAGGCCTTTGGTCCAGTGAAGACTTGATGCCTTAGTGTCAAGGAATGCCAGGGTCAGGAGGGGGCACGGTGGGTGAGAGGGGGAGCACTCTCATAGAAGAAGGGGGAGGGCAAGGGGATAGGGGATTTGCAGAGGGGAAAACAGGAAAGTGGATAACATTTAAAATGTAAATAAGTAAAATAGCCAATAAAACAAAAGGTAAAAGTAATTTAAAATAAAAAGAGAATGTACTAATTAACTAAGATATAGCAACACAGAAGCCATATTCTAAATAACAAGTGGTTTAACCCAATTAGTTTATATGTTATATATATATATATATATACACACACACACACATACACACACACACAAGAAAAAGAAAGATATGATTTAGAAGACACTGGATACGTTCAAGGGGGTAATGATATATATATATATATATATATATATATATATATATATACATATATATATATATATATATATAAACATGTATAGTTTATAATTAAATGAAATTATTTATCAGATAATAAGTAGTAACAGTATTTTTTTAATTAGGATATTGGTGAGAGAACATATCAAACACAGAAAGTTTAAAACTCAGTCAGTAAAACAAATAGAGGTGCTTCAAGAAACTGAGTACATCTTATATTCAGGATGATGTCAGCCCATTCTTTTCAGGGAACTCTACTGGAAAGTGAAAAATTCTTACCTGTCCTGTGTTATGACTTTTCAAGAATTCTGCCTATATCTATAGAAGCTATGCCAGGGCTAAACAGATAATATTCATTTATCATGAAACCTCGCTGATTTCTCATCCCCATGGAATTATACAAAACTAGATGAAGTGGTAAAGACTTTTACCAGTAGACTAGCAATTTAGAAGACAGTGCATATATTTCTGAAATATAACAACCAGAAGGCGTAACTTTTGTAAGTGTAAATAACCTTTAGTGTTGTGCATCTTTTTGGAGAGAGTTGAAAGCACATCGTAACACTACAGGGGTTGGCCAGTCGAGAGCATTTTAGTTACTTGTATGATTCACTATTTGCCATTGAGATCATTGAGGAAGCTACCATAATTAAATACAGCAGTTAGTCAATTGAAATATAGAAGTTTATTTCTGCCTGTAGTTATGATGCCAACACTCCTGTAGGAATCATGTCCATTGGCCATAAGCTTGGCTCTGCTGTCAGGTGCACTGTTTCCTGGACTCCCTACATGAATACAATGCAAGCTTAGAATAAATGCAACCTGGCATCATGATGGTGAATTAGAAGCTTCATATGTCCATATCCCATGACCTTTCCTAATCATGTATTGGTATGATCATCACATATAATCAGTAACCAGACAGTTTTGCAGCATATGTTAGTTAATATCATTTTTAGAGGCATCATTCCTTTTTCAAGAAGTTCATCTTCTATGATAATTATTTTAAACTTACCATCTTCGGACCTAGAACACTGTGAAAATACTTTTGTAAAAGAAAGAAAATATTGCAAGCCTCCATCTGTTGAACCAGCATTTAGCCAGACTGCCAGCTGACCCATCATCTCAGAGTTAGGCAGTAGAAACACCTTGGTGAAGTCAATACAGAATCTTTGGAATAATAGTGAATTGTTTTCTGATTTAACTGTGACATTTGGGGCAAATGATTTTCTGCAATGATAGGCAGAATGGTTGTTTCTATTTACTAAACATGTGAAACATTTTTTCCTTAAATCCTCCCCCCCCCCCATGGAAGGATTTTCTTGTTCTGTATTCTGAAATTTTCTAACTAAAAGTAGCAATCGTTACAAGTATGCTAGGTATTGTTTTGCTCGGCATTGCCTCTGTCAGTGTGGAGAGGACTGATAGCAAGAATTACATAGGCTCTGCCATTTATCTCCTCTAACTGAATTGTTTGGGGAACAAAGTTTGAATTTATTTATTTTACCGGACATGAGAATTTTCATCCTATGTTACAAGAAAATCTTCTAGGACAAAATTCTAGTCCAGAAATCATTTTGTGGTGTCTGAAGGCATCAAAAGCAAACAATTTGATCAACTTTTGACACAGAACATCCACACGGTTTTAACTCCAATAAACATGATGTGATTACGTATTGTCACTCCAGCTTGAAATAGTTGGTATTGGATGAAGTCAGGGCTAGTTCCACCTAGCTAATCCTAAATGTCCATGTGAGGTAGCAAGTATCAGAAACAAACAAACAAACAAGCAAACAAAACAAACAAACACACAAACAAAAACAAGGAAATAATCCTCAATTACTGGGTTTCAAATTTGAATTTTGGAGATTATTATGACATTTCTTTTGAGTAAAACCAGTACCAATAGTTATCTTTTCTGTAATAGTTTACATTTCGGAAATATTTCTTTTTTATTAGATATTTCCCTTATTTACATTTCAAATGTTATCCCCTTTTCTAGTTTGCCTTCTGAAAATCTACTCTCCCCTTCCCCCTCCCACTTCTCCCCAGCCTACCTACTCCCCTGATTCCTGGCCTAGGCATTCCCCTAGACAGGAGCATAGAATCTTCACAGGACCAAGAACCTATCCTCCCACTGATGACCAACTAGGCCAACCTCTGCTATATATGCAGCTAGAACCACGAATCCCTCCATCTGTTTTCTTTGATTGGTGGTTTAATCCCAGGGAGCTCTGGGGTTACTGGCTAGTTCATGTTGCTCTTCCTCCTAGGGGGCTGAAAACCCCTTAAGCTCCTTGGGTACTTTCTCTAGCTCCTTCATTGGGGACCCTGTGCACCTTCTAATGGATGATTGTGAGCATCCACTTCTGTAATAGTCAGCATTGACAGAGCCTCTCAGAAGACAGCTATATCAGGCAACTGTCGGCAAGCTCTTTCTGGCATCTCCCATAGTATCTGGGTTTGGTGATTGTTTATGGGATGGATTCCCAGGTAGGGTAGTCTGTAGATGATGTTTCCATCAGTCTCTGCTCCGAAATTTGTCTCTGTAACTCCTTCCATGAGTATTTTGTTTCCCCTTCTAAGAAAGATCAAATTATCCACAGTTTGGTCTTCCTTCTTCTTGAGGTTCATGTGTTTTGCCAATTGTACCTTGGGTATTCTGAGCTTCTGGGCTAACATCCACTTATCAGTGAGTGCATATCATGTGTGTTCTTTTGTGATTGGATTACCTCACTTAGGATGATATCCTCCAAATCCATCCATTTGTCTAAGAATTTCATGAATTCAAGAATCGACAAATGGGACCTCATAAAGTTGCAAATCTTTTGTAAGTCAAAGGACACTGTCCATAAGGCAAAACAGCAATGAACAAATTGGGAAAAGATCTTTACCAATCCTAAATCTGATAGGGGGCTAATATCAAACAAATAAATAGATAGGTAGATAGATAGATAGATAGATAGATAGATAGATAGATAGATAGATAGAGATAGAGAGAGATAGAGAGAGAGATGATAGATAGCTCAAGAAGTTCTACTCCAGACTATCAAATAACCATATTTTAAAAAATGGGTACAGAGCTAATCAAATAATTCTCAGCTGAGGAATACCAAATGGCTGAGAAGCACCTAAAAAAATGTTCAGCATCCTTAATCATCAGGGAAATACAAATCAAAACATCCCTGAGATTCCACCTCACATCATTCAGAATGGCTAAGATAAAAAATTCAGGTGACAGAACATGCTGGTGAGGATGTGGAGAAAGAGGAACACTCCTCCATTGCTGGTGGGATTGCAAGCTGATATAACCACTCTGTATATCAGTTTGGTGGTTGCTCAGAAAATTGGACAGAGTTCTACTGGAAGATCCAGCAATACCACTCCTGGGCCTATACCCATAAGATGCTCCAACTTGTAATAAAGTCACATGCTTAACTATGTTCATAGCAACCTTATTTATAATAGCCAGAAGCTGGAAAGAAACCAAATGTCCCTCAACAGAGGTACATTTACACAATGGAGTACTACTCAGCTATGAGAAACAATACATTCATGAAATTGGAAATATCTTATTTTGTTGTCATTAAGGAATAAGTGTTCAAATTATTACAAATATATTTTGCATTTATTTCAATGTTGATTCTAAAATTATATTATATTATGCGTATTATTTTATAATAATTGGATTTTCCAGTGTAGAGAATTCATACTGGACCTTCTGAGTTTTCAGCACAAACACGTATGTCTCAACCATACTCCTAGAATTAACAAGTACTCCTTTAATTTATGGAAAACAGAACATGTGGGCATAAATATGAACATTAAATGTGCTGAAAGTGTCTTCACAAAGATAGACACCTGTGATCATGAATGGAATAAATTAGTTTAAGATATTCTAAATAATATATATGTAGAGATTCTTGATATCAATGAAGCAATTTTTTCTTACTTTAAAAATCTTCCTTGCAGTATAAGGTACCAGGACAGCTGCTAAGCAAGTTGGATAAGAGCCAGCGTGACTATTACTAATAGGGGGTGTAACACTGACATTAATAGGGTGCCTAACAAAATCACTATATCCCTTTGTCACATTTTTCTATAATTCAAACAAATAACCAAAGGTTCTTTGTGACTAGACTATTTGAAAGTTTTCTCGAAACCTTTGAATAATAAGCTAAAAACATTGCCTCTCAAAGCTTCTATGTAGATGGGAAGCTAATGTAACCATTCTCCTCCAACACAGTGCAGTTCAGGCTGCCTAAGCTACACAGGCAGATGCTTGGCAGGAAACCATTCTTTCTATATTAAAAGAGCACCTGGCAATGCATATCATCATGCCAGAGGCAGCGATTGAGCCCTAAAAGAGTTCGCGGTCTTTGCAGATGTAGGCAGAGGAATTATAATTGCAACCATATCTCAGGCCATTTGTGGCTTTCTCCTTCTTTTTGTGCTGGAATGAATAAAGGGAGAAAGGAATGACCATGCCATTATCTCCTAGTGAATATGTCATGACAATCTGCACTAGTGCTTCATTTAAAGGTGCCCCCTCTGTATAAGGAGGAACAAATTGAGAAGCTACTGAAGCCTGGAAGATTCTATGGAAAGATAATGACCTTTTCTGGTTTTGCTACCATCTTATCATAGCTTTCTCCCTATGCAAACCAGGGATGACAGATCAAATGTACATTTAGTGTGATGTGGATTAAATTGGCAATACTTGCACCTTCATAGGAACTACCTACTTGAGGGGAAAGATGAGGGTCAGGTATAATTTTCAGTGTATAAGATGGAACGTGTGGTCAAGAATCTGTAAGAGGCTGAATCGAAAGAAAGTATTACTTGAAGCAATCAGCTGCAGGTGCTTGTGCTGACAATTAGACTATTGTAGTCGTTGGCAAGCATCATGCCTCGCTAATACCACATTAGCACCTCAGCGTAACCCTGGGCAGTAAGATGTGCCATCATGTGTTCTCTAATTTCACAGAGACAGAATTTTTACTCGAGTTACACAACAACCTGCATGTGGTCTGACTACCATCAGAAACTCGACTCATTTTGTTGAGACGTGTGGTAGAAAGTAATGATGTGTACAGAAATAAAAGGAGTGCTTTATACCCTAGAATCACTTTGCAAATCTAATAGCACTGAAAACTCCAATATGTCTCCCTATATCTAGGCAATTTTAAAGTAGGTGCTTTGACTTTCTTCTTTACATATCACATTATCACCACAATGAAAATTAAGCAATGGTCTAATTTTTCTTCGTTAGAAAAGAGATAGATATGCAATACATATAGTTTTGGTATTAGGTAATATGTTACATGCTAAGTTAATACATATTTATGAAACTTAGTTATTGAGTGTTTGAACTATATTGTAAATGCAAACATTGCTGGAAATTAGAGGTAGAAGTGTGGAGCATCTTTGCCAGAGTTCCCATTAGAACTTTTCTGTACATTTATTACGTTCAGGTTACTGCCTTTATTTTTTGCCCTTCAACCCTTCCTTCCTTCCTTCCTTCCTTCCTTCCTTCCTTCCTTCCTTCCTTCCTTCCTTCCTTCCTTCCTTCCTTCTTTTCATTCTCCTTTCCCCTTCCACTACTTTTTCATCAACTTTCTACCCCCTTTCCTTCCTTCCTTCCTTTCTTCCTCCCTCCCTTCCTCCCTCCCCCTTTCTTTCTTTCTTTCTTTCTTTCTTTCTTTCTTTCTTTCTTTCTTTCTTTCTTTCTTTCTTTCTTTCCTTCTTTCTTTCTCTCTTTCTTCTCCTCCCCCTCTACGAACTCCTCCTTCACCTTCTTCAGTGTGTTAACAGTAAAACAGCTGAGCAAGGTGAGAGGCTCCTGTAATTGGAGAGAGGTTTCAATTAGAGAGTTTAAATGTCTGTATTTTAGCATTTCCCCAACCTGTCTGTCCCCTATATTCAATAGTGTTAAAACAATATTGTCAAAATTTAACTTTTATAATGTACCATACATAGAGTTGTAAATTTGAATGAAATTTGAATCTGCCTAATATCTGAATATACTATGATGTATGTTATTGTATATATTATATGATACATGTGTGTATTATATGATGTATGTATATATAACATTATATATAATTTATATAAAAGCATTTAAATATTTCAATGGCTACAGATTAAGGAAGATCAGGCAAAGTGAGAGTTGGATTGTGTTTGTGTAGCATAATTCCTGTATTGTTTGGTAACATAAACTATTTAAAATTATAATTTATACTTAAAATATTTTAAAGAAAAGAGAACAGCGTCCTGTCCAATATGAAACACTCTGGAAAGCAACAGACACTGTGAGCACTATGTTTATTTGCAGTGCAGAGGAATAGCTCAGGCAGGGCCTTTACAGCAAGGACACAGCTCTCTCAGGAAGAGAGAGCTTCCTCCAGAAATCTCTGACCACAGGCTTTATTTAGATGTTCTGATTATTTTTAGATATATCCTTATTCCTCCATCTTTTACTGCCTTAAAAAAAAGTTATCCATAAAGTTCTTAGATCATTATTCTCTTTGAGGAATCATACATTTCTTGTCAAGATTTTTCAAAGGGTATGCTCAGTCAGGTGAGGGCAGCAAAGAGTCAAAAACAAGGAACCTGACACAGGCTTGTCAGGTGTGGGTAACTCAGAAGAAGGGAGGATCCTCCTTAGCACTGAAAGGAAGTTTACTTATATGAGAATTTTTAATTGAAGATAAAGATTAGGCTGCATAAAGTGAGTGTTGGTATACAGTTAGAAGTAAATAGTGTATTTTTCATACACAGAACTTACAAGTATCAAAAAACCTAGGAAATACAGAAGACACTTTTAGCAAGAGAATCAGACAGGGAGCACACCTTGAAGTACTAGTTTATTAAATCCATGGGCCTTCCAAGTCTGTCAATACCAGTAGAGAGGTATGTCTAGCATAGCAAAGCTCAGTGCAATCAAAGCCAAGCAAACACACATAAAGCATTTCCCCTATCTTCCTGGATCTCATTGTGAGCTCCCTTGCCACCAGAAAGTTGCTGTTGAGAGTCTGAGACAAGTAGCTCTAGACAGAAGAGTTGCCTCCTCATGGCCTTAACATATACATTGTTCATTTTCTCTCCTGTGGAAAAGGCAAAACTCAAATTAAGTGTAACAGTCTCTTCTGGTAATCATGTAAATTAAAGGCTTCCATTGAGCAGACTGCTGAAGGACTGACCTGAATTTAATGAAGCTGCCTGGGATGTTAATCAGGTAATTGCTTTGTATTCTTAGATGACAATGATTTTCCAAGTCCTGCGGCTGGAAGAAAGAAAGTATGATAGAAAATGGGCGCTTCTGTGAATTCAGCACACATCAAAAGTAGTATATCAGGTAAGTTATATTTACTATTGAGAGTTATTTTAACCCTAAGATAATACTAAAGGATAATGTGTGTTCATTCAGAGCATTGCTACTCCTGATTGTTTAATGTTCCATGATACACATATTTAAGAACCAATAGCATATCAGATTGTAACCAAACATCTTACAAACTTTTGTCTTCCATTCCTGAGCTTCTCTCTGAACTGAGGATTTGCAAGGCTCTCAAGGCAATTTTTTTTTTTTTTTTTTTTTTTTTTTGGGTTTTCAAGACAGGGTCTCTCTGTGTAGCCCTGGCTGTCCTGGAGCTCATTTTGTAAACCAGGCTGGCCCCGAACTCAGAAATCTGCCTGCCTCTGCCTCTCCAGTGCTGGGATTAAAGGCATGCACCACCACTTCCTGTTTCTTTCCTTCTTGTTGTTTATCTCTGCATATGTAAATAGCAAATTGGCTATTTCCTCATTTGGCAGAAGCAGACACTCAAGTCATGCACATCAAGTATGCCCCTGGCTCAAATCTAAATTATCATAAAACTGTACACCATTTGCCCTCTTGATTATAGATGTCCCAAGCCTAGCTATATTCCTAATAAAATTCAGTGCTGGGCTCATTGACTTCTGGGATATGATAGTTTATATTTGGTGTATCCATTCATCTGAACTGTGGCTGCTCAGCAAGAAGTTCTATATTAGTTCTTGGTGTGAGTTAGAACATTTGGATGAGGTGGATGGGACAAGAATCTCACCCACACCTGTGTTGGCCGGTGCAAATGAAGCATAGAAATGGAAGCAGGGCAAATTCTCTTTCTTTGAGTTTGGACACTAAAATCTTTGTTCTAATTTAGGGTACTGATTCTATAAATTATAGAAATTACTGATGCAGGCCAAGATTTTCACTCCAGGTCATTGGGCCTTGGATTTTGTACTTAAGACTGTTATTTCTCCAGCTTTTTTACATTTTCTATTTCACAAAACTACATGGAACATCATGACCTTAATAAACATGAGTGAATTTCCTGTAGAATATTTGAATATTTTTCTTAATTATTTGTTAATCTAAGTTTCATATATATCTATATCTATATATATATAACATGATATAAATGTGGATATAAAACCTATATTGTATATATTTTATTTAATCTATTTATCATTTATCTATCAATATCATCACTATTTCATTCATCTACCTATTATTTATCTATAATTTATTTATGTATCTCTATCTCTTCCAAACACTATTATAAATCTATTCATTAATTCTATGTATTCTTTTCTCCCGAAAATCACTAAAAATATGAGAATATGGAAAATTATTTTGGTGAACATACTTTATTTAGAGTCTATATATCTTTTAAGGTTTTTTGAAGCTGTATTTCTTATATTGTAATTTCAAATGGTGAGTTTTAAATGAGCTATGATTTTCAAATAAGTGTGCACATTTGCATATATGTGAAATTTATAAATTAGATATGTGCTTAGGTATTGTCTATCAATGTTTAGTTAGTAAAATTCGTTTATATGGTTTACATGTCTGAGATACCTCTTTTAGTATGTTTTTATTTGTTATTGTTAATATCACCATTCCTGATATTTTCTTTTCTTTCTTTCTTTTAATCTTGTACTATTGTCTCCATTTCTTCCTTAATTTCTGACCATATTGTAATCATTTGAAACTAGACCAGTCCCATCTTATGCTTTATGAAACCTGATGTGCCTTTGTGCCCTGAGCACTGAGATTCATTTCTGCTTGGATAGCACTTAGTGTTTATAGTTTATTCCCTCAGATACTGAGTTCTGACACATAGATATATTGTCTGCTCCTTAGTCATAGACTCCTGGGTTCCTAGTGCATTTAAAGTTAATATTTCATTTTTTATTTTCTGATATTGTGATATTAATAATTTAGTATTATGGAAGTCAATCTTCACTTGTTAAGATGGGTATGTAAAATAATAAAGAGAAAACAAAGTTTAATATGTAACAGGGAATGGTGTACTTCTTTCTAGTCTAACATTTCTCTATTCTAATGTGTTCATGCTTAACTTTCAGGTAGATGTTTGTGACGTCAATAGAATAGAATATAGGAACATAGAAAAACAGACACATTTCTAAAATTTCGTTACAGATGGTTCTTGTTATTGTAATTTATCTGAAACTCAGACATGTTAAAATAATATGTAATCACTAAGTGAAATAAATATGAAACATTGTATTATACATAAAGAAAAAGGAAGAGATTATAGAATGAAAACATAGCCACAATCTCTTAAATTACTTGAAATGTTACAGTGGTTTCTGTGCATAATCCCTTACAAATTAGTAACAAGTTGAGCTGCATATGATGTCCCAATCCTAGAACTTGGAATGAAGTCAGAAGTATCACATCAAGCTTGAGGCCAACTGGACCAGAATTCAAGCCCAAGGTCATCAGGGCTAGAAGTATCCTGTTCCAAAAGCAATAAAAAGTAAACATGAATCCTAGTAAAACCCCTTTAAATATAACACTAAATAAAAGCAAATACATACATTTGGATAGGTGTGGTAATGAAAGAAGTCTAAATGAATGTTGAATACTTTGGGAAGATTTGAAAACATAATAGATAATAGCATATTATTGTACATTGTGCTTTTCAGAGAAAATATTATTCATTCAAATATTCCTGGAAAAACAATTAAATTGAACTTTTCATCTAAAAATATGTAATCACATTCATTTAAATATGAGTTCATATCAATTTCAAATATATTGTCATAGTCATAAGAAGAGAAAGCATGCCAGAGTGGAATGAAACAGAATGGGTTACATTAACAATGTTGTCACATCCTACTGAAATTATTGTAGATCTTAATAGTACTGCTATTCAAGTATTATTTTATTTAAAAGAGGTTGTCTTTATAGTTGATATCCTTGGGGGGCATGGTATGGCAAAACATGAAACAAATAAAATCAAATGAAATTTCGTATTTGATAGTTAGCCTATATTCCAAGAAAACTTATGAGTTCATTACTTTTTGAAGCTGTGTAGTATCCATATCTTCTGAACTTTTGAATTCTAACTGGCTCTCTGTTTTTAAGTCTACTTGCCTAACTCACTGAGTATACCATATGGATTCATTGGTGGGCACAGTGAGAGGAATGAACCATGCACTTCAAAATATTTTCTATGCTCTACAAAAATATTGCTTTATTGTGAGCCATTGAAACTTATATAAGTGATATAAATGGTTCATGAGTCTGTGATTAATTCTATATGAACCACTTTCATTTGAAAGAATTTTATCATAAATTCATATAGCTTGCTTAATGTCTCTGAATTAGTAATGATTATGTGATATATCTGTGGATTTTGTGTTCACAAGGCATACCTCCTATTTTTCTTTTCCATTAGGAGTCCTTTAGACACACAGTTTACCTCCTACTACTTGGGAAATTGCTATTCTGCCAGGGGCTTGTTCCCCCACCTAGAATACACAGGAGTGGGAAAAGGCTAAAATGAAAACCACATGTATGCAATCCTTTCCCTCTTCTTTGCCACAAATAAAGAATCGTGATGCCTATCCTGGCTGCATTTATACCTTTTCCAAAATAGCTGGAGAATAGGAGTAGTAATTTTATATTCGTACACATACATACATACATACATACATACATACATACATACATACACACACAGTGTTTGACTCACAAATGTCACTTGGTATTAAACTACAAGTACAATTAAAAAAGAAATATTTTATTAAAATAGTGTAGATAGTAGCTATACTAACTGGAAGGAAAATGAAGTTTAGAGAATTTGTAATAAAGGTATAAAAATCCAGAATTTAAAAGAATGTTCTTAATTTCAAACTAAAATGACAGAGCCAATATTTTGTTCTTTAAAGATATTTAATGAATGAACTTATTTACAAAAGGTTATATTATTTCAAACTTCAATACATATTTAAATATTATACATTATTGAAGCTAATGGCAAATATGTAAATAACTAAATATGTAATCTAAGAATAACATAAGTTAAAATTTTAGTGTCGATTTAGAGAGAAAAAACCTTTATTATTTTTTCCAAATGTATTTAAGTATTTGTAATGAT
The DNA here is from genome assembly GCF_000001635.26 of Mus musculus. NCBI lineage: Eukaryota > Metazoa > Chordata > Mammalia > Rodentia > Muridae > Mus > Mus musculus. The sequence continues at coordinate 46,994,265 of NC_000069.6, read as the reverse complement.
ATAATTGTGGATTAATAATTACAAACGGCATATCTGCAAGTAGAAGAATGCAAATAGAGTCATATTTATCACGTAGAACTAAACTCAAGATCAAAGTGTTAAAAGATGTCATCACAAAACCAGATACACTGAATCCAAAAGAAGACAAAGTGGGGATTAGCCTTGAATGCACTGGCACAGAAAACAAATTCTTGACCAGAACACAGCAAAAGGCACTGAGATCAACAATTAATATGTGGAACCTCATGAAACTCAGAAGTTTCTGTAAGATATTGGGTACCATTAAAAGGACAACATGGCATCCTAAAAAAAAGATTAAAGAGTTTTGACGAATCTACATCTAATATGAGGGTGATATCCAAAATATATAAAGAACTCAAGAAACTAGACATCAGCAAAACAAATAATCCAATTAAAATTTGGGTATAGATCTAAGCAGAGAATTATCAATGGAAGAATCTCAAAGAGCTGTGAAACACAAAGAAATGTTAAAAATCCTTAGCCATAAGAGAAATGTAAATCAAACTCCATTTAGATTGTACCTTACACTTGTCATAATAACTAAGATCAAAATCACAAATGGCAGCTTATACTAACAAGGAAATAGATGGAGGAGAACACTCCTTGGATGTTTGTGGGAGTAAAAACTTCTTTAAATACTATAGAAATCAGTACTTTAGTTCCATAGGAAACTGGGTATTGACATACCTCAAGACATAGCTACATCACTTATGGTGTTTTGAATAAGCTTGGCACATGTGAAGTGACACTATTAGGAGGTTTAGCCTTGTTGGAGTAGGTGTAACCTTGTTGGAGGAACTGTGTGAAGGTAGGGGTAGGTTTTGAGGTCCTATGCTCAAGTTCTGCCCAGTGTGAGTGATAGTCTCTTGGATCTCCTAGATACCATCAGATCTAGATATAGAAATCTTGGGTCTTCCAACACCAAGTCTGCCTACATGTTGACATGCTTTCCTGAATGATGATAATAGACTAAACTTCTGAAACAGTAAGCCCTCCCCAATTAAATGTTTTCATTTATAAAAGCTGTCTCAGTCATGATGTATTTTCACAGCACTAAAACCCTAAATAAGGCACCACTTTTCAGCATGTACCCAAAGGATGTTTCATCCTACCATAGAGACACTTGCTTATGTTCATAATGGCTTTATTTATAATAGCCAGAAAATGAAACCAATCTAGAGACCCCTCAACTGAAGACTGAATAAAGAAAATGTGGAATAGTTACACAATGTAGTATTACTTGCTTGTTAAAGAAAATGACATCATAAAAATTGCAGGCAAATGGAATAAGAAAAAAAAATCATACTGAATGAAGTAACCCAGTCACAGAAAGATAAACATAGGATGTGCTCACTTATAAACGAATATTAGCTATTAAGAAAATTATAGTCATATCACCATATACAGATCCAGAAAGGCTAAGCAGCAAAAAAACTTCAAAACACATGAATCAAGCTGAGAAAGGGAAATAGATTAGATATTTTGGGTAGATTTGGGCAGGTGGAGATGAAAAGAGGGATGATCCAGCTGAGGTGTAGAAAAAAAAAAAAAGAAAAGTACAGGGTATGCTAATCAGAATTGTAGGGATATAGGGGTGATATGAAAACTGAGTGGAGTAGAAACTTGCAGGACTCTATAATATTGGCCCTATGAGGAGTCCTAGTAATGGCAGATATGGATCCTAAACTAGCCATCTTCTGTAACATTCCAGTGATGGGACTGGGATACCATCTCAACAATAAAACCTACCTAAAATCTATTCTGCCTGAAGAGTATGTGCAGGCAATGGAGGAGCAGAACTTGTGGGAGTAGAAAAAAATACCTGTTCTAATTGGAGTACCACTACAGAAAAGGAAGTCAATGCCTAACACTTCCTAAATGACCAAAAACTACAGGGTAGATAGAGAAGAGAACTATAATAGAAAAAAAAAGTCAATGAAATAATTTTAATGATATCCTGCTATATTCATAAAATTCTTGCCTAGCCCAAAAATCATGAGAGATGTTTCTTCTAGCACCTGATGGGACATTGTAAACAAACAATAGGAGGAGAGAGAGAGAGAGAGAGAGAGAGAGAGAGAGAGAGAGAGAGAGAGAGAGAGAGAGGAAGAAGAAGAGGAGGAGGAGGAGAGAAGAGAAGAGAAGAAAAGAAAAGAGATAAAAGAGAGGAGAAAGAGAGAGGAGAGAGGAGTGAGGAGAGAGAGGAGAAAGGGGGAGGAGAGGGAAGAGAGAGGGGGAGGAAAGGGAGGACAAAGAGAGGGAGAGGATAGAGTGAGGGAGAGGAGATCAAGGAGAGAGGAGAGAGAGAGATGAAAATTAGAGGAGAAAGAGAGAGAGAGGAGAGAGTGCAGGGAGGAGAGGGAAGAGAGAGGTGGGGGAGAGAGACAAGAAAGAAGGAGAAGACAGAGGAGACAAAGAGGAGAGAGAAGAGTGATAGAGAGATGAAAGAGAGAGGAGAATGAGAAGAAAGAAAGGAGAGAGAGAGGAGGGGGGTTGAGAGGGAGAAGAGAGACGGGGAGGAGAGGGAGGAGAGAGAGGGGGTGGAGAGGGAAGAGAGAAAAGAAAGTAGAGAGAGGATAGATAGAGAGATGAAAGAGAGAGGATAAAGAAAAAGAGGACAGAGATGAGAGAGAGAGGAGTGAGGGAGAGGAGAGGGAGGAGAGAGAGGAGAGATTGAGAGATGAAAGAGATGAGAAAGAGAGGAGAGAGAGGAGAGAGGGGGAGTGAGGGGAGGGGAGGGGAGGGGAGGAGAGGAGAGGAGAGGAGAGGAGAGGAGAGGAGAGGAGAGGAGGAGTCCAACTCCAAAATTTCTATCAGGTCCTTCCCTTAGGAGCTTCAAGAACACAAATGAACAAGGAAAGGAAGAATTATAGGAGCCAAAGCAGTGACAGACACCAGGAAAATATGGTCCACAGAATCAACTAAAGAAGGCCCATAAGGCTCACCAACACTGAAACAAAAAAGTTGGACACTGACTCTGATCTAGTTCCTCTGCATATTATTTTATGTTTGTGTAACTTGGTGTTCTTGTAGGATTTGTAAAAGTGGGTATTGGGGTATATGACTCTTTAGCCTAATCTTGGAACCATTTTCCTCATTCTGGCTTGCCTCAACCAGCCCTGATAATAGTTTGTATATTGTATCATTTTAACTTGCTAGCTTGTTCTGCTATGTTTGTTTGCTATCCCTGGAGGTTTGTTCTTTTCTAAAGAGAAAGGGAGGAGAGATAAGTAGATTTGGGTGAGAGAGAAGGGGGTGCTGGATGGAGTGAAGCTATGGTTTGATATATTATATGAAAGAATGGAAAAGTAGAAGAAATTGAAAATAAATGCTTGACTTGGGTAAGATGAATATTGAAAGTAACTTGAATTTACAATTTCTTGATGACTAAGGCTGGTTACAAAAGTCTTTTTTACCCCTTTGTGTTTCATCTTTTGAGAACATTCTGTTTACATTTATATCCCATTTTTAATTGAGATAAATGTTTTCATTTTCTTTCTTCCTTTTTTTTCTGTTTTAAAATTTCTACAATGTAGATACTAACCATCTCTCAGTTGATAATTGGTAATGCTATTTTGTTCTGTTTTCATCTTATTGAAATGATGTTACTGTTTTAAGAAGGCTTATAAGGTCATAACTTCCCACCTACTAATTGTTGGTCTTAAAATAAATAGTAGAGGGGAGCGATAATGTCAAAGAGAGGAGATAAGGCATTTTCAGTACTGGGAGAAGAGAAAAGTTTCTAAACCAATGCAGTCAGGCAACATATTAATGATAGTGCTCAAGAGAACGAGGCAGGGCATCCCAAGACAAAGGAGGATGAGACTTTATGGGAAACACTAATTTAAAAATGCAAAAAATGGACAATCAAGAGAGCTCAGTAGTTATGGTTTATGCCTGCAAATATGCATTGGAAACAATGATCCATGGTAAGAGCAGAGAAACAATTCCTAAAAGAAATTGTTATTTTCCACCACACACAAACTGTAACATAAACATATCTTCATACTTATATACATACATGCATATAGCATACAAAAGTTTATAATAATAATGATGATAATAAATTAAAATTTTATTTCAGGACAGAGGGATAAGGGAAGAATTAAGCTGGCCGACAATAATTCTAATATTGTAATATCGGATATTAGACAGTACCAGGAAGGAACAAAATGGTGTAAGGATATTTTAATTAAAAGTTCAGAATAAAGTGTATAAACAATATTAAGTAAAATTGAAGGAAAGAGATGTGAATGAGAAAAAAAGAGTCTTCCTATGTAGACATATGGATAGATTTGTTGTCTGACTTTCTGGGATCACTCACTCAGGCATAGGCACAATCCATCTGCAGGTAGAGCCTATCTTTATATCATTTGTATGGGTGAATCTACGGTTTGTCTCTATGACATTTTATCATTCTTCTTTGGGCTAAGTAGCTTGTTCTCTCAGGTTATATTACAAAATTTGTGGTATTATATCTCCTGAGTTCGAGTTTCTGTTATGTCTCTAAATTAGATGGTGTTGTCTGGGAGTCTAGAAGCAGATATATACTTCTTTGTAATTGATGCAGCTGTAGGAAAGCCCTCTAATGTTGTGTCTTAAACTGCTAATGTTCTACCCATTGATTATGTAAGTCTTAGTTCATAATAACTTATACAAAATTCCCACCATATAGAACACTATGTTGTTTAATTCAATTACTTAAGTATAAGATATATTTGATTTAATTAGCATAAAACTAATTATTCAATAGTGTTATATGATAGTTTATATATGCTCTTTTTTCTAATACTCTCTTTACACCTACCCACTAAACCTTTATTTCCTCCTTAAAAAACTCACAAAACCAAATACAACCACCCCAAAACTAAGAAATAAAAATAAATCCATGATCAAAACAAAAAAAAAAGTAAAAACACCAAATTGTAGCCAAATTAAAGCACACAAACAAACAACCAATGGAGCCCATATTATGTTGGTCAAGTACTGCTGAATAAAAACCAATTATTAACAAACTATAGAGGATGTATATACACAGGCTTCTCTGTGCATCCATTTTCTTAGAAGATGTAGCTTAATATAGTTCTTTAAGTGTCTCACTAAATAATCTTGATCCCCTAATGTCAGCTCAATGGACAGCAATTCATTATTTGATCATTAATGTCCTTGAACAAGTGTTCAAAGCTACTTTGACAATATTTAGTGATGATCAATGGACTTCATTGAACTCTTGTAATAAGCTGAGCTCTAGAAGAGTAAAGAATAATAGATCTTGTCACTGTCAGTTACTGTCCAATATTATCACAGGAGAATTAGGAAAAACTTCTACTTTGGAGATCCATGGTTTTCCTGTTTTTGTTTTTGTTTTTTTTTTATTTTTTGTTTTTGTTTTTATTTGTTTGTTTTTAAAGCTTACAACTACATTTCAGAATCTAGAAAACAACAAACAAACACAACAACAGCAAAACCCCTTCAGGTATTCATCATACAGTGTTATCAGCACATCTGTTGAAAATGTTTTCCAGGAGTCCACAGTATTTAGAATACCTGCATCATAGTTTTGGAAGACTCAAGACATTTTTTTCTTATTAACTGCAACAACACAAATACTAAATGAAGTGTAATGTTGAACTAATCTTTCTAATCTTCCAAGTTCAGAGAGCTTTAAATCCAAAAACTGCTGGCTAAGCTTAAAAACAGAGAAGTAGAATTTATAATAAATAAAATTGAGCTAGCTGGGAACCCTGCTCCACCCATTCCATCCCAGTAGATTTCTCCTAGGACACAGCAGGCAGAGGTGAGTTACACATGGACCTGGAACACAGTTGTCCAGCTCTGGGCTTGTTCTTTGATCCTGAGATCCTTGTGGGATGCCAACAGCATCCTGTTTCTCTGTCGAGGCCTATAGATACCCCCAAAACTACAAGCTTAAAAGATTTTCCCAAAGTCCCTTGAGAGTAGGATCTGCCTGACATACAGCTAACACAGTCTGATACCATGATTTCCACTGACTGGTCCAAGGTTTCCAGTCTCTTTCTTCCCGGGAAGTCCTGTTCTCACCAGGTTCATCCACCTAACCCTGCAGAAAACCAAGTGCATAATGTACAAGATAAGAATAGACTCAACAAGACCAAGGGCAATTGGACAGTACTGGAGTCCCGCTATCATGCTACACTAAACCCTGGATATCCCTATAAAACTGAAGTACAAGAAAATGATCTTATATCCTATCATATAAAGATCACTGAGACCTTTAAATAGGAAATGAATCAATACCTTAAAGAAATACAGGAAAATACAATCATATAGCTAAAGGATATGGATAAAAGTGCCCAAGACCTGAAAAGGGAAATAGAAGCAATTAAGAAAACATAAACTTATATAATCCGTGAGATGGAAAACCTAGAAAGAAAAAAGGAACTACCTATGTAAGCATTACCAACAATACAGGAAATGGAAGAATCTCAGGCATGGAAGCTATGATAGAAGAAATTAATATGTTGATCAAAAAAATGCAAAATCTATAAAGTTCAAGACACAAAATATCCAGTAAATTTGAAGCATTATGAAAGGACCAAACTTGAGAAAATAGGAATAAAAGAAAAAGAAGATTCCCAGTTCAAAGGCTCAGAAAACATCTTCAAAAAAGTCATAGAAGAAAGTTTTCCTAACCTAAAGAAATTGATGGCTAAAAATGCTCAAGAAGCTTACAGAACACCAAATATATGGGACCAGAAAATAAAATCATCCCACCAATAATCAAAACAATAATAAAACAATAATCAAAACATGAAATATATAGAATAAACAGACAAAAAAATATTAAAAGGACTTGGTAGATGTCTTGCAGATGCCAAGAGACCACAGAAATCAGCCCAGACTAATACATCCTGAGAAATTTCCAATCACTATAGATGGAGAAACCAAGATCTTTCATGACAACACCATATGTTAGCAATGACTTTATGCTAACACAGCTCTACAGAAGATACTATAAGGAAACTCTAAACTAATGAAGCTAACTAAACTCAAGAAAACACGAGACATAAATAATTTCACACCGTTAAATCCAATTGAAGAGAAACACAGGCACACTATCTCTACTAACTTCAAAATAACAGGAAGTAACAATGACTGTTCATTAATATCTTTCAACATCAATGCACTAAATTCTCAATTAAAATGACACAGGGTAACAGAACGGATGCATAAATAGAATCTATCACTCTGCTGTATCACAGAAACATATCAACAACATAGATAGACATTATTTCAAAATAAGGGAGTGGGAAAAGATTTTGCAAGCAAACAAACCTAAGAAATTAGCTGGAGTAGCCATTCAAATATCTAATCTAATAGGCTTTTAATGAAATGTAACCAAACAAAATAATTAAAGACACTTCATATTCATTAAAGGAAACATCCACCAAGAAAACGCCTCAGTTCCGAACATCTAAATCCCAAATGCAAGGGTATCTATATTCATAAAAGAAATATTAAAAGAGCTTAAATCACACATCAAATCCTAAATATGAACAGTGGGAGACTTCAATACTCCACTCTCAACAATGGAAAGGTAATTGAAACATAAACTAAACAGAGAAATAACAGAACTAAAAGTGGTAACAATTCAAATGGACCTAATAGGTATCCATAGAAGTTTCCCCCAAACAAAGGAATGTACCTTTTTCAAAGCATATCACAGGACCTTTTCCAAAATTGACCTTATAAAGGGTCACAAAACAAGTCTCAAGCAATGAAAGAAGATTCAGATAACCCCGTGTGTCTTATTAGGTCACCATAGATTAATGCTGGACTACAAAAACAGAAGTGAAACAAAACCTACATGCTCAAGGAAACTATAGAAGTCTCTATTTAGTGATCACTGAGTCAGGGATGAAAGAAAAAAAAGAATTTAGACTTTCTAGAACTCAATGAAAATGAAGGCACAGCATACCCAAACTTTTAGGACATAATGAAAGGAGTGCAAAAGAGAAAGTACATAGCAATAAATACCCACATAATGAAATTGGAGAGTTCTCATGCTAACGCATTAAGAAGAAACTGAAGGCTCTAGAAAAAAGAAAGGTCAAATACATAGAGACAGAGTACATGGCAAGAAATTATCAAACTCAGGGCTGAAATCAATCAATTAGGAACAGAGAGACTGATAGAAAGAGTGAACAAAACTAAGAGCTGTATTTTTGAGAAAATCAATACGACAGACAAACTTTTAGCCCAAGTAACCAAAAGGAAGCAAGACAGTCCCCAATTTTTAAAATATTAGAAACAGAACAGGAGACATAACATGAGAGAGTGAGAAAATGCAAAGAATAATTAAGTTTTATTTCAAAAGCTTGTATTTCACAAATTAGAATGTAAATGAAATGGATGCGTTTTTAGAGAGATATCAATTACCAAAATTAAATCAGGATTAGGCAGACAAGGTAGACCATCTCAATAGTCCCATAACTCCTAAAGTAATAGAAGCAGTCATAAAAATAAATAAATAAAAAGAACTCTCCCAATCAAACAGACAAACAAACAAAAAAAGTCCAGGACCAGATGGTTTTCTACACAAATTCTAACAGACAATAAATAATAAATTAGTTATTTCAAAGAATAACTAATACTAATATTACTTAAATTCTTCCACAAAATAGAAATAGAAGGGACATAACCAAACTCATTCTATGTGGCTACAGTCACTTGTTACCTAAGCCACACGAAGACTCAACAAAGAAATGGAGACCATTTTCCCAATGAACATTGATGCAAAAAAAAATCAATAAAATAATTTTAAATTATCCACAAATACATCAAAGACATCATTCAAGATAATCAAGTAGGCTTCCTCCAGGGATGGAGAAATGGTTCATTTTATGAAAATGCATCAATGCTAGCTATCATATAAACTAACTCAAGGAAGAAAGAAAGAAAGAAAGAAAGAAAGAAAGAAAGAAAGAAAGAAAGAAAGAAAGAAGAAAGAAAACAAAACAAAAACAACAAAATGATCATCTTATTACATGCCCAAAAAGCCTTTGAAAAATCCAAAACCCATTCATGCTAAATAAGAAAGTTGGAAAGATTGGGATAAAAGGTTCATACCTAAACACAATAATATACAGCAAGCCAATAGCCAACATCAAATTAAATGGAGAGAAACTTGAAGGAATTACATTAAAATTGGGAACAAGATAAGGCTGTATGCTCTTTCCCTATCCTTTTAGTATGGATCCTGAAATTCTAGCTAAAGCAAGAATCCAACTAAAGGAAATCAAGTGGATAATTATTGAAAAGGAGAAAGTCAAACTTTGTTATTTGCAGATGATATGATAGTATACATGAGTGACCAAAAAAATTCTACCAGAGTGCCAACATAGCTAATAAACACATTCAACAACGTGGCTGGATACTAAATTAACCTAAAGAAATCAGTATCCTTCCTTTATACAGGCTACGAAGGAGTTGAAAAAGAAGTTAGAAACACAATGCCCTTCACGATATCAATACAATATTAAATATTTTGGTGTAACTCTAACCAAGCAAGTGAAAGACTTATATGACAAGAATGTCCAAATAATAAAAACATCATGGTGTCAGTAGAGAAACAGACATATGAATCAATGTAAGTGAATCACAGACCCAGACATAAGCCCACACACCTAAAGCCACTTAATGTTTGACAAAGAAACTATTTGTTCTGGAATAGGGAGAGTATCTTCAACAAATGGTGCGGGTCTAACTGGATATCTCAATGTAGAAGAGTGTAAATAAATCCATATTTATCTCTCTGCCCAAAACTTAAGTCCAAATGGATCAAAGACCTTAGAGTAAAGCCAGATACACTAAGGCAAATAGAATAGAAAGTAGAACAAGGTTTTGAGCTCACTGGTACAGGAGACAACAGAATACCAGTGTCTCAGGCCCCATGGTCAACAATAAAGAAATGGGACCTCATGAAACCAAAAGCTTCTTTAAGGCAAAGGACACCATCAATATGACAAAAGGACAGCCTACACATTGGGAAAAGATCTTCACCAATTCTTTGTTTGATTGATGCCTAATATCCAAAATGTATAAAGAACTCAAAAAGTTAGACACCACCAGTCAGTGGTAGTGTATGCCTTTAACCCCAGCACTTGGGAGGAAGAGGCAGGCAGATCTCTGAGTTCGAGGCCAGCCTGGTCTACAGAGTGAGTTCCAGGACAACCAGGGCTACACAGAAAATTCCTGGTCTTGAAAAACAAACAAACAAATAAACAAACAGAAGTTAGATACCAACAGACCAAGCAACCCAATTAAAAATGGGGTACAGAGCTAAACAGAGAATTCTAAATAAAGGAATCTTGAATGGCAGAGAAACAAATAAATATTCAATGTCATTGGTCATCAGTGAAATGCAAGGCATAACAACCCTGAGAGTCCATATTGTACCCATCATAATGGCTAAGATAAAAAATTCAAGGGACTACACATGCTGGCTAGGAGCAAGGGGAACACTCCTTCACTTCTGGTGGTAATGCAAATCTGTACAACCACTCTGAATTCAGTTTGGTAGTTTCTAAGAAAATTTGTAATTGTTCTAACTCAAAAACCATCTATACCAACCCTGGGCATATACCCAAAGGATGTTCTATCATTCCACAAGGATTCTTGCTCAACTATGTTCATAGAAGCTTTTTTGCAATAACTAGAAACTGGATAAAACAGCTCATTCAAATGAAGAATTTTTTTAAAATGTGGTTTATTTAAACAATACCATACCTTTCAGACATTAAAAACAAATACATTATGAATTCTGCCAGAAAATACATGTAACTAGAACATCAACAGGGGAGAGAGAAGCAAAATCAATTGTTGGTTTGTGGGGCAATCTCTAGAAAGTATCAGAGACCCAAGATTGGTAGAGCTCTCAGAGATGGTCTATGGAGGTGTCTCTAGCTGAGACTCCTAGCAGTTGGGGATATGGATTCAGAAGTGGCCACTTTCAGAAGCCAGGAAGACTTCCAGTGGAGGGATAAGGACAAAACCCACCCATAAAACCTTCATCTCAAAATGTGTCCTGCCTATAAGATGTTCAGGGACAAAGATGGGGCAGAAAGGAAGCAGATGTCCAACTGAAGACTGCCCCAAATTGAGACTCTTCCCCTAGGCAAGAACAAATCCCTGAAACTATTGATGATACTCTGTTATGTTTGTAGACAGGAACCTAGCATAACTGTCCTCTGAAAGGCACCACTCAGCATTCAATGGAAAGAGAAACAGAGATCCACAGCCAAACATCAGATGGAGCTAAGGGAGTCTTTTAGAAGAATTGAGAGAAGGACTGGGGAACCCAAAGAAGACAGGAACTCCACAGGAAGATCAACAGAGTCAACTAACCAGAACCATTGAGGGCTCCCGGAGACTGAATTTACAATCAAATGGGAATATGGGCTGGACATAAAACCACTTCACATATGTAGCAGATGAATATTTTGGTCCCACATAACAGGACCTGGGTGTCTCTCTGAATCTGTTGCCTGCCTCCCTGCCTGCTTGCCTGCATTCCTATGAATCCTGTTTCCTTAACTGGATGGCCTTGTTTGGCCTCAGTGAGAAAGGATATGCCTAGTCTTGCAGTGACCTGATCTGCAGAGGTGGGGGCACAAGGAGTAAAGGTGGGAAGTATGACATACAGGGAGGCTTTCCCTTCTCAAATGAGAAGAAAATGGAAGATTGGGAGGATGTAATTGGAAGAGAAAGAGAGCTGATATTGTGATGTAAAGTGAATCAATAAAATTAATAATAATGGCATTATTGAGAAAACAGACTGGTTTCTTGTATGTATTATTTTACAAGGGATAGAGTATAAATCTTGTGTTTCTGTTGTTAGGAGATCAGAAAGCTACCTCAGAATGTGAAGTAGAATTTTAGCCAATTTGAAAAACCTTTGCATGTTATTGTAGAGCACATAAAAGTCTTATTAATACCATTATTGCCTAAGATAAAAAACTCAAGGGACTACATATGCTGGCTAGGAGCAAGGGGAACACTCCTTCACTTCTGGTGGTGGTGCATGCCTTTAATGCCAGCACTTGGGAGGCAGAGGCAGGCAGATTTCTGAGTTCGAGGCCAGCCTGGTCTACAAAGTGAGTTCCAGGACAGCCAGGGCTATACAGAGAAACCCTGTCTCAAAAACAAACAAACAAACAAACAGCAAAAAATTAAAACAAAATAAAACAAAAAACCACCATTATTAGTACCTGTTTACCATTGTAGTCACATTTTTGACAGTGTGATTCCTACCTTTATTTGCTTTATGTAACAGGAGGTATTAGTATATTTCTAGAACTTGCATGGAACTAACTCAAATGACAAGTTTCATCTTAGCCCTCAAATTTGGCCTATGGCCTTTGTCTTTTAGCCAGTCTTTCCTGGAAGAAAGTACAAGCTTGGAATCATGGGAAGCCATGGCCTCTGGAAATCGCCTTCAGTTCACCCTAGCTCACATTGTGATCACTTAGGTTGTATTTTAAATTGTTTGCTGGACTTCTCCAGCAGAGTTGAACTGCATTGGTCCACGGTGGTGTTTCACTTAACTCTTATTTCTTGTCTTGTTTTATTGCTTCCTTCTCTATCATTCTAGTCATTGTCATGGAATTGTAGTTTCTAATCACACATTGGCTACACAAACTTGTCTTCTGTGGAAGTAAAAACTATGAACCCGTTACATTCACAAATCAATCATTGAACTGTTCCTATAAGCAGACAGTCTACACTGTTCTGTGTCATTTTCTTTTCTAATTTAAGAAACTACTCTTTTTTTAAGTTTATTTTGTTTTTTAAGTTTTTATTAGACGTTTTCTTCATTTACATTTCAAATGTCATCCCCTTTCCTATTTTCCTCTCCGAAAATCTACTATACCCTCCCCACTCCCCCTACTCCCCAACCTACCCACACCCACTTCCTGCCCTGGCATTCTCCTATACTGGGGCATAGAATCTTCACAAGACCAAGGGCCTCTCCTCCCACTGATGGCCAACTAGGACAAATCAGGAGCCATAGATGCATGCGAGTATCAGAAACAGAACACAAGAGATGGAAGAAACTACTCTTAAAGGGTCTTTACAATCAGCTCTACTAGTTTCTTTTAAAATGTACTTTATATTATAAAAAATGAAGTCCTCCATGACAGCCTTAAACTGAATTTAGAGAACAGTGTTTCAGTTCCTACAAAGCTAACTCCACCAAATAAATGGGCTGGTAAACACAGAGATATTAAAGAGAAATTGAGAATATATATGTGTGTGTGTGTGTGTGTGTGTGTGTGTGTGTGTGTGTCTGTGTGTGTGTGTAGAGTGCTTTTTAGAAACTAACCAACATTGATTGGCATTAAATACTACATGTTGTGTTTAAATATATTCTTGAAAACTTAAAATACACTGAAATTTAATGAATGATGACCCAAAAATTAAAGCATGGTGTATATGACAACATAAGTACCAAGGCGCCCTTCCGCTCGACTCGAGACTCGAGCCCCGGGCTACCTTGCCAGCAGAGTCTTGCCCAACACCCGCAAGGGTCCACACGGGACTCCCCACGGGACCCTAAGACCTCTGGTGAGTGGATCACAGTGCCTGCCCCAATCCAATCGCGCTGAACTTGAGACTGCGGTACATAGGGAAGCAGGCTACCTGGGCCTGATCTGGGGCACAAGTCCCTTCCGCTCGACTCGAGACTCGAGCCTCGGGCTACCTTGACAGCAGAGTCTTGCCCAACACCCGCAAGGGCCCACACGGGACTCCCCACGGGACCCTAAGACTCTGGTGAGTGGAACACAGCGCCTACCCCAATCCAATCGCGTGGAACTTGAGACTGCGGTACATAGGGAAGCAGGCTACCCGGGCTTGATCTGGGGCACAAACACCTTCCACTCCACTCGAGCCCCGGCTACCTTGCCAGCTGAGTCGCCTGACACCCGCAAGGGCCCACACAGGATTCCACACGTGATCCTAAGACCTCTAGTGAGTGGAACACAACTTCTGCCAGGAGTCTGGTTCGAACACCAGATATCTGAGTACCTGCCTTGCAAGAAGAGAGCTTGCCTGCAGAGAATACTCTGCCCACTGAAACTAAGGAGAGTGCTACCCTCCAGGTCTGCTCATAGAGGCTAACAGCGTCACCTGAAGAACAAGTTCTTAACAGTGACAACTAAAACAGCTAGCTTCAGAGATTACCAGATGGCGAAAGGCAAACGTAAGAATCCTACTAACAGAAATCAAGACCACTCACCATCATCAGAACGCAGCACTCCCACCCCACCTAGTCCTGGGCACCCCAACACAACCGAAAATCTAGACCCAGATTTAAAAACATTTCTCATGATGATGATAGAGGACATCAAGAAGGACTTTCATAAGTCACTTAAAGATTTACAGGAGAGCACGGCTAAAGAGTTACAGGCTCTTAAAGAAAAGCAGGAAAACATAGCCAAACAGGTGATGGAAATGAACAAAACCATACTAGAACTAAAAGGGGAAGTAGACACAATAAAGAAAACCCAAAGCGAGGCAACGCTGGAGATAGAAACCCTAGGAAAGAGATCTGGAACCATAGATGCGAGCATCAGCAACAGAATACAAGAAATGGAAGAGAGAATCTCAGGTGCAGAAGATTCCATAGAGAACATCGACACAACAGTCAAAGAAAATACAAAATGCAAAAGGATCCTAACTCAAAACATCCAGGTAATCCAGGACACAATGAGAAGACCAAACCTACGGATAATAGGAATTGATGAGAATGAAGATTTTCAACTTAAAGGGCCAGCTAATATCTTCAACAAAATAATAGAAGAAAACTTCCCAAACATAAAAAAAGAGATGCCCATGATCATACAAGAAGCATACAGAACTCCAAATAGACTGGACAGAAAAGAAATTCCTCCCGACACATAATAATCAGAACAACAAATGCACTAAATAAAGATAGAATATTAAAAGCAGTAAGGGAGAAAGGTCAAGTAACATATAAAGGAAGGCCTATCAGAATTACACCAGACTTTTCACCAGAGACTATGAAAGCCAGAAGAGCCTGGACAGATGTTATACAGACACTAAGAGAACACAAATGCCAGCCCAGGCTACTATACCCGGCCAAACTCTCAATTACCATAGATGGAGAAACCAAAGTATTCCACGACAAAACCAAGTTCACACAATATCTTTCCACGAATCCAGCCCTTCAAAGGATAATAACAGAAAAGAAGCAATACAAGGACGGAAATCACGCCCTAGAACAACCAAGAAAGTAATCATTCAACAAACCAAAAAGAAGACAGCCACAAGAACAGAATGCCAACTCTAACAACAAAAATAAAAGGGAGCAACAATTACTTTTCCTTAATATCTCTTAATATCAATGGACTCAATTCCCCAATAAAAAGACATAGACTAACAGACTGGCTACACAAACAGGACCCAACATTCTGCTGCTTACAGGAAACCCATCTCAGGGAAAAAGACAGACACTACCTCAGAGTGAAAGGCTGGAAAACAATTTTCCAAGCAAATGGACTGAAGAAACAAGCTGGAGTAGCCATTTTAATATCGGATAAAATCGACTTCCAACCCAAAGTTATCAAAAAAGACAAGGAGGGACACTTCATACTCATCAAAGGTAAAATCCTCCAAGAGGAACTCTCAATTCTGAATATCTACGCACCAAATGCAAGGGCAGCCACATTCATTAGAGACACTTTAGTAAAGCTCAAAGCATACATTGCACCTCACACAATAATAGTGGGAGACTTCAACACACCACTTTCTTCAAAGGACAGATCGTGGAAACAGAAACTAAACAGGGACACAGTGAAACTAACAGAAGTTATGAAACAAATGGACCTGACAGATATCTACAGAACATTTTATCCTAAAACAAAAGGATATACCTTCTTCTCAGCACCTCACGGGACCTTCTCCAAAATTGACCATATAATTGGTCACAAAACAGGCCTCAATAGATAAAAAAATATTGAAATTGTCCCATGTATCCTATCAGACCACCATGGCCTAAGACTGATCTTCAATAACAACATAAATAATGGAAAGCCAACATTCACGTGGAAACTGAATAACACTCTTCTCAATGATACCTTGGTCAAGGAAGGAATAAAGAAAGAAATTAAAGACTTTTTAGAGTTTAATGAAAATGAAGCCACAACGTACCCAAACCTATGGGACACAATGAAAGCATTTCTAAGAGGGAAACTCATAGCGCTGAGTGCCTCCAAGAAGAAACGGGAGACAGCACATACTAGCAGCTTGACAACACATCTAAAAGCCCTAGAAAAAAAGGAAGCAAATTCACCCAAGAGGAGTAGACGGCAGGAAATAATCAAACTCAGGGGTGAAATCAACCAAGTGGAAACAAGAAGAACTATTCAAAGAATTAACCAAACGAGGAGTTGGTTCTTTGAGAAAATCAACAAGATAGATAAACCCTTAGCTAGATTCACTAAAGGGCACAGGGACAAAATCCTAATTAACAAAATCAGAAATGAAAAGGGAGACATAACAACAGATCCTGAAGAAATCCAAAACACCATCAGATCCTTCTACAAAAGGCTATACTCAACAAAACTGGAAAACCTGGACGAAATGGACAAATTTCTGGACAAATACCAGGTACCAAAGTTGAATCAGGATCAAGTTGACCATCTAAACAGTCCCATATCACCTAAAGAAATAGAAGCAGTTATTAATAGTCTCCCAACCAAAAAAAGCCCAGGACCAGATGGGTTTAGTGCAGAGTTCTATCAGACCTTCAAAGAAGATCTAATTCCAGTTCTGCACAAACTATTTCACAAGATAGAAGTAGAAGGTACTCTACCCAACTCATTTTATGAAGCCACTATTACTCTGATACCTAAACCACAGAAAGATCCAACAAAGATAGAGAACTTCAGACCAATTTCTCTTATGAATATCGATGCAAAAATCCTCAATAAAATTCTCGCTAACCGAATCCAAGAACACATTAAAGCAATCATCCATCCTGACCAAGTAGGTTTTATTCCAGGGATGCAGGGATGGTTTAATATACGAAAATCCATCAATGTAATCCATTATATAAACAAACTCAAAGACAAAAACCACATGATCATCTCGTTAGATGCAGAAAAAGCATTTGACAAGATCCAACACCCATTCATGATAAAAGTTTTGGAAAGATCAGGAATTCAAGGCCCATACCTAAACATGATGAAAGCAATCTACAGCAAACCAGTAGCCAACATCAAAGTAAATGGAGAGAAGCTGGAAGCAATCCCACTAAAATCAGGGACTAGACAAGGCTGCCCACTTTCTCCCTACCTTTTCAACATAGTACTTGAAGTATTAGCCAGAGCAATTCGACAACAAAAGGAGATCAAGGGGATACAAATTGGAAAAGAGGAAGTCAAAATATCACTTTTTGCAGATGATATGATAGTATATATAAGTGACCCTAAAAATTCTACCAGAGAACTCCTAAACCTGATAAACAGCTTCGGTGAATTAGCTGGATATAAAATAAACTCAAACAAGTCAATGGCCTTTCTCTATACAAAGAATAAACAGGCTGAGAAAGAAATTAGGGAAACAACACCCTTCTCAATAGTCACAAATAATATAAAATATCTTGGCGTGACTCTAACTAAGGAGGTGAAAGATCTGTATGATAAAAACTTCAAATCTCTGAAGAAAGAAATTAAAGAAGATCTCAGAAGATGGAAAGATCTCCCATGCTCATGGATTGGCAGGATCAACATTGTAAAAATGGCTATCTTGCCAAAAGCAATCTACAGATTCAATGCAATCCCCATCAAAATTCCAACTCAATTCTTCAACGAATTGGAAGGAGCAATTTGCAAATTTGTCTGGAATAACAAAAAACCTAGGATAGCAAAAAGTCTTCTCAAGGATAAAAGAACTTCTGGCAGAATCACCATGCCAGACCTAAAGCTTTACTACAGAGCAATTGTGATAAAAACTGCATGGTACTGGTATAGAGACAGACAAGTAGACCAATGGAATAGAATTGAAGATCCAGAAATGAACCCACACACCTATGGTCACTTGATCTTCGACAAGGGAGCTAAAACCATCCAGTGGAAGAAAGACAGCATTTTCAACAATTGGTGCTGGCACAACTGGTTGTTATCGTGTAGAAGAATGCGAATCGATCCATACTTATCTCCTTGTACTAAGGTCAAATCTAAGTGGATCAAGGAACTTTACATAAAACCAGAGACACTGAAATTTATAGAGGAGAAAGTGGGGAAAAGCCTTGAAGATATGGGCACAGGGGAAAGATTCCTGAACAGAACAGCAATGGCTTGTGCTGTAAGATCGAGAATCGACAAATGGGACCTAATGAAACTCCAAAGTTTCTGCAAGGCAAAAGACACCGTCAATAAGACAAAAAGACCACCAACAGATTGGGAAAGGATCTTTACCTATCCTAAATCAGATAGGGGACTAATATCCAACATATATAAAGAACTCAAGAAGGTGGACTTCAGAAAATCAAATAACCCCATTAAAAAATGGGGCTCAGAACTGAACAAAGAATCCTCACCTGAGGAATACCGAATGGCAGAGAAGCACTTGAAAAAATGTTCAACATCCTTAATCATCAGGGAAATGCAAATCAAAACAACCCTGAGATTCCACCTCACACCAGTCAGAATGGCTAAGATCAAAAATTCAGGTGACAGCAGATGCTGGCGTGGATGTGGAGAAAGAGGAACACTCCTCCATTGTTGGTGGGAGTGCAGGCTTGTACAACCACTCTGGAAATCAGTCTGGCGGTTCCTCAGAAAACTGGACATAGTACTACCGGAGGATCCAGCAATACCTCTCCTGGGCATATATCCAGAAGATGCCCCAACAGGTAAGAAGGACACATGCTCCACTATGTTCATAGTAGCCTTATTTATAATAGCCAGAAGCTGGAAAGAACCTAGATGCCCCTCAACAGAGGAATGGATACAGAAAATGTGGTACATCTACACAATGGAGTACTACTCAGCTATTAAAAAGAATGAATTTATGAAATTCCTAGCCAAATGGATGGACCTGGAGGGCATCATCCTGAGTGAGGTAACACATTCACAAAGAAACTCACACAATATGTATTCACTGATAAGTGGATATTAGCCCCAAACCTAGGATACCCAAGATATAAGATATAATTTGCTAAACACATGAAACTCAAGGAGAATGAAGACTGAAGTGTGGACACTATGCCCCTCCTTAGATTTGGGAACAAAACACCCATGGAAGGAGTTACAGAGACGGAGTTTGGAGCTGAGATGAAAGGATGGACCATGTAGAGACTGCCATAGCCAGGGATCCACCCCATAATCAGCATCCAAACGCTGACACCATTGCATACACTAGCAAGATTTTATTGAAAGGACACAGATGTAGCTGTCTCTTGTGAGACTATGCCGGGGCCCAGCAAACACAGAAGTGGATGCTCACAGTCAGCTAATGGATGGATCATAGGGCTCCCAATGGAGGAGCTAGAGAAAGTAGCCAAGGAGCTAAAGGGATCTGCAACCCTATAGGTGGAACAACATTATGAGCTAACCAGTACCCCGGAGCTCTTGACTCTAGCTGCATATATATCAAAAGATGGCCTAGTCGGCCATCACTGGAAAGAGAGGCCCATTGGACTTGCAAACTTTATATGCTCCAGTACAGGGGAATACCAGGGCCAAAAAGGGGGAGTGGGTGGGCAGGGGAGTGGGGGTGGGTGGATATGGGGGACTTTTGGTATAGCATTGGAAATGTAAATGAGTTAAATACCTAATAAAAAATGAAAAAAAAAAAAGAATATAGTGTGACTATAATAGGAATTTTATTTATCAACCTTTAAATTCTTTTTCCTAAATTCTTACTATAGTAAGCTGTTAAAGCCCCAGAGTCAAGGCACATAATAAACTGCTCTTTCTTAAGGAACAAAAAAAAAAAAAAAAAAAAATAAGTACCAAGGCATTTTGTAATAGAGTAGGATTAGTTTTTAAAAGAATCAATACATTGGACAAAGAAAAATGATATTGACTAATACCATTGGTTTATAATTGGTAATGCCATTGCACTAAGAGATATTAAGGTCTAAAAAACTTTAAATGTCCCACAGTCTTTACATATTCTTAAAATTTCAACCTCTTTAAAATACCCATCTCTTTTAAAAATCCAGTCTTTTTACAATTAAAAGTCTCTTAACTGTGGGTTCCACTAAAATAGTTTCTTCCTTCAATAGGGAAAATATCAGCGCACAGTCACAATCAAAAGCAAAAATCAATCTCCAACCATCCAATGTCTGGGATCCAACTCACGATCTTCTGGGCTCCTCCAAGGGCTTGGGTCACTTCTCCAGCCATGCCCTTTGTAGCACATGCATAGTCCTCTAGGCTCCAGATGCCTGTACTCCACTGCTACTGCTACTGTTAAGGATATTTGTTTGTTGTTAACACTCTCTTGCAGATATGTTTTTCCTAGTTATACAGAACAGAGGTGTATCAAATTCAGGACTCTGCCACAATTCATGAGAAGCTGAATATGTTAATAAACAGCAACACAGACCTAAAATAATGTCTTTGATCAACCAGAAAAAAACATATGGTAGAGACTCATGAAGCACATTATTGCAGATATTTACTATTAACTTTAAGAACAACTGTTACAAATTCAACATGAGTTCGTGTTAATGGAATATTTTGTCAGGGAGGACTATATTTCCAGAAGTGCAGTTACCTTTGGAAAGGTAACCAACTACCACCAGTTCCCCATCCCACTTTGCTACACACCTCTGTTAAAATTACTGATCCTCTGTTTATCATCCCCATCTCCTCACATTCCTGATCCTGCCTCTCCTTTCCCTGCTCTCCCTCATCTCTTTCTTCCAAGTCCATCCCACCTTCTACCTCCCATGAGTATTTTGCTCTCCCTTTAGCATAAGGGGATTGAAGTATCCACATTTTGGTCTTCCTTCATCTTGAGCTTCATATGGTCTGTGAATTGCATCTTGGATATTCTGAGAATTTGGTAACCACCAGCAAGTCTAGATGTCAGGAAAACAAGAGGCTCCCAGGACCAAACAGGGATGAGATTAGGTGAAATGCCCAATAAAGGAAAGGAAGAGCCTGTAGAGATGATATCCAGAGATAAGGCAAAGCCCTTATTTGGAGGATGGGGCCACCCATTTATCTCCGTACTTTTAACCCAGAATGTCTCCTGTCTAGGGGAAATATGGAGATCGGGAGTGGGGCAGAGACTGAGAGAAAGGCCATCCAGAGAGTACCCCACCTGAGGATCCATCCCATATACAGAAACCAAACCTTGACACTATTGCAGATTCCAAGTGCTTCCTGATAGTAGCTTGTTATGACTGTCTTCTGAGAGGCTCTGTCACAGCCTGACAATTGCAGAGGTGGATGCTAACAGACAACCATTGTACTGAGCACAGGGACCTCAATGGAGTGGTTGGAGAAAGATCTGAAGGAACTGAAGGTGTTTGCAACCCCATAGAAAGAACAATACCAAACAACCAGACCCCTCCCCAGAGCTCCCAGGGACTGGACCACCAACCAAGAGTACATTTGGGAGTCCCATGGCTCCAGCTTCATATGTAGCAGAGAATGGCATTGTCTGGCATCAATAGGAGGAGAGGCCCTTGCTCTTGTGAAGGCTCATTTACTTAGCACAGGGGAATGCTAGGGAAGTGAGGTGGGAGTAGGTGTGTAGGAGGGAAAGCACCCAGAGCAGTGAGGTGGGAGTGGGTGGGTAGGAGGGGGAGCACTGGCATAGAAGCAGGGAGAGGGAGATTTGAATAGGGGGGATCTATATGGGAAACCAGGAAAGGGTGTAACATTTGAAATGTAAATACATAAAATATCCAATAAAAATAAAATAAATAAAAAAGAGGGAAAGAAAATAAGGTAATTGGCACATATCTCAGACATAGGATAAGAGACACAGACTAAGCATACAGTGGACAGACACAACGTGGGAAAGAGGAAATATGTGCAAGTTAAGCACTAATACATGTACTATCACAGAAACACATAGGCGGCATTTTGAAGAACTTATGTAAAATAAGAAGGGAATAGAAGTAAAGAATGAAAATATAACACAATTATATATGAAAACTACATAAATATATAAATATGTGGTTTATGACAGCATTTTATTTATAAGGCTAACTTTTAAAAATCTATATCCTCAAAAAAGATCATGAAACTTAATGAATGAAACAGATACAAAATTTTCCATTACACCATTCTGGTAGTACATAGGAAAAGTCCAATGCCATGATGTCATGGACAAAGTTTAAAACTCAAGCAAGAGACATGTTGTCTGCATTTTAAATCTGAGCTCTGTCACAGGGGAAGTGATTTGATGACATTAAACCTTGCCTCCTAATTTGGTGTATTTATATAAAAAGTAAAGATAAATTGTTAATGTTTATTCTAGCATCAATACCAACCAGCTAGAAAATACAGAAAACACAATAGTCAGAAAATTTATTTTATTTCTTTGTTGTATCATGAGAGAACCTATTCCAAGGATGCTAGGCAATAAACTATTGCAGAAAATTTAGAACAAGCTTATTGCAGAGTGTTAGGTCAGTAATTATTGACAAAACTAAGGTCGAAAGATTGTTCTGTAGAAAAATATTTGTGATACATGCTAGTTGCCGTGGATATGTGTGGAATGCTGGACAATGAAAGGCAGCCTGGTTCTTGTTCAAGAACAGGCTTGAAACTCTGGTGACCCTGCAGAGATGGTAGGCACTTTGCCACACTCCCAGACACCAGGCTGCTGGAATGAGGTCAGAGCTCTCCATAGATTTGTGGAGAGCCACTCTAAAGTAGAGGACATGACCACAGGTCACATAGCCTCAAGACAGATCTTCACTTTAATAAAGTACCTAATGGCCTAGAGGCTTAGCCAATAAATGCCTTAAAACTATGGACTGTCTATTCTCATTGGGATCCACCATGGAGAGCAATGGAACAGGCTCCCACAGAAGGCCTCTCAGTGTTCCCAGCCACGGCCTCCACTAGACAAGCAGTTCTCTGAACAAGCTCAGGACTCTCTCTGCCTCAAGACCCAGCCAGAGTGCTCTCCTCCTTTTCCCTTTGTTCCTGGGCTATATCCAGTCAGTGGGCCCCCACTCTGTTCTCACCTTATCTGGGGCATCCAGCGGTACCTGGGTATCCAAGAGCCTGAACACCAAACAGTCCCAACCCTTTCTAGAGGTCCGAGAACCCCTGAGCCAGCTCCAGGGTCCCAGGACCTCAGACTGTGCTCACCCACCTCTGGTGCAGTGTCCTGAGGCTTCGCATAGCCCTACACCCACACTGAGTGGGGTAAGTGCAGTAAAACCCTCCGAGTCCTACCTTCCCTAATGGCCCAAGCCCAGTGGCAGAACAGACTTGGGACACCTCATAAGCTTACAGGCATGCTTATATAGTACCAACATTCCTATGCGGAGAAATAAGCATATCAGAAAAATAAAGATATTAGCTTGATCTGAAAAGTTGCAGAGCTAGCATAAAGCAGTATTGTTCCATGTTTCCTGCTTGGCTTCTTTCAAAAATTGGATTGTGGCCTGAAAGGGTAAAGTGAAATAATGTATTTCTTGCACAAGTTCATTTGATCATTTGGTCTTTTCTTTGTCATAGCAAATGTAAACAAACTACAATATACACACAGAGAGAGAGACACACAAACGTGGGATAAAAAGAAAAGAGGGAGACAGAGAGAAGGGGTACAGAATAATTTTTTTCTAGTATAAGCCACAGGATATTACCAATTTCATAATCAGGGAGTATATGAAAAAGAATAGTTCAAGAACATTAGTGACTCTTGAAAGTTAAAGGGAAGTCCCATGCCCTTGTGTAATTACTGTAATGTAGGCTATACTTTAACTTGTTTCAAATACAATATATCAAAAATAGTAGATACAAGCTGCAAGAGTAGATTATGAATCTACTTTAGTCTTAACAGAATGTTATCACTGAACACTGCTTGCTCTTTCCCCTGAGGTTTTGGACTTTCTGTTGAAGGGAGAAAGATATACTTTGAAGCTGGTTTCCAACCAATAAGCAGCGAGGACTAGACCCATCAGTTAAAAAGCATACAAGGACATAGGTTCTTCCATATTCCCATAAGTAAGATTGAACTCCAACCTCCTTGTTACTCTGGTTGCATTATCTACCCATCACAGCTACCTGTCAGGGGCAACCGAATGAGAGTTTCCATGAACCAGTTTTACTGGACCACAGCACTGGTGTGGGAATGAAGAGTGTTGTTTCAAGCCATTGAGTTTTGAACTTTTTAGTTACTGGCAGTAAAAGGTCAGCTCAGCAGGTCCAGCTTGCTCAAACCTGGCTGATTCCCAAACCAGGCTTGTTTTCAGAACTGGTCCTTGGAGAGTAGGGTTTAGGAGACTGTTTCTGCATGACTGAGATGCTGAACTGGCCAGTGTGAGTCTGATCATATAGGTCAAGTTTATAGTGTGGTTGATTTTGAACATGAACTCTAGATATTGTTCTTGGTGACTCAGTGTGACCACTTCAATAATATTTTGTTTTTTTATATTCTGCCCTGATTTAAGTAGAGACTTAAAATATATAATACATCAATTATATTTGAAATGTGTGTATGTGTGTATGTATGTTTGTGTGTGAGTGTGTGTGTGTGTGTGTGTGTGTTGCACTTAGTTACTTTGTTGCTAGGGAATAAAATATGTTCTCTTGGGGAGGATCCTAAAAAAGAATATGCCTGCTTTTTCCAGGATTTTTTTTTATTTTTAATACTAATTTGATTATTTTACTACAACTGTGAGTACAACAGCAACCCTCATTTTTTGAAAAAGAAGTTTATATATACATATATATATATATATATATATATATACTTATATATAATATTCTCATTGCAACAATATACTTGATAATGCCAATTTAAGAAAGAGGGAGTTATTGACCACTTCCCTTTGAGAAAATATTTCTCCATGGGAGAAAAGAAAAGACAACGAAGGTTATCTAGAGATGTCAGTAGAAGTTTGTCATGTGTATCCACCCACGAACTAAGGAAAATGAGTGCTTATATTGACTAGTTTATCACTTTAATTTAGATTGGAACCCCAAATTCTACTAATGGAACTGCCCCAACTTAGTGTATTTTTCTCCTCAGTTAAACCTCTTGGACATATCCAGAAGTGTAATTCTCTGAGAGTTTCAAATCCCTTCAGGTCTACCATGAAAACTCGTAATGAAACATATAATTAGGCTGAGATGTAGCCTTGAGGTGGCAAAAATGCTGCATAGCAAAGTAAGGTTTTCCATGGTCAGGGTCTTTGACTTTCAAAGAATAATTTTCTAGAGAATGTGATAAGCACAGATTAAAAACTTGTGAGTGCTGCAGTTCCCACAGCAGCACCTAAGTAACTAACAGCCTCTCCTTGAAGATTTGGAAGACTGCAGAAAAGTACTTCTAGGCCTCACAATATATTAATTGGTTGTATCTTTAGTTAGATGGTTGGTAAGTTAATTAGCTATTCGTGTGTGTGTGTGTGTGTGTGTGTGTGTGTGTGTGTGTGTGTTTTGCTGGCACAGTTGGAGGTCAGATGGCATTTTTTGAGGGGGTTGTTTTTGTTTTGTTTTGTCTTGTCTTGTCTTGTTTTGTTTTTACCATATGGTTCTTAGGGATCTCACTTAGGTCTTACAGTTTGGCAGGAAGTCCATTCACATTCTCAGCCATCTCCCTGGCCACAGCTCACTTTGAAACAGTAGTGTAAGAGTCACAATAGAGAAAAGTCAATCTGCAGTTAATAAATACCCATATTAAGGAGACTTGCATAAGAAAAGGCCATACTTACAGGTTTGCAACTAGTTATCATGGAGAAATTAAATAAGTATGACTATTTTAAGACCACATTCATATTAGGGTTTGGTAAAATCCATAGATGACTTACCTACTTCTTTTGATAACCTTTTACAGTACTATATCATAAGCCTTTGAAATTGAATTCTACTAAGATTTTGCAATTCTCTTCGAACCAGACTTGGCTGAGACAAGTCCACCTGACTTTATTCTCTCATTTGTCAATGAATGCTGAATTTCTAGCACATTTAATACAATATTAGAGATTATTGAGTTTTAGTAATTATAATATATTCTACCATTTTTAATACCTTTTAATCTGCCATACAAACTTTGTGACCTTTATAAATAGGTTATCACCACTCTTTTTTATATTGGTTGAGTTGTTATTGTAGATCACTGTACTGAACATTATTAGCCAGGCATTTCAATTAGAATTTCTGTGTTCTATTGATGATGACATCAAGCTCTTAAAATCTGTTAAAAGTAACTGTTACTAATCGATTCTACTTATAAATTAACATGTAAAATTGTAAACTTTGAGTTATTTATAAAATCCGATTTAATTACAGTTGTCTACATGTATCAGAATAAAAATCGGGACATCTTAAATCTGTGTTCAAATATATTTCCCTTTCCTTCTATCATGACTAGAATGTGGGTATTTCCTTTGCTTATTGCATTTAAGGCATGTGGATTTGAAGTCTTTTTAAAAATCTCAATGAAATTAATAGTCAATCTTAAAGAACTATAATTGAGATGTAGAAATATATGTAGGGGAATATGTTTTTATTGTAATGTTTTTTGAATGTGTTTTTTTTCCAAGAAGACTAATGAACAAATTGTGACGAGTATTTTAATGTGTCATTTAATTTTTTTAAACTACTTAATACTTCTTAAAATATCTTGAAGTTTTAAAGGTAATTATTTGTTAATGTTTATTTATTTGTACATGCTTGGATCTGTGTCTTTATATCACATAATTGTGTTTGCCAAGGCCAAATGCATCATTTGGTTACCTGGAAGTGGAACTATTACCAGAGGTTAAAAAAAAAAAAAAAAAAAAAGTATGGGTATTGGAAATTGAGAACACATCCTCTGCATGAGTAAGAAAAATTCTTAACCAGTGAGTCATCTCTCAAGGGCCACTTTCTCACCTTTAAACACTTGGGGAAAATTACAAAATATACATTCTATAAATTCTACATTTGTTCTTGTATCATTATTTATTGACTGAGGATGTTACTAAATATTATTCTTAGTATGTTTAAAAATCACATAAAAAATTCTGTTAAATAATTGATGCAATTAATTGGACCACAAAAACACGCAGACAGACAGACAGACACACACACACACACATACACTGTCGCAATAAAACTTAATGAGGACAGTAACACTCTAATTTTGAAACTTGTAATTTAATAAGATATTTCTAACTTAGGTAAAATAGCAAAGTTAACCACATACATTTTTATGTGTAGTGTTTAACAGTTAAAATTACAAGTAAAAGCATAATAATTCCAGCAGAAATACAAAATAAACCATGTTTGAGGTGAAAACACATACATACATATTCCCCATATATGTTTACTATATCAATAAACATATGTGCATAGATAAATATACAGTAAACATTCATACAAATTGTCTTCCTTTCTTTTCCTGATACTATGATAAAGTGATCTAACCAAAACAATGATTGGAAGGTGATATATTAGCAACAGGTACAGATACTGAGCTGTCTATCATGGAGGGGGAGTCAGTGCAATGTAAGCTTGCAGCAGTTGCTTACATTACCTCTGTAGGCAGAAGAAGGGTAACAACTGTATGCTCACTCTCTCCAGTTCCTAGGCTTCACACTGCATCTAGGGAATCGTTCTGGCAAACAATTAATATAGATCTTCCTACACTGATGAAAATAATGAAAGGAAGCCTCCATAGGCATTCCCAGAGTTCAATGTCCCAGGTGATTCTAGATCTTGTAAAATGGATTATTACCAATAAACATCACACAAATATTTTGTAGTACCAGAAACTTAAGAAAGTGATTTTCAGAATTACTGCACACCATTTGAGAGTTTTGAGAAAAATTCTATCTTCGTTAACTTTCCAATGAACCCCAGTTCATTCTCCAGAATTCGTTTCTAGCAACACATAGCTTGCTTTTCTTTGACATTTTGTGGGTCTGGCAGTCTCTAAGTTGCTTCTTGTTTTTTGTCGCTACATCATTAATAAAGACAGAAAACAATTTATTTCACCGCTTTCAAAAGCATAGTTATACACTTGCTAAAACAAGATTACCAGAAACAAATATGACAGCAAGGTTCACTTTGCATAGATTATTTATGAACCTTCTTTGGGATTATATGGCCATGAGTAGAAACTTGTGTTTCTGGGAAAGTGTGGTTACCATAGTGACTAAGGTACTCAGCTGTGGGCTATGAGATAGTAAAACACAGGTAAGTAATTTGTAGCAAAAATAAATATATGTCTTTCCTGACAGGTCCTATGATTGCAGTTTAGAATTGCCAATATGTTATATTGATTTTTTTCTTCTAAAATTATTTACTAAGTTTGTAAAGAAAATATACATGAAATATATTGATTAATAAGGCAAACACATGAAAAATAATTAATAATTGTTTTCCAGATTTGAGAAATATTTCTAATACATTCAAGAGGAAGATAAATTCTAAATAATTTATTTTATAACATATTCAGTCTCAAGCTGACATAGAATCTATGTTGAATCTCTCTAAATGAAATAGTCTTGTATTTTGTATTCGGGTTATGTCACATTGACACAATCTTATAATGCCCCAAATTCTCATTAAGTAAAATAATTGTTCACTAACAATTTCTTGGAAAAAGACATTGTATCAAAATTTAAACAGGTATAGGAGCCAGTTATTTTTCCAACTAATTTTGTACAGTGATAAATAATGGAGTTGTTCAGTTATTTTTCCCAATTCAAGGACCTCTAACATGTGATTTGAGAAAATTGTCATAAATCATCAGATTAGTAGATTTACGCTTGATGTGAAGGAGTGGTGGGAAGAATAAGGTAGCATGTTAGCTCTATTCTTATTCTGATTTTAATGTACCAATATGAAAATATACCTTGGAGTATATTTCTCTCCTGATGAAAATTTAATATATTATTTATAAACACATGTAACTACATTAAAACAAGATTTTTCCAAGATGATGTTTACTTATTTATATTTAATATCATGTAATACTTAATAAGAGTATGATAAAATATTGATTGCTTGGACAATAATCCCCAAACTACACAATTCATAAATAATTTTATTCATTTATAATCCATAAATTATCCATGTCCAGTGGATAATAACAACATGCACATGTAGTTTTGTGAGTATTTTTGTAGATTTGTGGAATTCATATAACCAGAGTGCTAAGACACTAGATGATAGTTGCCCAGAAACTGAAAATAAGCAGCACATCTAGAGTATAAGAAACACAAGATTAATGCAAACTGACACCTTAAATCCTATGCTTACTAGCAGGGCTGGAAGCACAATGCTGGCAACCTTAAGGGAGCTGCCATAAGTGTTGGGGAGAGGTTTGGAGGAATCCGCTGTATCAAGAGACGTAATCTCTCAATGATACTCTTTACTACAAATAATCATCATATTAATAGGCTTTTAATGGTAACAAACCATTTGCTTGGATTGCTTAGAATTTATTCACAATTTTAACCTTTCATGTGTATGATGGTTTTCTGCATGTATAACTGTATATTAGCTTCATGATTCATGCCCAAGGAAGCCAGACGACGGAGTCCTCTCTCCTAGAATTGAAATTAAGGCTGGTTGTCAATTGTATCAGGTGTGCTAGGAACCTGAGATCCATGGTTAAACATTGGTAGCTGCTCTGAAATGTTGAGCCCCTACTTGGTATTTTATAACCAAATACTTGGAGCACAAATGAGGTACATGCATTCAGGAGGCAGACTCTGTCTACAAATAAGCGTAGGTGTTCATTGACATATGTATTTGTGATCAGTTAACCTTACTGAGATTCTCTGGCTTTGTCCTGTGCATTGCTATCAGAGGACAGAAGACAAAATAGGTTTCACTGGGACTGGAGTTCCAGATATTTGTGAACCACTGTTATGGGTTAGGAATCAAGCTTAGTTCCTCTGGAAGAAAAGCAGTGGTTTTTTTTTTTTTTTTGGTTTTTTTTTTTTTTTTTCAGGTGCTTCAGGTTTTATTGAACTGTTGATGAAGTGTTACAAGATTTAGGTGTCAGAATTTATTTATTATTTTTTAAAATATTTTATTAGGTATTTTCCTCATTTACATTTCCAATGCTATCCCAAAAGTCCCCCATAACCTCCCCCCCACTCCCCCACCCACCCACTCCCACTTTTTGGCCCTGGCATTCCCCTGTACTGGGACATATAAAGTTTGTGTTCTTCACTTCACTCACATACCTCCCTAATCCTCACATTTATTTTTAACAATAATATGCAATGCACTCTAGCTGTTGACTCAAAAGATACACTCAAGTGAACAGTTTCTTTTACATGAATATCCTCAATTACACCTTTTAAAATTTTATTTTATTAGATCTCAGTCAGGTTTCTGTACATAGTACAGCATACATGGATACTACCAAAAATGCTGAATGGACTGGATATCTGTATCCCATATGATGGGTGAAGGGAGATAACTACCAAAGACAGACCTCTGAACTCCACCCAAATGCTATATAAAACAGTGTAATTAAAAATGGTTGAAATGTCCCTTTATATTCTACATATTCCTTTCGTAATCATTCAATTGAGAAAGGAGCACATTTTGTTGTGGTGGTGGTAGTTACCCAATATACTCTATTTTTGTAACATTACAAAATCTTCTGTTTCTTTATTTGCATAATTTATTTTTTAAAATAAATCAAACAAATTCTTTAATTTTTCCAGTAAAAAGGTATGTATTTTGACACAGCTTGCCTTAATCTTATTTCAGACATAGAGCTTCAAGCTGTAATACCAATATCTTTGCAAAATTTGGATACCTAGGAAGATAGGATAATATGTAACAAGATCTTATGGAATCCTATTTACTAAATATTTACACCACAGAAAACACAAATAGGCTTGCAATATATCTTATAGATAACCAATATACTTACTTAAAATTTGTGTATATTTTTCATGAATAATTCTTATTCCTTTAAAAATTCTGTCTTCCTATTGCTCATAATCCTAAGATTTTCCTTTTAAAAATATTCTTTATTGTTTTTTAGTTTGTAACATAATTATAACATTATTTCCCCCCTCTGTTCCCAACAGAAACTCCTATAAACTCTTCTAGCCCTCTTTAAATAGATGGCCTCTACTTATTCCTAAATACAAACTGCTCAGTTCATATAATGTTACTGTTATATGTGTTTTTGACACTTGATCATTTGTATTGGCAAACTATTTGGTGGTCTCTCACCAGATGAAGCAATTTTCTCCTTTTTTTAATTAATTAATTTATTTATTTATTACATACTTTCCTCAATTACATTTTCAATGCTATCCCAAAAGTCCCCCATACCCTCCCCCCAACTTCCCTACCCACCCATTCCCATTTTTGGCCCTGGCGTTCCCCTGTACTGGGGCATATAAAGTTTGTGTGTCCAATGGGCCTCTCTTTCCAGTGATGGCTGACTAGGCCATCTTTTGATACATATGTAGCTAGAGTCAAGAGCTCCTGGGTACTGGTTAGTTCATAATGTTGTTCCACCTATAGGGTTGCAGATCCCTTTAGCTCCTTGGGTACTTTCTCTAGCTCCTCCATTGGGGGCCCTGTGCTCCATCCAATAGCTGACTGTGAGCATCCACTTCTGTGTTTGCTAGGCCCCGGCATAATCTCACAAGAGACAGCTATATCTGGGTCCTTTCAGCAAAATCTTGCTGGTGTATGCAATGGTGTCAGCGTTTGGAAGCTGATTATGGGGTGGATCCCTGGATATGGCAGTCTCTAGATGGCCCATCCTTTTGTCACAGCTCCAAACGTTGTCTCTGTAACTCCTTCCATGGGTGTTTTGTTCCCAATTCTAAGAAGGGGCACAGAGTCCACACTTTGGTCTTCATTATTCTAGAGTTTCATGCTTTTAGCAAATTGTATATCAGGTGACAGCAGATGCTGGCAAGGAAGTGGAGAAAGAGGAACACTCCTCCATTTTTAGTGGGATTGCAAGCTTGTACAACCACTCTGGAAATCAGTCTGGCGGTTCCTTAGAAAATTGGACATAGTACTACCAGAGGATCCAGCAATACCTCTCCTGGGCATATATCAAGAAGATGTCGCAACCTGTAAGAAGGACACATGCTCCACTATGTTTATAGCAGCCTTATTTATAATAGCCAGAAGCTGGAAAGAACCCAGATGCCCCTCAACAGAGGAATGGATACAGAAAATGTGGTACATTTTCACAATGGAGTACTACTCAGCTATTAAAAAGAATGAATTTATGAAATTCCTAGGCAAATGGATGGACCTGGAGGGCATCATCCTGAGTGAGGTAACACATTCACAAAGGAACTCACACAATATGTACTCACTGATAAGGGGATATTAGCCCAAAACTTAGGGTACCCAAGATATAAGATACAATTTTCTCATTTCTAAACATCCGTAAGTTGCTTGTAGTTCACTGTGTAGTATTGAGGTGTCATAGGCTTTTCTTTACATACTTCATCATGACTATTGATGCTGCCTCTCTTTGGCTTGTGCTTAGGCAGTCAGATAGGTGAGACTTTATGTCTGTACCTTCTGATATACTCGAAGACACCATCACATAGAAAACTCCTTGATCTTCTGGTTCTAACAACGATTTTGCTCCCTCCTCTGCAGTATTCTCTAAGCTTTAGTTATGGGAGGGTTTTGTTGATGTATCTACCAGGCTGGATTTCACACCTAAACATTTTAATTGAGGATAGTATTCACAGGAAGGTGCAGGAGTACAACAAATACCTTGCTGCTAACATACAGCCCTCTAATTGGATTTAAGGTCCATGATATAAGATGTAATCCAAGCCTAGTTAGCACTGGAAACCCAGCTATCTACCCAAAGGTAATAAAATAATGGGTATTGAAGAAGAACCCCCAGTCACTACTTTACTAAAAAAGCTGTTGTTTCCTCTGTGGTCTCCATCTGTTGCACAGTTTGATTGGTGAGAGATGATTTTATTGCCTTTTAATATTTATCTCCAACAATTAATTTATGCTATTTTAAGGAGAATGCAGGTTAAAACATAATAAAAACCGCCAGGGCAGTGGTGGTGCATGCCTTTAATCCCAGCACTTGGGAGGGTGAGGCAATCAGAGTTCGAGGCCAGTCTGGTCTACAGCGTGAGTTTCAGGACAGCCAGGAATACACAGAGAAACTCTGTCTCAAAAAAACAAAAAAAAAAAAAGGATAATAAAACCCAAAAGTATAATAAAGCCACAAATCAATAAACCTCAAATTCAAATGTTAATCATGATGTAATATCTTTAAAACATTCATAAATTTTTTATTATCAGTTTTTATTTATTTACTTAGATTACTAAATATGTATTATAGCTTTGCCTATTTCTCAGACATCTTCTACAATTATAAAACAGTACATTAATGATTGATGGGTGGTGGTTGGTTTGGAAAAGTAAATGCTTTGATTAAAGAATTATGGAGCCTATATATTTAAAGTGGGATCCAATAAAAGTGGAAGGTTCCATGATGCTGTAAACCATCAAGAGACTGTCAGGCCATGTGGTTTCATAGAAACTTTGTGTCTCTAGCTGCATTTGTATCAGAAAATGGCCTAGTCGGCCATCATTGGGAAAAGAGGCCCCTTGATCTTGCAAACTTTATATGCCTCAGTACTGGGGAAAGACAGGGCCAAGAAGTGGAAGTGGGTGGGTAGGAGAGTGGGGGGTGGTCTGGGGGACTTTTGGGATAGCATTTGAAATGTAAATGAAGAAAATACCTAATTAAAAAATAAATTAAAAAAAAATTCAATGTCTCTATTACATAAGTTATTTCCCTATTGTTTTTATTATTTAATTCAGTGTTTTCTGTCTATTAAGAAATCTCAGCTAGTCAATCACAGGAACTGGCCTTTGATATTGAATTAAAATGATTTTTATATCAATATAATGCACAGGAAGATACCATAGACTACTTGATTTTTTTTCAGACCTATGAATTACAATAGTCTCTTTTGGAGGATATTGAATTAATTTTTACAAAGAAAAGTTTATTGTAAAAAGCATCATACAATTAAAAGTTGTATTTAAACATCTTTCCAATAGACAAGTATAGAATGTTATCCTTTTAATAAAAGCAATTCAACAACACACACACACACATACACACTATTACAAATGAAGGAGGAAAATGGTGGCATTTCCTTTCAAT
Organism: Mus musculus; assembly: GCF_000001635.26. Taxonomy (NCBI): domain Eukaryota; kingdom Metazoa; phylum Chordata; class Mammalia; order Rodentia; family Muridae; genus Mus; species Mus musculus. Next base: position 46,959,891 of record NC_000069.6, on the reverse strand, counting down.
GTTTTTATTGCTTCATCTTTCTGTAACAATGGTTATCTAAATGCTTTCTGTAACTGTCTCTAAACACAAATGCAGATTATTTTATATAGACAATTTCTGCTTTCTTGAATAAAATTTATATGTACAATATTTTACCATATTTTTGATTAAAGTTATACTAGAATGCAGTTGTCACAAAGGCAAATATCTCCTGTTTCCTTATGTGTCTCCAATGCCCAGAATTTTGCTAGGCCAGTAGCAGGCATGCACTGAGTTTATTTGGAATTAATCAATGTATCAAAATACCCTGTAGTCTAGTAAGTATTGATTGTGTATACAATTCTAATGGTGACAAAAATCTTAAACAATGTAGGTATGCCAAGATTAATTTTACAGATTCAAAAGTAGAATTTTTTCTTGAATTGTTGTTTTTAATCCATCACCCCAAGAAGTCTGCCGTGTTATATGACATTATACAAAGCTATGTTTCAGATACATCACCAGAATTAAATTATTGACCAATTATTGCAGTTCATAACTCCTGACAAAGTACCTTCCGCAAGAGTTGAAAATAGTAAATTCTACCCGGGATATATGTAATTTCCTTGCATGCATGCAACTATAGGATTTTGCTGTTTATGTTCACTGTGTCATGTACATTCAATAATCATGGCACAATTTTTATTTTTGCCTAAATAGGCATTGCCTAAGTTTCTTTCATTATTTATACAAAATTTTGATACATTCCTATGCCCTTCCCTCAAAATTTATATATTTATCATTTTTATTGAATTTTCTTACTATTTCTATATAAATTCTGTCTTATTTATTCTGCTACAATTCTGTACTCTTTTACCAATTGTTTTTAAGTATTCAAAAATAATTTAGAAATTCATTATATGTACCTTACTTAGCAGGTATTTATTTGCAAAGTGCATTTTGAAATATTATCACTGGGTAGTAGTTTTTAATAAAAGTGGCAGTCAATTATGATAGTACCAGTTTATGAAGACTGAACTGCCTTACACTTCCAAACATCTTATTGGGGTTTGGTAGTCACTGTGATAATACCAGGTCATTAAGGGTTATAACTATCTTCCATTTAGAAACACTGTTAGGAGCTCGGGAGTTGAGACAGTTTTCATGAAGATATTGAACTTAGTACATAAGAGTGAAGGCTTGAGTACAGATCTCTAGATCCTTGAGGAAACCAAATATGGATGTTTGTGCCAGTAGGTTCTAAGTGCTGGGGAGAGAGACGGGCAGATAACAGAGATTGGGGTCAGAACTCACAGGCCAAACAATCTATCAGAAATAATGACCCTGGAATTCCACTACACTGATGCATAGAGCCTTGACAGGACTAAGGGTCTCTTCTCCCATTGATGATTGACAAGGCCATCCTCTTCTACATAATGCAACTGGAGCCATGGATCCCAACATGTGCACTCTTTGGTTGGTGGTTTAGTCCTTGGGAGCTCTGGAAGTACTGGTTAGTTCATATTGTTGTCCCTCTTATGGGGCTGCAAACCCATTTAGGTCCTGGGTCCTTTCTTTAGCTCCTTCATTGGGGACCCTGTGCTCAGTCCAATGTATAGCTGTGAGTGCCCATTTCTGTATTTGTCAGGCACTGGCAGAGCCTCTCAGGAGGCAGCTTTATCAAGCTCCTGTCAGCAAGCACATGTTGTCATCCTCAATAGTGTCTGGGTTTGGTGGTTGTATATGGTATGGATCCCCAGGTGGGGCAGTCTCTAGATCGTCGCGTTCCTTCAGTCTCTGCTCCACACTTTCTCTCTGTAACTCCTTCTATGGGTGTTTTGTTTCCGCTTCTAAGAAGGATCAAAATATCAACACTTTGGCATTCCTTCTTCTTGATTTTCATATGGTTTGTGAATTTTATGTTGGGTATTCTGAGCTTCTGGGCTAATATCCACTTATCAGTGAGGGCATATCATGTGTGCTCTTTTATGATTGGGTTACCTCACTCAGGATGATATTTTCTAGTTACATTCTTTTGCCTAAGAATTTCATAAATTCATTGTTTTTAATAGCTGAGTAGTACTCCACTGAGTAAATGTACCACATAGTGGGTGGGTTGGTGAGCAGGGGGAGGGGGAAGGTGATAGGAGGTTTTTGGAGGGGAAACCAGGAAAGGTGATAATGTTTGAAATGTAAATAAAGAAAATATCTAATAAAAATTAATTCTAACAAAAATTTTCACAATCCACAGAATAAAAATGAGTGAACAATTATGTAAAATTTCACCTGTTCATTAAGATATGATTGCATAAAAACTTCACATTTCATTCACAAAAAGTTAAATTTATTAATATTGTGTGTACATGGTATGTATGTGAATGTGTGTCCTCCCTGTGGAGGTCAGAGGACAATTCGTGGACTCAGATCTTCCTTCCAGGTTCATGTGGGTTCTATGCACTGCACTCAGGTCTGGAAACAAGTGCTTTTATCCAAACTTTATTTTAATAAATTTTAAACTGTGTTTTAAAAAAAGGAAGCAATAAATGTGTGGTTCTGTAAGATAGCTTCTTCCAAACATAAGATGAAGAATTTGTAAACATCATAATTTCAATATCTGGTCTGTAGAGTTATGCACATGTGTGAGTGTACCTACACCCATGTGAGCACAAATGCACACATTATTTAAAGTCTTTACTAAATACTACTAGAGCCAATTTTGTTGTGTATGTCTTAGGTACTGATGATAATTGAAGCTTAATTTCAAATTTTCTTATGCAATAATAAGTAAATTATGTTAACACAGTTTGACAATTATATTTATGGTGATTTTTATATGTCCTATATCTCAATAAAACAGTTATACTTTATTTTAATCCAAACTTTTAAACCTATGGAAGATGACATACATCATGATTCATGATATCACAAAACTTTTCCAACATTGTGGAGTTAATTTCTAGCTGATTTAAATTTTGAATTGATGAAATTAAAAAAAAAACCAAAACTATAAACTATTTTAAATTGTTATTGAGTATTTGTTCTGGTATTTCCTGTAGAAACTATTGTTCCTTTTAAATATCACCAATATCATTTTCAAAAAGTTCTTTTTTGAATTTGTTTACACTCAAGCCATTGCTCCCCGCTCCCTCCTACAGTTCTTTATCCCATTTCTCCTCTCCCACACCAAACCTCCCACTTCCCTGGGACCTCAATCTCAAGGATTAGGTACATCTTCTTTCACTGAGGTCAAACCAGGCAGTGCTCTGCTTTATATTTGCAGAGGGGGCGAGGGCTCAGACCACATTATGTATCCTGCCTGGTTGGTGGCTCAGACTGGGTTAGTTGAGAATTCTAGTCTTCCTAGAAAAATAGTTCTCTACAATCTGGTAGTGCAGAAAGATGTTTTATTGTTGTTGTCATTTGATGGTGACAGAACTTTGACTTGATATGGTCCTACACCCTACCTTTTACTCATGTGTCTGTTTTGATGGAGGAGAAGTAGATGGGTTCTATATCTACCCTCTTACAGTTATTGGAGTATAAGCTGTAAAATTAGAATTTTACTGTAATTTGGAAGATTATTTGCAGTAGAATTATAGTCACGGTTTCTTTTTTATTACCCCCTCCAGATACTATGAAGGCCGGAACATTATCTTTCCAATTAGAGACTGTGGGAAGTGCAGGGAGTAGTCCCCAGGGCTGTGTTGGTGTACAGCCCCCGGCAAATATGAGTTGCCTGGGCTTTTCCTGTCAATGTTGGTTTGGAGCTAGGTACTTTAAATTAATCCCCAGCCAAAAGACAAGGAAAAATTATGGAAGCATCTCACTAAGTGTAAGATGTGGTCAATGCTTTTTTTAAAAAATGTCTCATAGGAGTCTTTTCTTGGAAATAGGAAAAGAGAAGTGTTATAGTAGTAGCCTTTATGGTAAGGTGTTCAAAATGAAAGCATTAACTGTTTAAATTAGCTACTGTATTACTGATATATGAAAAACTCCCATTAGCATTCCCATTTTTGATTTAAAAGATCTTAATGAGAATAGCATTTCAAACTTTATGTGTCCCTGGTTAACTCAGGATTAGCCTATTTGGGGCTAAACGGGCTTGTAACATGTTGTTTTAAAGGATAACAAGAAGCCCTGCTTGCATGAGTAACCTATTTGTCTTACCAAGAGGACCTGGACATGTTTCTTTTTAGGTATTTTCTTCCTGAAGTGGATTTTAATATATTACACATTATATATGATTTTAATTTCTTTTTCCATGACATTGTCCGGGAAAGGGGATAACATTTGAAATGTAAATAAATAAAATATCCAGTAAAAGAATATATATATAAATTCTTATAAAGAAAAAAATCACATTAACATTTTATTTTAAATTAAATTAAATTTTTATTTTTGAAATGTTGATTGAATTCAGAGAATTGATCATCATAAACAAATAGTCATCCACTGAACCTAATCTCCAAGTCATTTCAAATAATGTTTAATTTTCAAATATTATTAAATTGGAGTTCTTTAACATCACTGGGTAAACACTATAGCAAATGTAGACTTACATTAAAACACTGTATCAACTCTGCAATGAAAAACTTGAAAGTAAATATGTAGAGTAGGGATAATATGTGAAGTTTGAAATGAAACATCATTCAACTATCACATATATGAAAATATATCAATATAGAATGTTACAGGTAAATTGTTGAAATTACTAAATATAACTTATATGAATACATTAAATTATTTGACCTAACTAATCATTTATTAAGGGTAATCTTTTTATACTCCATATTGTATGAATAACATGAATCATGAATATTTAAATATTTGAATTACCAAAAAAACAGATTCTTAAAAATTTCTTAGATTTCTCTTTAAGATGCTTTTAAAACAAAATACATCCTTACCAATAGATTTGCAAATGACATATTTTGACATCAATCAGTCTCACATCTGGAGAGAGCACTTCCTTAGAAATCTGCTAGACTGAAATGCACTTCTTACAATCAGCTGAATCAAAGGAAAATAAACATTATTAAAACATACTTACATATGTTTTTCTGTGAGAAGTATGGAGGCATGAATACGGAGGGTTTGGGAGCTGACCCTCTAAACGCTCAGACTTGACTTCTGCCTGTCGGTTTGCTGAATCTCATGCCAAAAAGCGGTAAATGTCTAAATAAGACAGGTCTTCTCAGCAAGTCATCTGGAATAAGTGAGGATCCATAGATCTCATACTCCCTCAGGAATTCTTGGCATGTAAAGATTGTTGGTGGAGGGGTTTCCTATTCCCTATAGATGCAGGCAAAGATGAGTTGTCCTTGTTCCAACAAATGAAGTCCCACACATTGGTCTATTACAGGCAGTATATGTCTTTGGGTGCTCTCACGATGTAAGGGCTGATATTAATCAGGAAACAGGATAATTTCAAATAACATTGATTGAATTTTTCCATTGGGCTAGAAATAATGAATTTGAGTGGTTTCCTCGGAATAGATGTTTGAATTGGATTGTTTAGTGCTTTATTTCTTCACATATGTTAGAACAATATGGGTATGTTTATCATATTTATTATTACTATACAGAACCTCATGGTGGTGCATTTTTTCATAACTATAACCTAAAGAAGAAACAAGTCCTAAGGTAGTAAAACCTTGATGCTTAATGATTGGTTACTCTCTACTGGGTCAAATTTCTCTAAAATGTATGTTGCATTTAGCATTCAAACCACACTGTTAATACTCCAGTCAGATTTTCAATCCAAAGGAATGTCATAAACATAGACTTAGCATGTTCTCAGGGTACTTTTATTTATATAGAGAATGAATAGTTCTGTATGTTCTGTTATAATATATATCACTGAGATACAGTTTCAAAATTTCATGCATAACGGAAGGTGCATGCTCAAATTTCAATTTTTATTTATCATTTCATTTACTATCAGCTCCCTCCAAATATTGAAATCCAGGAATATCAGAGACAATGTAAATAAGCAATTAATATCTTGAAATTTTTGAGAAAGTGTTTGTAGAGAAGCATTCCAGACACTTATGGTCTCCAAAAGAGATACCATGAAGGTAAATTCTAGAAGAGATGAAGTTGGGAGAGTGTGGTTAAGTTAGGGGTCTAGATGATTTTCAGTGTAATAGAGAGGGTAGAAGAAGGTATATATGATTTAAATGTACTGTATGTATGTAATAAATTACAAAATAGTATCGAAGGAAGGAAAAGATAGAGTGATCTGAAATCCTTATCTGAACATAAGCATTTCAACACAAGTGAAAACTGATTATTTATATACTTCAATTATATCTGTGATTCTTATCAAGTGTGGCAAATGAAATCTGTAAAGTCTCCTAATTAATTCTTGTGGAAAACTTTGCTTAGAATCTAAGTTCTAGAAGGGAATCTGATGTCTGTTTATGTAGGGTGCTATTTCCAGTTAGTTTAAGTGATTCTGAAACCAAATGTAAAATCAAATTTTTCAATAGCATGGCCTTAGATGATATTTCGTTGGCCTTTAGCAGTAAGATATCAGCCTAATGAGGCAGCAGGAAACGCTGGGCATGTGTGGAGCAATCTGTTTCTCAAACACTGTTAGCTATGGCTGTTTCACTAAATGGTCTTGTGTGAAGTCAAATATTTTGCATTCAAGTTGTGTTCCAGATAGTTGGGGGATGCGGTCTCCACAGTAACCTCACATTGTATGAAGGGAAGTCATCTGTGTCCCATGTGACAGTATCAAAGGAAACTTATTGATGGCTGAATAAAGACCCTGATTACATACAAACTTTACCTTCATACTCTTTGGACACGGCTCTTTTCTTTTTCTTCAGTGGATTGATTCAGATTTCCACAGATCTATCACCTGCTGTAAATGTAAGGTGACTCTATGTTGACATCTGCTACACATTATGCACCTACTTGTGGTACACACACACACACACACACACACACACACACACACACACACTTATATTGTTAAGATTAATGAAATCCATTGGGGTCACATTTTCTTCATATAGAGAAACTAAAGTTATAGAAAATATATAATTGCCAAATCTCCAATAAAACCTAGATTAGTAGTAATATGGTGAATTTTAAGTTTCTTTATAGGTTAAAAAAATTATAATTTTAAATGCCTGTTTTCAATTGGTTTGTCTGTTTGGTTTTGCAAATTACATTTCTAATATTGATTTCTTCATTTGTTTTTTATGTATAATAGAAACTGTTAACTGTCTCCACAGCTGAAAAACAGACATTTTGATTCTCACTAGAGTATGCTTTTGGCATGTGTTAAATTTATTATAAAGTTTTCAAATGATTTCCCTCTGCATATAATAAATTTTAAAAAGCAATTTAGAAATTACTCATGGAAAAGTGAATTGACTAGCAATCCCACAAGCTAAAATTATGTCTTTGAGAAATCATTTAAAATAAAGCAGAATTTATTAAGTGAACTAAATGAATCCCTCTATTAAAGAAACACAGAGGTTCTAACAATACAAATAACAAATTGCCAGTGGCCTCACATGATAGGTTTATAGCTGAGGTTAATTTCTTTAATATTTGAACGCTAAGAAATGGTAGACTAGAGAAAAGAATATATTAAGTCTCTAAGTTACCAAACTGTTGCAGGGAAATAACTTGCTTGATATTTCTAATGAAACACTTGTGTTGGCGATGATAGAATTGAAGGACACATATTGGACTCACAGGTCATTTATAGTACACAGTTACATTTCACCACTCCTTTTTTTCTTGATTTTTTTTTTTTTACTCTAGACAGTTATTCAAAACCATAACACTAGGAGACTAAGTAGGGAGGAGAAGGAGATTGTAGGAGAAAATATACGGAGAATCAGCAAAGGCTACGTTGCATTTGAGGGGCATTACAGAAGCACAACACTGCAGAAGCTTCCTAATATTTATCCATATGTGATGGCATATAAATGAAATGGCCAAATCATCAGGGAGACAGAGTTCCAACTGGCCATCTCTTTTCATCAAATGAAGATACCTGCGTCAGGTTTAGATTACATTTAATTGAGTTTTTGTCCAAAGGGGTTCAATAAGAAATCTCAAAACACTAAACTGCCGACAAGACAGTATGTTGCTATCCAGAAAGTGACAGGAAGACCCCAAGAATGAAGATAACACCTACACAACCCATTGGAGATGATAATGCCAAGCTGGTGGCTACATAGAGCCTTCACCACTAGTTTTCAGTGTATTTGGACCTAGAAGCTACTTTTTGTTTGCTCACAAAAGAGGAACAGAAACCACAGACCAGACCATCTACAATAGAATAATGTACTGCTTGCAAAATATGATAGGGCAGTGGTGAGAAAAGCTTATTTGCATAACCCACCAATAACTAATTTTATCTGAAGCCCACTGCACGATAAAAAACACATACCTGACACTGCTTGGGTGATAAAAACCAAGAGAGGATAAACCAGAGAATTAGGATTAAAACCACATTCTAGCTGGGCAGTGGTGGCACATGCCTTTAATCGCAGCACTTGGAAAATCAGAGGCAGGGGGATTTCTGAGTTCTAGGCCAGCCTTGTCTATTGAGTGAGTTCCAAGATAGCCAAGGCTATACAGAAAAACCCTGTCTTGAAAAAAAAAACAAAAACAAAAACAAAAAACAAAATACAAACAACCCCCCGTACATTCTACTAGTCTAACAAAAAGTGATAAAATAACTCTTGATGGCAATCTTTTCCTTCCTTCTTTCCTTCCTTCCTTCCTTCCTTCCTTCCTTCCTTCCTTCCTTCCTTCCTTCCTCTCCCTCTCTCTCTCTCTCTCTCCCTCTCCCTCCCTCCCTTCCTCCCTCCCTCTCCCCCCCTCTCTCTCTCTTTCTTTCTTTCTTTCTTTCTTTCTTTCTTTCTTTCTTTCTTTCTTTCTTTCTTTCTTTCTTTCTGCCTTTCCTTTTTATTGGTTATTTATTTTCATTTTAAATGTTATCCTCCTTCCCATTTAATCCTCCTATTCTCTCCCCAATCTACCCTGCTTCTATGAGAGTGCTGCCACCCACCCTGCCTTAGCACCTTAGTATTCCCCTACACTGGGGCATCAAACTTCCACAGGACCAAGGGGCTCCCCTCCCATTGATGCCAGATAAAGCAATCCTCTGCTACATATGCAACTGGAGCTATGAGTCCCTCCATGTGCATTCTTTGATTGATGGTTTTCTTCCTGGGAGCTCTGGGGGTCTTGTTGATTGATATCGTTCTTCCTATGGGTTAAATCCATTCAATTCCTTCAATCCTTCCCCTAACTCCTCCATTGGGGTCTCACCGTTCAGTCTGACAGTTGGCTGCAAGCATCCACATCTGCATTGGTCAGTTTCTGGTAGAGCCTCTCAGAAGACAGCTATACTAGGCTTCTGTCATCAAGTGATTCTTTGCATCAGCAATATCGTCTCAGTTTGGTGTCTGTAGATGGGATGGATCCCTAGGTGGGGTAGTCTCTAGATGGCCATTCCTTCACTTTCTGCTCCACTCTTTGTCCCTGCATTTCCCTTTGACAGAAGCAATTTTGGATTAATGTTTTTGAGATGGGTGGGTGGCCCCATCCCTCAACTGGGGGCCTTGCCTATCCACCAGATAGGGTTTCTACAGGTTCTCTCTTCCTTTTTTGCGTTTTCGACTACAGTTCTTCCTGTTGGGTCCTCAGGACCTCTTGGGTCCCAGGAATCTGGGATTTTCTAGTGGCTACCCCCATTTCCCCATTCCCTACTGTCACTCACTTCCATTCAATTTCTTGACCCTTTGTACCTCTCCCCTGTCTCCTTCTACACCTGATCTGGCCATCCTTTTCCCTTCCCCTCCTCTCTCCCTCCCAGATCCCTGCCTCTCTCCATCTCCCGTGATTATTTTCTTTCCCCTCTGAGTAGGCTTAAAGTATCTATACTTTAGTCTTCCTTCTTCATGGGTTTCTTATGGTCTGTAAGTTATATCAAGGGTATTCTGAGCTCTCTCTCTCTCTCTCTCTCTCTCTCTCTCTCTCTCTCTCTCTCTCTCTCTCTCTCTCTCGATCAGTGTCTTGCTCCGCAATAATCAGAAAAGCTTCGTCTCTTTTTTTTTTCTAATGGGGGGGGGGGTATGGGGACTTCTGGGATAGCATTGGAAGAGCTTCATCTTTTAAGTAGATGCAAACAGACACAGAGATTCACTGACATACATTAGGCAGAGAGTGAAAGAGAATAGAGTAACACTAAACTCCAAATGGGATGTCTTTACCAAAACCCTCTCCTCTGGGCTCAGGGAACCTACAGCAGGATGCAGAAAGAGTATAAGAGCCAGAGGGAATGACAAACAACAAGATTTTCTAAATTAACAAGATTGAAGCATGTGAACTCACAGAGTCCAATGCATCATACATAGGAACCAAATGGGTCTGCCTGCACCAGGTTTTTGCATATTTATTATGCCTTCCAGTTAACTGTGTTTATGGAATTCCTTAATGTGCAAACAACTGGGTCTCTGATTCTGTTTCTTTGGCCTTTTCTTGGACCCCTTTCCTTCTGTACTTTGTTTTCTAGGGAAGGGGGATGAATCTCATGCAACTGCCATGTGATAGTTTTTATTTTATCTATTATACTTTACTATTCTCTCTTAGAAGTCTGGTATTTTCTCAGTGGCACAAAAGAGAATAGAATCAGATGGAAGGGAGATAGGAAAATATTAGATGGAATATGATAGGGGAACCATCCTCAAAATTCGTTGTGAAAAAAATCTATTTTCAATAAAAAGGGAAAAATTAATTACAAAATAAAATATAATAAATTACTGTTCTACTCTTTGCCCTTACAAAGAAATAAATGCTCAATTAAAAGAAGCAAACATAAGGTTTTGAAATATGAAATAATATATATTTTAACATTTATTTCTGTTTCATGAGTGTCTTTTGCATAAATGTATGTATATTTAATATATCCGTTCAGAACCTTCAAAAGTTAAACAATATAGTCTCATCCCTAACCTGGACTTACAGATGCTAGGCAGCCACCATGTGTAAGCTCTGCATGGTACTCAGGTCTTCTTCAAAAGCGCCTACTGAACCTTCTGCCCATTTTCCCCAAATTTTATTTTATAAACGGTGTTAATAATTTCATACAGCAATTTCACTCAAGGATGCATTATGTATATTTTAGATAATTATAAAATCATGATTACTTGATTGGGATAAAGAAACTTTGTTGTTGGTGGTGGGTATTTTTTTTTTCATTTTTTCTTTTGTTCTTCTATGTTGGCCTCACTGTCCTCTAGTTAGAGGTGCACACTCTTACTTACAGTCCTAATTTATAATATACCTATTCCAATATGTTCTCATAAAATCCACCTTCCTTAGTCTCTTTATACATCACTGGGTTCTGCGTTCATTCCATGTGGTATAGTATGCCTGAAGATTTGGAGCTAGAAAACAAAGGTGAGAGAGGATGGACAGAATTCTTCTTTTTTATTTAAGGTTACCTCACTCAATATAATCTTTTTTCTAGCTTTAATTATTTATATTTAAATTTTACTATTTCATATTGGTTTATACGTGAATAATATTCAACTGTGCATATGAAATATAATCTCTATTTGCAGATAACTTTTAGAACCTACAGGTTATTTTCATTTCCTAGATATTGGGAGTAGGGTGTCTATGTATATCACTGAGCAAGAATATTTATAGTAGCTTGTCAAGTCCTTTGTGAAGAACATAATTGAGTCACATAATGAATTATGTTTCCGATTTTATTTGAGATTTCTTCTTATTAGTTTCCAGATTGGCTACACCAGTTTCAATTCTGACTAATAGGGAATGGGGTTTCCTCTTAATCCATAACCTTGTGTGAACAATGGTTTTATTGATTGTGGTCACCATGACTCAAGTGACATAAAAATCTAACAATTTTGATTTGTAGTTCTCTCTTTTCTAAGGATAATGGATATTTTTAAAAGTATTTTTTAGTCATTTTTATTAATTCTAGTGAGAATTCTCTGTCCCTGCCTGTATTTTAAAAATTATGTTATTTGTATTTGACTCTAGATTTAGTCATTTTTATGGACTAGATATTAACCCACTGTAAGATACATAGCTGAGCAATGAGTTTCTGCCATTCTGTATTTGCCTTTTTCACTTAACTTGTTTGTTTCTTATCTGTGCAGAAGGTTCTTGGTTTCATGATGCCTCAGTTGTCAAATGTTGCTCTTAATTCATCGACATGAACCTCTTTTCAGAATTTTATTTTGTCCTACAACTATATGTCACTATATGTTTTCTTCTTGCAGTGTTACTATTTCAGCTTTAAATCGAGACCTAGGTTACACCTTAAACTATTATCTGGAACAAGATGATAAATGCAGATTTGCTTTTATTTTTCTGCCTATGGATATCTAATTTTCACAGCTCCAGTTTTTGAACATTGTTTCTTGTTTCTTTTCTTAAGTATATATATATATATATATATATATATATATTTGCAATTAAAAGCAAATTGAAAAAAATTCATACACCAATATACAAAGCATCAAACTCAATAAAGGATCTAGGAATAAAGTAAAGACATTCTACAATGAAAACATCCAGTCTCTGAAGAAAGAGACTGAAGAGGGCCCTAGAAAATGATCGCACATCCTGTATTCACTGATTGGGTGAGCTAGTGCTTTGGAAACAGACATTTCCCAAAGGAAATTTGCAGATTCAATGCAATCCCAATCTTGATACTCTTACTACTTTTCACAGAAATAGAAAATAGTATATTCTAAAGTTTCTACAGAACCAGAAGAGAGACCTGATATTCAAGCCAATTTTAAGCAAAAAGACTTTGGACAAATTGCTATTCAAGATGCAATATAGAACTAAAATAAAAAAAAGTTAGGGCAGAAACATACATATAGAACCATGGGATAAAATAGAAGACTTAAACATGAATGAATAGTCTAACTGCAACTATTGGAGATATAGGAAGCACATATTTATTTTCTTCTTCAATTAACTATCAAACTTCTGAATTTGCATAATTATAGAATATTTTAGTGAATAAACTGTAAGATATATGAATTCCATCATTTTGCCATCTTAAAAACTGCTACAACCTTCCTCACTATTATTGTTACCTGCTGAATTAGTGAATGAATTTCAACATGGATATTTACTGATTATGTTAGTAAATAAAGCATCACATAAAATCTCATTCAGGATATTAAGAATTTAACTTTTTAGGGACTATTATCAATTTGTAGCTACCTGAGGAGGGAAAGTCACTTTTCTTTGGGGAAAGGGCACTGTTAGATTACTAGTGTCTTCTATTTTGGTAAGTAAATAAAGTATCACATAAAAATCTCATTCAGAGTTTTAAGAAATCCAAGTTTTCTGGCTTTAAGTTATCTTGGATCACAACTTCACGTAAAAAGTTTACAAAAAGTGGCCGGTTCTACATGTACAATTCTATTTTCTGAAGATTGTTATCAGTAAAACACAAATCCTTCAAGCTGAATTCCTAGATATAGGTCAGTTAGAAAGTAAGATTTGTCCTGCCAATGTTCTTAAAGAAATAATGAGTATCTAAAAATACTGTAGATATTTCAAACCTAGAAGATACTGTATCTTGAAATTGACAATTATTTCCATCACTTTATATTTTACTTAAAAATTAACTTTTCAATGAAAAGAAATTTTATTTTACAACTTGACTTTAAGATAGTCTGTTAATTTTGGCTTTCATTCTGCTTTTGCTTTTGAAAATTTCATTTATGTAGACAATGTCGCTTGATCATATTTACACCTGTTTCTACACTCTGACTTCTCCACAAAGCTCTTACCATAAGGTGTCTAATTCACAATCTATTGTCTTTCATTTTACCTTAGCATAGTGAGTAAAATTATAAATAACCACATGATCATAGCTTTGAGGTTATTCAGTTATACAATGGTAATCTAACAGTGGCTGTTACCCCAAAGAAAAGTGACTCTTCTTCCTCAGGCAGCTATCAACTGTCAATAGTTTCTTAGCTATGAGCATCTCTTCATGCCTCCATACTTAGAGCTTTAAAAGTTTTCACTGTGTAAAGATCTTCTGTGGGTAACACCATCTTCTCTTATTCTATATATGTTAAACCAGAGATCTCCTGTTCACCAAAAGTCAGTAAGAAGCAGGAGAGTGCTGTCTGGGCTCAGTGCAGCTAGGTCAAATCTTCAGCATTCTTTAGGTACATGTGAGAAAGAGTTCTGCCTGCCAGAAAGTTGTCAGTTCCCTTGCCATATATCTATGATTACATATCAAAGTTCATAACTAATATCAAGACTCCTTCGGTCCCTGTAACCTGTACCTCCAATGAGTATCAAAGCACCCACACCCTCCTGGTCCTTCTCACATCCCCAGTTTCTTCTCCTCTATTATTTGATTTACCACACTGTTCCAAATTAATGTTCACTCTACTAGGTAGTGAATTTGCCTTCTTATAATGACAAGGTCCTCATCAACCTCAGCCTTTTGGCTCTTCTCAACTCTCCTTATCCTATCCTGCATCTCGGTCTGCTATTCTCTTCTCTGACTCCTCTATGCTTCCTCTGCTATTCTCTCTGTTCCTAAAAGATGGTACTGCTGTACAGTACAGAAAAGGGAACTAGTTTATGTCTTTTTATTCTACATTATTTATTCATACGTGGTTTTCACTTATCCTTTATCCTTTTATTTTTTCTACCATTCCCTGATCAGTTTATGTTTGTCTTCATTGACTTTTCTGGATACAATTCATAGTTTCCTAAATTAAGTATTCTTGAACTGTTTTAATAACTCCATAATTATATCAAACTCAGTATCCAATGCCTCAAATTTTCCTTGTAACTACTAAGATATTGTAAAAGATTTCTCAGCTATTAATTTGTAGCAAGCACTGAGTTTGAGACTGTTTTTCCTGAACAAGGAATCCCACTGTATAATTTGGCAAAAATACTTCCATATGTATTTTACACATTTTAAGGTGAATTATATCAGGAAACTTGCAGTTTGTTTCAATATAAGAATTATTGTTTTTTATTCATTTGCAATACCATATATATGAGGTATTTACACCAGTCTTCTATACTCAGGATTATCCCAGACACGCTAAATGATTCATTAAAATTATATAATTAAAATTAATTTGTTCATTATATTTTATTTGGTCATTATATCTTCAGCTGCCTTAGGTTAAACCTTGATAATTTTATTGGGTATTAACATAATGACTTTTTAATAGACTACTGAATTGCAGACCAGATTTAATATATTTTATTCTACATATACCCTTCAGTATTAGTATTATAGTTGATGAAGTTTCCCATCAAAAGTATTTGCTCTCAGTTGTACACTTCTCTGTTAGAATTGAGTTTAGAATATACCTTAAATACCTGTTATTTAAACAACTGAATAAACAGTAAAATTGAAAATGTAAATCCTTAGATTAAGATCATGACAGATCTTTCAAATCCAGAACTATGAATACAAAACCTTGACTTCATAAACACCATGTTAGCTGCCCTTTCAAAATATGTCCATCACAACTGTTTGGAAGCCTATTAATTTTGAGACAGAGCAGATAATTTCACATATCCCAGAAATCTATTTCTTAACACAGCATTATATATAGTGTTATATACACAGCTTATCTAGCCTTCCTTTTGAACTAGCTCTAGAGCATCTATAATTCAAACGCAGCACAGTATGAACTTGATTACCATGAAACACTTGCCTTAATGTAGGAACATTTTTCTACACTACAGTAGCATATTACTACCAAAGCTCCTAGATCTGTGAACTGCAATCACTGTTATTCTTCTGGCGTTCTTAAACTAAGAACAATATATTATTTATCGTCATTTCTATGGCCTATAATTAAGTAAATTCTATAAAGGAATGGTCAATATATGTTTTCTTTTTCTTTCTTTCTTTCTTTCTTTCTTTCTTTCTTTCTTTCTTTCTTTCTTTTTGTAATGAAGATTATTGAGCACCATGTAACTTAAGTTTCCATACTTTCTGATTTTCTGGTCCTACACAATGCAGTATAATAAAATGTCTTCTATCCTACACATAAATAGTTCCTTTATGTACTCATTTTACTTTGTCTTTGCCACATTAAATGTTCAATTATTTTTTGTTATATAGGTGTTCTTTAATGTTCCTATTGGCAATAAGACCAATAGCACATTCTACATACCCACTTCCATCATATATGCTATAAAATTATCAAAGAACATTTTACTCCAGAATTAAGAATACAAATATTATGTAATATATTTTCTTGATCCTTTTATTGTATTGATCTAAAATGTCATGATAGATCTATGGTACTATTTTATTTTACTTTATTTTATTGTTGAATTTCATTTTTAGGAATAATCTTAATCTGCACCTTCAATTTCAATCTATGCATGTCGTCAAAAAATTGTTTTCTGCCTAAATATTCAATAGCTGTAACTGTTTTAATATTTCTTCAATTTTCTCAAATATCCTTCTTCTATTGAGCCATGCATGGAAAGTAATTGGAAGGAAAACAAATACTGGTCTAAAATCCAAATTAGAGTACAGTGTTATGTTTTCCAACAAAACTATGTTCAAATAGTAGAACTGAAATCTAGGACAAAATTAATATATTCATGTAAGAATACTTATTTGTTTGTGTGGGTGATGTGCACTTCTCTCTATATAAATATATATACTCTATATAGAGAGATGTATTTTATATATGTATATTTATTTATATGTATGTATGTATATGTGTATATACATGTAATAGACAGAGTTAAAGAGAAAGAGTTAGAGAGAAAGAGGAAGACACACAGAGAGAAAACAGAAGGAAATATTTTCTAAGCAATATGAAATGAATAATTGATGAAGCTCTAGAAATACTCATGCCTCTGCAGTGCCTAGTCATGAGACCTTTCACTGTTAAGTGAATTCAACCCTTCCATGTCCTCTTTCCTCTGATTTTAATAATATAGTCACTGTCTGATACTCCAACATTTAAAGCATTATATTGTCTATAAACTGTCTTGTATTTAATTTAGTTATTTAGTTTAGTTATTATATTGTTCAATCTACACACAGTAATTTATGAACTATCTACTTGACTGTATAAAATTACTCATCATTCATTCATCACTTAATCATCACCAATCTGTCTGTCACTGTGGATATATGAGTAACAGTGATTTCCAACTTAGGGTTTTCATTTAATATTGGATGTAACCACAACTTAGGCATATTGCTTTATTGGACACTACAGAAATATACTTCCAGGTGTGTTAGTGTTTGTAGATGCATATGTGTGCCTGTGTGTATGTGTGTTTATATGAACTAAAAGTATTGTATGAAGAACTTTCATTAATGTTCATCATTTAATAGGGTAATAATATTGAGTGTTTCTGTTTACTTTAACTTCAAATTAGATTAACTATTTTGTACAATAGAAAATAATTAATTGTGAACCCACAATAAGTAATAATGAATATATTAATTTGATGAGTTATTTTTCCATCTTCTTTTATCATCTACTCACATATTTTAAAATGGATACCTTTAAGGATATCAATACTGCAGGGATAATGGATATCTCCAAGGATTCACTTCATTCCTACATATATCTATGTGCTTAATTATAGAAATCGTCCAAATGTTTATTGTCTCCATTTTTTTCAGCTTGTCTCAGGACTATATATATATATATTAAATGAAAAAATAAGTCATCAATTATTTTACATATTTAATATCAAATAATTTTATGATAAGACATATTGAAGGGTACAGTATATCTCTTAAAACTCTTAGTAATGATGATATGAAATGCTTACAATGCTTTGCTATTTACACAGCTTTTCAAAAATCTGAAAATTCCCAGTAATATTGTAAATGAAATTTGATTAAATTGTTATGTTATTGTTAGCCTTTAGTAGAAAACTTTGCATAAATATCAGATTTAAAATATTCCATAAAAACATAGCATTTTCCTGAAAATGGATAAATACATTAATTTATTTTTGGAGGTACAAACAATGGTAAGGGGCACAATCTATCCCATGAATATTATCATATAAAATATTTTTTAATTCTAAGTTGTTAATTTTAAGTGTAACAATGTTGGGCATATTTCACAGTATTTCTAAATATGTATTTTCAGTTTTCTTGTCCTTTCCTTCCAGTAACTGAAATAAGACTCAGCTCTTTAGATAATTTAGCAATTAATGAGACTGCAATCTTATGACGAGGAAAGTACAGTAAATGTCTTGATGCATCCCCTTACTACCAGGAAGTAAAAAATAGTATGCTAATTTTCTCTGCAGTTAATTTCAAGAATGAATGAAATATTAATACAGTAATTCACTGACTGTAATATAATAACACATTGCAGGAAAATTCAACAGATATGCTGATTCCTTTCTGGGTAAGAAATATTTATAAGTTGCTATATTGTACAAATTTATGTTGATTATACAAAATTTGGTAAAACATGATACAGAATTTCTATCAAAGTAAAAGCATATGAAATCTAATATATCACAATAAAAAACAAACAAATAAAATAAGACACATTAAACTTTAAAAACTCTTATAGAATCCTATAAGTTCATGGTTATTAATATGCATTTAATTAAATTGTTATGTCTTATATTTTCTACCTTTTATCATGCCATTGTAATTTTATGTTATTTGTTCAATAAAAGGCAAAGCATATATATTCTATGTATTAATAGGATTACTATATAGCTATTCATATATATGTATATATAATTATGTAATAATGATATGCAAGGGAAAATTAATCAGAAGTTGGTAAGCGAGGTAGGAAATATGATCAATGAAAATTGTACAAGTGAACCGAAATCTTATAATAAAATCCACTACTTGGTACAAGTATTATAGGCATTGGAAAATAAGAGAGGAAGAGAGAGCCAGAGAAAAACAGACAGAGACAGAGACAGAGCAGAGAAACTAAGAGAGAAAAACCGAGACAAAGAGAAAGATGTTTCTTCTTCGATATCTTTCTTATAAGATATCTTAAATAACTTTCAAATTTTGAGGGTATGAATACTTGCTTTCAAAAATGTAGGACAGGAAAAATAAAGACATTTTAAACAGTTAAATTGAATTCTTGTTTTCTTCTCCCAATATTTCCATCTTTCAGTTGCTAAGAGAAAATCAAAGCAATTTACATCTCTGTAATTTCTAAATCTTCACCAAGTGCTCTTTTGTAAAAACTGGCATCCTCTCTGAAGTATGGACAAATGGGCATGTATTTGACACATGATATCAGTAGAAAGTATAGATGGACCAAAGAGGCCTTGATGGCCCTTCTCTAATGTAGTGAATAAAAACCCCCATTCAGTTCACTAATTAGAAAATATGCTACTTTCTTCTTCCTTTGTAGACTTAGTTTCCCAAGAAAGAGACAATAACCAGTGTTCTTTTCCTATTGTTTTTTTTCTTTAAAAAACTTTTTTCTTTCTGAATTACAGCTTTCATGGGGATTTGTAAACCTCAACACACAAGAACGAGGAGAGAAAAGCACCATGCAACAATCATTATATTAATGGGAGTAGTGACGGTGGCAGTTCTGTCTCCAGGTTATCATTACATGAATTAAGATTTCAGGAAAGAACGCCTCTAAATATTGCCCCTGGTCTAAGAGAGATACTTCATCTTTAAAGTACTCTAAGCTTGCAGGAGTGGTCTCCATAAATCATGATTTACCTCATTGTACTGTAATATAATAGAGGCAACTTCTTATGAACAATGGGACTTATGGCAATAATAGGACTTTTATGGGTGTGAGAATCCATTGTCACAATTTATTATGAAAAAGACCTTGGTTAAGAGCCTAGAAGCTGTAACTGAGAAGAATATTCTTTTAAAAATAATTTATGTGTTAAATTTTGTAACATGGAAAGAACAATCAAAGAAGGAAAACTACCCCAGCAAAAGTGTCTGGGAGAAATTCCATTTCAGATTGCTTGCAGAGAAACTGATTTAAACAACATAAAGCCAGAGCTTGATATGTTTTTTTTTTTTTCAGACAAGAGAGTGGTGTGTTGTAGGTCAGAAAACCATACCAGTAGATTCTGAGCTAAATACTCTAGATAGTGGTAGCCTCGTGAGTCATCAATATTCAGTATCTATAGCACTTAGAGACATATGCACTGCAGAGTGAAGGTTACTGTGCATTTCAGAAATAGATACTGGCACAGAGGAGTGTGGATAACTGCAGGGTTCCATAAAGGAAATTGAAATCTTGTCATCTTAACATTGGCATTAAAGAAACTAACTTAAGTCTTCTCTCCCACTGAGAGAACAAAGTAGAAACATTGTTTTAATTTAATGCTGCGTAACTAGCCAGTTTCTCTATTAGTGGTTGGATACCTACACATTGTCACCAGGAGGTTAGAATTGATCTCTAATGCTCATAGCAGTGGCTATAGCAATAAAATTTTCTCAGTAGAACCTTCCCTGGACAACTTGAACCTGTTTCCAGACTTAGGCAGCAATCTGTTCCAGTATAAATCACCTTCTCAATATTCATTAAAGCAGAGATGCCCCATCAACTACGTAATCATAGGCTCCAACTAGCTCTGAAAAGAAGGATATGCGAATAGATGGAAAGGTAACAGATAATTCAAAAACAATTAGAATAAAATACATGTGTATAAGTGCATGTGTGCTTTTGTGCATCTGTGTGTGAGTTTGAATGACTTAATTGCATAATACTGTGTAATAGGAAGAGCCAAATTCATATTATATTAGAAAATTCCAAGGTTAGAGAAAATACTACGTTTAGTGAACTCACAGGGAAAATAGTAGATGCCAGGGGCAAGAAAACTATACAATCTAGTCTGTTTTTAAAACTCACTCAGGCTTATTAAAGAAACTGGCCTTTGGGACATTATACAAAATGGCATAAAATGTGTATTTTATGTAACAATGCTTATACTTTAAGAGATGATAATCAATGGAAAGAAAGTTACAGGAATTTAAAAATCATTTAGGAGACACATTAAGAGACAGCTGAAGCCAGAAAATTAAATTACTCAGATAACCATGGAATAGGCAGAGGAAAAACTGGGAGAGTAAAGGTAACAAGATGTATAAAGACGTTCTCTCAATTTTAACTGTCAAGCAATCATTCCTTTAATAGACAGTGATGCAAGGGTTAAGAATCCTGATTTTAAAACAAAGATTTTGCATTGTGCATTATATGTCAATTTAGCAAGGAGAAAAAAAAAATGTATGAATGATAAGTATTCTGAAAGAAGGAATTAAATTGAAACCATTTTGAATAAAACTCCCACACTGAATAGGGGGATCAAACAAAGTTCAAGTTCCCAAGAGGAGCTAAAAGAGTGACATCCTGTTTGGCAGTTGAGACATAAATGCTGAGCAAATTAGCCCACCACAGTTTGGTTAAATAAAACAAACAGAAGTTCACTAGTAGAAGTTATTTATAACAAGAAGAAATGAACTTTTAATATTTATATTTAAGCATTAAAGTCTATCTCCAGCCTTTTTTATTCTGCTTATTATTATTAATATTATTATTATTATTATTATTATTATTTAGTGTTATTCTTCAGGTTCACATTTATTTTCAGAAAGCTGTAGATTTCAGAGAGGGTGAAAGAGCTCAGGTCAGGAAGATGAGGGAGGGAAAATCATTATCAGAATATATTGTATGTAAAAGCTCTGTTTTCTATATAAAAAAAATCAAAGCTACAAGAAAGAAAAAAAAACATTTCCATTTAAGAAACATGAAGAATTATGTTTAATGAAAACATGTTGAGTTCATTTTCTAATATAAGGGAAGAAGAACATAGCATTTTGTTGAGTGTAATTTTATAAATCCATGTTAGTTCCAGCTTGGCTGTAGAATCATTAGCCACCCATTCCTCCTTACCCCAAGCCATCTGGCTCTGGTTCATGCTGCTGGCTTGTTAAGCTGCTCCAACAGATCCTCCAAAGAATGCCTGGAGCTACCACTCACATTCCACAAACTGACCACCCTGGGGGTTGGCTACAACTACTGACTAACAAGGTTTCACTCTCTTTGTTTTACCCACCTAAATCTTCACAGAGAGGAAACTCCAAACAGTCTTATTATTTAAAACCAGACAGATTTGACCAATATGAATGACCGTGAAAAGAATATACAACTCAGTTATAATATTGATAAGCTGCATGCCTAGATTGGGCAGATATAACACTACACTACACTACTCTACTCCCCAGCTATGCTTGCTACATGCAGCTCATCCAGGGCACCTGGTTCTGCTCCATCTTCTACCTCCTATTCCTCCACTGTCCTCCCTTCCATCCCTCCATCTCTTGATCCCCTTCCTCCTTCCTCTCTTTCCTTCTCTAAAACTTCCAGCTCCATATTTTTCATCCACTGCCCAATCACAGGCCCTAGCCTTTATTTGACCAGTTAAAATTGGGAGCAAGTTCACAGGGAATCACCTGATTACCTGAACATCTTGACAATGAGAGCAGGATAAGCATCAAACTACAAATAGCACCAACCCAATCCACACCAGAATTTGAGATTTACTATCATCACAATGAAAGTCATCCAATCTGTTATTGGCACCACCTACTGATCTCTCACGTGAGGACGTGAGAGCATGATGAAATGATGCATGATGATAAATAAATATAATCACACTTCAGATCATCAGGACACCCATAAATTAAGAAAAATAATGATCAGATGGATAATCACTTATGTTTTTAATGCCTACATGGAGCTTTAGGCAAGGCACACAATCCCCACAAAGGGTATTTTTCTGGGTATTGTTCACTCTTAAGTAATATTTTTCTATTTTACTCCCAGGCAAGGGGTAGGAGAGAAATGGGATGAGGAACTGTGGGAGGAAGTACCAAAGGGATTTGCAGGGACTGGAATGTTGATAAGTAAAATAATTTAAATTAAAAAAATGAAATTGACTACTTAAACTTTTCATTTAAATGGTTTTGACAATTTTAGTTTGGAATTTTTGTTAGTGAAGTTTATTGACAGGTTATCTTTTATATACACTAGCATATAAATATCCTAGAAGAAAGCCCGCTTCTAACTTCTAAAGTGTTTCTACTTATTAAGGGCTGTAAGTACTACAGATCAGATTTCTGTAACCAAGAGAAAAATATTTCTATTTGTAGGTTTAACAATTGTTATATAAAAGTATGTGTGTGGCAGATCTGGTTGAACCCCTTAACCAACCTGCAGATCTCTAATCTCTCAGTGTCTCTAAATGATGTAAAGGAAATGAAAGGGTTTGAGGCATAAGTTTATCAGACTTATGATGAAAGGAAAAATTAAGTTATTATTCACTCAATAGGGTTCAGTGAGTAAAAGCATTTGCCATAAGTTCCGATGACCTGCTTTGGATCTCCAGAAAATACATGATTGTGGAAGGAGACAACGAACCCCACAGAATTGTCCTCTACCATCCACATGCATGTTATAGCATACAACATCATACATCAAACACATACACAGACATGTCATGGCATATGAAATCACACATCACACACATATACAGACATACTCACTCGATGTATACCATACACACACTCAGCAATAGCAAATTAAAATAACAGAGCTCGTCTCGAGCCCCAGGCTACCTTGCCAGCAGAGTCTTGCCCAACACCCGCAAGGGCCCACACGGGACTCCCCACGGGATCCTAAGACCTCTGGTGAGTGGAACACAGCGCCTGCCCCAATCCAATCACGCAGAACTAGAGACTGCGGTACATAGGGAAGCAGGCTACCCGGGCCTGATCTGGGGCACAAGTCCCTTCCGCTCGACTCGAGACTCGAACCCCGGGCTACCTTGCCAGCAGAGTCTTGCCCAACACGCACAAGGGCCCACACGGGACTCCCCACGGGACCCTAAGACCTCTGGTGAGTGGAACACAGCGCCTGCCCCAATCCAATCACGCGGAACCTGAGACTGCGGTACATAGGGAAGCAGGCTACCCGGGCTTGATCTGGGGCACAAACCCCTTCCACTCCACTCGAGCCCCGGGCTACCTTGCCAGCTGAGTCGCCTGACACCCACAAGGGCCCACACAGGATTCCACACGTGATCCTAAGACCTCTAGTGAGTGGAACACAACTTCTGCCAGGAGTCTGGTTCGAACACCAGATATCTGGGTACCTGCCTTGCAAGAAGAGAGCTTGCCTGCAGAGAATACTCTGCCCACTGAAACTAAGGAGAGTGCTACCCTCCAGGTCTGCTTATAGAGGCTAACAGAGTCACCTGAAGAACAAGCTCTTAACAGTGACAACTAAAACAGCTAGCTTCAGAGATTACAAGATGGCGAAAGGCAAACGTAAGAATCCTACTAACAGAAATCAAGACCACTCACCATCATCAGAACGCATCACTCCCACCCCACCTAGTCCTGGGCACCCCAACACAACCGAAAATCTAGACCCAGATTTAAAAACATTTCTCATGATGATGATAGAGGACATCAAGAAGGACTTTCATAAGTCACTTAAAGAATTACAGGAGAGCACTGCTAAAGAGTTACAGCCCCTTAAAGAAAAGCAGGAAAACACAGCCAAACAGGTAGAAATCATTAAAGAAAAACAGGAAAACACATCCAAACAGGTGATGGAAATGAACAAAACCATACTAGAACTAAAAGGGGAAGTGGACACAATAAAGAAAACCCAAAGCGAGGCAACGCTGGAGATAGAAACCCTAGGAAAGAGATCTGGAACCATAGATGTGAGCATCAACAACAGAATACAAGAAATGGAAGAGAGAATCTCAGGTGCAGAAGATTCCATAGAGAACATCGACACAACAGTCAAAGAAAATACAAAATGCAAAAGGATCCTAACTCAAAACATCCAGGTAATCCAGGACACAATGAGAAGACCAAACCTACAGATAATAGGAATCGATGAGAATGAAGATTTTCAACTTAAAGGGCCAGCTAATATCTTCAACAAAATAATAGAAGAAAACTTCCCAAACATAAAAAAAGAGATGCCCATGATCATACAAGAAGCCTACAGAACTCCAAATAGACTGGACCAGAAAAGAAATTCCTCCCTACACATAATAATCAGAACAACAAATGCACTAAATAAAGATAGAATATTAAAAGCAGTAAGGGAGAAAGGTCAAGTAACATATAAAGGAAGGCCTATCAGAATTACACCAGACTTTTCACCAGAGACTATGAAAGCCAGAAGAGCCTGGACAGATGTTATACAGACACTAAGAGAACACAAATGCCAGCCCAGGCTACTATACCCGGCCAAACTCTCAATTACCATAGATGGAGAAAACAAAGTATTCCACGACAAAACCAAATTCACACAATATCTTTCCACGAATCCAGCCCTTCAAAGGATAATAACAGAAAAGAAGCAATACAAGGACGGAAATCACGCCCTAGAACAACCAAGATAGTAATCATTCAACAAACCAAAAAGAAGACAGCCACAAGAACAGAATGCCAACTCTAACAACAAAAATAAAAGGGAGCAACAATTACTTTTCCTTAATATCTCTTAATATCAATGGACTCAATTCCCCAATAAAAAGACATAGACTAACAGACTGGCTACACAAACAGGACCCAACATTCTGCTGCTTACAGGAAACCCATCTCAGGGAAAAAGACAGACACTACCTCAGAGTGAAAGGATGGAAAACAATTTTCCAAGCAAATGGACTGAAGAAACAAGCTGGAGTAGCCATTTTAATATCGGATAAAATCGACTTCCAACCCAAATTTATCAAAAAAGACAAGGAGGGACACTTCATACTCATCAAAGGTAAAATCCTCCAAGAGGAACTCTCAATTCTGAATATCTACGCTCCAAATGCAAGGGCAGCCACATTCATTAGAGACACTTTAGTAAAGCTCAAAGCATACATTGCACCTCACACAATAATAGTGGGAGACTTCAACACACCACTTTCTTCAAAGGACAGATCGTGGAAACAGAAACTAAACAGGGACACAGTGAAACTAACAGAAGTTATGAAACAAATGGACCTGACAGATATCTACAGAACATTTTATCCTAAAACAAAAGGGTATACCTTCTTCTCAGCACCTCACGGGACCTTCTCCAAAATTGACCATATAATTGGTCACAAAACAGGCCTCAATAGATACAAAAATATTGAAATTGTCCCATGTATCCTATCAGACCACCATGGCCTAAGACTGATCTTCAATAACAACATAAATAATGGAAAGCCAACATTCACGTGGAAACTGAATAACACTCTTCTCAATGATACCTTGGTCAAGGAAGGAATAAAGAAGGAAATTAAAGACTTTTTAGAATTTAATGAAAATGAAGCCACAACGTACCCAAACCTATGGGACACAACGAAAGCATTTCTAAGAGGGAAACTCATAGCTCTGAGTGCCTCCAAGAAGAAACGGGAGACAGCACATACTAGCAGCTTGACAACACATCTAAAAGCCCTAGAAAAAAAGGAAGCAAATTCACCCAAGAGGAGTAGACGGCAGGAAATAATCAAACTCAGGGGTGAAATCAACCAAGTGGAAACAAGAAGAACTATTCAAAGAATTAACCAAACGAGGAGTTGGTTCTTTGAGAAAATCAACAAGATAGATAAACCCTTAGCTAGACTCACTAAAGGGCACAGGGACAAAATCCTAATTAACAAAATCAGAAATGAAAAGGGAGACATAACAACAGATCCTGAAGAAATCCAAAACACCATCAGATCCTTCTACAAAAGGCTATACTCAACAAAACTGGAAAACCTGGACGAAATGGACAAATTTCTGGACAGATACCAGGTACCAAAGTTGAATCAGGATCAAGTTGACCATGTAAACAGTCCCATATCACCTAAAGAAATAGAAGCAGTTATTAATAGTCTCCCAACCAAAAAAAGCCCAGGACCAGATGGGTTTAGTGCAGAGTTCTATCAGACCTTCAAAGAAGATCTAATTCCAATTCTGCACAAACTATTTCACAAAATAGAAGTAGAAGGTACTCTACCCAACTCATTTTATGAAGCCACTATTACTCTGATACCTAAACCACAGAAAGATCCAACAAAGATAGAGAACTTCAGATCAATTTCTCTTATGAATATCGATGCAAAAATCCTCAATAAAATTCTCGCTAACCGAATCCAAGAACACATTAAAGCAATCATCCATCCTGACCAAGTAGGTTTTATTCCAGGGATGCAGGGATGGTTTAATATACGAAAATCCATCAATGTAATCCACTATATAAACAAACTCAAAGACAAAAACCACATGATCATCTCGTTAGATGCAGAAAAAGCATTTGACAAGATCCAACACCCATTCATGATAAAAGTTTTGGAAAGATCAGGAATTCAAGGCCCATACCTAAACATGATAAAAGCAATCTTCAGCAAACCAGTAGCCAACATCAAAGTAAATGGAGAGAAGCTGGAAGCAATCCCACTAAAATCAGGGACTAGACAAGGCTGCCCACTTTCTCCCTACCTTTTCAACATAGTACTTGAAGTATTAGCCAGAGCAATTCGACAACAAAAGGAGATCAAGGGGATACAAATTGGAAAAGAGGAAGTCAAAATATCACTTTTTGTAGATGATATGATAGTATATATAAGTGATCCTAAAAATTCTACCAGAGAACTCCTAAACCTGATAAACAGCTTCGGTGAAGTAGCTGGATATAAAATAAACTCAAACAAGTCAATGGCCTTTCTCTATACAAAGAATAAACAGGCTGAGAAAGAAATTAGGGAAACAACACCCTTCTCAATAGTCACAAATAATATAAAATATCTTGGCGTGACTCTAACTAAGGAAGTGAAAGATCTGTATGATAAAAACTTCAAATCTCTGAAGAAAGAAATTAAGGAAGATCTCAGAAGATGGAAAGATCTCCCATGCTCATGGATTGGCAGGATCAACATTGTAAAAATGGCTATCTTGCCAAAAGCAATCTACAGATTCAATGCAATCCCCATCAAAATTCCAACTCAATTCTTCAACGAATTGGAAGGAGCAATTTGCAAATTTGTCTGGAATAACAAAAAACCTAGGATAGCAAAAAGTCTTCTCAAGGATAAAAGAACTTCTGGCGGAATCACCATGCCAGATCTAAAGCTTTACTACAGAGCAATTGTGATAAAAACTGCATGGTACTGGTATAGAGACAGACAAGTAGACCAATGGAATAGAATTGAAGACCCAGAAATGAACCCACACACCTAAGGTCACTTGATCTTCGACAAGGGAGCTAAAACCATCCAGTGGAAGAAAGACAGCATTTTCCACAATTGGTGCTGGCACAACTGGTTGTTATCGTGTAGAAGAATGCGAATCGATCCATACTTATCTCCTTGTACTAAGGTCAAATCTAAGTGGATCAAGGAACTTCACTTAAAACCAGAGACACTGAAACTTATAGAGGAGAAAGTGGGGAAAAGCCTTGAAGATATGGGCACAGGGGAAAAATTCCTGAACAGAACAGCAATGGCTTGTGCTGTAAGATCGGGAATTGACAAATGGGACCTAATGAAACTCCAAAGTTTCTGCAAGGCAAAAGACACCGTCAATAAGACAAAAAGACCACCAACAGATTGGGAAAGGATATTTACCTATCCTAAATGAGATAGGGGACTAATATCCAACATATATAAAGAACTCAAGAAGGTGGATTTCAGAAAATCAAATAACCCCATTAAAAAATGGGGCTCAGAACTGAACAAAGAATTCTCACCTGAGGAATACCGAATGGCAGAGAAGCACTTGAAAAAATGTTCAACATCCTTAATCATCAGGGAAATGCAAATCAAAACAACCCTGAGATTCCACCTCACACCAGTCAGAATGGCTAAGATCAAAAATTCAGGTGACAGCAGATGCTGGCGTGGATGTGGAGAAAGAGGAACACTCCTCCATTGTTGGTGGGATTGCAGGCTTGTACAACCACTCTGGAAATCAGTCTGGCGGTTCCTCAGAAAACTGGACATAGTACTACCAGAGGATCCAGCAATACCTCTCCTGGGCATATATCCAGAAGATGCCCCAACAGGTAAGAAGGACACATGCTCCACTATGTTCATAGCAGCCTTATTTATAATAGCCAGAAGCTGGAAAGAACCTAGATGCCCCTCAACAGAGGAATGGATACAGAAAATGTGGTACATCTACACAATGGAGTACTACTCAGCTATTAAAAAGAATGAATTTATGAAATTCCTAGCCAAATGGATGGACCTGGAGGGCATCATCCTGAGTGAGGTAACACATTCACAAAGAAACTAACACAATATGTATTCACTGATAAGTTGATATTAGCCCCAAACCTAGGATACCCAAGATATAAGATATAATTTGCTAAACACATGAAACTCAAGAATAAGGAAGACTGAAGTGTGGACACTATGCCCCTCCTTAGATTTGGGAACAAAACACCCATGGAAGGAGTTACAGAGACAAAGTTTGGAGCTGAGATGAAAGGATGGACCATGTAGAGACTGCCATATCCATGGATCCACCCCATAATCAGCATCCAAACGCTGACACCATTGCATACACTAGCAAGATTTTATTGAAAGGACCCAGATGTAGCTGTCTCTTGTGAGAATATGCCGGGGCCTAGCAAACACAGAAGTGGATGCTCACAGTCAGCTAATGGATGGTTCACAGGCCTCCCAATGGAGGAGCTAGAGAATGTAGCCAAGGAGCTAAAGGGATCTGCAACCCTATAGGTGGAACAACATTATGAACTAACCAGTACCCTGGAGCTCTTGACTCTAGCTGCATATATATCAAAAGATGGCCTAGTCGGCCATCACAGGAAAGAGAGGCCCATTGGACTTGCAAACTTTATATGCCCCAGTACAGGGGAACACCAGGGCCAAAAATGGGGAGTGGGTGGGCAGGGGAGTGGGGGTGGGTGGATATGGGGGACTTTTGGTATAGCATTGGAAATGTAAATGAGTTAAATACCTAATAAAAAATGGAAAAAAAATAACAGAGCTCTTTCCTTAGGGAATGGAAAATCATTCACAACTATAGAGCAGTCACCCAGGAACACGTATCTCAGTGGTCCTAAATACATATTTAAATGTGAAAGTGGCTTCATGAAAAGTTTTATAAGAACATAACAAGGAAATTCCTAATTCAATTCTCTTTCTAAATACATGGGTGTGAGTTTATAAGCTCTCTAAAGTATGAAATCAGTTAAAATTCTCATATGAATGATGGAGAAGCTCACTGTGGACCTACCACTACTTGAGTTGCTATCAGCACTGGATATATGCCTCCTGAAGGACAGAGGGCGTTTTCATTTAGGGACAGTACTGCTAATAGGTTTTCCTTAACTCCATGGATGGCTGGACATTCTTTTGCAAATGGGTAGCACTTCCTATTATTTAAAAAAAATACATGATTTTTGTTTTTAAAAGCATATTCATATGAGTGCTAAACACTGAAAGGTGTATTTAACTTATCATACTCAGCAAGCTTTAAGAACTCATTTTAATTAGCTAACAAAATTTCAAATGAAAACCTTTTGAAACATGTTTAAGAAGTGTACAGGTTTAGTATTTAGCTTGCATTTTTAGCCAAATTAGATTAATGTCCACAACAAAGCCTGAAATAATTTTCACTTGGATTAGAAAATAAAATAATACTCATTAACTCACATCAATGAATTAATGGTAATTAAGTGTATTGGGGCACAAGGTTAGAAAACGGCCAGTACAATTTTTATAATGAATATTGTAATGAATGTAAGTAGGCAATTGTTTTTAGTTGTTTGTTTGTTTATATTAGATATTTCTTTATTTACATTTCAAATGATATCCCTTTTCCTGGTTTCCCCTCCAAAAACACCCTATCCTCTCTCCTTTTCCCCTGCACACCAACCCACCCACTTCCAATTCCTGACCCTGGCATTCCCCTACACTGGGGCATAGAGCCTTCACAGGACCAAGAGACTCTCCTCCCATTGATGACCAATTAGGTCATCCTCTGCTACATATGCAGATGGAGCCATGAGTCCCTTCATGTGTACTCTGTAGTTGTTAGTTTGGGCCCTGGGATGCTGGTTGGTTCATATCATTGATCCTCTTATGGGGCTGCAAACCCCTTCAACTCCTTGGGTACTTTCTCTAGTTCCTCAGTTAGGGATCCTGTGCTCAGTCCAATCGTTGGCTGAGAGCATCCACCTCTGTATTTGTCAGTCACTAGTAAAGCCCCTCAGGAGACAGCATTATCAGGCTCCAGTCAGAAAGCACTTGTTGCCATTAACTATAGTTTCTGGGTTTGATGACTGTATACTAGATGGCTGCCTAACGGGGGGGGGGGGGGGGGCCGGGGGTGCAGTCTCGGAAAAGTCTTTCCTTAAGTCTCTGCTCCACTGGTTGTCTCTGTAACTCCTTCCATGGGTATTTTGTTCAACCTTCTAGGAAATACTAAAACATCCACACTTTGGTCTTCCTTCTTGAGCTTCATGTGGTCTGTAAATTGTGTCTTGGCTATTCTGAGCTTCTGGGCTAACATCCACTTATCAGAGAGAGCAGACCATGTGTGCTCTTTTGTGATTGGGTTACCTCACTCAAGCTGATATTTCCTAGTTCAATACATTTGCCTAAGACTTTCATGAATTCGTTGTTTTTAATAGATGAGTAGTACTCCATTGTGTAAATATATCACGTTTTCTGTATCTATTACTGTTCAGGGACATCTGGGTTCTTTCCAGCTTCTGGCTATTATAAATAAGGCTGCTGTGAACATAGTGATGTAAGTGTCCTTATTATATGTTGGAGAATTTTTTGAGTATATGCCCAGGAGTGGTACTTCTGGGTTCTCTGGTAGTACTATGTCCAATTTTCTGAGGACCTGGCAAACTGATTTCCAGAGTGGTTGTACCAGCTTGCAATCCCACCATCAATGGAGAAGTGTTCCTATTTCTCCAGATCCTTGACAGCATCTGAGGTGCAATATGTGCTTTGAGCTTACTATAGTTTCTTTAATGAATTTGGATGCCCTTGCATTTGGAGCATAGATATCCAGAATTGAGAGTTCATCTTGGAAGATTTTACCTTTGATGAGTATAAAGTGTCCCTCTTGTCTTTTTTGATAACTCTGGGTTGGAAGTCGATTTTATTCAATATTAGAATGGCTATTCCAGCTTGTTTCTTCGGATGATTTGGTTGGAGAATTGTTTTCCAGCCTTTTACTCTCAGGTAGTGTCTGTCTTTGTCACTGAGGTGTGTTTCCTGTATACAACGAAATGTTGGGCCTTGTTCATGTATCTAGTCTGTTCGTCTGTCTTTTTATTGCTGGATTGTGTCCATTGGTATTAAGAGATATTAAGGAAAATTGATTGTTGCTCCCTGTTATTTTTTTTCCATTTTTTATTAGGTATCTCGCTCATTTACATTTGCAATGCTATACCAAAAGTCCCCCATAGCCACCCACCCCCTCTCCCCTACCCACCCACTCCCCCTTTTTGGACCTGGCGTTCCCCTGTACTGGGGCATATAAAATTTGCGTGTCCAATGGGCCTCTCTTTCCAGTGATGGCCGACTAGGCCATCTTTTGATGCATATGCAGCTAGAGTCAAGAGCTCCGGGGTACTGGTTAGTTCATAATGTTGTTCCACCTATAGGGTTGCAGATCCCTTTAGCTTCTTTGGTACTTTCTCTAGCTCCTTCATTGGGGGCCATGTGATCCATCCAATAGCCGACTGTGAGCATCCACTTCTATGTTTGCTAGGCCCAGGCATACTCTGACAAGAGACAGCTATATCAGGGTCCTTTCAGCATAATCTTGCTAGTGTATGCAATGGTGTCAGCATTTGGAAGCTGATTATGGGATGGATCCCCGGATATGCTAGTGTCTACATGGTCCATCCTTTTATCTCAGCTCCAATCTTTGTCTCTGTAACTCCTTCCAAGGGTGTTTTGTTCCCACTTCTAAGGAGGGGCATAGTGTTCACACTTCAGTCTTCATTTTTCTTGAGTTCCATGTGTTTAGGAAATTGTATCTTATATCTTGGGTATCTTAGGTTTTGGGCTAATATCCACTTATCAGTGAGTACATATTGTGTGAGTTCCTTTGTGAGTGTGTTACCTCACTCAGGATGATGCCCTCCAGGTCCATCCATTTGGCTAGGAATTTCATAAATTCATTCTTTTTAATAGCTGAGTAGTACTCCATTGTGTAGATGTACCACATTTTCTGTATCCATTCCTCTGTTGAGGGGCATCTGGGTTCCTTCTAGCTTCTGGCTATTATAAATAAGGCTGCTATGAACATAGTGGAGCATGTGTCCTTCTTACCAGTTGGGGCATCTTCTGGATATATGCCCAGGAGAGGTATTGCTGGATCCTCCGGTAGTGCTATGTCCAATTTTCTGAGGAACCGCCAGACTGATTTCCATAGTGGTTGTACAAGCCTGCAATCCCACCAACAATGGAGGAGTGTTCCTCTTTCTCCACATCCACGCCAGCATCTGCTGTCACCTGAATTTTTGATCTTAGCCATTCTGACTGGTGTGAGGTGGAATCTCAGGGTTGTTTTGATTTGCATTTCCCTGATGATTAAGGATGTTGAGCATTTTTTCAGGTGCTTCTCTGCCATTCGGTATTCCTCAGGTGAGAATTCTTTGTTCAGTTCTGAGCCCCATTTTTTAATGGGGTTATTTGATTTTCTGAAGTCCACCTTCTTGAGTTCTTTATATATGTTGGATATTAGTCCCCTATCTGATTTAGGATAGGTAAAGATCCTTTCCCAATCTGTTGGTGGTCTTTTTGTCTTATTGACAGTGTCTTTTGCCTTGCAGAAACTTTGGAGTTTCATTAGGTCCCATTTGTCAATTCTCGATCTTACAGCACAAGCCATTGCTGTTCTGTTCAGGAATTTTTCCCCTGTACCCATATCTTCAAGGCTTTTCCCCACTTTCTCCTCTATAAGTTTCAGTGTCTCTAGTTTTATGTGAAGTTCCTTGATCCACTTAGATTTGACCTTAGTACAAGGAGATAAGTATGGATCGATTCGCATTCTTCTACACGATAACAACCAGTTGTGCCAGCACCAATTGTTGAAAATGCTGTCTTTCTTCCACTGGATGGTTTTAGCTCCCTTGTCGAAGATCAAGTGACCATAGGTGTGTGGGTTCATTTCTGGGTCTTCAATTCTATTCCATTGGTCTACTTGTCTGTCTCTATACCAGTACCATGCAGTTTTTATCACAATTGCCCTGTAGTAAAGCTTTAGGTCAGGCATGGTGATTCCACCAGAGGTTCTTTTATCCTTGAGAAGAGTTTTTGCTATCCTAGGTTTTTTGTTATTCCAGATGAATTTGCAAATTGCTCCTTCTAATTCGTTGAAGAATTGAGTTGGAATTTTGATGGGGATTGCATTGAATCTGTAGATTGCTTTTGGCAAGATAGCCATTTTTACAATGTTGATCCTGCCAATCCATGAGCATGGGAGATCTTTCCATCTTCTGAGATCTTCTTTAATTTCTTTCTTCAGAGACTTGAAGTTTTTATCATACAGATCTTTTACTTCCTTAGTTAGCGTCACGCCGAGATATTTTATATTATTTGTGACTATTGAGAAGGGTGTTGTTTCCCTAATTTCTTTCTCAGCCTGTTTATTCTTTGTGTAGAGAAAGGCCATTGACTTGTTTGAGTTAATTTTATATCCAGCTACTTCACCAAAGCTGTTTATCAGGTTTAGGAGTTCTCTGGTGGAATTTTTAGGGTCACTTATATATACTATCATATCATCTGCAAAAAGTGATATTTTGACTTCCTCTTTTCCAATTTGTATCCCCTTGATCTCCTTTTGTTGTCGAATTGCTCTGGCTAATACTTCAAGTACTATGTTGAAAAGGTAGGGAGAAAGTGGCAACCTTGTCTAGTCCCTGATTTTAGTGGGATTGCTTCCAGCTTCTCTCCATTTACTTTGATGTTGGCTACTGGTTTGCTGTAGATTGCTTTTATTATGTTTAGGTATGGGCCTTGAATTCCTGATCTTTCCAAAACTTTTATCATGAATGGGTGTTGGATCTTGTCAAATGCTTTTTCTGCATCTACCGAGATGATCATGTGGTTTTTGTCTTTGAGTTTGTTTATATAATGGATTACATTGATGGATTTTCGTATATTAAACCATCCCTGCATCCCTGGAATAAAACCTACTTGGTCAGGATGGATGATTTCTTTAATGTGTTCTTGGATTCGGTTAGCGAGAATTTTATTAAGGATTTTTGCATCGATATTCATAAGAGAAATTGGTCTGAAGTTCTCTATCTTTGTTGGATCTTTCTGTGGTTTAGGTATCAGAGTAATAGTGGCTTCATAAAATGAGTTGGGTAGAGTACCTTCTACTTCTATCTTGTGAAATAGTTTGTGCAGACCTGGAATTAGATCTTCTTTGAAGGTCTGATAGAACTCTGCACTAAACCCATCTGGTCCTGGGCTTTTTTTTGGCTGGGAGACTATTAATAACTGCTTCTATTTCTTTAGGGGATATGGGACTGTTTAGAAGGTCAACTTGATCCTGATTCAACTTTGGTACCTGGTATCTGTCCAGAAATTTGTCCATTTCGTCCCGGTTTTCCAGTTTTGTTGAGTATAAGCTTTTGTAGAAGGATCTGATGGTGTTTTGGATTTCTTCAGGATCTGTTGTTATGTCTCCCTTTTCATTTCTGATTTTGTTGATTAGGATTTTGTCCCTTTGCCCTCTAGTGAGTCTAGCTAAGGGCTTATCTATCTTGATGATTTTCTCAAAGAACCAACTCCTCATTTGGTTAATTCTTTGAATAGTTCCTCTTGTTTCCACTTGGTTAATTTCACCCCTGAGTTTGATTATTTCCTGCCGTATACTCCTCTTGGGTGAATTTGCTTCCTTTTTTTCTAGAGTTTTTAGATGTGTTGTCAAGCTGCTAGTATGTGCTCTCTCCCGTTTCTTCTTGGAGGTACTCAGAGCTATGAGTTTCCCTCTTAGAAATGCTTTCATTGTGTCCCAAAGGTTTGGGTACGTTGTGGCTTCATTTTCATTAAACTCTAAAAAGTCTTTAATTTCTTTCTTTATTCCTTCCTTGACCAAGGTATCATTGAGAAGAGTGTTGTTCAGTTTCCACGTGAATGTTGGCTTTCCATTCTTAATGTTGTTATTGAAGATCAGTCTTAGGCCATGGTGGTCTGATAGGATACATGGGACAATTTCAATATTTTTGTATCTGTTGAGGCCTATTTTGCGACCAATTATATGGTCAATTTTGGAGAAGGTCCCGTGAGGTGCTGAGAAGAAGGTATATCCTTTTGTTTTAGGATTAAATATTCTGTAGATATCTGTCAGGTCCATTTGTTTCATAACTTCTGTTAGTTTCACTGTGTCCCTGTTTAGTTTCTGTTTCCACGATCTGTCCATTGATGAAAGTGGTGTGTTGAGGTCTCCCACTATTATTGTGTGAGGTGCAATGTGTGCTTTGAGCTTTACTAAAGTGTCTTTAATGAATGTGGCTGCCCTTGCATTTGGAGCGTAGATATTCAGAATTGAGAGTTCCTCTTGGAGGATTTTACCTTTGATGAGTATGAAGTGTCCCTCCTTGTCTTTTTTGATAACTTTGGGTTGGAAGTCGATTTTATCCGATATTAGAATGGCTACTCCAGCCTGTTTCTTCAGACCATTTGCTTGGAAAATTGTTTTCCAGCCTTTCACTCTGAGGTAGTGTCTGTCTTTTTCCCTGAGATGGGTTTCCTGTAAGCAGCAGAATGTTGGGTCCTGTTTGTGTAGCCAGTCTGTTAGTCTATGTCTTTTTATTGGGGAATTGAGTCCATTGATATTAAGAGATATTAAGGAAAGGTAATTGTTGCTTCCTGTTATTTTTGTTGTTCAAGTTGGCATTCTGTTCTTGTGGCTGTCTTCTTTTAGGTTTGTTGAGGGATTATCTTCTTGTTTTTTCTAGGGCGTGGTTCCCGTCCTTGTATTGGTTTTTTTCTGTTATTATCCTTTGAAGGGCTGGATTCGTGGAGAGATAACGGGTGAATTTAGTTTTGTCGTGGAATACTTTGGTTTCTCCATCTATGGTAATTGAGAGTTTGGCTGGGTATAGTAGCCTGGGCTGGCATTTGTGTTCTCTTAGTGTCTGTATAACATCTGTCCAGGCTCTTCTGGCTTTCATAGTCTCTGGTGAAAAATCTGGTGTAATTCTGATAGGCTTGCCTTTATATGTTACTTGACCTTTTTCCCTTACTGCTTTTAGTATTCTATCTTTATTTAGTGCATTTGGTGTTCTGATTATTATGTGTCAGGAGGAATTTCTTTTCTGGTCCAGTCTATTTGGAGTTCTGTAGGCTTCTTGTATGTTCATGGGCATCTCTTTCTTTAGATTTGGGAAGTTTTCTTCAATAATTTTGTTGAAGATGTTTGCTGGTCCTTTGAGTTGAAAATCTTCATTCTCATCCACTCCTATTATCCGTAGGTTTGGTCTTCTCATTGTGTCCTGGATTTCCTGGATGTTTTGAGTTAGGATCTTTTTGCATTTTCCATTTTCTTTGATTGTTGTGCCGATGTTCTCTATGGAGTCTTCTGCACCTGAGATTCTCTCTTCCATCTCTTGTATTCTGTTGCTGATGCTGGCATCTATGGTTCCAGATTTCTTTCCTAGGGTTTCTATCTCCAGTGTCGCCTCACTTTGGGTTTTCTTTATTGTGTCTACTTCCCTTTTTAGGTCTAGTATGGTTTTTTTCATTTCCATCACCTGTTTGGATGTGTTTTCCTGTTTTTCTATAAGGACTTCTACCTGTTTGGTTGTGTTTTCCTGTTTTTCTTTAAGGACTTGTAACTCTTTAGCTGTGTTTTCCTGTTTTTCTTTAAGGACTTGTAACTCTTTAGCAGTGTTCTCCTGTATTTCTTTAAGTGAGTTATTGAATTCCTTCTTTATGTCCTCTACCATCATCATGAGATATGCTTTTAAATCCAGGTCTACCTTTTCAGGTGTGTTAGGGTGTCCTGGATTGGGCGAAGTGGGCGTTCTGGGTTCTGATGATGGTGAGTGGTCCTGGCTTCTGTTAGTAGGATTCTTACGTTTACCTTTCGCCATCTGGCAATCTCTGGAGTTAGTTGTTATAGTTGTCTTTGTTAAGAGATTTTTCCTCTGTTGATTTTGTTACCCTCTATCAGGAGGCGTGGGAGACAAGCTCTCTTCTCTGAGTTTCAGTGGTCAGAGCAGTCTCTGTAGGCAAGTTCTCCTCTTTCAGGGAAGGTGTACAGTTATCTGGTGTTTGGACCTCCTCCTGGCTGAAGGTGAAGGCCCAAAACAGGATCTTTCCCAGAAGCTGTGTTGCTTTGGCCAGGAAGGTGGCCAGTTGTCTGGAGTTGAAGATGTCGCCGCCTGAGAAGCTCTGTGGCTCTTGTCCGGAAGGAGGCCGGCCGTCTGGAGCTGAGGATGGCGCTGCCTCAGAGGCTCTGTGGCTCTTGCTGGGAAGGTGGCTGGTTGTCTGGAGCTGAAGATGCAGCCTGCCCTCCGCGGAGTCCCGGAGCCAAGAAGGCTCCCGCCGGCGCCTGTGCCACAAACCTCTCAGGCCTGGCAGACCCCCGTGCTCTCACCAGGAAGGTGGCCGGCTATCTGGAGCTGAAGATGGCGCCGCCCAGAAGCTCTGCGACTCTCGCCCGTCCCAGAAACGGCTGGCACTCTGTATTCCACACGGTCACCCGTGCAGCCTGCCCTCCGCGGAGTCCCGGAGCCAAGAAGGCTCCCGCCGGCGCCTGTGCCACAAACCTCTCAGGCCAGGCAGACCCCCGTGCTCTCACCAGGAAGGTGGCCGGCTGTCTGGAGCTCGCTCCCTGTTATTTTTGTTGTTAGAGGTGGAAATATGTTTTTGTGGCTACCTTCTTTTTGGTCTATTAAAAGAAGATTATTTTCTTGCTTTTTCTAGAATGTAGTTTCCTTCCTTGCCTTGGGGTTTTCCATTTATTATCCTTTGAAGGTCTGGATTTGTCAAGAGATATTGCGTAAACTTTTTTTTTTTTTTTTTTTTTTTTGTCATGGAATATCTTAGTTTCTCCATCTATGGTAATTCAGTTTTGCTGGGTATAGTTGCCTGGGCTGGCATTTGTGTTCATACAGGGTCTGTATGATATCTGCCCAGGATCTTCTGTCTTTCATAACCTCTGGTGAGAAATCTGGTGTAATTCTGATAGGTCTACCTTCATATATTACTTGACTTTTTCCCTTAATGCTTTTAATATTCTTTCTTTGTTTTGTGCATTTGGTTTTTTGATTTTTATATGACATGAATTTCTTTTCTGGCCCAATCTATTTGGTGTTCTGTAGGCTTTTTGTATGTTCATGGACATCTCTTTCTTTATGTTAGAAAAGTTTTATTCTATAATATTTGAAGATATTTACTGGTCCTATAATTGGGAATTTTTGCTCTCTTCTATACCTATTAATCTTAGGTGTGGTCTTCTCATTGTTTCCTGGATTACCTGAATGTTTTGGGTTAGGATATTTTTGCACCTTTCATTTTCTTTGATTATTGTGTCATTATTTCCTATGTAATCTTCTGCACCAAGATTCTCTATTCTACTTCTTGTATTCTGTTAGTGATGCTTGTATCTATGGCTCCTGATCCCTTTCCTAGGTTTTCTATCTCCAGAATTGTCTCCCTTTGTGATTTCTTCATTGTTTCTACTTCCATTTTTAAATCCTGAATATTTTTTTTTCAATTTCTTCACCTGTTTGTTTGTTTGTTTGTTTGGTAATTCTTTAAGGGATTTTTGTGTTTCCTCTTTAAGGGTTTCTACCTGTTTGCCTGTGCTCTCCTTATTTTTTAAAGGGAGTTATTTATGTCTTTCTTAAATTCCTGTATTAGCATCATGAGATGTGTTTTTTTTTAATTATTACGTATTTCCCTCAATGACATTTATGAGATGTGTTTTTAAATCAACACCTTGGTTTTCCAGTGTGTTAGAGTATCCAGGACTTCCTGTGGTGGGAGAACTGGGTGGTGAAGATGTCAAGTAGCCATTGTTTCTGTTGGTATGATTCTTGCATTTTCCTTTCGCCATCTGGGTATCTCTCGTGTTATATGGTCTTGATGTCTCTGGCTGGAGCTTGTTCCTCCTGTGTGTTTGTGAGCCTGTGTCAGCACTCCTGGGAGACCAGCTCTCTCCTGGTGGAACTTGTGTACAGATGGCTCTGGACCAGCCCAAGCTCTGGATGCAGATGGTGACTGGAAGGATACTATCCCAGCTGGTCCACTGTTCCTGTGTTCTGTGCACTCCTGGCCAGCCATGCTCTAGACAGTTATTGGAGAGGAAGTGGCTATCTCACCTCTGAGCACAGCAGTGAGAGCCCTCCTGGGAGAACAGCTCTCTCCTGGCTGGACATGTGTACAGAGGATTGTGGAACAGCCTCACCAACCAGGTGCAGATGGTGGACTGATGGGTAGCACTTTCTAAGCTCAGAGAACTATTAACTACAAACGTAAAGGACATAAATTTGGGAGAGAGACTAGGAGGACATTAGTGGGAGGTAACTATGAATTTATATGACTAAAATATATTGACTACATATATGAAAGAATAAGTTAAAACTATAAAATGTAAATTTTTGGAGAAGATAAATGCAATTTTAAAACAGATATAGTGAATTTACAACTTACATTACCTAAAATTTTGATAGAAATTGTATTTGGAATGTGTTTTAGGAAACATCTGACATTGTATTTGCTCTTGCACATAACAGTCTTAGCCTTACTCATTTTCAGCCACTCACAAATACCAAATCTTTCTTAACAATTCTAGTACATTTCTTCCATTGTAATTTTCACCATAAATTTCAAATAAAATCTTTAACATATGTGAAGAAAACTTAACTTGGAATTGAAAGAATGAAATCTAGCTCAGTCTCACATTATCTATAGCACTCTACTATAAACATGAGCAATAAAAATAATTCAACACATACAGAGAACATCCAGGCACCATGTTTACAGTTATTGCCCTGGCAGATTAACTTTTGGTCAAATTTTATGTGACAACATTGTTGTTATCCAGCACTGTATTGTCCACCATCAGTTGGTTTCCTATAGAATGTTTCATAATAATTTATTTTGCTAAGCTTCAGTAACTTCTATCATTCCCAATGTCCAAAAATTTACCACTGTGTAAGTTTTAAAGCTGTTGCCAGACAAACCTGAAATATATATATATATATATATATATATATATGTTTCGTATAGATTTCATTTAATATATATGATTATAAAATTATGTAGTAAATATAAATAACTAATTTGTTGCTCTCTGTGGAGAGAAAGCAGAGTGAATGTATTAATTAGAATATTCAAAACACACTTCAAAATAGAATTAAAAATAACTTCTAAGAATATCCATGAAAATACAATTTATTCTTTTCTTCTTGTCACATTTATATGTGCATTCTCTCTCTCTCTCTCTCTCTCTCTCTCTCTCTCTCTCTTTCTCTTTCTCTGTGTGTATGTGTGTTTGTGTATGTGTGTGTGTTTACGTCAGTGGGGAAGCATGCATGTGATTGTGTGTCAGGGAGTTAAGTACACATATTCCATTAAGTCTGTCGGGTCCTAAGGGTGATATCATAGGATACCCTGGCTGCTCTTCCATTCTGTGATTTAAAGCAGGTTCTCTCATTCAATCCAAGAGCAGGGAAGATAACTTCTCTAGCCATTTGTCTCAGAGATCCTCTTAGTCTTCCTTCTAAAATAGGCATCAGAGCCCACCCAGAATTACGCAGATTCTTGACATCTGAACTCTAGACCTTCCACTTGTGTAGCTATTTCTTTAACAGCTGAGTCAACTCCCCTCCCTCCCATAGTATGTTTAATATGTAGGATGATGGGCTCAAGAGAGGTTGAGAAAGGGACGTATGATCAATTATACTACTAAATTATTCAACATTTCTTACTTTATTAAACAAATAATAATTTCATATACTTAAATATCATGTAGTGTCTCTCAGTATCTATGATATTAGATTGGTCGAGAGTTCTTTGAAGTCTGAAGCTATCTAAATCTGTATCTACACAAGTTATTTATATTAAATTGTTCAGCCTTGTTAAGTAGTTTCATTCCTGTTGTGATTTTTTTTAAGATTAGCTCTATTGCCTAATATTTGTGCTGGTTAATTTTATGTCACCTTGAGACAGCTAGACTTATTAAAGAAGAGGAAATCTCTATTGAAAAGTTGTCTCCATAAGATTGGGTTATAGTGCATTGTCTTAATTAGTGTTAATTAGTGTTAAATAGAGGAGGATCCATTCCCTAGGGTTTGGTGGTCTTGGGTTCTATAGGGAAACCTGGAAGAAGCCGAAGAGGAAGGTAACCCGGTAGGAGGACGAGCAGTCTCAATTAACCTGGAACCCTGAGATCTAACAGACACTGGACCACCAACCAGGGAGCATACACCAGCTGATATGAAGCCCCCAACATATAAAGTAGAGGGTTGCCAGGACTGGGTTTAGTCACAGAGGATGTACCTAACCCTCAAGAGACTGGAGGCCCCAGGGAATTTAGAGGTCTGATGGGGTGGAGTTGGGGGTTGGGGACATTTTCATGAAAGCAGGGGGAAGGGGAGGAGGTATGGGATGTGGAACAGTTGGAGGGTGGACTGGGAGGTAAATATAATCTGGAGTTTGAAATAAATAAATTAATTTAAAAAATAACAATAATAATTTTAAATAGCTGAGCAAGCCACGAGGAAGAAGCACATAAGCATCCCCTTTCATGGCAATGCAACAGCTGTTTCTCCAAGTTCCTGTCCTGTTTCAGATTCTGTCCTGACTTCCCTCAGTGATGAGCAGTGCTGTGAAGGTATAAGGCAAATCAACCCTTTCCTCTACAATTTGCTTCAGGTCAAATGTTTCATCAGAGTATTCGTAACACTAAATAAGATGGAAATTGGCACCAAAAGAATAGAGTATTTCCATGACAGACTTGAACATATTGTTTTGGAGAGGATCATTGAAGGAATTTGAACCTTTGGGCTAAAAGAGCAGTGAGTGTTGAAATTTCAGGGAGCTACTCCATAATAACATGGAAGATAATAATGTTGCATAGTATAGACCATGAAAACCTCGTTTATGAAGTTTCAGAGGAACCAAAGAATCTACTCTCATATTTGTGTGGGGAATCTGTGGTCTGCTTAGCTGGGGTTGTGAATAATAAGAAACTAGAACTGACTCAGCAGAACTTAGTCTGAACAGGTGAGAGGGTGCGCCAGAGAACCAGACAGCTTCTGGGACAGGCAGAAGCACAGAGCCGCTGAGGCAGCACCCTTGGCGGGCCTCAGACAGCCGGTCACCATCCAGACCAGAGGACAGGTGTCTGCCTGGCTTGGGAGGTGGCCTCAGCCTCAGCAGCAGTGGTCACCATCTTGGTTCCCGGACTCCCTGGAACTTAGGAATTTAGTCTGCACAGGTGAGAGTCTGCACCACAGAAGCTGACAGCTTCTGGGAACTGCCAAAGCAACACAGCTTCTGAGAA
This sequence comes from Mus musculus, assembly GCF_000001635.26. Lineage (NCBI taxonomy): Eukaryota > Metazoa > Chordata > Mammalia > Rodentia > Muridae > Mus > Mus musculus. The sequence continues at coordinate 46,916,393 of NC_000069.6, read as the reverse complement.
AGGCACTGTTTTGGGCCTTCTTTTTCGGCCAGGAGGAGGTCCAAAAACAAGATATCTGTGCACCTTCCCTGTAAGAGAGCTTGCCAGCAGAGAGTGCTCAGAACACTGAAACTCAGAGGAGAGAATCTGTCTCCCAGGTCTGCTGATAGACGGTAACAGAATCACCAGAAGAACAATATCTAAACAGAGTCAACTATAACTACTAACTCCAGAGATTACCAGATGGCGAAAGATAAACGTAGGAATCTTACTAACAGGAACCAAGACCAATCACCATCATCAGAACCCAGCACTCCCACTTCGTCCAGTCCAGGACACCCCAACACACCCTAAAACCTAGACCTAGATTTAAAAGCATATCTCATGATGATGGTAGAGGACATCAAGAAGGACTTTAATAAATCACTTAAAGAAATACAGGAGAAGACTGCTAAAGAGTTACAAGTCCTTAAAGAAAAACAGGAAAACACAATCAAACAGGTAGAAGTCCTTACAGAAAAAGAGGAAAAAACATACAAACAGGTGATGGAAATGAACAAAATCATACTAGACCTAAAAAGGGAAGTAGACACAATAAAGAAAACTCAAAGTGAGGCAACACTGGAGATAGAAACCCTAGGAAAGAAATCTGGAACCATAGATGCCAGCATCAGCAACAGAATACAAGAGATGGAAGAGAGAATCTCAGGTGCAGAAGATTCCATAGAGAACATCGGCACAACAATCAAAGAAAATGAAAAATGCAAAAAGATCCTAACTCAAAATATCCAGGAAATCCAGGACACAATGAGAAGACCAAACCTACGGATAATAGGAGTGGATGAGAATGAAGATTTTCAACTCAAAGGACCAGCAAACATCTTCAACAAAATTATTGAAGAAAACTTCCCAAATCTAAAGAAAGAGATGCCTATGAACATACAAGAAGCCTACAGAACTCCAAATAGACTGGACCAGAAAAGAAATTCCTCCCGACACATAATAATCAGAACACCAAATGCACTAAATAAAGATAGAATACTAAAAGCAGTAAGGGAAAAAGGTCAAGTAACATATAAAGGCAAGCCTATCAGAATTACACCAGATTTTTCACCAAAGACTATAAAAGCCAGAAGAGCCTGGACAGATGTTATACAAACACTAAGAGAACACAAATTCCAGCCCAGGCTACTATACCCAGCCAAACTGTCAATTACCATAGATGGAGAAACCAAAGTATTCCACGACAAAACCAAATTCACACATTATCTCTCCACTAATCCAGCCCTTCAAAGGATAATAACAGAAAAAAGCCAATACAAGAACGGGAACAACGCCCTAGAAAAAACAGGAAGGTAATCCCTCAACAAACCTAAAAGAAGACAGCCACAAGAACAGAATGCCAACTCTAACAACAAAAATAAAAGGAAGCAACAATTACTTTTCCTTAATATCTATTAATATCAATGGACTCAATTCCCCAATAAAAAGACATAGACTAACAGACTGGCTACACAAACAGGACCCAACATTCTGCTGCTTACAGGAAACCCATCTCAGGGAAAAAGACAGACACTACCTCAGAATGAAAGGCTGGAAAACAATTTTCCAAGCAAATGGTATGAAGAAACAAGCAGGAGTAGCCATCCTAATATCTGATAAGATTGACTTCCAACCCAAAGTCATCAAAAAAGACAAGGAGGGGCACTTCGTTCTCATCAAAGATAAAATCCTCCATGAGGAACTCTCAATTCTGAATATCTATGCTCCAAATACAAGGGCAGCCACATTCAATAAAGAAACTTTAGTAAAGCTCAAAGCACACATTGCACCTCACACAATAATAGTGGGAGACTTCAACACACCACTTTACTAAAATGGACAGATCATGGAAACAGAAACTAAACAGGGACACACTGAAACTAACAGAAGTGATGAAACAAATGGATCTGACAGATATCTACAGAACATTTTATCCTAAAACAAAAGGATATACCTTCTTCTCAGCACCTCATGGTACCTTCTCCAAAATTGACCACATAATAGGTCACAAAAGAGGCCTCAACAGATTCAAAAATATTGAAATTGTCCCATGTATCCTATCAGATCACCATGCACTAAGGCTGATCTTCAATAACAAAAAAAATAATAGAAAGCCAACACTCACGTGGAAACTGAACAACACTCTTCTCAATGATACCTTGGTCAAGGAAGGAATAAAAAAAAAATTAAAGACTTTTTAGAGTTTAATGAAAATGAAGCCACAAAGTACCCAAATCTTTGGGACACAATGAAAGCATTTCTAAGAAGGAAACTCATAGCTCTGAGTGCCTCCAAGAAGAAACGGGAGACAGCACATACTAGCAGCTTGACAACACATCTAAAAGCTCTAGAAAAAAAGGAAGCAAATTCACCCAAGAGGAGTAGACGGCAGGAAATAATCAAACTCAGGGGTGAAATCAACCAAGTGGAAACAAGAAGAACTATTCAAAGAATTAACCAAACGAGGAGTTGGTTCTTTGAGAAAATCAACAAGATAGATAAACTCTTAGCTAGACTCACTAGAGGGCACAGGGACAAAATCCTAATTAAAAAATCAGAACTGAAAAGGGAGACATAACAACAGATCCTGAAGAAATCCAAAACACCATCAGATCCTTCTACAAAAGGCTATACTCAACAAAACTGGAAAACCTGGACGAAATGGACAAATTTCTGGACAGATACCAGGTACCAAAGTTGAATCAGGATCAAGTTGACCTTCTAAGCAGTCCCATATGCCCTAAAGAAATAGAAGCAGTTATAAATAGTCTCCCAGCCAAAAAAAGCCCAGGACCAGACGAGTTTAGTGCAGAGTTCTATCAGACCTTCAAAGAAGATCTAATTCCAGTTCTGCACAAACTTTTTCACAAGATAGAAGTAGAAGGTACTCTACCCAACTCATTTTATGAAGCCACTATTACTCTGATACCTAAACCACAGAAAGATCCAACAAAGATAGAGTACTTCAGACCAATTTCTCTTAGGAATATCAATGCAAATATCCTCAATAAAATTCTTGCTAACCGAATCCAAGAAAACATTAAAGCAATCATCCATCCTGACCAAGTAGGTTTTATTCCAGGGATGCAGGGATGGTTTAATATATGAAAATCCATCAATGTAATCCATTATATAAACAAACCCAAAGACAAAAACCACATGATCATCTCGTTAGATGCAGAAAAAGCATTTGACAAGATCCAACACCCATTCATGATAAAAGTTTTGGAAAGATCAGGAATTCAAGGCCCATACCTAAACATGATAAAAGCAATCTACAGCAAACCAGTAGCCAACATCAAAGTAAATGGAGAGAAGCTGGAAGCAATCCCACTAAAATCAGGGACTAGACAAGGCTGCCCACTTTCTCCCTACCTTTTCAACATAGTACTTGAAGTATTAGCCAGAGCAATTCGACAACAAAAGGAGATCAAGGGGATACAAATTGGAAAAGAGGAAGTCAAAATATCACTTTTTGCAGATGATATGATAGTATATATAAGTGACCCCAAAAATTCCACCACAGAACTCCTGAACCTGATAAACAGCTTCGGTGAAGTAGCTGGATATAAAATAAACTCAAACAAGTCAATGGCCTTTCTCTATACAAAGAATAAACAGGCTGAGAAAGAAATTAGGGAATCAACACCCTTCTCAATAGTCACAAATAATGTAAAATATCTCGGCGTGACTCTAACTAAGGAAGTGAAAGATCTGTATGATAAAAACTTCAAATCTCTGAAGAAAGAAATTAAAGAAGATCTCAGAAGATGGAAGGATCTCCCGTGCTCATGGATTGGCAGGATCAACATTGTAAAAATGGCTATCTTGCCAAAAGCAATCTACAGATTCAATGCAATCCCCATCAAAATTCCAACTCAATAATTCAACGAATTAGAAGGAGCAATTTGCAAATTCATCTAGAATAACAAAAAACCTAGGATAGCAAAAACTCTTCTCAAGGATAAAAGAACCTCTGGTGGAATCACCATGCCTGACCTAAAGCTTTACTACAGAGCATTTGTGATAAAAACTTCATGGTACTGGTATAGAGACAGACAAGTAGACCAATGGAATAGAATTAAAGACCCAGAAAAGAACCCACACACCTATGGTCACTTGATCTTCGACAAGGGAGCTAAAACCATCCAGTGGAAGAAAGACAGCATTTTCAACAATTGGTGCTGGCACAACTGGTTGTTATCATGTAGAAGAATGCGAATTGATCCATATTTATCTCCTTGTACTAAGGTCAAATCTAAGTGGATCAAGGAACTTCACTGAAAACCAGAGACACTGAAACTTATAGAGGAGAAAGTGGGGAAAAGCCTTGAAGATATGGGCACAGGGGAAAAATTCCTGAACAGAACAGCAATGGCTTGTGCTGTAAGATCGGGAATTGACAAATGGGACCTAATGAAACTCCAAAGTTTCTGCAAGGCAAAAGACAGCATCAATAAGACAAAAAGACCACCAACAGATTGGGAAAGGATCTTTACCTATCCTAAATCAGATAGGGGACTAATATCCAACATATATAAAGAACTCAAGAAGGTGGACTTCAGAAAATCAAATAACCCCATTAAAAAATGGGGCTCAGAACTGAACAAAGAATTCTCACCTGAGGAATACCGAATGGCAGAGAAGCACCTAAAAAATGTTCAACATCCTTAATCATCAGGGAAATGCAAATCAAAACAACCCTGAGATTCCACCTCACACCAGTCAGAATGGCTAAGATCAAAAATTCAGGTGACAGCAGATGCTGGCGTGGATGTGGAGAAAGAGGAACACTCCTCCATTGTTGGTGGGATTGCAGGCTTGTACAACCACTCTGGAAATCAGTCTGGCGGTTCCTCAGAAAATTGGACATAGTACTACCGGAGGATCCAGCAATACCTCTTCTGAGCATATATCCAGAAGATGCCCCAACTGGTAAGAAGGACACATGCTCCACTATGTTCATAGCAGCCTTATTTATAATAGCCAGAAGCTGGAAAGAACCCAGATGCCCCTCAACAGAGGAATGGATACAGAAAATGTGGTACATCTACACAATGGAGTACTAATCAGCTATTAAAAAGAATGAATTTTTGAAATTCCTAGCCAAATGGATGGACCTGGAGGGCATCATCCTGAGTGAGGTAACACATTCACAAAGGAACTCACACAATATGTACTCACTGATAAGTGGATATTAGCCCAAAACCTAGGATACCCAAGATATAAGATACAATTTCCTAAACACATGAAACTCAAGAAAAATGAAGACTGAAGTGTGGACACTATGCCCCTCCTTAGAAGTGGGAACAAAACACCCTTGGAAGGAGTTACAGAGACAAAGTTTGGAGCTGAGATGAAAGGATGGACCATGTAGAGACTGCCATATCCAGGGATCCACCCCATAATCAGCATCCAAACGCTGACACCATTGCATACACTAGCAAGATTTTATTGAAAGGACCCAGATGTACCTGTCTCTTGTGAGACTATGCTGGGGCCTAGCAAACACAGAAGTGGATGCTCACAGTCAGCTAATGGATGGATCACAGGGCTCCCAATGGAGGAGCTAGAGAAAGTACCCAAGGAGCTAAAGGGAACTGCAGCCCTATAGGTGGAACAACATTAAGAACTAACCAGTACCCAGGAGCTCTTGACTCTAGCTGCATATGTATCAAAAGATGGCCTAATTGGTCATCACTGGAAAGAGAGGCCCATTGGACACGCAAACTTTATATGCCCCAGTACAGGGGAACGCCAGGGCCAAAAACAGGGAGTGGGTGGGTAGGGGAGTGGGGGTGGGTGGGTATGGGGGACTTTTGGTATAGCATTGGAAATGTAAATGAGCTAAATACCTAATAAAAAATGGAAAAAAAAAGAGTTGCCTTGGTAATGGTGACTGTTCACAGGAGTAAAATTCTAACTAAGGTAGAAGTAGGTACCAAGCTCTAGTGTATTGCTTTGATAGACCTGGCCATACTTTTGTTTAGAAGAATGTAGATTTGGGGACTTTGGATTGGAAATCAGTCGAATGTTTAATAGGGCTCAATGGACTATCCAAGTAAGAATATGAAAAACTTTGTTACCAAGATTTATTTGAAATGTACAGATTTGGTTCAAGGGGGTTCTATGGAGAAGAATTTCAGTATGTGGTCTAGAGACTGTTTTATGGTACTTTGGTGAAGAATGTGGCTTCTTTCTGGCCTTATCTGAAGAGTCTACCTGTGCCTAAGGTAAAGAGATTTATATTAACTGTATTGACAATGGAAGTCTCAAAACTTCCTGGTATAAATTCTGTCCTGTGGTTACTAAAGTTCACTCTTATAAAGTCCATTTTAATGAAAAGGAGCAATCTGAGAAGAAAAAAATCTACAAATCTATGATTTAAGTATTAAAGAGGACCAGAAAGTAGACTGAAACTGAATGAACATCCCCTATGTTCTAGAAGATAACAGATTAAAGGAATAGGACTTTAGAGCAAAATTCTGCCCAGTTAGATTTAGATCCAGACTTGGTAATACACACCTTTAATATCAAGAGATAAAGCCAAACAGATCTTTGAGTTCAAGGCCAGCCTGGGACAAAGTAAATTCTAGGTAAATATAAGCTTTAGTGCAGGTTGGTGGGACATACCTTTAATACCTAGGAGACAGGCATGCACATTTCTGAATTCAGGGTCAATCTACACATCAAGATCCAGGGCAGCCAAGCTTAGGCAGTCAAGGAGTTGAGAAACAGAAAGCTAGTAGTGATAATGTAATAGAATAAGTGGGCCTGCCAACAGCAAAACTCATCAACTCCATCCTTATGGCTCTGACTTTATATGGAAAAAATAGAAGTGACTACTGGGACAATTTATGCTAGTTAGCTAGAGCTAAAAAATTAGATATAATTAAGAAGAGACCAGGATCACTGAGGTGAATTCTTCTGGTAAGTGTTTTCTGAGAACACAAAGAAGCTGTGTTCCAGAAATAGCCAAGGCTGTAGCTCATGCTACCACAATAGTTGATAATGTGTAAGAGTTACCTAGGTGGTACTGGTTTTGAAGTCATGAAGGTGTCAGGAACAACAGCTGAGGCTTGGTGCTTTGAGAGGCCATGGAAGGTTATTACTAAAGGTACAGCCTCAATTCCAGTTGACAACCTAGGACTAAAGGGGTCATGCAAAGGTTCTGAGGTTTGACACCATGAGGAGAACCTATGAGAAGCTATTGGTGAAGTCTAGTTGTAGTGGAAGACCCCAGTGTACTAGAGATTCCAGTACCATTGGATGATCACCAAGAACAGCAGCATCAGTGAAATGGATCAACCTGAGATTAGGGTATTACAGAGGGCAGTGCTGGAGAAGTGATGCTAGCCTTTTGGAGGAGCCCAGAAGATCATGTGTGGATCTCAGACATTGAAACAAGAAGCTCTAATATTGAGTTGCCTTGGAAACCCCAAGATGTTCTAGATGTCAGGTTATCTGCTGAGGAAAGCTTCTAATAGGGATTGGAACCAGCCCAGGAGAAAGAAGTTTGTTGCTGTCAGCAAAGATGAAAACAGAGTTAGAGATCTGAAGACAGCTTTGACATCAGTCATGGAGATGCAGAGTTTAGAGTTTGCCCAGCTGGTTTCCTATCTTGCTATGAGGATTACAGTTAAGAGACTGGGTGAATCTCAGAAAAGACCTTGGACTTTGAACATGGTTGAAACTGCTATAGCCTGTGGAAGTTGAACTAAATTTATTTTGCATGTCTAGGTATGGGTCCATAGACACATATGTTTGAACAAGAATTTGGGGACCAGGGCATGGTACTATTCAGAGGTATGGCCTATTGGATTAAATATGTCACTGTGGGAATGGGCTTTAATACCCTAGTTCTAGCTTCCTGGAAGTGGGTTTTCTCTCAGAGGCCTGCAGATGAAGATGTGGACTTCTCATTTCCTCTTAAATCTTGCTTGCTTAGATGCAGCTTTGCTTCTGCCTTGATGGTAATGAATTGAATCTCTGAACTTGTATGCCAGCCCCAATTAAGTGTTGTTTTTATAAGACTTACATTGGTCATTGTGTCTGTTCACAGCAGTAAAATTTTAATTAAGACAAGGACCAGATATGTATGTGATGTGAGACATCCTATTATATAGAACTATCTTCATATATTATACTTTCAAACTAATATAGAAAAATAGATAGATAGATAGATAGATAGATAGATAGATAGATAGATAGATACATACATACATATATACATACATACATATATACATACATAATAGGGAGATGATTGACAGAGAAATTGACAGAGACTATATTATAAATAGTTGTAAGATGATTAATTGATATGTAAATGATAGATAATGGATAGATGATAGATAGAGGGACAGAGAGTGATACATGACAGATAAATAGGCATACATATGCATATACATATATATGTATATTGACTATAGAGAAAAAGATGATGTATAGATGATAGATAATAGATTAAAAATAAATAGATTATAGGTAGTAGATAGATGATAGACATAGAGAAATAAATATTGATAGAAGAAAGATAGATAGGCTCAAACTTAGATAGATGACAGACAGAAAAATAAATATATTGGTAGATGATAGATAATAAACGTATATACATTTAGATAGATAGATAGATAGATAGATAGATAGATAGATAGATAGATAGATAGATAGATTAAAAAGTATATATTAGTTTGACAAGGTACTAAGATTCACTATGATATCTTCATACTTGTTTACATCATACTTTGATCATATTCCAGTTATTTGCCAAGGACCAGAATCTGCTTAGAGGGGAATTCCTGAGAGAAGAGGTGACTTAGAGTGGTGAATCAAAAGTCTAATCATGGACTATAAGCTAACTGCCTTTGTTTTGCTCTAGACAGATTTTCCTTGAGCTAGCTTTCTTTTATAATTCTAAAAATTCTATAGATAACACATCCCTTGCAGACAAAAAGCCCAGTCTTTTATTTGCATATCAATTCAATCATTACCCTCTAGATTTCTTTTTGATTACCACATGAATCTCTTTCCTGTAACCCTTTATTCTTAGAAAAAAAGCAGCAAGAATATTTTTTTTTAATATAACTAAAGAATTCAGAGATCTTCCTGCCTTTTATAAGCACAGATAATAAGCTAGATGGGAGGCACCCTGGTCAAAAATTACCATTCCTACCACTCCTGGGCCTGAACATAAGTTCTTCTTATCCCAGCCTGACCTTGAACTCAAGAATCTGCCTGCCTTTGTATCTTCTTGACTAGTTGGCTCAAAATGAGGCTACCTCGGTTCTTTTAGGCTTGTGAACCCCTTCATATAATTCATATTGCATCCTTATATTTTGCATAGTTGCAAAATTATACATTTTGAACTCATGTTTACAGAATTCTTTCCCACAGCCTTAAGGACTATCCTGAAAGTCTCAGTATTTACCAATTTGTTGAGACATAGAAAACCTTTGCTTCCCAGACTCATGCTTCTTCTAATTATCATGGCGTCATTAACCTTCGCTGGGAGAATAATTCCTGAAGAAGGAGCATATATGTGTGTGTGTGTGTGTGTGTGTGTGTGTGTGTGTGTGTGTGTGTGTGTCAATTCAGTCATATATGCATTAACAAACAAGCTTTAAGTCCACAGAAACAATTGACACCTGTGGAGGTCTACACCCTGCTGGCTCTGTTCTATCAGCAGGAACCATGTCATACCATACCTGCCATGACCAAGTTAGACTAGACACTGATCATAATATATACTTATTCTATCTCTGAAGTAGTACATATCTTCTTCCTAGCCCCACATTCTGTTTGTATTGTTCTTTTTCTCGTTTTATCTCTAATATGACAGGAAACAGTGAAATACTGGTTATTCTATGTTTGATTTATTTCATTTCACATCATGATCTTTCAGTCCACCCATTTTTCTTCAAGTAGTATGGCTTTATTCTTCTTAGGAGCTGAATAATATCCAGTGTATGTAAAGACCACACTTTCTCTATTTGATGGTAGCTAGGGTGAATTCATGGCTTCTTGGTTATTGTGAATTGAGCATCAGTTATGTAAAAATAATATGGCTTGTCAATATTTTTTTTGTAACATCCACATCAAGACATTTACTGAAACAGCTTAATATATAGTCACTTCTAGAACATCTAAATGGGAACATCATTGAAATCATTTAGATATTGTCTTAGGATTTTTTGGCTATGAATAGACATCATGACTAAGGCAACTCCTATAACAGATAACATTTAACTGGTGCTTGCTTACAATTTCAAAGGTTTAGGTCCATTATCATACTGTGGGAAGTATGGTAACACACAGGCAGACAGGGTATTGCAGGGGTGGAGAGTTTTACATCTTGATCACAAGGCAGTCAGGAGAAGACTGTCTTCCATAAGTAGCCAGGAGGAAGAGGCCTATTCAAATCTAATAGGATTGTTGTTGTCACCCGTTCCTATGTTGTAAGAAATGCATGATACAGTTTACGTTTTCCTTACACCAGAGTCTTTGGCTTCCTTAATTTTATACCATATTTGAATAACATGGCACAAATATGATGACATATGCCATCATTCTAACTTAAATAATTAATGAAGACTACCTCATCTGACAGAAAATTTTCTGGAATAAATAGAAAATGTTGACATTTAAAATACTTGTAAAATTGTGTGAGAGGAAAAAATATCTACCAGAGAATAATAATTTAAATAATAATTAATAATTCAAAGAGTTTTTCATAAGCTATTTTATGTAAGTAAATTCAACTGATGCTAATTTAATTGCTATTTGACTTTGGGTATAGTTTTAAATTTGTATAATGTATTTTCATTTACAAACTTATGGTAATATTAAACTCTATCATGTACATTCATTGATTTTTACCCATTATTAATCCCTCCTGTTTCTTTTATCCTTTAATAATAATATTGTTCCTTTCCCAAATTGTTCCATTATAATCATGATGTATGTATTTGTAAATAGATGTTTTATATGCATATATATTCTTAGGTATATAAATATATGTGCATAAATGTATATGTATAAATTTACAATTTTATTTGATTATCTTAACTTCCTTCTGGGAAAAGAAAGAGTATCTTTATGATATATTTAAGTCATACATATAATTTGGAGAATGTCAGTCAGTTTTCTGTTATGAATACCCAATTTCACAGTTTAATTTTTAAACTACTTGAAATTATTCTTTTATTAGATATTTTCTTCATTACATTTCAAATGCTATCCCAAAAGTCCCCTATATGCTCCCCCGGCCTGCTCCCCAACCCACCCATTCCTACTTCCTGGCCCTGGCATTCCCCTGTACTGGGGCATATAATCATCACAAGACCAAGGGCCTCTCCTCCCAATGATGGCCATCTAGGCCATCTTCTGCTACATGAGCTCTGGGAGTACAGGTTAGTTCATATACTACTTCAAATTCTTGTGAGTAGGTCTAAGTTTTATTAAGTTAACATCAGTTGGAACTGAATGTTAGATTTTCTTTGCAAATACTGTTATCATTGGGAAACAAATAGCATATTTGATTCAACTATAACAGGTTCCTCCATTGAACATGTATTTTAAGGACTATTCAAAGGGACATTTTTGACCTCCCTTTCTCTATGAGTGCATAATTAATATAGATTTTTGTGTATCCTGCCTGGTGTTTGAAATTAAAATTTGAGAGTTGAACTAACCATATATTTCATACAGTATAGGATATCAAAGTTGAACAGGAAGATACAATGGAATAGGGGAAGTTTATCTGGGTATAAGTGCTCAGATGTGAAGCTAGTGGCCACAGGATCTCTAAGTAGCTTCAACCATGAAGTTTATAAGTTGACCCGGCAAACTCCTGTTTGAAGCAAAACATAAGTGGCAGAATTTAGTAAGTTTGTTGTTGTTGTTGTTGTTGTTTACTTAATAGTAAAAGCAAGAATCACATAGCTAATGACAGAGAGTGGCTTGAAGCTTGAAGGAATAAGGCATCATTGAATCGAATGGATTATGCTTCTGTAGATTCTGGGAAATTGTTAACTAGTGAAAGGATTCAAGACTCACACCTTACATACTGTAGTGAATTTAGTATTTAAAAATAAAATAAAACAAAACAATAACTCCTTTTAAATTGGAAAACAAAATTCAAACACTGTGCTGAGAGACAACTGTTAATGCTGAAGTAGGTTCATCCGATTTTACAACATAATACATCGTATGGCGCTACAAAGATTAGAAATCAGCAATATAATAATTTCTGGACACCATAAGTTCGTATTAGTCAAGACCATATAAAACATGTCTCTAGATTTACTCATGGGTATGAGATGTACAAATGGATAATTATATGTTGAACTATACAATAAAATAAAATGCAGCACCTAGGATGAAGAAACTCTGAATGACTCAGAATGAGTATCAAAAGAGGAAGCATGTTATAAACACTGACAGAAGCCAGTAGTAATAAAAGGTGAAAGATAAATCAAATTTAGAAATCAAAATGATTTCATATGTTAACATATCTTGTATCCACTTTACAGATACTCAAATATCAGTTTCATGCTGTTACATTTGTATATTTTTGTATAATAAATATTTGTTCATAAAAATATATGTCAGAATATTCACAACAATGGTATCTGTCAAATTTACTAATCTCACTTGTCATAGATGAAGGGAATTAATTCAAAATGTGTCAATGACACAAGACAGAAAACATATCCACCTTTATCTTTCATTTCTATTTTTGTTAAATATAATTTAAAATTTTATATCTGATTTTATGAATATTGTTTGTTGTGAATGATGTTTCTTATCCTAAACTTAAAATTTCTAATTTTTCTGGAAGTATAGTTATTTTTTTAGCACTCATTTGTACATTCCACAATGGCACTATATTTTTATGTTAAAACTTAGGGAAAAATAAAAATTAAAATGTGAATTAATTTGTATCATCACGTGAGGATGTACGTGCCTATAACTTACAGAGCTCTTTTCAGAGAATTCAGAAACTTTAGAAGAATGCCTTGCTCTATGAAACTGGCCACGGAATCAGTCATGTCCTCAAGTTTTTTATCTTTCCATCTCTCTGTGCCACAGCTTCTGTACAGTACTCATACACTTGGAAGCTACACAGCAACTCTTAAATCATGAGCCAAAAACAATTCCTCCCTATTGAGATTTACTTTTGTTTCTTATTTTAGCATAGTGGTGAGAAACAAAGATATCTAAAACTATAGGACTTCTTTTATTTCCTTTTGTTCATGAGGGTCCCTCTGGATGAAAGTTTTGTTGCTTAATAGGAATTATCTAATAATCTCCTCTTTCTTGATCAAAATTTTTTCCTATTTTTTCCTGAGAAGGCTATTAGCATCTTGCTATCTTGACAGCAATCTCTGGTAAATGACAACAACAACAACAAAAAAAAAACTCTTCATGTGTCTTCCACTAATAATCTGTATTTACAAATTGTTAGCAATCCCCTTTCTCCTATTTTGATGCACGGAGCAAAAGGTTCAGTATGTTTTATTCTACTTCATGTTTTGTTTGCTTCCAAAAAAAAGATGCCAGTCACTGATGAACATACTGGTAGGCACCTGTGGTTTTTCAGGTAAACATTATTAACTTGAAAATGCTTCCACAGTACGCCAACAGACAGGGGAAGTCCTTGACCTATTAACTGCAGCTATGGGATTCCTCAGATAATGTATTCCACCGGTTGCAGCTCCAGGTAAATTCAAGAGACTAATTTGGTTCCTCTTCAAATTGCATTCAATCAATGGCTCAGTCCATTTGGAAAATCAATATCCACAACTATCATCTTTGAAGAAGCACATTATTCAGCAAAACCTAATTATCATAAATACTCCCTCTATTATTACAGCTCTCCACTATTGTGTTAAAAACATGAAATAAGATAGTCTTGACATTTTTAGTAAGTGAATCTGTAACAGCAACAGGAAATTAGATTTCTGTAGTACAATATACCGTTACAATTTTTTTTTTTTTTTTTTGCATTGTGATTCTTTTTCGAGTTTGGAGATTTGCCTATTCAAAATTAATCTGGAGCTATACTAATCATCACCTCATTCAACTTTGTGAATTCATAAAAAATAATGGAAGAAGTGCTAAAAACCAGCTTCCCATTCTCAAAGCCTGTCTGGAAACAGCTACAAATTAAAAACTAATTTGGAGCCAAACTACACATGCAGCCATATATAAGATTAATATACCTGAAAGAGCAAGAATTTTGCATCCAAAATCTAAACTAGTAAACAGAATTTGTATGAAATAAAAATAATCAATTACTGTAGTTATTAGAAATACCATCCAAATGTATTTTCCATCTGTGAATACTTCTACAGACTCCATTAACTATGATATTGCTGATTCCAGAAACCATGCACCAGGTAGATACAAGCCCAAGCTTTTATGAAGCACATAGGTGTTATTTTCTGACAATAAATAGTAATCAAAATTCTCAGTGAGATAAATAAATTGATTCTGAATTGAGGACATTTTCTGTCATTGCACTGGAGACTAGTAGCACATAAAACCCTGGATATTTAAAATATACACTGCCTGAATTAATATTAAGGAAATCAAAATGGTTTACAGAAAGTTCAATTTGAGGTTGTTTTAAAAATGAAAAGCAAGAAAAACATGCAAAATTATTTTTTAAAGAAGGAATATTTATTTTGGCTCATAGTTTCTAAGGGTTTGGTTCATAGCATCCGTGATAACATGCAAAGTTATAAATATGATATTTACCAATAAATTCAGTAGTTAGAATTAAGTTGATATGGAAGAACACTGGCATATGCGTAATTTCAATTCAATCAATTTATAATAAGTATTTAGTGAGAACTGATTTCCTGAAGCCTATACTAATCTGCTGTGTCAGCCTCCCTAATTCTGGATCAGAGTCATATGCCGTCATTTCATGTTCTATTATTGTTTTTATAACTTCTCCATTTTGTAAATTTTGTTCTCATGAATGGGGTCACAGGGTTTTTTTTTTGCTAAAATACTAATTTGGAAATAAAAATTCAACCAAGAAAATGAATTTATCCTGTTACCACAGACTTTAGACATGGTAGTTTGATATTCTTTCATTATAATTATAATTCACTGCTGTTATTTTATTTCAGTGTCATCATTATTGGTTTTGTGTATGCATGCGTCTATTTATGAGGGCACACATGTGTTATGTTGTATATGTGGAAATCAGAGGAAGGTGCTGTGGAGTTGCGTTTCTATTTTACTTTCCTGTAAGTTCCAAAGATCAACCTCAGTTTCTCAGGCTTGGAAGGAAGCAATTTTACTCACTGAGCCAGACATCCATGGTATTTAAAACTAAATTGCAAAGAACAATGTATTGCAAACTGTCAATTTGCTTACCAGGGGCTATTGTCAGGAATCTGCAGGGCTCTGACCTGGCTGAAGAATCCAAAGAATTGTAGTTTTCTCAGGGTTCTGCCTGAGCAAGGTGGGCTGTTGGGCCTCTTTTTTGTCTACCCCAGAATCAGTGTCAGGCAGGAATATGCAGCAGGCAGCTGGGAGCCAAGGTCAGGGCCACTGAGCAGTTGTGCTAGGCTCCAGCAAACAGTTGGTTGAGTCAGGTCAAGGTCTAGCAGTGAAAGCTTTGGGAAAATGTCTTCCCTGGAGTTTTACAGCTAGATAAGTCAGGCACCCTCAGATACTCTTTGGTGAAATAACACATGTGTTTTATTCCTTGTGGATAGGACCTTAAAAACATTGGGGAATGGGCTGGGATCTAGAGGAAGATGCTTTCTATTGGCTCTGTTGAGATGTTAGGGGTGCCTCATCTGCTTGTAGGACTTTGAGTATCATTGCCCCTATGTGACTGATTGTCACAGTCCTCTCAATGGGGTGTAATCTTCACATATTACAGGGAAGGAACCTGATTGGGAGTAGATTTAGAAGCCCATCATTCTCAATTATGGAAAGTGTCTAGTTTCCTGAATCCTCTAAACCTACCTTCCTTTCTTTTCTTTCTTTCTTTCTTTCTTTCTTTCTTTCTTTCTTTCTTTCTTTCTTTCTTTCTTTCTTTCTTTCTTTCTTTCTTTCTTTCTTTCTCTTTCTTTCTTTCTTTCTTTCTTTCTGCCTCTCTCTATCTCTCTCTCTCTCTCTCTCTTTTAGTGATCAATCTCTAACTATTTTTACTTAATTATTTATTTATTTTACACTCCAGATTTTATTCTCCCCACCCCCTGTCCATGCCCCTACTGTTCCACATCTCATACCTCCTCCACAACCTCTGTCTCCAGGAGGATGTCCCCACCCCCACCCTGCACTCCACCTGTCATCTAAACCCCCTGGGGCCTCCAGTCTCTTGAGGGTTAGGTGCATCATCTCTGATTGGACATAGACCCAGCAGTCCTGTGCTGTATATGTGTTGGGGGCCTCATATCAGCTGGTGTATGCTGCCTGTTTGATGATCCAGTGTTTGAGAGATATCTGGGGTCCAGATTTATTGAGACTGCTGCTCCATAGCGTCAGTAATAGTGTCAGGCCTTAGAACCTCTCCTTGAGCTCAATCCCACTTTGGGCATGTCACTGGACCTTCTTTTCCTCATGTTCCTCTCTATTTCTATTCTTATAATTCTTTCAGATAGGAACACCTGTGGGTTAGAGTCTTGACTGTGGGGTGGCAACCTCATCCATTACTTGATTTTCTGCTAGAGTTGCACTCTATAAGTTCCCTCTTCCTACTGTCTGGCATTTCATCTAAGGTCCCTCCCCTTGAGTCCTGAGTGTCTCTCACCACCCAGGACTTTGGCAGATTCTGGAGGATCCCCACAACCTCCTACCTCCTCAGGTTGCCTGTTTCCATTCTTTTGCTGGCCCTCTGGGCTTCAGTCTTTTTCTCTCACCCAAAACCAGATCAGGTTCACTTCCTCATTTACTCTCCACCCCCAGTTTTCCTCCCAGACCTTCCTCCCTTCCCACTTGTGATTGCTTTTCTCTCCCTCCCAAGTGGGACTGAGGAGTCCTCACTTGGGCCCTTCAGCTTGCTAACTTTTTGAGTTCGGTGGACTGTTTCTTGGATATTCTGTACTTTTTTTTTTGGCTAATATATACTTATTAGTGAGTACATACCATGCATGTCCTTTTAGGTCTGAGTTACCTCATTCAGGATATTTTCTAGTATTATCTATTTGCCTACAAAACTCAGGATGTCCTCATTCATTTTTTTATTAGATATTTTCTTCATTTACATTTCAAATAGTATTCCATTGTGTAAATGAACCACATTTTCTATATCTATTCTTCTGTCATAGGACATCTGGGTTGTTTCCATCTTCTGGCTATCAAAATAATGCTGGTATGGATATAGTGGAACACATGCCTACACAAACTTATGAGACACAATGAAAGCAGTGCTCAGAGGAAAATTCATAGCACTAAGTTTCCTGGTAAAGAAACTGGAGAGATCTTACACTAACAACTTAACAGCACACCTGAGAGCTCTATAATCCCCTCTAGCTTAACCAGGTCTTTTGTCTGGCAGCATGGTCCACTGTCCCACAAAAAAACAAAAAGCAAACAAAACAAAACAAAACAAAACACAAACAAAAAGCCCAATAAGATTCAGCATGTATACTTTTTATTTAATAAGTAATAATGAAATTAAATTCAAAATGCAAAATGTTGGTAATCCAAAGTTGCTGACTTTATAGAAACAATGAGAAATATGTGGGGTTAGAGAGGTGGTTCTGCATTTGAGAGCACTGAATGCTCTCCGAGAGGAGACAGATTCATATCCCAGCACCAATATGAGAGCTCACAACTGTCTGTAACTCCATGAAAGGCACACTCATGCAAACATACATGAAGAGATAATATCATTGCACCTAAAATAAAAATAAATAATTTAAAAATATATGTATATCTGCTGGGGCTAGAGACATGGCTCAGTGGTTAAAAGTACACAGAGGTTGGAAATAATCCGAGATTGGTTCCCTGCATCAGACAATTCCTTGACACTCAGTTCCAGGCGTATCCAATCAGGTTTGGTTATGCCAGCATTGACAATCCATAGACAGAGACATTGACTTATAGACATGTCAAAAAAAACAAAAATGAAAAATGTGTCCATGGTAGATTCCTGGATGTATAAGGTAGATATTTGGAAGTAATAATACTATGGATATTTTTGCTAAGACCAACAGGTATACACCTGTTGTGTGTGTGTGTTTATGTTCTTTCTGGGGAACTCAAACATGGATGGACATTTGAATATGTAAGAATAGAATTTTCAAAATAAAATATTTTGAAAATTCTGGAATTGGGTCTCTTATGACATGAGATTTAGGGACATTTGTATTTGTAGTACTAGCACTAAAATGAAATTTGAGGGCCAATGGGATTGTCAGAAAATAGGAATTTGCAAAAAAAAAATTCATTGGATATTTTTTATATACCACTTCCAAGAAAAAGTAGCTTAATGGGTAGATACATGACATTTTCACATGTTTTCCCAATATGAATGAAAACTATGATTTGAACTAAATACTGGACAAAGTAGTACAGTATGAGTAAAATATGGTATCAAAATTCCTGCTGTATATGCCAAAAAAATAAATACCCACAATACTCCCCTTTATGACATGATGGAGACTCTTACCTGCTCACTTGTAGGTTGTGCCTACTTTAAAAAAAAAAAAAAGCCTCATCTTGATATTGACTGGATTACAATCCTTGTTGAACTCTCTCTAATAAGAATTTTCCTATTAAAGTAAACTCATTCATTTTGTTCTAAGGAGTCCTGTAATATGGCATAAAATATATTGGAGATATTGAGTCCCTCAATTCTGATGCTGATTCTTTGCAATATGAGATGTCCTCTGCTTCAGTACCCTCCCAAGATCAGTGATAGTACCTTCTTCATCCCTCTGTCAGGACTACAATGGTCACTTCAGAAGCAGTAGTAAAGTTAAAGTACAAGTTATCTTTATGATACACTCCAAGAACACACCCTCTGTTCTTCCCAATAATGAAACAGAATGTCAAATGCTGGTTGAACCTTAATAGTAGAGCACCTTCTGTGGAGGTGCACATTACAGAAAACTCAATCCAAAACATGTGCAGTTGAAAATGTAGGTCATAGGAAGAAAGAGATCCTAATGTGTAAAGTGATATTAGAAGTGTAAATTACCTCTATGACTCATATGAAACTGGATTGTACTCCCGGTTGGAAAAGGTGTATCTCTGAAATACTGACAACTTATGGGGGAATCTCAGCAGTATAATAACCTGTATTCACGTCAATGGGCAACACCCACATCTTACCAGAAGTGTAAATGACACAGAGCCCTCACATTTGAAATATTGTAGGTAAAGAGTTAGAAACAATTGAGATGCCAGTAAGAAGGAAAGGGATACAGAATGGAAAAATCATATGAGGGAGTTATAGATTCCAACTATGACCCCATGACTAGCTACAGAAATAAAGTCTCTAATTGACATTAGAAATTAATACTACAAGCTGATAATTTACAAGGAAAATGGGAATATGCCTTTTGTTCTTATATAAAAGACACTGATAAATTATTATTAAATCTCATAACTACATATATCAAAGTGAACTTTGACGAAATGTATTAGTAGAAGTGCATTTCAAAAAAAATACTCATAAGTGAAAATTACGAATATCTGATTTAAGAGTTAGCTTCCAGAGTGCAAGAATAGGCTCAGTGTAATAAAAAAGATGAAGTGAAAAATGAAAAAAAGAAACAAAAATGAGTTGTAAGGGATTAACTTAGAGGGTTATAATTTGCATAATGTATACAGAACTCACATGTTGGCCTTGTAATCATTGGTGGGAAGGAGGATACTGTTTTCTTTAAAATGGTTAGTCAAACAAGAAGGACCCACAATGCAATGCTCTGATGGGATATAGATGGTGCGAAAATCATTCACATATTTGAGGAACTTAAAGATTGTCATACTTCCTGGAGCTGCAACCCTAGTGATAGTGAGTTACTAAATAAGAACTCTACTCTGGTCCTATGAAAGAGCTCAACAACTGAGCAATAGCAGATTCATCATTTATACCTTTATTAGGATTAATACCAAAGAGCTAGAAAGATAAGTCAAAGAGAAGACTCAGATGGTAGATGCACCTCTCCATGAAAGAATAGAGGGTGTCTTGAGCATCCCTTTTGCAATGGAAATAAGAAACAATGAACACTGGAAAATACTCTGGGTGGGGGAGGAGAAACATTGGCAATTACAAACAAATTATAAATCTGAATGTTTATTGATTAAAATAACATCAACCATCAGCTGTGTTTCTGGTACATTGCCATTATCTTTAATAGGAATCGTATTTTTTGAGGAGGTACCTAGAATAAGTAAATACAAATAAATTGAAAATTATGAAAAAGGATATAAATAAATGAATAATCTGAAAAAGTGATGTCATGTGGCCATAATCATGAGTTTGTAAAAATAACTTATATTTTATGAAGATTCACTAAAGTTTCTTAGCTAGATAACTAAAAACTATGTTGCAGCAAGCCACGTGGAACTATTTAAAAAGCACTACAAGACATTGCACATTGAGTGACACATGCAAGCCCTTAGAATGCTAAATTGATTATGAGAGGTAGTAAGGGATTAGAAAGATGGCTCTGTGTGCCAGCACTTGTTGCTTTTGCCAAAGACCTGAGTTCAGTTCCCAGTCCCACATGGAACAGCTCAAAATTGCCTGTTATCAGTGAATTGGACATCACCCTTTAATATTCAAGATCACCTGTATTCATGTGGAATACAAACATAATCCATGACTCCACACATACACAAAGCATAAAAATGTTTTAGGTATATGAATTTATAAGTCCTTGCAGTGTTGTCTAAGAGAAATGGGCTTTCCTTGAAATATGTTTAAGTGAAGAAGAAATGATAACTTTCTTCTAATTGGTAAGATAACTATACTTTAAAGCTGTTCTAAATGGGAAATAATTGAAGTAAAGAGATAAGATGAATGGAAATTCCTACCATGTGGATAACAGAAAGAGGGTCTTGTCTTGAAAATGTTTGAAGAGTAAATAATGATTAAAGTTTTGTAACTGTCTAATGGAAATAACATGATTGCTGACATAATACGAAACAAATTAGAAAATATTAATAGGCAAATTTCAGATAGCACAATATATTTATTCAAAATGAAACTTCAAAGATCAGAGATAAGTAAATATACAGACTAGAAAATACCAGTATATACTTTGCATTTCACTCCATAGGCTTCAATGTGTCAGTGTTAACACACATATTTTGAATTGAGTCCTAGGAATATGCAAGAAAATGTGTTTAACTTAAAAACACTAACAACATCAGTTATTGATTTTCATAAAGTAATGATAAGTAAATCATATATCAAAGAATTAATGGCATCAGACAAGTCACAAAATGTATTGAAGAAGAATGGCTGAATAATTATGTAAATGGTGGAGGGGAAATACATTGTGCACTTAGAATCAACTATTTACTTATTAATGTGGAAGTCATTATCTTTCTCAAAATACATAACATTGCCTTGGTATGAGGCACAAATAATCACTGGCATGCATTCAGGGCAGATTGGAAGCAGAGGAAGGGGAGGCAAAAAGTAAAGTGAATTTTTTTCATTTTATTTCCTTAACCAATGATACTAGAAATTGGATAACAGAAGTAGTGATATGTAAATAGGGAAGGCAAGGGAAAGTTTGCCTTAATCTCCTCTAAACATGGAATTGAATTCCACATGAAAGAACAGAGATGGAAATGATCTAGTACTATCTGTGCCAATGAAGCATCATGAAAAATAAATGCTTAAAAAATGTCTTGATTCCATCAGGAATACTTTGCAATATTCATTGACATGTCTTACTGGATATCAGAGATTATGTGAAAAAAATTAATTCATGTCTATTTCATGTATACAGGCAAGTGTAATACAGAGAAGGCTTAGTGCGAGATCAGCTATTTCTACTTTTTTTGAGTGAAATAATGAAATATATTTATCTGAAAACATTGAAAGAAGAGAAGGCAGGATTTGGTAAAACAGTTAAAAGTAAACAAAAATCATCTTTTAGAATATAATGCCAATCATATAAAAATCAATGTTATAAGTTGTAAGGAAGAATAAATTAGTCTTTATGTATTCCCTTAATTTTTATCTATTGAAGCACCAGGGGATAAAACTAAGGACATTGGAAACGTTAGACAATTTATTACCTTTCAAGCGAATCTTCAGTGAACAGAACGGAAGAAAATAAAGTTTAGGAGTTTGGAAAGTTAGAGGATCTGGAAAAAGTTGAGTGCGTGGAAAGAATATGAACAAATATATCATACTCTTATAAAATAAAACACAGAAAATGAGTATGTCAAATTTAGAGATATGAACTTTTTTTTTCTTACCTATAGACATGGTTCAAATGTTTGAGACAATTATATCAACTGCAGGACAGTTGGTAACAGGTGGCACTTATAAATGAGTAACAGTGGTTCTTCATAGAGACATTAATGCAGCTAAAAAAGATGCCCAGTCTAGTCTAAGATATCTTTAACTAGACTTGTTACTTTGATGGCTGAGGGCTGGCTAATACTGAGGAAGTTGCAGTCCAAGTGACCAAATACAACATGTAAATGAAAACATAGAAATACTTCCAAGAGGAAAGTTGACATATATAATCACATATAATCAACATCGCTGGGGTTTATGCAAAATCAGTAATCATTCACAAGCATTGATCTATAGATCCTGCTCCATATCTTAGAATATGTGACACATTTGTTTTAGCCATTTTCTAACACTTTCCTTAATTTTTATTTCTGTACCAGATTGGAGGACAAGTTGTCATTAGGTTCTGAAGGTGTTAGGTGAGTTTACCTAGAGGTATAATTCAAAAGAGATTCCATTCTGAGAGGTAAAGTTAATAGACCATTTTAATGCACAGCAAACAATTAGCATTCCCCAAATAATTACAGAGCCAGTAAGATGGATGGTCTGTTTTGGAATAAATGTGCTACTATTGCTTTCACATAATAGCATTTACAGAAAGCAAAAAGAAAAAAAAAAGAGGTTGATGTCAATGATATTTTCCAATTCATTATTAATTTCGAAGGAATTATGGAAAACATGAACATGATAATCTCTACACTGTAGCATCAGATATTAAAAACATTGGAATTTCCAGTAAGTTTTAAAGCTCCAAGAAGACATATTTCTTTGTAGGGAAGCAAAGGGAGGATTTTTCAAATATTCTACAGTTTATACCCTCAGAATTCTTACTTAATCTTCTGAAACATAAAACAGTAAATATAACATTATCTACATTACTTTTGTGACTTTTAGTGACTTTTGTCTCTGTAAGTGGTCTGTATTTCTTTTTTTTTTCTGGAATCTGTTACTTATATTCAACAATTACTTAATTACAGAGATATCATCTATAGATATAAATGATTATAAAATCTAATGAACTAATGGCATTTTTAAGGATCTAAACTAAATCTAAATCACTAGGAACAGTTTTTGACGATCAGCAATACTAAGCACTGCTTGTAACTGTTGACATTTTTTCCACATTTAAGTTATCTAATCCAGCAATAAAGTCATTACTTAAGTCATCATTAGCCTTGAAATTTTCTTAAACTTCCTATGAAATGCTAAATGAAATCTCTATTCCAAGGAAACTCTTTACTCTATCTATGGCTAGTAGTGCATGTGTGACTCCCTTGTTTGCAGAACATTTTGACTATTTACTAAAACATACAATGAATAATCTTTCTTCTTATATTAGGGCCAGTATCTTTTTTTAATTTTCTGTTTTGAATTGCCATTTGTGATTTTTTGTTGTTGTGCTTTTTCAAAATATGTACTATTATATGGATGGTGAGATGAATAACTAGACAAAGTTCATGCTATGTAATTATAATGATTTCAGCTTGGCCACCATACCCACATAGAGCCGGGCACACAGAACTCACACTGGTGATTATAGCATTCTAGGAGGATAGAAGGGGAATAGAGAGGTAGATACAGGAAAACTTCTAGCAGTTCACAAGCAAGCTAGTCTGGAATACAAATGAATGAGCAACAGAAAGGCCCATTTTCAAAAAAGGCAAAGCCAGAACTTCCACATATACACCATGATTACTCAGTTTTGCCTTGAAGAAAATAAGCAACTTGCATCCCCCCATATGCCCAATATTTACTAGGACGTGAATTGGCACCGTTGCATATCTGAAGAAAGTATTTCAAATTAGGTCCTCCGCTTTTTACTTTGAGCTGCTACCTACGAGTTTTGCTTTTTCCCTGATGCCTGCGACTTTCTCAGGTTTCATGTACCAATTAAGCTTAGCGTAATTATTCTTATTTGTATTCTGATGTACAAAACAATTTTTTTCTAATCAAACACTATAACCTGAGAAGTGTTGATTCACTTTAAGCCCTTGTTGATTTATCTTCATACACACATCTAGGCCAATGGATCTATATTGGTGTCTATGGAATATATAATTTCTTAGGTCTCTATATTCGTTATTGATAAAGAAATTATTTTTATAGTAGTCAAATCACATCATGTCTGGAGCCTTCCATTAGAAAAAAAACACAGAGTTGTTGACAGAGATTCAAATAGAGGAAATAGAAATAACGAAGCATAATATGACTATATTGCCATAACACTGATTGTTCCCAAGCACATAATAATGCTTGATTTGTACCATGCTGTAATTGGCACTTATGCATTCCTTTCTCTGAAAGCCCATTAGAAATACAATTATGCCAAAACATGATGATATATTTCAGCATCATGGAATTGAACCTTTGCCTTTGGCTGTGGTCCCATGAGGTAAACATAGCTCTGTGAGGAAAATATTTAACTAAAAGGGAGAGAGAGAGAGAAAAAAATAAGAACCAAGAGAAGGAAATCTCATTTCACTGCTGTGGTAGATCACATTTACTTCTCCCCTTAAGATAAATTTTAAACAAACAAACAAAGAAACAAACAAAAAACAGTCTAGCCGCTTTGATTCCTCCCTGCAGAAAGTGCTCAGTCAGTTACTGATAAGTTCATGTTAGCAGCTGGAGCAGGCCTGTGATACTAAACAGCCTGTGATCTTATCTCCTCTAGATAATTATGTTGCAAGGGAAAGCAAGTAGTAAGCAATAACATTAGCTGCTGCTGCTGCTGCTGCTGCTGGTGTTGGTTGTGCTTGCACAGCAGAGCCTGTTTCCCCTGCAATCAATTGGTAGAGCCATTATTATCATCATCATTATCATCATCATCATCGTTGTCGTCGTAGTCGTCACTTTACCACAGGAAGTAATTCTGATGGTTATGTGTTTTGAAAATTTCCACAACACTACCAGATTCATTTGACCTACATATTTGACCAAAGTGGAAAAAATCCAGACTTGATGAGAATTCAGAGACGCTCCTTTCAATAAACAAATGCTGACAATGTCAAATGTTCTAGAATTGTTTGTCTACCTGAAGAATTTCTGTACTTTAACCTTCTAAAAACACTGCTGAAACGGATCACTTTATATATTTTACGAAAAAGACAGAGAATTATAATTTTTAAATGAAAGTCGATTTGCACACAAACTGGAAAAGAAGTTTTATTGAGTCTTGAGGTAAGTGCCTACATTGATTTTTCCAGACCCTATGACATTAAAATGTCAAGTTGTGTCAATAACAACCAGCGTTATAAAGAAAATTATGATGATGGGGTCAACTTCACTGTGACCAAAATTTTCTAGATGAGCTGAGAAAGGCTTCACATAACCATAAATGTACCTTCTCCATGTACATTATTATATTATTTAAGCGATTGAATCACATGTGCAAACAAATACACTTTAAAGCTTGTTCCTTGAGATACATTAAAATTAATTACTTTTCTGATAGAAGGATGGAAATAATGCCAAGCTGATAAATTTAAAGGGAACTTTTAATTTACATGAAATGAACTAATATGTAGAAAAAGATAATCGACATTTCAAAACAATATAATTAATTATGATAAAAAGTGCAAAAACTTTAGGTATAGTTCACAGAAAATTCTATTACAGTGTATATAAATTCTTCCTCAAGATTACCCCTCTTTCTTTCTTAAATAGAAACAGGCGATTTGCATTAATTTTAATGGTTCAACTGCTTCATTTCTCTCTGCATGAAATTGCATGCTTCAGTACCTCATACCTGCTGATGTAATAATTCATATAATCTCAAGAGATGTCAAGAAGTGAATTAAAGTAAAAGTAAAAAAGAAAAAGTGAACTAAAATTAATGACAGTCTCCTCCCATTTCCTGATTATCAGAAGAACAAGGTCACCTACTTGAAAGAAGAGGTCTTGGCTTCTCCTTCACGTGTCCCATGTGGCCAAGGCTGTGAGGATGTTATTACATGTTGCTTTGGCACTGCTCGACAGCAATTAATGGAACAAAACTAATCCTCTGTATTAAATGAAACAGAGCCCACTACAGACCATATATACTCTTATTACACTGTAGTACAGTTACTACAGTATATTCTAAACTCCTCATGCTATAATCGAAAATGTATTCATGGGATCCTACCAGAAAAATGACTACAAACATAAATGAGACATATCCACTCACACAAAGCAGAATGTTCTATTCTAATTTTTGTTTAGTTTTCTTTACGTATTGCTCTAACAGATTTCTCAGACAATGTTCATAGATGTATAAACTGACTTTTTTTCTTGTAGTCTCCAGTTTCAGACTTTGAGTTTAGCAAGATCAACTTTGAAATCAAGATGAATCATGAAAACACTGTTGTCATGTATGTAGATATCTGAGACCACCAAATTGTATCTCCTAGCCCAGTTGTTCTCAGTGATAAACTCATTATAAACTGTACATAAAAAGAACAATTATCTCACTGCTGGTAGTTCCACTTTTGTTAGATAATATCAACTCAATATAGGTTGTACAGCATCTGAATCTGCAATTCCAGAGAGCTACATAGCTTCCTATGATAATTGTAAATAAAAGCAAATACTATCTCTTTGAATATATTATATGCAGAACATAATAGTTTTTGGGTTTTTTTTTTACAGCAAGAATATGGTAAAATGTGTGAGCACTAAAATAGTTTTACATTCCTTAAACTGGTCATATGGTGCATAACCACAGCCTAGCATGTGTGTGGTAGAGACATGAGATCAAAAGAGCTAGCTCATGCAGTTATATAAAACATTCCAGTTCAGATTAGGCTACATAAGACCATATCTTAAAAACCCAAACCAGAAAAAACAAACAAACAAAAGTATCAATCAGACACAAAATAAGATGAAAGAAAAAAATTAATTATTTACACTCTACAGAAATACATTTTTGTTTGTTTGTTTTTGTTTTGTTTTTCAAGATGGGGTTTCTCTGTGTAGCCCTGATTATCCTGGAACGCACTCTGCAGACCAGGCTAGCCTCGAACTCGGAAATCCACCTGCCTCTACCTCCCAAGTGCTGGGATTAAAGGCGTGCGCCACCACTGCCCCTCTACAGAAATACTTAAATAAAGGATTGGATATTATGAGACCAACATCCTGACAAAGATAGAAGGCAGTCAGCAAATTGCACATGCCTTGCTATATACTGCTGGAAGGATGCATGAAAGGTTGCCTCACCACAGTAAATATAGTACACACAGGAAGCACCGACATCTACCAGCAGACATCTCTGGCTTTGAAGAATTAGTCTGTGAGACCAATATTCTATAGATGGAGAATCTACAGCTCTCCAGAGATGTGAAATGAAAGTAAAGTATGTGTATGTGTTTATAAGGGAAAGATGTGTGTTCTCATAAATGTTTGTGCTTATGTGTGTATGTACACACACACACACACATACACACATGTATTTATATGTATATGTATAGACACACACACAACTCACATTATCTCTTTTCGTTTTGTATCTTCATAAATCTCCATTATTTATGGATTATAGAGTTTTACTTATTTTGTAGGTTGGGTAGTTAGTAGATATTATGAAATTTCACACTGGTAAATTTATAAACAAATGCATTTGTTCTTATTTTTTGTTTTGTTTTTTAAATGTCTTCTTGCCAGCTTTCTCACTAAATGTAACCAGTGTCTGATTAAAAATAATGTTATTCACTTTTGATATGAACACAATTCATCTGGCTAAATCATTGAGGTTCATATTATTCTTAACATGTAAATGAGTTTATAATGCTTTTTTGTGGAACGAAAAGAAAATATTATCATGACAGAATTGTCAGTGTAACAAAATGGATCTCCTTAGGAAATTAATAATTTATTTCACAGTTCAAATATAATTTCACTTGGCATACTATGTTTAAGATTATTTACATCTTGCTACTTAATCAATTAACTGAATTCTATCATGTCTTTAGCCCAGGTCTGTGTGTTCATTTTCTTGACTAGAATTTGTTAAAATATGGTTGTGTTGAAGATGTCAGAACCAGTAGCTAGTAATGAAACTTTGTTTCAAGCTTATGGGGATATTTTGTTTGAAATTAGTAAATTATCACTAATTTTCACTTATGAAAATTACTCCCAAAGTAAGTACTTTTATTCACCACCTGACTGGGGTAGATGATAGTTTGTCTGTCATGTTTTATTCAGCCAAACTTAGTGGAGGATAAGCAACTCTGAGGTGCAACCTAATGACATCTTAAAATGGTATTATTGCAATCAAAGTGGGTGTCATTTGTGTGATTGAAGGTCCATAATTGTCTCATTTTACCTATCAAAGTTCTCTCTACTTTTGCCTAATATTTTGATTTGATGATTCTCTTTTACATAAATGAAATTATATTTCAATTATTAATTCTTTATTTTCTGCCTAATTACTTCTTTGTATTCATTTATTTAGCATATTTTATTTTAATATGAATATTAATGTACAAAATGTCAGGTTCTCTTAGATATTGGGAATGTACCAGTGAATTTAAAAAAAAAGTCTTCTTTGTGTAATACTTACAGTGATCTGAGATAAAACAGTATAAAATAAGTTACTCTACTGTGGATGAGGCTTAAAGTTGAATTTCTTTCAAAGGTGCACAGTTGATTAAACAATAGTACTAGAGGACATTATGGGCATACTATGATGAACATAATAATTGATTCAGTTTAGAGACTTACATACTATTTTTAAACCTTTTTCTATCTTCAAATACTACTTGAAACTCTGAGACTATATATTTGTCTTTTTTCAGAATAAACCATTTATTTTATCATGCTCACTCTTTTTTAATTTTCATGTAAAACAATTTTTATCATGGAATTAGTACAAACCTGATATATATATGTGTGTGTCTGTGTGTTTGTGTGTGTGTGTGTGTGTGTGTGTGTGTGTGTGTTTATGTGGTGTTTGTACACATATTATATACTTTTTATTTTATTTAACAGGCTTGTACCTTTCATTTGTTCTGAAATCATTTCATTTTATAGACTTTTTTGTTTTTATCAAGCAATTCTACAAATTTGTTATAATCACTGTGCTTTCTTCTCTGATACACACGGCTATTTTTTTCAACATGAGTTTACAACAGTCATTCTTTTTCCACTGACTTTACATACACATGAAGGTAAACACTTCCTATGCTGGCACATGGTCTATATTGTCTATTACATGTTTCATTGTTTGCCTCTAGATGAATTTACATATGTTTCCAGTAACTTTATGCTTCTCTCTGTATGCTTGACCACTAGAAAATTTGGGCAAAAATATACTACAAGAAAAATTTAAATAATTATATCTTTATGTTTATGTCTAATTTATATATTTGAATTCATCATGTAGAATAGTTTATAGCCTCTTTCACCATGGGCCCATGGCTTTCCAGAATAGATGTAACTATACTGTTTCACAGTTTTTTCCCCACTTTGGGGAATTTCTATCATCATTGAACAGTGTGTTTATTACATATGCTGGTATTAGTCTAAGACTCAGTCATGTTCCCACTTCTGTGTCTTCCTTCAAAGGACAAAGGCAATTTGAATTACTATAAATTAATAATATCTCTTGCTTATGAAAACTGGGAAAACTCTGCACACCTCTTTCCTGACTTTCATGGAAAAGTTTGGACATTTCATGATTAGATACTTTTTAAAACACAGTATTAATGTTACATTCTTGAATTATTTTGAAATGTGAATTTTTTAAACAGTGTCTAATGGGCATGAGGTAAATGATACTGCCAAGTAAGTATGATCAAAGCCAAGATGTATAACTTTTATTCTCACACTGATACTCCTTCCCTTCAAGCATCCCTCCTATGACATGGACAAACATTAATCCACATGGACATTATGAATTTAAAATTCACCTTAAAACTGTGTAGCTATGATTCAAATTGAAGTATTTGTAGTTTACTATGTATTTACAACGAATTAATTTTTTGGTTTTTATTTATTTATTTTTTTGGACTGGGTCTTATGTAGTCCATGTTGACCTTTATATTGTAATGTAGAAAAAGATGACCTTGATTTTCTGAACTTTCTGTATCCCAATCGCTAGCTCTAGGTTATACAGATTACTACATCACTGGTTGACATTCATCTCCATTTATCCTAATGGTAGGCAGGCACTCTCACACCTGGGATACACACAAGATCTGTTTCATTATATTTCCTTTTTAACACGATCATCCTTTCTAACTAGACTACTAACAATAAGGATGCTCATATACTAGAGAAATTGCAGGATTATTTTAAAGAGCATGCCACATTCCTTAATGGATTATCAAATAATTCATAGAAATGTTCCAATTTATATTCTCATAATCATGGAAGAATCAATTCGTACAAAAATCTTAGATTACAGATGTGGTTTAGTGGTATTATGCTATGTTCAAGCCTTGAATAGTATTCTCTCACCTGCAACCCCCACAACCAGCCCCAACTTTATAATGCTGCCTACATCAGGTGTAGGGCCTGCTCACCTGAATGTTACATCCAGTGAGGGACAGGGCTAGCAACCCTGCAGCTCACTGTTCCATCTGCCATAGATGTTGAGAAAAGAGGGAGAGAAGGATGGTGTCTCTCCCTCATCCATGACAAGATCCAGCAAACAAGAGACAGGAACAGTAACCCTCCATCCCACTGTTCCATCTGACATAGATGTTGAGGAAAGAGGGAGATACTGTGCTGCTTAGGCAAGATTTGGGGACCACTCTCCTGAGAGTTGCAGCTGGTGAAGGTCAGGGACAACACTACTGGGTTTATGACTCCAGGGCCAGGTCTCCCAACTGCCAGAGGTGCTGAGGGGTCAGTGGAGAGGAAATTCTCTCTCCCTCGTACAGTCCACCATAAGGAGAAGAGAAGTAGGATCAGCTCTCCCATAGACCTCCTTGGGCTGGTCTATGTGCCATATGCAGGAACTTCTTTGACTAGGGTCAGGGCAGTTCTTCTGCTCTTGAGCATCCAGGACCAGTTCTCCCATGATGCTCAGGTGATCAATGGGGCTAAAAGTAACATTCACCAGCTGTAATTGTCACCTTGAGGCTTACTGTTGAATAAGCTGATCCTTTCTAGTTCTTTCTGAAGTCTGGATGGCTGGTTCAACTAAGCTTTTGTGGCTCAAAGTCCTTTGCAAGCTGACCAATTCAAACTGGCTTCTTTCAACTTTTTACTGAATTGCTATGCTTGGCTTCAAACTAACTCTGGCAATTGTTCTACTCTTCTGGCTCCTTCCCATTCTCTGGATTATTTTGTCTTCACCAGCATCCAGTCGCTATGCAGGCTCCAGTGAAGTTTGCTTGGCAGGCTGAGAGGCCTGGGAGCACTCACGAGGCAGAGTTTTACAGAAACTCACTTCCTGGAATTTTGGCATTCTCATAACCCATATACTCACACCCTATAGCCGTGTTAGTCTGGTGCATGGATCCACATGCTCTCTTTTAGTATTATTTTATTATAAATGCCTTTTAAGATTGAATTCTGATATAGCTAAGCCTTTGCCAGTGTTCCAATGTCCCAGAAAATCCTTGAAGCTGACAAACTTGGAGTTCAGTAGGAATTCAGTAAGAAGGATATCTGTTCAGTAGCATTCAAATTTACTTCTAGTGGAGAAGATGAGACTAATTAGGCATTACAAAAAAAAAATGGAGACTGAATAGCTCAGGGCTAGTCTGCAGAGTGTTTACTTGGGAAAATAGCCAGTCTTACCCAGACAAGGAAATACACAATGGCCTAGTGAGCAGGTGGGTTCACCATGAAAGAGTTAGGGAATCCCCCTGAGACAGGTTTCTTCACTAGGCCCAAAAAACAGCACAATCAGGCATTCTACTAAGAACTCCTGGTGATGGGTTTAACAATAGACTAACATTACACCTGGCTCCCTTCTTATTGCCAGTGACCTGGTCCCCACCTTCTTTTGATGTATACATTCCTTATGTTTTGTGTCACTGTAACTTGGCAGATGTATCTCTGCTGGTTTCTTATTATTATTCTTCTGTATAAAAAGTATGATGCTCAACCTGAAAAATTACATTCAGATTCTACTTACATTCAGATTCTACACAATCTCCTGTGTTGCATCTGTCTGTCATTTATTCACCGACTCCTTGTCCATCTAAAACCAGAGACCCACCCGTTCTACGCAGACAAGGAACCAAGAGGGTCTGTGGCATCCAGTCTCTATAAAACTGTCTTCGTGAAGCTGCCTCTGCTGATATTCATGGAACAGCAGGTACATATAAAAGAACTCAACTCTCCTGCAATGACTGAATGGAACTCTACTCCACTCTATATGACATTCAACTGAAATGCTTTCTTCTCAGTCTTTGTGCTACTCCCTTAATGTTGTCTTGCTTTCTGGTTGCTAATCGTGAGAGTTGAGTATATTTTGTCTCTAAATCATTTTGTCAAATTTTTCTCAGATTTTCACTTTGTCTGCCCATCAATTAGATGTCACTTTCAAACATGGCTGCTTCCTTCTACAAAATAATTTTTCATTCATTGTTTGAAATTTGGTGTGTACAAAGGTCATGTACTTATTCAAGCCAGAGGGATTAAAGATATGCCATTCCAGCCAGATCACACAGACCTACAAGATCTTTGAATGTACCTAGCCAGAGCAGCTGTTACTGGATTAAAATTCCTCTACAGGTAGTGACTTTTCTACACAGCTCTCAGACATAGGATGTACCTTCTGGCATTTGGTGGTGACCTCATCCTGCTGCCACAGGGCTATAGACCCAGGGTGGCCCTCAGTAACAGCATAGGCTTGAAAGCTACCATGGTCCCAGGAGAAAAAACAGGTCCTTCACATTTAGCTGTCTCTCACTACCCTCATTTCTAGTTCTGCCTCTCTTTGTTGTACCCACATTCTTCTGTTTCTCTTTCCCTTCCATTTATCCACCATTTTCTCCTCTTAGTTTAACCCCGGGGTTTCTGAGTATCTGGGAATATCTCAGGAGAGGGGTCTCAGGAATGCTGTACCCTGTATATACATTATATAACACCCTGAAGAGGTCATCTCAAGCACTTTGCTAGACTGGTGTCCATACCAGGCTAACTCTCTGATTTACGTGAGGAACCTTAATGTATTTACTACAAATACTACTAAAGTATATTTATATGATAAAAAAACTTACAAATAAAGCCTGAATCATGAATGAAAGATATAGCAATTTGCACAGTTAATGAATAAGATAAATTCTGTCAAAATTAGGGCAAATTGTGTGTTGGTTAAATATGATTGGTCGGAACATCATCTCGAGATAACCTCTTCAATCAGGAAATTAAGGCTTAGAGTTTTTATGAGTCATGTTTGCTACTTAAAATTATACAAAGTGGTAAAGTAGAAATTAGGAAAACTCAGAAATCACCAACCATGAAATAATTTCAAAATGATTTCTTTACATATTCCTATTTTAATGTGTTATGCCCATTATGATATTTGTTTCAAAATTTTCATCTTGTATAATAAATTGAGTAGAAGTGGGAAGATGTGAATGCTTACAAAATTGAATGAATGTAGATCAATTTAAAATGTTTACTTTATATTGGCTCAGTTGCATGAGACATGCTGACATTTCCACAATGTGCTACTATAGTCCCTAAAGAGTAGAAAAGCAAATGGTCATCTCTCTATGAAAGGATGGGATGCTACTGTTCTCAAAATCAGGGTACGGAAAACATAGTCACATTCTTCAGTGGCTGCAATCAGAGTTTTCTTAACTTGAGTATTGAACTATTATACATATTTAGCAATCCCATGGTTAGAAATGTTAGGGTTTACATTGTGAGCCTTAGACTTTAACAGCTATGCTATATCGATCGGGACAAGAGGAAGACACAATAGTGACGCTTACCTGAGAAGACTGGAGATAGGGAATCTCAGAGGGAGAGGAAAAGTTAGGATAAATAAAAATAAAGATGTTTGGAAGATCCACAGGAAAACATACTCTTTGACAATCACTTAAAGTTACACACATAGAAGTGAAAGCATAAACATTTGAAAGTTAGCATTTTTGTAGAGCATGTCTCAGAGCTAAGAAGGTTGCCAGGATGTCTTCATGCTCTACAAAAATGCTTTACCAATTGAACCCAACAGATTCAAACTTAGGTTAGTTGTCAAAGTTGTTGTTTCAGAGTATATTATCTACAACAGATTTTATGAAATTACTTCTAATGCCTATGGCTGATACCAATTATAATCCACGTACTATAATTTTATACAGATTGTTTATAGAAGCATAGAACTTAACACCCAAAGCAGAGAAAATTTTATTAAAAAACAAAACAAAGCAAAACAAAACAAAACAGCAACAACAACAACAACCCTGCTCATTTGAGGACCATACTTTAATCAATGAGTACCATACCAAACCATGTTTGGTTGATTTTCTTCTTAGGAAATGATGCAAAAATAACTGGGTGTTTTCACTTTTCTGTTTAAAACCTTTTGTAGTGATTATGTTCATAGATGCTGCCATATCTTTGTCTTCATTTCTCCTCTTCACTCTTCCCTTTTCTTCTGCGTCCTTTATTCCTCTCTGTCTCTTGTTCTCTTCCCAGGCTTCCTTTCTTTTTTCACCCCCTCAGTTCGGATCTGCTTTCTGAGACAACTAAATATTCTTTCCCAGAAATATTACTTAGATTTCTTTTCTTCCTATAAGGTCAATTTGTAAGAAGCATACTCACGTGTATGAACAAACAAGTGCCCACACACATTCACACATACACACTCAAAAGTGTGTATGCATTGATCCACGCCCATATGCTTTCCCCAGAAGTAATGACAGCTTTACATCATTGAGACCTTTGTTTTTAACGCCAAGAAAATGTTCAGTGGTTCGCTATCAGGCAGCAAGTTTAGGTTTCTGTATACTCTCTTTTCATTTCTTATTTACTATTCTTTTTTAAACTTTCAACTGACTAAGAAGAACAGGATTACTCTTTTCTCAAATCACCTGCATTAAATTTCAGGATATGCATGTCCCATATTAAGATAAGGGTATCAATTTTAAAAGTACACTCTGATAAAGGGTCAGGGAAGGAGAGAGAGAAGCAAGATGGGGGAAGGAAGAAGTGATGGAGGGAGAGCCACAGAGGG
The DNA here is from genome assembly GCF_000001635.26 of Mus musculus. Taxonomy (NCBI): domain Eukaryota; kingdom Metazoa; phylum Chordata; class Mammalia; order Rodentia; family Muridae; genus Mus; species Mus musculus. The sequence continues at coordinate 46,880,790 of NC_000069.6, read as the reverse complement.
AGGGAGGGAGGGAGGGAGGGAGGGAGGGAGGGAGAGAACTCACTTTTACACGTGAAGAATGATTTTACTAGTTCCAGGAGAGAAAAAGCCAAATCAACTTAGAAGCTCAGAACTAAATAACTCAGGTGTTTGAGGCTAGCTGGGATTTTATTTTTACCTCATTCTTCTTAGGACTCCATTATGTTAACACTCTGAACTAAAAGCATCATAATCTAAAAGTCAATCTACAGAAAAGTATCTATTAGAACATCACCTTGGAGAAAAATACTGTACTTGACTAAGCGTTAAGTCTCCGGTTTGTTTATTCGAGGAAAGATTTCCCATACAGCCTTGGCAGCTGTTCAAAGTCTAAATGTAAATGCAAATAACTCAATAGGATCAAAGCACTGTCTCTTTTAGGAGTGGTTTACATGGAATATACATTTTGAATTGTTACAGCAGTAAATATAGTTTTCATTCTTCTGTCTATAAAATGTTTTAATTGGTTATTTATGAAGTATTATGAAGCTCAGCAATATAAAAAGGTTCAGGAAAAGCACATTTTAAATCTTGTAATAGATGTTTTCAATCTTACAGGAATGTTTTATGGAATAGACTGTAACCAGAAAGTTGCAAATGCCAGTGTAAAACTGGCTTTCTTCTCCCATTTATATTTAATGCTTTGGTTACTAACAATTGAGTAAGAAAAGGAAACAGAATGAAAATATACCCTCAGTTTAAACATGTCTGCTGTGTTTTTCTTTCTTAGAATATTTGTGGCAGCCAAAAAAATAACAGAATATGCAGTTTATTTTTTTAAGCTTTTATAGATTTTTTTAATCACATAATATATCCTGATTATTCTCTCCTCCCCATCTTCTCCTCTCAGTTTCTCTCAGCATTCTCCTCCCATCTTGATACATTTCTTTCTAGTTTTCATTAGAAAACAAACAAGCTTCTAAGCGAAATTTTAAAAATCAGTAAAGTATAATATAACCTAATATAAGAAAATCAAGCAAAAATGAACACATTAGAATTGGACAGTACAAACAAACAAACAAACAAAAAAGAGCACAAGGGATGACACAAGTAACAGAGATCCACTGTTTCCCTTACTTGAGCATCTGTAGTGCCTGTGCATACTGCCTGACAACATTCATTTGCAGTAAGGAAGGGAAGGTCTGAGATCATTCCTGTACATTTTCCTTATCACATTCTTATATTTAGAAATTTCTTCATTCACAATGTGGAAATGTCTTTTATGGTTGGTGTTCCAAATAGGAGATAATATAGAATATTAACAGCACCAAACTGGGAAACTACAAAGTAACTACAGGCCCCTAAGTATGGTGGGTTATATGGTCATGATAACATGGAGAAGTCAAGGAAAGTTTGTTACTATGGACATGTGTGAGAGCAAACCTATGTATGTCCATGAAAGAGGTGTAAGCATCTGATACTATCTGGATTCAGATTTAGAGGGCAAAAGGTCCTAAAAAATAAAACAGAAAAAGATCAGCATGTTAATGAAGAATGTTGTACAGAAAGTAATAGAACTTGGTATAATGAATTGAGAGTAGAAGGGGTAAAAACAAGACAGCAGACCAGCATCTGAAGTTTTGAAAAAGGTAGGTTAGCCTCATTGGTGATTTTCATGTTAATATTTAAAATTTTTATTCACAGATATTCACTTTTTCCATATGGATTTTTACTTTCTTAAGATTACTTTAGAGAAAATTCATGCTCAATTTCTATCACAACTGACTTACTGCCTTGCTACAAAGATTAAAATATATATTAATTTCAACTGATGGAACATATGAACTTATTAACACTTCAAGAAATAATTAAATTATGATTACAACTTCCTCTAAATTTTCTGAATAATTAAATACTAAGTTAATAATTAAGAAGAAAATTACCTGTACACAAATATGGATTAGATACATTGAAAGTTTTGAAATACTATTCCCTACTGATCAAATATTAAAACTAATGTTAATCATTATTGAAGAAATGATTTACTAGCAATTTTATTTTAGAGTGTTTTACCAATGTAGTCATCATAATAGTGTAAATTAGGTACATTCTTTTCTCTACAAAATATGGAAACTTGTCATGAGAGTAAAGTATTATTTTATTCTTTTTTTCTGCCAGTATTTCATAAAAGTACAAGTTCAATTTTCTTTTGAAAGAAATATTTAATTGGTTTCTTGTCAGTCTCTGAACATTTCTGGAATTCCATTCCATTTTACTAGAAGAGGAATTTCATTATAGATAAGTTCACAAATAAGATCCAATCTGAATCTGCAGTGACTTAGCACAGCTTCTTCTTAGACAAACAAGCATTCTAAATGCCTCATAATAAAAACTAAGCTGTCTAAATAGAGCCTCCTGCCTCCGCATGGAATGATGGTCTCTTCTCTTCTTTTCCTCCATCAAGAAATGCTTCGATGAGGAACTAAAAGTCTTATGCTCCCTTTAGTCTTTTGATATATAGATGACATGTTTATCAAACTTCATATGTAGTGAGGCATGTGCAAATTATCATTTTACTTATATGAAGAACTATATATGTTTTGTTTAGCATGCTGAACTTCCACAGCATTACTGTCATGTTTTAAATACAATATAGTTGACTGCTTCAATATAATTTTTTGAGGAAGGAAGTTAGTCTATAAGAAAACCATGAGAAAAATAATAAATTACCTAATAAAAACTTTTGTTTTAGTCCATAAAGAATTTGAGTAATAAACTATTTATATCCAGTGATCTTTATCTGTTTCTTTTCTTTACCTGGATCATCCTTTTCAGAGCTAGCCTTAATTTCTAATAACTATTTCTGTTTGAAACAACAAATAAATGATGTGGTTTATACAAAGGAGGAAATGACAGCAGTTAATGAAGTAGAGACATACCTAGACCAATAGATCATCTTCTTCAACTTTTGTCATAGAGCCTCCTTGAACAACATAAGCAGGTCTGGATATTTCTCCTCAAATTAAATGTCTTGGGTCCAGAGATTGTTAACTTAATTATGTTGTCATGGTGATTCAAGGATCTTGATTATCAAATACCAAGTTGTCAGGCCTAAAATTTCACACTTATGAGTAACACAAAACAAAAAAGCATGTTTATATTAAATACTTATGTGCTTGTAAGAGAGATGGAGAATACAAACACACACACACGCAGAGAGAGAGAGAGAGAGAGAGAGAGAGAGAGAGAGAGAGAGACAGAGACAGAGACAGAGACAGAGACAGAGAGAGTAATAGAGAACTTAAAAATACCAATTTTTAAAAATGTTACACTACTCAGAAGACCAAGTAGGCAGTCTACCCACAACTTTCTCTACTCTTTAGCTCACAAAGGACCCAGTATTCAGTTGTCTCTCTTCTCTTTGCTCTGTTCTAGCCATCAACTCTGGCACGTACCTCTTAGCCAAACACAGGCCATGCCTGCCAGAAGACTATGTTCCTGTCCACTAAAAGATGTCATACACTTTTTTGGCACCTACCATTTATCACTAGCCACAATCACATTCCCCTTCTCATCAAAATATTCCAGGCCTGAACTCTGGAAGAGACTCCCCTTTTAGATCAGAAACGGTACAGGATTCCAAAAATCCAGCTTTCAACTCATGTTCCTTAATAGAACAAAATAATCACACCAAGTCCAGCCCTAAATGCAAGTACAAAACATATTCTCAATCACAGGCCACATGGGCTAGAAGACCAGAGAAGAAACAGAAACTTGGGATCAAAACACACATCCCATAAAGACAAACCCAGAAATTGCCACATAGACTGATGTTACCTGAAACTCAATGCCTAGGTATCAGCATAAGAACAAAATTAACAACAGCAAGGACAAGATATCAACAACAGAGCCTAGCTATCCTACTACAGTAGGCTCTGATCTCAACACAGCACAAGCGTAAGAAAAATACCTTTAAAACCACTTTCTGAAGATGACAGAGGTCCTTTAAAAAGAAGTGAAGTACCTAAAGAAATGTTCAACAAGCTTAGTCATCAGATGGCTAAGGATTTTGAGGAGGGGAAGCTGGAAAGGGGATAACATCAGAAATGCAAATCAAAACAACTCTGAGATTCCACCTCATACCAGTCAGAAAGTCTAAAATTGAAAATTCATGTGACAGCAGATCCTGGTGAGGATGTGGAGAAAGAAGAACAATCCTCCACTGTTGGTGGTACAACTACTCTAGAAATCATTTTGGGGGGTCCTCAGAAAATTAGACATATTATTACCAGAATACCCAGCTATACCACTCCTGTGCATATACCCAGAAGATGTTTCAATATATTATAAGGACACATGCTCCACTATATTCATAGCAGCCTTATTTATAATAGCCAGAAGCTGGAAAGAACTCGGATGTCCTTCAACAGAAGAATGGATACAGAAAATGTGGTACATTTACATAATGGAGTACTATGCAGCTACAAAAACAGTGAACTCATGAAATTCTTAGGCAAATGGATGGCACTAGAAAATTTCAGCCTGAGTGAGGTAACCAATTCACAAAAGAACACACATGATATGTGAAGTGCACAGACAGCTTGCGTCTGCACTCTCCTGCAGAAGTCCCCCTTCCTCCTAGGATCTCTCCCACAGCAAAGTTAGTGAGGTTTGCTTCTATGGCTTGCCTCTGCATTGTCCCTCAGAAGCCCTGCTCCCCCTACCTCCTTGCAGCAAACACAGGGTTTCTTTCCACTTCCCTGGCCACTCCCTCTGAGAGAACTCAAAGAGCTTGGCTGCCAGCCCATATAAGTCAAATGACAAAAACTCCTGGGTGGCACCAAGGCCAGCAATCTCCTAGATAACCAGGTGCAATTGGTACCTATCCTTGAAGAAAGGAGATTAGTGTCCCACATGTAAATCATAGAAGTTAATGGTTATTAAAAGAGGTAATCAGAGGTCACAGACAGTTATGCCTGTCCATATAACTAGTTTCTGATAGCCCCACGAAAGACAATCTTTAATCTCCCACTCAGGCTCACAGTTCTGCCCTACCAAATGGTATCATGTCTGAGTTATGACTTACCTAATCCACCTCCCCTTCCCTTTACCCTAAGTATTCAAAGAATTTATAGCTGCTCTGTATATAAGTGTTAAAGCACTCACGCCAGAGGTCGCACACCAAGCCTACACCTTAGGAGATTTTCAATCTAAGTCAAGACTAGAAATAAAAGAACTCTTTTACAAATTTCATTGGCCTTCACAACTTTTGAGCTCTTCTGAGTTTCCTTTGGAATTGTGGCATAACAGTATGCACTCACTGATAAGTGGATATTTGCCCAAATGCTTCAAATACTCAAGATACAATTCACAGACTACATGAAGCTCAAGAAGGAACAACAAAGTGTGGGTGCTTCAGTCTTTCTTCAAAGGGGAATAAAATACTCACAGGAGCAAATATAGACATAAAGTGTAGAGCAAAGACTGAGGAAAGGCAATCCAGAGACTGTCCCACCTGGGGATTCATCCCATATATAATTACTAAACCCAGACACTATTGTGGATGCCAAGAAGTGCATGCTGAAAGGAGCCTGATAATGGCTGTCTCCTGAGAGGCCCTGCCAGAGCCTGACAAATACTGAGGCAGATGCTGAGCATGAGGTCCCAAATATAGGAGTTAGAGAAAGGACTAAAGAAGTTGAAGGGGTCTGAACCCATAGGAAGAACAACAATATCAACCAACCAGAACCCCCAGAGCTCCCAGGGACTAAGTCATCAACCAATGAGTAGACATGGCTCCAGCTGCATATGTAGCAGGGGATGATCTTGTCAGGCATCTTTTGAGGAGAGGTCTTGGTTCTATGAATGTTCGATAGATGCCCCAGTGTAGGGGGACAGAGGGTGGAGAGGTTGGAATGGGTGACTGGGTGGAAGAACACCCTCATAGAAGCAGAGGGAGGGAGAATGTGATAGGGTATTTCTGGGAGGAAAGGAGACCTGGAAAAGGGATAACATTTAAAATGTAAATAAAGAGAAATTCCAATTTAAAAAAAGTGAAGTAATCCCTTAAAGAAATCAAGCAAGAGAAAACAAATCAACAAACAAAAGAATTAAAGGAAATTATTAAATTCCTTAAAGAAAGGCAAGAAAGCAAAGAAAACACAGGTAAAGGAAACAAAAACAAAATCAATTTAAGATCTGAAAATATAAATATAAGCATCAAAGAAAACATAAACCAAGGGAATTCTACAAATCAAACTTTGGGTAGGCAAACAGAAAGCACAGACAAAATATTATGTAACACAATGAAAGCAGTACTAAGAGGAAAGTACATAGCACTTAACTGTTTAAATAAAGAAATTACATAGATCTTGTATCAGCATGTATGCCAACATAAATTAAATGGACAAAAACTCAAATCAGTTCTACTAAAATCAGGAACAAAATAAGGTTGTCTACTTTCTCCATGTCATTTCAATATAGGTCTTGAAGTTCTAGCAAGAGCAATAAGAGATCTGAGGAGATCAAGGGAATATAAATTGGAAAAAAAAAAGTCAAAGTAACATTTTCTCATAATATGAAAATAAAACTAAGTGAATGCAAAAATTCAACTAGCAAACTCCTACAGCTGAAAAATACCTTCGTTGAAGTAGCTGGGCACAAGATTACCTTAAAAAAATTAGTAGCCCTTCTATATACAAAAGAAAAATTTCTGAAAAATAAATCAAGAAAACAGTACTCTTCTCAATACATATAAATAATATAAAGTATCTTGGAATAACTATAAAAAAGCAAGGTAAAAATATGTACATCAATAACTCCAAGTTTTTGAAGGAAAAATTGAGGAAAGTATCAGAAGATAGAAAGATCTTCCAGGTTCAGTAGTATAGTAAAAATGACCAGCTACCAAAAGCAATCTATAGATTCAAGGAAATCCCCATCGAAATTCTACTAAAATTTGTTGCAGAACTTGAAAGAACAATACTCAATTTTATATGGAAAAACAACAACCCAGGATATCTAAAGCAAACTCTTATAATAAAAGAAATTCCAGAGATATCACCCTCCCCGATTTCAAGATATACTACAGAGCTTCAATAAAAAAAAGTGCATAGTATTGACATAAAAAAAAAAAAAACAACCAGACATATTGATTAATGGAATTGACTCACAGACCTAGAAATAAATTAACACCTGATTTTTCATAAAGAAGCCAGAAATACAGTTTAAAAATAAAAGCATCTCTAACATTTTTGCTGGCCTAACTGTATGTCTTCTTGAAGAAGAATTCAGAAAGATCCATATCTATCACCATGCACAAAACACAATTCCAAGCAGATAAAAGATGTCAACATTAAAACCACACAAACTGAACCTGATAGAAAAGAAAGTAGGGAATAGCATTGAGTACATTTGCACAGGAATATGGCAAAGAAACTTAAAAGTTCTAAAATATGTCCTCATTACAGGAGGGCCAAATTGCTTGAGTTAGAAAATTTTTTCTTATGTCGAGTTAATGCAAGTTCAGAGCAGCCTCAGAGAAGTTGGTGCGAAATCTTCGCAAACTGTGACTAGGGAAGTTCTAAGAACCTCCCCCCTCCTTACCTTCAGGAGGGAATTCCTTTTAGCTTTGAGAGCACCTTTGCAGATGTTGTTCTAAATAAAGTTTAACTTCTAAGTTGATAAAAAATGTCAATCAGACCGTAGAATTTATAAAGGCATTACAATCTGGCTTGCCTACTTTATATACAGTTATTATAGATTTAAAAGTTTGGTTTTTTCCCTTCGGATCCTAATAATTATAAAGGATTTTGCTTCTAGTGAACTGGTGATCACTGGAAAATTTTGCCTCTAGGTATGGCTAACATGGCTTTACACTAAATAAAAAATTTTTATTGTCTGTTTCAATACAAGAAGCTAAGAGTTTAAATCTTTCAGTGTATATTGTTTCCTAAGTGGAAAGTATTTTATTAGCTAATACCTCTCAAGGGCGAGGCCGAGGTGGCGTTCACCTCAAAGCACATTTTCAGCATCCTATTAAAACTACTGTGGTGCTAATAAAGAATTGTAAGGTATATTCGGGTATTTTAGAAAACCTATAACAAAAATTGTGTCTTAGGAACCTGACAAAGTGTCTGTTCCTTGTTCCAAACAGCAATTCATTTGGTTATTACAGAATATTAATAATTGATCTATTGCATACCATCATTTTAAATAAAATTGACAATCAATATCCCAAAGATAAGCTAAAAATTGATTTTATGCATGCTTTTATATTTTCTATAAATTTATGCATGCATGCATCCCAATTATTGTGTTTAAAAATGACCCCTCTATGGGAAATAAGTAGATGTGAATTAGATCACAGGCTTATTCTTTTGAGCTTCCCCCTGCTTCAGCACAGATAATTAAGTTGTGTGCTGTGGATGGTGTTTTAAATGCTGAACAATCAAACCTTAATTTGTATATTAATAGTCAATATTATATCTCAGAACTCACAATTGCTTAAGATTGTTCATCCATCAGATGCTATCAATTCTCAAATTTGCAATTGCTTATGCATATACAACTCATAAGTAAAAATGCTGGATTTATATCTCAGGCAGTCTATAGGTCCTACATATAGATGGATTGGTTATATAATCTCATTCTTTATTTAATCAAAACAGTAATGGCTTAAAATAGTATTTTGGTATTCTTAGAAAATATGCATCTCAAATTGTGAAACAGTTGTTCTTGGTGTCCACAGATTCTATCTGTTTCCACATAATACTGTTAATTCTTGAGGACTTATACTTAATAAAATTGCTGCAAATGAATGCTCTCATTTCTGAATAAATTATACACATGTGACTATTAATAACTTTTCAAGCTTTCTAGTTACAACCGTTCTTTAAGAGAAATAATTGAAAGTGCAATTAGTCAGTGCCCATGTTACATTAATACTGACTATAACAGTCAAGTATTTGAGATGTTTTGTCAACAAATTATTAATTCTCAAGGACAAGGTATTGTGGAACTTTAAAACTAGCTTCTTAAAAGACAAAGAAGGGGGAAATTATATCCCTGTGCACATTAATTAATATATCCCAGTGCACATTATTTAAATCATACTTTTATTTTAGAATTTTGAAATTTGGATGTCAAAGAATTTAATAAATGCCTTATAGTATCTTAAAAGGATCTACTTATTGGCATATGGCTTGATCCTGAACAGCTACCTTATTAGGAAAGGGAAAAGCATAGTTTTTCTTCACAGAACCCTGCAGAAACATGATGTCCAATTCGTGTGACAAAACAGGTAAGTTTGCTCAGTGCCCTGACTTTAGTGACAAGGAAGCTAAATTGGGTACATGTTTTCGACCCATCCTTGCTTGCCATTTTTCTAGTTTGGACAAGTGTAGCTGCCTTGGTTCAAGCTTTTAACCTTATGCTAAAAAGAACATCAGAGACTGTGTAATCTGACTTAGAAAGATTAGTGATTCTTCTCTTTCCCTCATGTGACTGGTTATTCTAACTCAATCTTGGACTGGTCTAGTAATAATTCCAGTATTAGAGTATCCCAGGGAAGATAGCAAATATTCTTAATTACTTAACAAAATTAAATTAGAACACAGCCTCCTCTCCCAGAAAGATTGCAGCCTTTCTGTGATTCTCAAGGTCACCTCCCCCATATGGGGAGCTCTAAGTCTAAGCTTGATGTTTGCTAATTTGCAATTGAATGGAGTAACTGGACTTCCCCAAAAGAAGCTTTTGTACTATTGCCTTTCACTGCCTGGACTTTGTTTTTCAAGCAGGTCAGTCAATGCCCTTCAGCTTGACTGCAGCAGGCATATATCCTGCCTCCAAGAGAGCAGGTGGCAGTTACAAATATTCATTCAAGAAGCATTCTAGTACATATTGTGGCTTTTGGTCTGATTTGGTATTAAGGTTTGCTGTGAGGGCCAAACAGTCTAGATGGGCACCCAGATCTTGGAATCATATCAATCTAGACAGAAGTACATGCCAAGAGGCCATGGTTTATTAATAGTACACCACAGAGCCATGTAAAGAATTAGAGGCAAAGGTTAATGTCTTAGAAGTAGTAGTCTTAACAATAGGGCAGGACATAGCATACATTAAGGCCAGAAAGGCAGAAATTTCAGATATTAGCAATAGTCACTTGGACATTTGGAACATGGATGAATTGGCCAGAGATTTAAAGATAACCTAAGTTCATTGAATCCCCTGGATTGGGTTCAATATATTATACCACTTGCTATTATTATTGGCACTATTTTATTAGTAAATCATTGTGTTTCCACTCATCTTTAGAGCACTTCAGAGATCTATAGCTACAATGAGGCGGGACATTCCGGAACTTCTGCAAAAATATAAGAATGGGGGAATGCTATGCACACTTCAGTGAAGTTTGCTTGGCAGGCTGAGAGGCCTGGGAGCACTCAAGAGGCAAAGAGTTTCATGGAAACTCACCTCCTGGAACTTTGGCATTCTCATAACCCGTACATTCTTACCCTATCCCCCATTAGTCTGGTGTATGGATCCACATGCTTTCTTTTAGTATTATCTTAGTATAAGTGCCTTTTAAGATTGAATTCTGATATAGTTAAACCTTTGCCAGTGTTCCAACATCCTAGAAAGTTCTTGAAGCCAAAACTTGGAATTCAGTAGGAATTCAGTAAGGAAGTTACCTATTCAGTAACTAATTAAGCATCACAAAAGATGGAGCCAGCAGCTCAGGACTGGTCTGCAGAGTGTTTACTAGAACAGTAAAGACAGTCTTAACCAGACAAGGGTTTACCATGAGAAAAGTTAGGGAATCCCACTGAGAAAGGTTTCTTCACTAGGCCCAAAGAAATCAGCCAGAAATTATGGAGCATGGATAGATTTTATGCCTCAGTCTAGCTTTTTTTTTAATATTAATAAGGAGAGGAGATGTAGCCTCCAACAAGCCTGAAGCAGGCTAAGCCAGACCTTGACTTTGTTGCCACTAAGGAGATTACTTAGGGTGTAGCCTGCCTCCCTGGATCACCCTTATGTTCAGCCACTGCCACTGCTGCTACCTGCTGGGAGTTGGCCTAGCCTTTCCAAAGTCTACATCTGATCCTACACTTGGTCACCTGTAGCTGGGCTCCAATGATGATTTGGTGGGAATGGGCTTCCCCACTCCTTTATAAAGCATGTCCGCCATTAAATATTTGAGCCTTGATCAGAATACTGTCTTGGTTCTATCTCTCTCTCTCCGCCTAGTTTCCCTCTTCTTTTTCAGCTCCAGGCTGCCTCCAAGGCTTGAACCCAGACATCAGAGCCACAGGCCAGCCCCAACATCAAACAGAAAAGTGAAAGTTCAGGATTTAAGATAGACAAATAATAAATGGGACCTCATGAAACTGAAAAGCTACCGTAAAGCAAAGGACACTCTCAATTGTATATATATATATATAAAGTAGATTATAGGAGGGGACATTTTTTCACTAATGCCACATCCATTAAGTGGGTACACACAAAATATGTAAGGAACTGAAGAAACTAGACATCATTGAACCAAATAACCCAATTGAAAAATATAATATAGACCTTAAAAACTTCAGAGAAGTAGAGAATTTTTAATACAGGGATCTCAAATGAATGAGAAACATTTAAGGAAATCTTCAATATCCTTAGTCATCAGGGAAATGAAAATCAAATCTACTTTGATATTCCATAATAAAATAGCCAGTGGCTAAGATTAATAATACAAGTAACAGATCAAGTTGGAAAGGATATTGAGCAAAAGGAATTTCTTCTTTGATGATAATGTATATGATAATATACATAGGCAAGCTCAAAAATTCTACCAAGGGACTTCTATAGCGAAAAAATACCTTTGATAAAGTAGCTGGACACAAGATTACTTCAAAAAATTAGTAGCCCTCTTTTATATAAAACAAATTTCTTCATTGCTTATGGTAGTGCAAATTTGTATAACCACTATGAAAATCAATTTGGTAGTTTCTCAGAAAACTGGGAATCAAACTACCTTATGACTCACCTACAGTATTTTTAGGCAAATACTCAAAAGATGCCCCATCATAACAGTAGGACATAAGCTCAGCTATGTTAATAGTGGCTTTATTCATAATAGACAGAAACTGGAAACATATGGGATTTGTGTCAACTGAAGAGTAGATAAAAATATGAATTTTCACACTGTAGAATTACTAAGTTGTTAGAGCAAGATAACATTATGAAAATTTCAGGCAAATGGACAGAGCTAAGAAAAAATTCCTCCTCAGCAAGGCACCCTAGACCTAGAAAGACAAACGCAATGTGTACGCATTTGTTAGTGGATATTAGCTACAACCCACAGATCCAGAGAAAGTAACAAGATCTCTAGAGGGGACATAGAGAACTCCCTTTGAAAGGAGAATAGCATGGATTTGACGGTGGACTGGAAACACTTGGGAATTAGAACAGGAGGATCAGATAGGGGAGATATGAATAGGAAGAGGGAGAATGTCAGGAGATGATTAGAATAGGGAGAGATTTCAGGGACAATGTAGAAATATAGTACATTAAAATTTTGTGAAACCTATGAGTGACCATAGCAAGAACTGCTACTTATAAAGGACATGGAAGCTGAGCTGGCCATCTTCTTTAAACAGACAAGATTTCCCATGGTGTGACTGGTAAATCATCCCAGCCACAAAACCTTCAACCCACAACCTGTCTGGCATGCTAGACGTGCTGAAACAATGTTAGCTCAGTGCTTGTGGGAGTGGCCAACTAATGATGGATCTAACTTGAGGCTCATGTCATGAAATAGAACCCAACCCCAACACAGGAAGACCTACAGTCCTAGAGTATAAAATAAAATGCTGACACACACACACACACACACACACACACACACACACACACACACACACAATCAGTAAAATGAATCCAAGTGATATTCTACTATACAGATAGATCTCTGCCTAACTCATTTGTCTTCAGAAGGGCTTCCTCTAATGGCTGATGAAAGCATACTCAGAAACTCATATTCAATCACTAGTTGTAACTCTGGGAACCCCACAAATGAGGGGGAGGAAGGATAGTAGGAGCCAGAAGGACAGACAACACAGACCCCAGAATAAATTAAGCAGGGCACATAGGGGCTTCCAGAGACTGAAACACCAGCTATGGAGCTTGCAAGGTTCTTTGCTTGGTGCTCCACACACATGCTGTGTTTGTTTGGTTTTAGGTTTTTATAGAACTCCTATAAATGGGAGTGGAGGATTTTTCTAATTTTTCTGCCTGATCTTGGGGTCCCTCTCCTCCTACTGAGTTACCTACGTCAGCAGTCACATAAACATTTGTGACTAGCTGTATTGTATCTTGTTCTGGATTGTTCAGTTGAACCTGAGGGTCATTTAAAAAGTAGAATGAAATTGTAAGGGGACTGTAGACATAGAAGATCTCCTCATAACATTCGTGGAGATCTCTATTATGGTAAAACTTCATAGATCCATGCTGGTTTATTTTTTTTATATATTTTTATTAGATATTTTCTTCATTTACATTTCAAATGCTATCCTGAAAGTCCTCTATACCCTCCCCTGCCCTACTCCCCAACCCACCCACTCCTGCTTCCTGACCCTGGCACTTCCCTCTACTGGAACATGATCTTCGAAAGACCAAGGGCCTCTCCTCTCATTGATGGCTGACTAGGCCATCCTCTGCTACATAGGCAACTAGAGACACAGCTCTGGGTGGTGCTGGTTAATAAATCAAAACAACCTTGAGATTCCACCTCACACCAGTCAGAATGGCTAAGATCAAAAATTCAGGTGACAGTAGATGCTGGCCAGCGTGTGGAGGAAGAGGAATACTCCTCCATTGTTTGTGGGATTGCAAGCTGGTACAACCACTCTGGAAATCAGTCTGGAGTTTCCTCAAAAAATTGGTTTAGTTTGAAGATGAAAAAGAAGAAGGAGGAGGAGGAGGAGGAAAAGGAAGAGGAGGAGGAGGAGGAGGAGGAGGAGGAGGAGAAGAAGGAGAGGGAGAGGGAGAGGGAGAGGGAGAGGGAGAGGGAGAGGGAGAGGGAGAGGGAGAGGGAGAGGGAGAGGGAGAGGGAGAGGGAGAGGGAGAGGGAGAGGGAGAGGGAGAGGGAGAGGAAGACGACAAGGACGACGACGAAGAAGAAGAGGAAGAAGAAGAAGAAGAAGAAATGGTACCTTTCTGTTCAGTCATAGTTGAGGCAATCTTTCCAATACTGAACATCATATTTGGTTATACCCTTAAGCTGCGAATTGTTGAGAAAAATATTTATTATGTAAGTTATTGTTGTCCCCATTGTTCCCTTACTTAATCATTCCATAACTCAGCAGTTTATTTTAAAAGTATTCAACTATGTTTTTTGTTTTTATTTTGTTTTGCTTTTGTTTTTTGTTTTTTGTTTTTTGTTTTTTTTTTTTTTTTTTTTTTTTTTTTTTTTTTTTTTTTTTTTTTTTGTTGTTGTTGTTGGTTTGTTTGTTTGGTTGGTTGGTTTGGTTTGGTTTGGTTTTTTGGTTTTTTCGAGACAGGGTTTCTCTGTATAGCCCTGGCTGTCCTGGAACTCTTTTGTAGACCAGGCTGGCTTCAAACTCAGAAATCCACCTGCCTTTGCTTCCCAAGAGCTGGGATTAAAGGTGTGTGCCACTGCCACCCGGCTCAACTATTTTATATATAAGATAAGGAATAATAAAGCATTATTGTTTGTTATTGTTGCAAAAGTAGCACCATAAAATAAAATACTATTTCTTCTGAATACTTGGCATGCTGTTTGATTTGGATTTAGATTACATTATATTTTTTCTTTCATTACTCATTTCTTTAACATTTTTAATTTATTTCTCTGTGTTCAAGTCCTATCGATTTGCCCTTACATATGTTTCAGAAACTTTCTAAATGTGTAAAAGTAATTCAATAAATGTACTCAACACCATTACCCACCTAGACAAGCCAGGCCAACCAAAGCATAAAAAGATAAAAATGGAAGAAAGAATTGATGATTTGGTAGAAATCTTCTTTTTGTAATTTTTATTAATGAAGAAAACTCAACCAGTGTTAAAATATTCTGGTAAATGGAATTAGTAGTGTATACATATTTTTAAAATATCCTACAATGTATTTTGCTAGTGTGTACATTTATCAACTCTATACTAAATGTTAAAACCTAAAGATGCTTAAATTGTAAAGGAAGATGTGCCCAGAGTGTATGCAAACATTACCTGTGAAGATTATCTACTAACCAATTGTGGTTCTTACTGATGATGTCTGTCTTTGCAGAGATAGCCACTAGGAAGGCTTGGTTACACACATTAAAACCTAAACAAGAAAAAAAAAAACCTAAACAAGAAAATACTAAATTATTAAAACAACAATCAAAAAATGCAAGCATGTTTCTTTATTCAAAGTGTACATTAATTTTGTATTTTCTTAATAAAATAGAATAAATTACAATAAGTATAAACAATAATACTCATATCAGAGTTGGACAACACAAACAGAAGGGAAACTCCCAAAGAGAAGGTACAAGACTCAGAGAATCACTGCTTTGAACACTCACAAATCCCATAAATACACGAGAGTGAAGCTATAACATATATAAGGAAAAAAAAAACTCTACCTATATTTACACTTGAGGCGTCTTTTCTGATACTGAACATCACATCTGGTTACACCTTAAAGTATATATATATATATATATATATATTCCTCTAAGGCCTGTGAATTCTGCTTACTCCCTGTGAAGTCACATGAGCTTTGTTCATATTGATATAGAAAGCCTGATAGCTTAGTGTACCCCATTGCCTCTGCCTCTTATACTCCTGCTCCTCTTTCACAGTGTTCTCTGAGCACAGAGGAGAGCGATTTGATGGAGACATACCATTTAGGTCTGAGGGTTGCAGTGTTTCTAACTCTGTAAGGAATTTTTGGGTGTGTATCTGCATACTCGTTCCCATCTGCTGCAGGAAGAAGCTTCACCGTTCATGACTGAGCCTGAGCTAGACACTGTTCTATGAGTATATCACAGTTTCATCAGAGTCATTTTATTGTTACATGTTTTTTTAGAACAGTAGTATTTGTCTTTAACTCTGATTTCTTGATTAATCTAATTTCTATCTCCTGGTCACTGATGCAATATTGGCTAGAGTCCCATCTCATGGAGTGGACCTTAAGTCAAAATAGATGCTAGTTGTTTACTACCACAAATTTGTGCCAACATTTTTCTAATATATCTTGCAGGATATACATCATTGTAAATCAAGACTTTGTGGCTGAGTTGGTGTTTATATTTCTTCTTTGGGAGCTTATGGGATACCTTCAGGTAAGAACATAAGGGTGAAGTCTTTCTGTAAGCACCAGTTCAACTTTCTTATGTTTAATGAGTTGTGTTTGGTGTTCTCTTCAGCAACGGGACTCTCTGTAACTTTGTGGAAAGCAATTGACAGTCTAGGCAATAGCCTGAGTTGTTTGGGAATTACCATGGTACCTCTTCATCCCAAAACTCAATTAGATGTAACCAAGTCTTGCTACTGGAAATTTCATTTGGTGACAAGAGATGGCAGTTGGGATTCTGTCTCACCATTATTTGGTGATTTTGTTTCCATATTCTTCATATATCTATAGATTGTAGGATGCTTCTATTATTTTAGGTTTTTATTTCACCCCACAAATGTCCCTTAATATTGCTGTCTCTATCCATATTCCCACTGCTTTCACTGAGTCTCCTCCTATTCCAGCTCCATCGATCCATATCTATTCTACTCCCTTTCCTAATGAGATTTTAAAAATCACATAGTTTAATCATTACTTTATATTACATGTTCTCAACCTACAGCTATTGATTAATTTGAGGACATTTTTCTTTTACCTTCTTAATTCAAATACACAATGACACATACTGACAAATTCATCTTCTCAGCTCTTTTTTTATTTTTAATTAGGTATTTTCCTCGTTTACATTTTCAATGCTATCCCAAAGGTCCCCCCTATGCATCTACTTACATAGAGTGACAAGATGAAGGTTCTAAAAAAAGTAAAGGCACACACATATGTATGCATCAAGCATACCACAAATATCCACACAATCCCTGACCCTTGCCTTCCTCCAGTTTTCCCATTCTTGATATCCCCTGAGGTGACTTCCATCACACCCTCCTAAAGTGAATCAGGGCCTCCCTCTGTGATTCTCACACTGTCAGTGGATTGGTGGACTTCCAGGCACTAAAAGGAGGGATGCCAGTACAGTCTATATGAAGAGTTTCTATTTTGAATAGAATGTTGCCTATATGCTTCTCTACTCCCTTAGTTTAAAGGGTTCCCCTAACATTTATTTTGTTCTTTAAGTTAAGTTGTGTTTCAGAAGTAAATTCAATGCTGATGTTAAGTAAAACCATTCTGAAGAGAAAGGTAGTATTGTCTTTGAAGGGTGGGCCTAAGTGTCCATTGAGTTTCTAAAGGCATGTGATAAATAGAAATGTTGTTTGGATTGAATGTATTGTTTAAGAAGGTTTTTACAGCTTAAATAACACAAATTGGCCACAGGTGTATAATTAAAACCCCAGGCACTTAGTTATTTGGTATTTTCATTATTCCAATGCCAAGTTTAAATTTTGGGAGATATAAACTCCTTCAGCATATTGGAATTAGCTGTGCTTTGGTCTTCTGTAATAGCCTTTAATTTTCTGTTTACTCGAATCATTTGGACCTATGAAATTAGTAGCTTTGCTTACCTGGAAGGCTTTTTAACTATTAGGAAAGTATTAACAATAAAAGAACTTTCTGTTTTATAAGAAAGGCGTCTTTCTAGAATGGATTTCCTCAACAATCATTTGATTTTCCTATATTTATAGTGACATCCTTCAAATTGCTAACTTAAATAGCACCGTTGTTAAAATTTATTCAAAGAGCATGTTATTATTTTGTAAATACTTGCCTTTTGACTTGTGACTTTAGTTCTTTGGGTGTAATTGCGAATACATCTGACTGGATTGTAAATGATTTCAGAATTGTTTGCACTTCTAGTTACCTAACAGGATTGAGTTATTTTTCTTAGGTTGTTCTATGAAACAAACATATATATAATGATGGTACTTACTTAACAACATTTGGCTGTCAGAAAACTGTAGATATGGAGAACAACCAACGGTTTCCTCTTGATATCAAAAGCTTGCAATCAGAGAGCAGAAGCTATTTCAAGAAGGACCTAGAGAGCTTTGAAAGTGTAATATACTTTCTCCTTGTTCTAAAATGTCACCATTTCCTAGCCAAACGACTTATATGATACTCTTCTGGGTGGGTATTTGATTAGGTTACTTCTGAATGGTTATAGTTCTGTAATTTGTTCCCTGATGAATAATAAATATTTCAACTTGCATACAATTTGGGTCTGTAGATAGATTCATGTGAGAATGCTGTTACAGTTTCTCCTTTATGTATCTAATCTTATATGTCACATGGAATTTATATTCTATGTAATGAGAAAGAAAATTTAAAATAAAAACCAGGAAGAAGAAAAGATTCAGGAATATGGAAAGATAATGAGTAAAGAAAGAAGAAAATGGAGTGAGGGGGGAAGAGAGGAGGAAAGTAAAAGAAGTGTAATAGAGGGAGGGAAGGAGAAATGGAGAGAAAGAGTAACAATTGGAACAAGAAAGGAAGGAAGATAGGAAAAATAGGAGCAATAGAAAAAAAGCATGTTTTATTTCCTGATTTCATTCCATTTCATGAATTTAATTGTATTGATTTACAATGTCGATTCACACTGAAGCACTACGTTTCAGTAAGCATCACTAGAAGAAAACAAACAATGAAGAGGACAGAACTGTGAATTCATAATTATTCACTTATGGCACACCCAAATCAACACCATTTAAGTGATCGTCTTTTAACAGAAAACATGAATCTTTCTTTCCTGACATCAGATATTTCTAACTATTTTCTAAGAAATGTTTATAGCCTTATATTCCCTCATCTGTAAGCTAATGGTTCATACAGATTTGAGTCTAGACTTGACAGGCAAGATACACTCATGAAAAGCAGAGCATAGGAATTTGTGAGGGTGAGTCTACTGAGTACTCAGAGTAATAGTGAATACTATGTCTGAAACGGCCATCATGTACAGTGAAGCAAGACTTCCAGTGGTGAAACTGGGTTGCTTTCAATCAAGTTGTTGGCAAAGGGATTCTGTGGAGATCCCTAAATGTCCTAGATTGATGCTAAGAAAGAAAGTCATTCTCTGGAAGCAGACAGTAGGACCCCACTGCCAAGAAAACCATCCACACAACTTACTGAACTAAGAAAGGTCAAGATGGTGTGCCTGTGTGCCTTTAACCCTATAGTCTAGTCTCTTTCACATGAGAATGTGTTCTTCAGGTTAACAAAAGAGAAAAATGGACACCAGCCTTTCCCCAAAGCCTTTTACAATCTGCCCTGCTTGCAAAATATGCTAGTGCAATGGAGGCCCAGAATTTGTGGGAGAAACCAATCAATGTCTGGCTTAACGTGAGCCCCAAGCCAAGAAAGGAAGCCCATCCCTGACACTCTGAATGACCAGACTTGGGACAGTGGATAGCCAGACACATTCGGTAGAACAAAAATACCACAAACAAACAATCAAGACAACAAGTAATACTACACAACAAAAACAAAAGAAACAAATAAAAACAATGAAATGATCTCAAAGGATATTCTGCTATACTTATAGATGAGTGCCTTTTCTAGTGGTCATCAGAGAGGCTTTCTTCAGCAGCAAATGGCAGTTGATGCAGGGACTCACAGCCATACATGTAGAGAGACTATAAATTGGAGGTCTCCATTGGGTTCCTCCCCTCAGTGATTGTGGAACCCCACAAAAAATGGGAAGGAACGATTGTAGGAGTCAAAGGGTTTAGAAGCAACCAGGAGTATATGACCCACTAAATAAACTAAGCAGGGATTACATGGCATCTCAGAGACTGAAGGGGTAAGCATGAGACCTCTGTGGACCTGTACCAGGTCATCTGCATATGCGTGTCAGCTATTTGCTTATGATTTTTTGCACTTCTAACAGTGAAAGCAGGTTAGTCTCTGACTTGGTCCTTTTTTTTGGGGTTGCCTTGTCCATCATTGATATGAACATTTTTTGCAATATTTTACTCTATCTTATTTTCTCCTATTTGACTATTGGCTCTTGGATGCCTTCTTCTTCTTCTTCTTCTTCTTCTTCTTCTTCTTCTTCTTCTTCTTCTTCTTCTTCTTCTTCTTCTTCTTCTTCTTTTTTTAAGAGAAAAAATGAGGCATGTATCTGTGGGAAAGAGAAGCTGTGCAGGGAGCTGGGAGAAGCAGGGGAAGAGGAAACTGTGATTAGAATATATTAGATAACACAAGAATTTATTTTCAAAAATTTAAATTGCTTAAAGTCCTATATTATAATAATGTTAGTCAGAAGACCAACAAGGACCAGAGAAATTCCAAAATCCCATCTGAGATGAAGACCTGATGTCTAATGCCTGCTGAGTAAGAGACAGTAAAGGTTTCCAAGTTGGAATTGAAATATAGATTTTGCGGGCTGGAGAGATGGCTCAGCATTAAAGGCTAGGCTCACAACCAAAAATATAAGAGTTCGGTTCCCAGCACCCATGGCTGTCTCTCCAGCCACCAAAAGAGAGGCCCATTGGACTTGCAAACTTTATATGCCCCAGTACAGGGGAGCGCCAGGGCCAAAAAGTGGGAGTGAGTGGGTAGGGGAGTGGGTGGGAGGGTATGGTGGACTTTTGGGATAGCATTGGAAATGTAAATGAGGAAAATACCTAATAAAAAGTATTTTAAAAAAAGAAAGAAATATAGGTTTTGCAAAATCCAGAAGTCAAGTCTAAATACAGGCACTTACAAGAAATGCTAATGAACACAGATGTTTATATGAAATTAACCATACTTACACACATATACACAGACATTATGATTTTGCAAGGGAAAGATAGGGAAGATTTTAGGGTGGAATGAAAGTCGGAGTTATAGAGACACTATGTCCTATATGAAGTTTTTTTTAAAAAAACTTTACATAGTAAAATCTTATCATAGTTTGTATTCACTCATCTTCAGAATAGAGATTCATAGATATTGTGTTTATTTTAATATCTTGCTATGTAGATACAAAAATACTTCGTTCTTTAATTTTGTTAGCAATTAAAGATAGATTTTATCATAAATATCATATCTGTTTTAATGATGACACTGTTTTGTATAAAGTTGTTGTCTTAGTCAGGGTGTCTATTCCTGGACAAAACATCATGACCAAGAAGCAAATTGGGGAGGAAAGGGTTTATTCAGCTTACAATTCTGTATTTGCTGTTCATCACCAAGGAAATCAGGACTGGAACTCAAGCAGGTCAGGAAGCAGGAGCTGATACAGAGGCAATGGAAGGATGTTTTTTATGGGCTTGCTTCCCCTGGCTTGCTCAGCCTGCTCTCTTAGAGAACCCAAGACTACCAGTCCAGAGATGGCCCCACCCACAAGGGGAAAACCTTGATCACTAATTGAGAAAATGCCTTACAGTTGGTTCTCATGGAGGCATTTCCTCAACTGAAGCTCCTTTCTCTGTGATAACTCCAGCTGTGTCAAGTTGACACAAAACTAGCCAGTACAGTTGTACAATTAAAAACTATTAAATAAATAGGAGCTAATTGTAGGATAGAAAGTGGGAGGCAAATTTAGTCTAAACAAAATTATATTTTTAAGAAATTCTCAATACAGGAAAAAAACCAGAAAATAATAAGTATTAATATACTTGAAACCTGAATTTATTTAATATATACAATACCATTAGGTATTATATAACAATGTTTTTTTCACTCAAATTTTCACAACTATATACACACTCACACACACACACACAGTCTATAAAATTTTAGTGAGGTTCATAAGGATCTATGCTATATTATATGGCATAGGCTTGGATATTTATTTGTTACCTAGCTTTATGTAAGGCTACTGTGTGAACACACACTGACAATATCACTTAATGGTGCATTTGTCATGCATAGGAGCTGTAGGGCTACACCACAAGCACCCTGATGGATTGTTTCTATTTCCATCAGCTACACTTAAGATGCCATCTCAGAACATAAATCAGACCAGAAGGGAACAGATACACACATTTGACAGGTGTGGAAAATTCTCAGGATATAATTTTTAAATAAGTACAGATAAAATCATGTCTGTATTGATGTTTGATTGAGCAGGTATTGATTTGGCAGTGTGAGTATGTAGATAAGTATGCAGACTTTTCCATTGTGGCCATTACAATTTAGTCTAAAACTTTCCAGATTACTAATATAAATCTATATATTTTTATAAATACAACTCATGCTGATTTCATAGAAAATCACAGATATCTTTGTAAACTCTGTTAGATTGAAAATGCAAAGTGGAGCAATTCAATAGGAAGGACACCAAACATAGAAAAGGCAAAAACAAGCTGGAGGGATATAAACAAGGTGAGGAACCACATTTACTCTCACACAATAAATGAAGTTAAACTATGACCAAATTTCTTTTATATCTAACTCCTCTGCAAGAAGAAATGTTCAGGAGCCTGGAAAAAATGATAATGTGCATAGATGTGTTAATTCTTCTTATCAATAAACTTTGAATTTCCTTGGATTTTGACAAAATTGAAACATACTATGAGAGGGAAATCCATGAACACATACATAATGTATCAAGTTAAAATGAAAACTGAAGTTGAGTATACTCTTCATGAGAAGGTATGTCATATAGAAGAAATGTCTGCTCAAAACATGAATTTTTCATAGTGTTGGTGACATAATAGCAACATCTGATAATGGAGGATGGTTCCTATATTGTAATCATTTAACCTACTAGGAGAGCTTCCAGTATACTTATGAAGTATGAATTAAATTATTCCTTCCTTGCACTCCTGTGATTCCGATGGTTTCTAGTGGCATTCAGCATTTTCCCAAGCCAGGCCTTCCAAGCTGAGCACACTTTCTGTCAACTCTTTTTTTTTTTTAATTGTATTTTTTTTAAATTAGGTATTTTCCTCGTTTACATTTTCAATGCTATCCCAAAGGTCCCCCATACCCACCCCCCCAATCCCCTACCCACCCACTCCCCCTTTTTGGCCCTGGTGTTCCCCTGTACTGGGGCATATAAAGTTTGCAAGTTCAATGGGCCTCTCTTTGCAGTGATGGCCCGACTAGGCCATCTTTTGATACATATACAGCTAATGACAAGGCTCCGGGGTACTGCTTAGTTCATATTTTTGTTCCACCTATAGGGTTGCAGTTCCCTTTAGTTCTTTGGGTACTTTCTCTAGTTCCTCCATTGGGGGCCCTGTGGTCCATTCAATAGCTGACTGTGAGCATCCACTTCTGTGTTTGCTAGGCCAAGGCATAGTCTCACAAGAGAGAGCTATATCTGGGTCCTTTCAGCAAAATCTTGCTAGTGTATGCAATGGTGTCAGCGTTTGGAAGCTGATTATGGGATGGATCCCTGCATATGGCAATCATTAGATGGTCCATCCTTTCGTCACAGCTCCAAATTTTGTCTCTGTAACTCCTTCTATGGGTGTTTTGTTCCCATTTCAAAGAAAGGGTAAAGTGTCCACACTTTGGTCTTCGTTCTTCTTGAATTTCATGCGTTTGGCAAGTTGTATCTTATATCTTGAGTATCCTAAGTTTCTGGGCTAATATCCACTTATCAGTGAGTACATATTGTGCGAGTTCCTCAACTATATTCTCTTTCCCTTCCATATTCTAACATTTTATTCAAGCAAGTCCTTCTCATCTTTTAGAGTCTAAATGTATGATCAATGAAACATCCTT
Source organism: Mus musculus (assembly GCF_000001635.26). Lineage (NCBI taxonomy): Eukaryota > Metazoa > Chordata > Mammalia > Rodentia > Muridae > Mus > Mus musculus. The sequence goes on along the minus strand of NC_000069.6, from coordinate 46,856,997 downwards.
CTACCAAATCTTATAAATCAGAATCAAATACACACAGTCACAAAAAATATCCTGGAAGTTTCATGATGCTCAAAACTGGTTGACCAAGATATTAAGTAGTTAAGGTGAAAGAATTACATATACAGATACAGATACAGATACAGATACAGATACAGATACAGATACATATACAGATACAGATACAGATACAGATACAGATACATATACATATACATATACAGATACAGATACAGATACAGATACAGATACAGATACAGATACAGATACAGATACAGATACAGATACAGATACAGATACAGATATATAGTATCTATATTGTCTATGACTAAGTGACTTATATTAATACTTAAAATTAATCCAGGGTGACTACTATTTAAGTCTAATGTACCTAATCCTTTTGTTATGCATTGGGTGGGGGCTGAGAACATCCATGTGGAGGCAGGGGGTTGGGGAGGAAATAAGGGATGTGGAAAAGTAGGCGGGTGGATGGGGGGATAAAATATGGAGTGTAAAATTAATTAATTAATTAAAAACATAAAAATTAATAAGTCAATAAAATAAAAGTAGGATATGAATTATACAATCTAGGTTATTCTAAAAACGAGAAGGAAACAGTGCGATATAGCACTACTCTTTCTAAAACATTTAAAACCACTACTCATTTTGTATGTCTATTTGTGAGAATAAATGTGCTACAATACATACAGGCTAATGACAGTGGACACCTTAGAAAGTTCTCATATCACACCATTTCGGGCTGATGGTCTAGATTAGAGTTTTAGGATGAGAAACAAGTATATTTTTTAAAAATCAACCATCATTTCACATGCCCAGTATTTTTTAAATTTAATTATTTTTTTATTCTTGATTCCTTTTTTACAGTCTAGACTTCATCCCCCCTCCCGGTCTCCCCCCTTTCCCCCCCCCCCACCACTCCCCATCCCATACCCCATCCCTCTTTCCTGACCCCTGTCTCGAAGAGGATGTCTCCACCACCCAACCCCCCACTTCCTGGGGCCTCGAGTCTCTAAACAGTTTGTTACATCATCTCTTGCCGAGGCAAGACCAGGCAGTTCTCTGCTGTCTATGTGTGAGGGGCCTCATATCAACTTGGTTGCTTGGTTGGTGGTTCTGTGTCTGAGAGATTTTTAGGTCCAGGTCAGTTGAGACTCCTGGTCTTCCCATGGGGCTACCCTCTTCCTCGACTTCTTCTAGCTCTCACATAATTGAACCACAGTGGTCCCTGACTTCAGTACATTTGTTGGGTGCTAAAATCTGCAAATGACTCTTCAGGCTGCTTATTGGGCCTCTCAGAGGGCAGACATGCTAGGCTCCTGTCTTTAAGCACACCACAGCCTCAGTAACAGCATCAGGGCCCCGGACCTCTCCTTGACCTGGATCCCAATTTGAGCCTGTCCCTGAACCTCCTTTCTCACATGTTCTTTTCCATTTTTGTCCCTGCTGTTCCTTCAGACAGGAACAATTCTGGGTCTGAGCTTTTGACTGTGGGATAGCAACCCCATCCTTCCACGTGTCCTTAGTGGTCAGGGAAATGCAAATTAAAACAACCCTGATGTTCCACCAACATGGCTAATATCAAAACTCAGGTGACAGCAGATGCTGGCAGAATGTGGAAAAAGAGGAACACTCTTCAATTGCTGGTCAGATTGCAAAATGGTACAGCCACTCCAGAAATAAATCTGGAGATTCTTCAGAAAATTGGAAATAGATTAACCTGAAGATTCGGCTATACCACTCTTGGGCATATACCCAAAAATGCCCCACCATGCCACAGGGACACTGGTTCCACTTTGTTCACAGTGGCCTTATTTGTGATAGACAGTAGCTGAAAATAACCCAGATGCCCCACAATGGAATAATGGATAAAGAAAATGTGGTTCATTTGCAAAATGGAGTGACCTTTGATGAAGTGTTCTACAGTGGTGCGGGGATCTTGTAGGGCCCATCATTTGGTTTTTACTGCTATATTTTGCTTTTGGTCTTTTCTTAATAAAAAAAAAAGGTTAATTACTCATTAATATGGTACAAAATGCATGGCAATATTTTACAAAGATTTTATTTTTATTTCTATTTCAGTTAGACTGCGATATCAACTACAGAAATCTGGCCAAATATTATTCAAAATATTTTAATTGTGGTGTTTGGAATGTCAAGCTGTAGATACAGACGAACTTTGTATAAAATTAATCTACTTTATCTGAGGCCCTCATTCAATCTGATGACAGCATGGCTACAGAAACAGTCCTAATTGTATGAGTGCTTAACCATTCTCATCACATGGCCTTCTTTTGAAATCCACTGTCCTTCCTGGCTTTTTAGTAGCACCTGATGTTCACAGGGTTTCCAAGTTGCTATCCCTCCTTTAAGATACTAAGACTTTTATTATATGATTTATAAGTGTAATATGTACTTACTGATCTCTCTCTGTCTCTGTCTCTCTGTCTCTGTCTCTGTCTCTGTCTCTGTCTCTGTCTCTCTGTCTCTCTGTCTCTCTCTCTCTCTCTCTCTGTGTGTGTGTGTGTGTGTGTGTGTGTGTGTGTGTGTGTGTGTGTTGTATGCATGTTCCTATCTTTATGTGTACCTGACTATCCTATTGGCTTGAATGTGTAGGGAACACTAATACATTAATTCTGTCCAGGAAAGAGTAGAAGGACAAGATAGGAAGATATCCAAAAGATGTATAGGAAGATATTCACCCCAAGAACATAGAAGGTTGTCATTTTTGCATTGCAATTTTCTCTGTAGTGAAATAGTCCATGCTGGAAAGAGACTAATATTTAGGAGATAAACAATACTCACAGAGCTTAGAAAGTTCCTGAAACTCACAAATTTCATGAGGTTCCTCCATCAGGTTGTAGAATGAAACACAATTTTTGTATTGCATGCAAAGTATACAAGAAGATTCAGGAATACAGCATTTGTTACTGCCCCTATTGCTAAGGTAGACTTTTTATGCTTCAATTGTTGTTGAATCATCCACATTCCTGTAAGCAATCCTCATTGTTACTCCTCTAAAGAACCCAATAACCTTTATGGCTCACTAAATCAAACTTTTTGGGATAGATTCTTTGGTATTTTGTTGGTGCTCTATATAGAGTGCATACTTATATTTCTTAATTTCCCTAACTATATTTTGACTATACTTAAGTATATCTGATTTCAACTATTTTATGTAACACAATGTAGAAATAATGAATGATGTTTATAAAAATTTTCACCTTATAAAATCCTTCTTATGCATAAAGTCAGATAGAGTAATAGCATGTGACTGTGTATGTGTTAAATCCTTATTTTCTTTTATCACTGTCAATTATTTTATCAATGTACAATTTGATGTGTATTCAAAACTGAAGTGCAAGACTTCCAGAAATGTTTTAATAGAATTTTTACCATCTATAAGTAGAGTAATATTTTTCCCTAAAAGTACTCATGTTACTGACAGAATACCAAAATTGATATTGCTTGAGACAACGTAGTACCTAATCTATGTGTAAATATATCAGTATACAAAATATTATGAGCTAGCATAACATGTAGTAATTAGAAATAAACAAGTACTTTCTTATATTTCTACTATGATTTGTATGATGATATCTCATCCCTCTTAATCTATAGAAGAACCATAGACTGAGATCTTACCTAATTACAAACCAAGAATCATATGTAATTGCTTCTTTGTGTACACAAATTAATTATTAAATAATATAATCATTATTTTTTAAAATCATTTTGTGCATTTAGAGAAATATGGTATCAACTTTATACCCTGTCATTCTTGCTGAGTGTAGTATTTAGTTAGCTATTATGTATGAAGTCGAAATCCTTGCAGTAAATAGAGATCTTTTCATAAAAGCTTTCTGTTTTTCTGGAGTCAGACTGTCTGGTTCTTGCTATCCAATTCATGACCCATGGAGTCTTTCAATAGCAAGAAACAATATTAAGGGTGACAATTTACCACAAAATCTATCATGAATAACAATGACTAAACTAAATGATATCATAGTCAAATGCACAAAATGAGAAGCAGGGCTTTTAATCCCTGTATGATAGGCAGCCATCCTATTATATCTCAAGAATATTCTCCACAAACGTTAACTTAGAGACCTGGTAAGGAGCTTAAATGACAACACTGCAGAAAGTTTATGTTACCTTGGGAGAAAGAATAAGATTTTCAAACTTTCTGATGAAAAAATCCTAATGGGATACAAATGAAAGTCAATAAAGACACATTTGTGATGAACTGGTATTCTGGACTGGGAAGAAATGGTCTTTACTGCTGCCTTGGTGACAAGCTAAGTCATACCCAGCTTAATTCCTCTGCTTGAATGCCATGCTTTTTCAATTATGAGCCAAGCCATTCTTCTTTAATGATCATTACACTCCAGGAGAAAAAAAACCAGGTTGCCAAATTAAAAATTCCAGATGTAGTTGAACACCTGAACACATCAAGGATGAAATGTATGCTAGTTACAATTCCCTTCAACAGAAATTGGAGAGAATATTTGTGGCTGATGTAGATCCCCATGTCACCTACTGCCACACAAAAGTTTTTAACATAGATACACTGAACACTACTTTCTTCTGAAAATGTCATTTCATTTTGTGAGTATTTTAAGCTTTTCTAAGATAACATGTGGTTTAATTGCATAATAAATAATATAATTTTAAACATGTTTTTACATTTGAATATATTTTTGAAAATTATGTACATGAAAGTACAATAAAAATTTGCTTTGAATTTTCTTTAGAGGAAAGATGTCATAATAGCAAGTATTTCCTATGTGTCTTTTACATACTGTTTACATTGTTCTTCTAATTTGGGCTTGAGAAAGGTACTTTGGAGGTGTCTAGGAAACTGAACCTTTGACTGGCTGGGATCTAAGATTTGTTGGTAGATATGCATGCACATCAGGCCTCTCACAGTACAAATCTTTATTATGTGGATGTCCTTAGTACATATGTTTCAAGAAATTTGTGGATTGTCATAGACATATTTTTGTCTTATTCTGATCAGTTTGAGGTTTCTTGGCTCTTTGTTTGCTTGTTTGGTCAGGTTTGCTTGTTTTGTTTTGTGTTTTATAATAACGGAACCATTATCTAAGATAGCCTTTACCTGAAGTGGAGAGAGTAACACTAGGAAATGTAGGGTAGTGCAATTTATAGTACATTCATCACAACAAAACACATATAGCAAAAATCAGTTTTTATTATTTACTGAACCCAAGGAGAAAACCAATGAAAAACCTTACACACCCAGTAAAACTCCCACATATGTACATCAACCAGTGGTGGGTAGGAAAAAAGATTTCCACAGTAGTAGGTTTACATACATAGTGGTTTTTCAAAGGTGTCTGTCTATCCTCCCTTCTCTTCCCAGTCTTCCGATGATCCACCCCACTTAACTTTTCTTGCTTCTTCTTTTTCTATCCCCTTCATTTTGCCTGTATCTTGTCTCCTCAAACTTGAAAGCTCCTGTCCAAGTGGCTCTCTATTGCTTGTTTAATAAATGTTATTTCCTAATTTGTGAAGGATAAATTTGCTGAATATAGAAATGTAGGTTCAAGACACTTAAAAATTGAAATATTTCACTCTCCTGTAAATGAAAAATTCTGGAATAGGAACTGTGATCGATTGAATGATTAAAACTTCAGTGCATGTGGAGTGGTACAATGTTGCAATTCCAATATCTAATTGTAATTTATCTTAGATGATTTTTACTCTACCAAATAGAGTTCCTTGCCTACCTGTGTGTCAGTACTAATACCTCGTACCTAGCAAAAGCTGAACCTAACATGCTGATAAACAGGCTGTAATGAGTAATTGTTTCCATATTAATTATTATCTAAAATCACATTACTGACAACATTCTACAAAACTAGGATTGTCTTCATCATTGTTCATGTTGTGAAAATTGATTTACTAATTTCACAAAGTAGTTGGTTGAATGCTGTAATTATACTTTTATATTTGTTAATATAATTCATATAATCATCCTTTTATTCTTTTTGTGATAGCGAACATTTTTATTATTTAGTATTTTTAGTATCTTCCTTCTAATTTACCAAAAATTAGTTTTATCAAAACATGCCATAAGTTCACAGTTGTTAGAAATGAGAGTTTACATCATTATATGAGAAGAAATGCTTTCAGACTGTAATGTGACTATATGATATATCTCTATCTATCTAATCTATCTATCTATCTATCTATCTATCTATCTATCTATATGTTGGGATATATATACACACACACACACACACACACACACACACATATATATATATATATATATATATATATATATATATATATATATATATGCTTTATGTGAGTGTAAGGAAGAGAGAGAGAGAGAAAGAGAGAGAGTATGAACATGTGCATGCCATAATACTTCTATTAAGATCAAAAGACAGCTTGAAAAAATGGTTTCCATTTTTCTACTATGTTGATTCTGTAGAACTCAGGTTGTCAGTCCTACACACAAACACCATTACCCATCCAACGCTTTGGCTAAGTATGTTTTCTTCTTCTGGGTATTATTGTTATTATATTTGTTAAGACACTAACACTTTCTGCTTGAAACAGTTCTCAACAACAATCTCAGAACTGTGACCCATGCCTCTCATTGTATTGTTTTATGGTTAATTAAAAAAAAACAAATAAACAAATAAACATGGAAATAGGAATGATTTTAACACTTCCCCATGGACTTTACAGTTTTATTCAAGTTATTTGGAAGAGAAGACTCACAGTCTATTAGGCCTGCTTTTAAAATTTAAAGTATAAATTTAAAATGTGTATTCTAAAATTGCATAAAAGTTTTCTTAAAATAAGAAAAACATATTTTATGTAGTACACTGTGACTTGCTTCAGACACACCAAAAGAGGGCATCAGATTGCATTACAGATGGTTGTTAGACACCTGTGGTTACTGGGAATTGAACTTAGGACCTCTGGAAGAATAATCAGTGCTCTTAATCACTGAGCCATCTACAGGACATCAAGTGAATAATTGGGTTGCCATTCCTTAGTCACAATTCTGATCTATAATTTTCCTGTCTGAAACAATTACAGGGATAGAAATGGAGAAGAACCTGAGAAAAAGAAGGTCCAGTGACAAGCCCAAAGTGGGATACAGATCAAGGGGAGATCTCAAGGCCTGACAATATTACTTAGGCTATAGAGCTTTCACAAAAAGGAACCTATCATGACCACACTCTGGAAGGTCCAGCAAGCACCTGAAAGAATCAGATGCAGATATTTGCCCCCAGGCAATGGACAGAAGCTGCTGGCGCCTGTTGCCTGTTGTTGAATTAGGGAAGGCTGAAAGAAGCTGAGGAGAAAGCCAACCCTCTGGAGGACCAGCAGTCTGGATTAATCTGGACCCTGAGACCTTTCAAACACTGGGCCACCAAACAGGCAGCATATACCAGCTGATATGAGGCCCCCAGTACACATAGAGTAGAGGACTTCCAGGTCTGTGTTCATTCAGAGATGATGCACCTAACCCTCAAGAGACTGGAGGACCCAAGGAGTTTAGAAGTTAGGTGGGGTGTGGGGTGAGGGCATCCACGTAGAGATGGGGGGTGGGGAGGAGGTATCAGATGTGGAAGAGTTGGGGGTGAATGAGGATGGGGAAATAAAATATAGGGTGTAAAAAATAAATTAATTAAATAAAAAATAAAAACTTAAAATGACTATTTTCACTAAAATTATGAATTATCTGAATATTGTCAATGACATGAAAATGTGACATTAAATATATTTTGTTATTAAAGATCATCTGAAAGCAGCTGTTTTACTGAAGAAAAACAGACCACTAATTTCATTTGAAATAATGTATTCTCCAGTAAAGAAAATAATAACAATAATTTGACCTAAAAGCACAACATATTTTTTTCCAAAAAAATATGCTTTACACCAATTTGAGTTTTAAAGTAAGGACGGTATAGAATTCTTTGTTCACTTATTTACAGCTTTAATTGAACTGACAGATATGTTGGTAAGGAAAATATGGTAAGTTACATTCAAAATTCAAGATAATGGTAAAGTATATGCCTGGAGTTTTAGAGATATTAAACCACACTGGCTAATCATAGTTTTTAGAAGCATAATGCAGATGAATAATGTAAAAATTGGTTTCCTGTGTGAGATGGGAGAAGGCAGATATATTATGCCAGTGTGAAGATGTATATTTATGGCTTTCATGCTCGACTGTAGCTGCAGTGGTAAGCTGTTAGATTTCAGTTTCATTTGAAAGATAACAGCTGGCAGAGCTGGCCGACTTTAAGCTGCCAATCATTTAGAGAGCTGCATTTGTCTCGATTAAATAAGCACCGGTTATTAGAGCAGGGCCTGACATCCTGGGCAGCCTGTGCTTGTGTACACAAGGGGCCTGAGCTGCGTGGGAAACCTTCCTGGGGACACAGCACAGAGTTCAGAGGCCATTGGTAGAATTCAGACCCACACTGGCCTCACACTATCGAAGAAACTATTTTCAACCAGAAAATATTAATAATTTGAAAATGTCTATATTTGTACGGTTTGCATATTCAAATAATATATGAAATATGCTCACTGTGTTAAAATGATTGCTTTCATATTCTTGAATTTATTTTACTCAATAAAAAGGCAATATTAACGTTAGCTGGGCCCAAAGCAAGTTTCATTCTCAATTTTAATCCAATGAATTTTCCCAATTGATTAAAAATTGTCATTTTATTTTGTGAACTGTATTCTCTGTATGCAAAGAAAAAAATCGGAATATGTGAGTAGCTTATTGACACATGAAGATCATAACGTGGTGAAAAACAATATGTCTACTTCTATGTAAATGAAAAATAATAGCATAATACATTACAACTGTTTTCTTCTATTATATCAATTTCATTTGTATGTTTGGTCTCTGTTACTTAGGCTTCTGAGATACATATTACTTGACAGAGCCTAAAGTGTGTTGACAACATAAGGTGAATACAGAGTCATATTCTTCTGCAATGTAGGTAGCAATCACAATTTTTATTGAAAATATCATATTTTTATGAAACTGGTTATTTACATAAAATTTATAAAGTTCATTTTAAGAACATAACGAGAGGTGTGTCTGACTTATTAAAGTATCTTAGGGGAATAATTTAGAAAAGGGAAGGGAATCTTTCCTCTCCCGTTGCTGCCTATGTTTGAGTTAGAAGTATACAGAAGTACTATAGGCATTTTCTAGTGTCCTCACTGGATAAGAACTAGCATAAATAGGCACACAGAGCATTAAACCACAGTATGTTTGTTAACAGTAGTCAGTGAATGTGGAGGCTAACATATTTTGGCATGCTACTAACACTGTTCAACAATTACAAATCTAAATGCTTTATGAGTCTGATTTAGACTATTTGCATACATACTTCTCAGTAGCTGCTTTCTTTTGTAAGCTTCTTCAGTGCGCTGTTAGGCATTATCAAGGTTTCAATAGAAATTTTTGTTACAGTGTTTTGTCTGCATATATGTATGTACACCAAATGTTGGCCTGGCACCTGTGAAGGCCAAGCCAGAAAAGGGGGTAGAATTTCCCAAAATTGGACTATCAAACAGTTGTGAGCTGCCATGTGTGTAATGTGACCAATATTGGATCCTCTGAAAGAGGAGCAAATACGCTTAATAACCAAATTAGCTCTACTGTCCCTAAATAGGAACATGTCAAACAATTTCACATAATTTTAAAGTCAACGCTGTGAAGATAAACATAATTTGTAAATATTTTTAAATTCATAGGAAAATTTGGATTAAAATATTCAAATTACCTACATTAAAACTTGATTTATTGCACTGTCACTCAACAATCAACCTTTCTAACTTTAACAATAGCAACAACCACCACAACAAACTGAACCCTAAGATATGACTTCTTCTAAAAAATGGGGCTCAGAACTGAACAAAGATTTCTAACCCGAGGAATACCAAATGGCAGAGAAGCACCTGAAAAAATGTTCAACATCTTTAATCGTCAGAGAAATGCAAATCAAAACAACCCTGAGATTCCACCTCACACCAGTCAGAATGGCTAAGATGAAAAATTCAGGTGACAGCAGATGCTGGCGATGATGTGGAGAAAGGGGAACACTCCTCCATTGTTGGTGGGATTGCAAGCTTGTACAACCACTCTGGAAATCAGTCTGGCGGTTCCTCAGAAAATTGGACATAGTACTACCGGAAGATCCAGCAATACCTCTTCTGGGCATATATCCAGAAGATGCCCCAACCGGTAAGAAGGACACATGCTCCACTATGTTCATAGCAGCCTTATTTATAATAGCCAGAAGCTGGAAAGAACCCAGATGCCCCTCAACAGAGGAATGGATACAGAAAATGTGGTACATCTACACAATGGAGTACTACTCAGCTATTAAAAATAATGAATTTATGAAATTCCTAGCCAAATGGATGGACCTGGAGGGCATCATCCTGAGTGAGGTAACTCAATCACAAAGGAACTCTCACAATATGTACTCACTGATAAGTGGCTATTAGCCCAGAAACTTAGGATACCCAAGATATAAGATACAATTTGTTAAACACATTAAACTCAAGAGAACGAAGACTAAAGTGTGGACACTTTGCCCCTTCTTAGAATAGGAAACAAAACACCCATGGAAGGAGTTACAGAGACAAAATTTGGAAGTGTGACGAAAGGATGGACCATCTAGTGTTTGCCATATGCAGGGATCCATCCCATGATCAGCTTCCAAACGCTGACACCATTGCATACACTAGCAAGATTTTGCTGAAAGGACCCAGATATAGCTCTCTCTTATGAGACTATGCCTTGGCCTAGCAAACACAGAAGTGGATGCTCACAGTCAGCTATTGAATGGACCACAGGGCCCCCAATGGAGGAACTAGAGAAAGCACCCAAAGAACTAAAGGGAACTGCAACCCTATAGGTGGAACAAAAATATGAACTAAGCAGTACCCCGGAGCTCTTGTCATTAGCTGTATATGTATCAAAAGATGGCCTAGTCGGGCCATCACTGCAAAGAGAGGCCCATTGGACTTGCAAACTTTATATGCCCCAGTACAGGGGAACACCAGGGCCAAAAAGGGGGAGTGGGTGGGTAGGGGAGTGGGGGTGGGTGGGTATGGGGGATTTTTGGTATAGCATTGGAAGTGTAAATGAGCTAAATACCTAATAAAAAATGGAAAAAAAATAAAGTTAACGCTGTATTGCCACCTATGCTCAAAAATAAATAAATAAATAAATAAATAAATAAATAGATACATAATGTCTCTCCAATCAAACTTTATGATGACTTTGATATAAACTAATTTAGACTTTCATCTCAATTTATAACAGCCCAAAGGAACTGTTGGAACACATTTTAATGAATTTAATTAGAATTTGATATTTTTAATATATATGCATCCTTGGTCATAGTTTTAAAAGCATGATTTAGTATTAAGTAATAAGTTAAAGTTACATTATATGTTATCTATTCAATTGTTATCACATAGTATGATTTAAATATTTTTAATGTAGGTAAATATAAAAATTGTATGTCCTAAAAATAGCTATTTTCACATATCTTAATGCAATTGGAAAATGCAGTAAATATGGTTTCATAAACTGCAATTCTTTAAGTTATAAAGAGAAATTGCATATGGCATGATTGAATATTTTATTTCCTAACACCATGTAACGTCAGTATACTTGGCCAGGGAAAGTGATGACCTCCCACTCACATGCACATCCTATGCATCCGGGCAACGCAGAACTATCAAGAAAAAGGAAACAACTCCTTTTATTTATCAAACCACCATGTATTAAAGCTGGACCCAACAACCATAGAAACAGTAGAAAGCCTACATACAATGTCATGGAAACTCAACAATTCTTCCTCAATGTTCACTGGATTGTCAGGAAAGAAATAAAGAAAGAAATTAAACACTTCCTAGAAATAAACGAAAATGGAGGGGGGGTCAGAGGCAGGGCAATAATGGGAATGTAAATAAAATAATAAAAATTGAAACAAACAAACAAACAACAAGCAGCACTAAGAGGAAAGATTATAGCATTAAGTGCCATCATAAGGAAAGTGGAGAGATCTCAGACTGTTATTTAGAAGCAGACCTGAAAGCTGTAGAACAAAAAGAAGCAAACACATCTAAAAGAAATAGATGGCAGGAAATAATCAAACTCTAGTCTAAAATCAAAAATCACAAACAAAGAGGACAATATAAATAATCATCAAAACCAAGAGCTGGTTATTTGAAAAAATTAAAAAGATAGATAAACCATTATCCAAAATAACTAAAAAAATTTGAAAATCTAAATGAAATGATTGTTTTTATAGATAGATTCCACTTACCAAAGTTAAATGAAGACCAGGTAAACTACTTAAATATTCCTAGATCCCCAAAGTTAATAGCAACAGTTATTAAAAGTTCTATACCCCCTCACCCCCCTAAAAGAAGCCAGGGCCATATGGTCTTAACAGAATTCCACCAGACTTTCAAAGAGCCGCTAATAGCAGTACTTTTGAAATCATTCCACAAAATAGAAACATTGACAAAAACATTCTGTGAGGCAGAACTTTTACAGCTTAGAACACATTTATCTAAGTGGCTAAATACAATATTATCTCAAAAACATCAGTATCCCTCATTTATACAGAAAATAACAGACTGAGAAAAAAATTAGTGAAAAAAATTTCCTTTAAAATATCTACAAATACTATGAAATATCTTGGTGTAACTCTAACTAAGCAAATGAAAGACCTATATGACAAGAACTTCAGATCTATGAAGAAAGAAATTAAGAAAGAAATTAAGGAGATACCAGAAGAAGGGAAGATTTCCCATGCTCATGGAACTATAGGATTGATATAGTACAAATGGCCATCTTACCAAAAGCAATCTACAAATTCAGTGTAATTCCAATCAAAATTTTAACAAGATTTTTCACAAACTTGAAACAGCAGTTTTCTGTTTTATGAGGATAAAGAAAAACCCATGATAGCTAAAACAATCCTGTACTATAATAGAACTTCTGGAAGTATATCCATTCCCCATTTCAAGTTGTACTACAGAACATTAGTAATTTAAAATGTTTTCATGGTGTTGGTACACAACAGATAGGTTAATCAGTGAATTCAAATCAAAGATCAAAAAAATAAGCCATACCTCCACAACACTTGATTTTTGACAAAAAGGCCAAAACCATACAATGGAAACCAAGCACTTTCTAATTGCTGAGAAGCACTTACAGAAATGTTCAACATGCTTAGTCATTATGAAAATACAAATCAAAATGACTCTGGGATTCCATCTCACTCCAGTCAGAATGGTTAAAATAAAAAACTCATGGATCAGTCCATGCTGTTTAGGTTGATAAAGTGAAAACTTGGTAGTAGTGCAAACTTGTAAAATCACTGTGGAAATCAGTCTGTTGGTTTCTCAAAATAATTGATAATAGTTCTACCTCAAGACTACTCTGGAAATACACACACACACACACACACACACACACACACACACAGAGGCACACACACACACACACACACACACACACACACAAATGCTCCAACATACCATAAGATCATTTGTTCAACTATGTTTATACCAGTTTAATTCATAACAGCCAGAAACTAGAAACATCCTAAATGTTCCTCAATCAAAGAATGGATAAAGAAAATGTGGTACATTTGTCCAATGGAATGTTACCCAGCTCTTAAAAACAAGGACATCATAAAATGTGCAGGCAAATGGGTAAAGTTAGAAAATATCTTCCCAAATTAAGTAAACCAGACCCAGAAAGATGTATTCACTTATAAGTGGATATTAACCACAAAATACAGGATAAACTGGCTGCAATCGATTGACCTGAGGATGCTAAGTAACAAAAAAGGCCCAAGGGAAGATGCCTAAATCTCTATCAGAAGGGAAAATAAAATAAGATATTTGATATCGATGAAGGGAAGAAACTGACTGAGAGAGTGGTAAGGGGGAGGGGGGAGAACAAGGGTATGCATGGGGTGAGGGAAGGCTGAGAGAGAGAAGGTAAATCTGTGTGTGGGGGTTAGCATGTCTGGAATGGGGGACACTGTGGGAGTTTATAGAGTTTACTCTAGCTGAGACCTCTAGCACCAGGGCATAAAGAGTCTGAAGAAGCTACCTCCTGTAGATAGGCAGAACTTCCAGTGGATGTAGGAGGGGGAACCCACCCACAAAATCTTCAGCCCAAAATTTGTCTTGCTTATAACAGTTTAGAAATAAAGATCAAGCAGAAATCAAGTGAATGTCCAATAATGACTGGCCCAATTTTAGACCAACCAAATGGTGCAGAGCCAACCCATGACACTATTAATGATAGATACTCTCCTATGCTTGTAGACAGGCACTTAGCATAACTGTCTCCTGAGAGGCTTCATTCAGCAGGTGACAGAACAGAGGCAGATATCCACAGCTTAACATTAGATGAAGCTCAGGGAAGTCTAATGGAAGAGGTAAGGAAAAGATTAAGTGATCAGGAAGGATCTTAGATAATACAAGATCTACAGAGTGAAATAGCCTGGCCCCATAGAGTCTGACAGATACTGTACCACCAAACAAAGTGCATGGATGGTGTACTGGCTAGTTTTGTGTCAACTTGAAACAGCTGGAGTTATCACAGAAAAAGGAACTCCAGTTGGGGAAATGCCTCCAGGAGATCCAGCTGCAAGGCATTTTCTCAATTAGTGATCAATCGGGGAGGGCCCCTTGTGGGTGATACCATCTCTGGGCTGGTAGTCTTGGTTCTATAAGAAAGCAGGCTGAGCAAGCCAGTGGAAGCAAGCCAGTAAAGTTCATCCCTCCATGGCCTCTGCATCAGCTCCTGCTCCCTGACCTGCTTGAGTTCCAGTCCTGACATCCTTTGGTGATTAACAGCAATGTGGAAGTGTAAACCAAATAAACCTTTTCCTCCCCAACTTGCTTCTTGGTCATGATCATGATGTTTTTGTCCAGGAATAGAAATCCTGATTAAGAGAGATGGGTTGGACTGAGACACCTTACACAGATATAGCACATATGCTGCTTGTTCTTCATGTTGGTCTTCTAACAGAATAGGGGCTTTCTATGACTTTGTTGCCTGCCTTTGGATGTGTTTCCTATAGTGGGCTGGCTTATCTGACTACAGTTGGAAAGGATAGGCTTAGGCTTGCTGTGACTTGATATACCAGGTAGGTTGATATCCACGGAGAGGGCCTTCCCTTCTCTATGGAAAAGGGAAGGGGGAAATGAGGTGTAAGTTGGGCGTGGGAGGAAAGGATGGAAAGGTCTGAGAGCTGGCAGTGAAGTAAATAAATAAATGAATGAGGAGAAAGTATAAGTTAAAAAATAATTTTCATAGATACTTTAATATATAATATATAATTTTTGAAAACGTGGATAGTTAAAATGGCACTAAGCACAACATTCTCCTGTATGTACTGGTATATTTATTCAGCTACCATTATTTATACCTATATTTTTGTTTGAGTTTCTCCTCAATTATCTATAATTTGATGTTGAAACACATTTTTAATAGATATATTCTGGTATCAAAAGATGTATTTAATTAAAATTGAGACACAAATTCCAATATACTATTCAGAAAATTTCATTAGTTTAGATTCCTAATAATCTAAAGTAATAATAAGATCTTACCCATTAAAATCCCAATTCAAAGGACATTTTACTTTATAATTTATAATCTTTAAAGCAGTATATTTGTATTTGTAGTTGGCTTTATTCTGAAAATTTCGCATCGAGTATGCTATTTGCAATTTATGAATATTGTCAACGTTCTTAAGCAAAAGATCACTGATAAGTGTAATAATGTTGAGATTCCCATCTAAGGCCTCCATCACTGCAACATGTTTAAGAGCTTTTCAACTACAGACACAAACAGTAACAAAGAAATATATTTATGGTTCATGTTTCACAAAATTCCAATTGGTACAGAATTTCTTAATGTAGAAGATAATGAGAGTAATGACATAGGAAATAGGGCAAAGTTTACATCTTTGGCAGTTTCTCAGAAAACTGGGAACAGACCTTCTACCTCAAGACCCAGCTACACTGCTCCTGGGCATAGACCCAAAAGATGTTCTACTCTCCCATTAGGACACTTGCTAAACTATCTTCATAGCAGCTGTATTAGTGATAGACAGAACTGGAAATGGCCCAGATGTCCCTCAACTGAAAAATAAAGCAAAAGTGGTTCGTTTCCACAAACGGATACTACTCAGCCATTAAAAACAAGGACATCATGAATTTCACAGGTAAGTATCATCCTGATGAGATAACCCAGTCCCGAAAGGACATGCATGGTATGTATTCACTTGTAAGTGGATATTAGCCATAAAGTACAGAATGACCCAGTATCATTAGAAGACCCAAAAAAAACTAGAAAGCAAGAAAGGATCAAGGGAGGATGGTTGAATCTTTCTCAGAAGAGTAAACAAAACAAATACCAGAGGTCAATGGAAGGAGGGAACTAGGTGGAAGAAGGGATGGGAACGGGGAGAGAGGGTGGGTATCAGATGGGGAGAGATCGAGAGAGAGAAAGAAGGGAAAATGGAATTGGAGGAAGCAATCTCTAGGAAGTGCCAGAGACCTGAGATGGGTGGAGATCCCAGGAGATATATGGGGGCTACTCTATCTGAGCCTCCCCATGGTAGGGGATATGGATCCAGAACTATCTATTTTCTCTAGACAGGCAGACTGTCAGTGGAGGGAGAATGAAAGTAACCCACCCACAAAACCTTTGACCTAAAGTGTGTCCAGCATGCAAGAAGTACAGTGGAAAAGATTGAACAGAAATGGAAAGTTTGGCTAATCAATGACTGCCCCAAATTGAGGGTCATTCCATGGGCAAGAACCAATCCCTGACACTATTAGTGATACTCTGTTATGCTTGCAGAACGGAATGCAGCATAACTGTCTTCTGAGAGTCTCTGCCCAGCAGACAAGAGGAAGAGATGCAGTGACCAACAACAGCTACAAATTAGATGGAGCTCAAAGAGACTTATGGAACATCTGGGAGGTCTGAGGTAACCAAAGAAGCCAGAGATTCCACAGGAAGACCCACAGAGTCAAATAATTTGCACCCTTGGGAGTTTCTAGGGCCTGAATCAACAAAGCAAAAATATGGACTGGACCCAGATACATATATGTAGCATTTGAGCAGCTTGATCTTCATTCATGTCCCCCAACAACTGTAGCAGGGGCTGTCGCTGAATCTGTTTCCTGCCTGCATGTGACTCCTTTTCACCTAAATGGTCTGCCTTGTGGGGCCTCAGTGGCAGAAGCTATCCTGTAGCTACTTGATGTGTGGGGGAAGAAGAGATGAAGTGGAGGGAGCTAACACCAAGAGGAGGCAGCCCTTCACAAAGGAGAAGGGGAGGGTGAATGGGGGAAGGATCTGCCTTAGGAGATACTAGAAGAAGGGTAGGTGATATTGGGATGTAACAAGAATAAACAAATTCGATTTAAAAAAAAACACACTTATTCTCTGTACTTTGAACATGTTTAGATGTCTGTAGGTGCCTCCATCTAATACAGACAGAACCCTCTTTGATGAAGAGGTAGAGATACACATATCTGTGAAATATTTTTAAAATTTAAAATAAATATTTTAAATCGAGTTAGACATTACAATTGTTGAGAAAAATATCAACACTACATTCTTCCCTGGGGTCTGATTTCTGCACACACATGGGTAGGTGGCTAGGTCTAGGGTACCAATTAGGCCTCTGCCTTCCCTCCTTTCCTCCTTCTCTACTTCTTTCTTCAAGTCCCATTATTCTCCTAACTGAATCATAGTGTTCATTATCATGTACAAGGTCATATATTAGTACTGATTCATATCTTACTACTAGAGTCACAAATGAGATCATCAGTTCTATATCTTTACCCTAACTCTGATTTCTTATTCATGAGCAGATTCAGCTGTGTAGTTAAATGTTAGAACCACCCTGAGCTCACACTATGTGTTTTACAATAAGACCTATTTCTACAGTGTTTCTTTCAACACATTTCTAAGCTCCACTTGTAAATTCTATTAGCCATGTGCAGAGACATTTTCGTCAGTAAAATGTTTAATTTCAGAGTTGGTTTCATCAGAATTGGAGGCATAGAAGCATTGAACCCGAATTCAATTTAATAATTAGGAGAAAAATTTTATGTTACATGTTATTGTGTCTTTTGAGTGCATGTTCAAGTGGAAGGAAAGTAAATCCTCTAGTTTCATTTCTAAGTTTAATACCAGAAAAACATTTATCGAAATCAAATATTATGTTTGGTTACAAAGTTACAAACTGTGTTCAAGGCTTTTCCTGACTTTCTCTTCTACTAGATTCAGTGTATCTGGTTTTACGTGGAGGTCCTTGATCCACTTGGTCTTGAGCTTTGTACAGAGTGATGAGAATGGATCAATTTGCATTCTTCTACATTTTGAACCAGCACCATTTGTTGAAAATCCTATCTTTTTTTTTCAACCGGATAGTTTTAGTTCCTTTGTCAAATATCAAGTGAACATTAGTGTGTGAGTTCATTTCTGGGTCTTCAATTTTGTTCCATTGCTCTACCTGCCTGTCTCTGTAGCAATATCATGTAGTTTCTATCACTATTGCTCTTTAATACAGCTTGAGATCAGGGATAGTGATTTCCCCCAGAAGTTCTTTTAATGTTGAGAATATTTTTTGCTATCCTGAGTTTTTTGTTATTCCAAATGAATTTAAAAATAGCTCTTTTTAACTCTATGAAGAATTGAGTTAGATTTTTGATGGGGATTGCATTGAATCTATAGATTGCTTTCTGCAAGATGAGTATTTTTACTATATTAAACCTGCCAATCCATGGGCATGGGAGATCTTTCCATATTCTGAGATCTTTTTTGATTTCTTTCCCCAGAGACTTGAAGTTCCTGTCATAAAAATTTTCACTTGCTTGGGTAGAGTTACACTAAGATATTTTATATTGTTTGTGACTATTGTGAAAGGTGTCAGATTTCTTCTCAGCCCATTTATGCTTTGAGTATAGGATGTCTACTGACTTGTTTGAGTTAACTTTATATGCAGCCATTTTGCTGAAGTTGTTTATCAGGTTTAGCAGTTCTCTGGTCGAATTTTTGAGGTCATGCAAGTATAGTGATTTTTTTTCACTGTGCCCTTTCCAAGTTGTAACCCTTCAAATAGAAGAGAAAGTAGGGGAAAACCTCAAATATATGAGCACAGGGGAATATTTCCTGAACAGCACACCAATGGCTTATGCTCTAAGATCAAGAATCAACAAATGGGACCTCATAAAATTGTAAAGCTTCTGTAAGGCAAACACTGTCAATAGAACAAAACAGCAAACAACAGATTGAGAAAAGATCTTTACCAATCCTACACTTGATAGAGGACTAATATCTAATATATACAAAGAACTCAAGAAGTTAAAATCCAGAGAACCACGAAATAACCTTATTTAAAAAAACTGGGGAACAGAGATAAACAGAGAACTCTCAACTGAGGAAACTTGATTGGGGGAGAAGCATCAAAAGAAATGTTCAGCAACTTATATCTTGTATTTTGGGTATTGTAAGTTTCTGGGATAATATCCACTTATCGTTGAGTACATCTCATGTGAGTTCTTTTGTGATTGGGTTAACTCAGAATGAAGACCAAAGTGTGGACTCTTTGCCCCTTCTTAGAATTGGGAATAAAACACCCATGGAAGGAGTTACAGAGACAAAGTTTGGAGCTGAGAAGAAAGGATGGACCATCGAGAGACTGCCACACCCGGGGATCTATCCCATAATCAGTCTCCAAACGCTGACAGAATTACATACACCAGCAAGATTTTGCTGAAAGGACCCTGATATAGCTGTCTCTTGTGAGGCTATGCTGGTGCCTGGCAAACACAGAAGTGGATGCTCACAGTAGCTATTGGAAGGAACACAGGGCTCCCAATGGAGGAGCTAGAGAAACTACCCAAGGAGTAAAGGGGTCTGCAACCCTATAGGTGGAACAACAGTATGAACTAACCAGTACCCCCAGAGCGCGTGTCTCTAGCTGCATATGTAGCAGAAGATGGCCTAGTCGGCCATCATTGGGAAGAGAGGCCCCTTGGTCTTGCAAACTTTATATGCCTCAGTACAGAGGAATGCCATGGCCAAGAAGTGGGAGTGGGTGGGAAGGGGAGTGGGTAGGGGAGAGTATGGGGGACTTTTGGGATAGCATTTGGAATGTAAATGAAGAAAATCCCTAATAAAACAAATTGGAAATGATATAAATAAATAAATAAATAAATAAATAAATAAATAAATAAAATAGAAAACTAAAAATGAAAGAAAGAAAATAAGCAATAAAACACATGGGCTATGAATAAGTAAAAGAAATTAAAAAAAAAAGAAATTTTCAACATCCTTAGTCATCAGGAAAATGCAAATCTAAACAACTCTGAGAATCTGTCTCATACCACTCAGAATGGCTAAGATAAAAACTCAGGTGACAGCAAATTCTGATGAGGATGTGGAAAAAGAGGAACATTCCTTCATTTCTGATGGGATTGCAAACTGATAAAACCACTCTGGAAATCTGTCTGGCAGTTTCTCAGAAAATTGGACATAGTACTACCTGAGGACCCACTCCTGGGCATATACCTAGAAGATGCTTCAACATGTAATAAGGACACATGCTCCACTATGTTTATAGCAGACATATTTATAATAACCAGAAGCTGGAAACAACCCAGATGTCTCTCAGCAAAGGAATGGATACAGAAAATGTGGTACATTTACACATTGGAATACTACTCAGCTATTAAAAACAGTGCCTTCATGAAATTCACAGGCAAATGGATAGATCTAGAAAATATCATCCTGAGGGAGGTACCTTAGTCACAAAAGAACACACATGATATGTACTCACTGATAAGTGGATATTAGGCAAGGAGCATATAATACCCACAATACAACTCATGGACCACATGAAGCTCAAGAGAAAGTGAGACTAAAGTGCAGATGCTTCAGTCCTACTTAGAAGGGGGAACAAAATAACTAAGGGAAGTAGAGGGTGGAAGGGATTTGGAAGAGAGAGTTGGGGGGTGGGAAGAGGGTAAGAATCAGGTATGGGAGGAGATGAAGGAGATGTACAGGGGTTCAGGAATTTGAACAAAGGTGTGTAGCAATAGGAGATCAGGAATTAGGGGTAGCAACCAGAAATTCCCAGTTGCCAGGAAAGGAAGAGCATCCAAGGACCCCACGAAGATGACATTAACTGAATATCCCCCACAAGGGGGAAGGAGAACCTGTGGAGACCATATCCAGAACTTAGGCATGGCCCCCTGGTTGAGGGTTGTGGCCGCTCACCCATCTCCAAAATTTTAACCCAGAATTGCTACTGTCTAAAGGAAATATAGGAACAAAGAAAGGAGCGGAGACTGAAGGAAAAGTCATCCAGAGACTCCCCCACCTGTGGATCCATCCCACATGCAGACACCAAACCCAGACACTATTTGGGATGCCAAGAAGTGCTTGCTGTCCAGAGCCTAATACGGCTGTCTCCTGACAGGTTCTGCCAGATCCTGACCAGTGTACAGATGTGGATGCTCTCAGGCATTGGACTGAACACATGGACTCCCAGTGGAAGAGTTAGGGGAGGGACTGTAGGAGCTGAAGGGGTCTTATCTGGCATCAAAGGGAGATTGAAATGTTCAATCTCCCTTAGTAGTCCCTTGGTCCTGTGAAGGTTTGTTGTCCCAGTGTAAAGGAATGCAAGGGCAGTGAGTGAATTGGTAGGTGAGTGGGGGGGGGGGGGGAGGCGTGCATGTTCATGGAAGCAGGGTAAAGGGGAATGGGATAGGGAGTTTGCAGAGGGAAAACTGGGAAATGTAAATAAATACAATTTTAAAATAAAAATTTAAAAAATAGAAATAAAGTTACAAACTGTCCCTTGACTGGTTCATATAATAAATTGATTAAGTGTGTACCAGTTATTAAAGGTAGCTATTTAAAAAAAGAAAAAGGTAGCTATTTTTAAATTTCAAAGAAATTGAAAATTATTATTTACATATCTCATTGAGCTAGTTCTGGACACTGGGTGCATCCTAATTCTGGACAAGCATATATAATTGAATGTTATTATTAAAAATCAACAACAACAACAACAACAAATCTGTAAATGTTTCAAAGAATCTAAAAATGAAGGGCAAAATTCTTTCATGCCAAACAGGAAAATAAAACTCTTCCTACTGTCTCTAAATGCTGGCAAAACCATCATTTTAGCCAAATAGAAAATTTCTAATTATTAATGTAGAAGTAGGAACAAACGATCACTGAAGGATGAATCAAAATGCGTAGATTTTTACCTCCTACCCAGTGTGGCTGAAATGGAGAACTTGTGTTCTGCTTACTCTGATTCAAATTTAATTTTTGGTTTCTAGACCTATGAGAATTGTAAAAACATTTCTGTTTTTGTGCTGTTACAAAAAAAGAAAGAAGCACTAACCACAAGATTATATGATTTATAATCTGTCTTTACCCAGGGATAAAGATGAAAGAAGAAAAACAGAAAAAAAAAACATTTCAGGTAATTTTCATGTAATATTTTCAGGTATTTTGTATTACATTGACAATATAAATCATAATGTATTGGTAAAGAGATCAAATAATTTTCATAATTTGTAGTGGCTTCATAATAACTTTCTGTTGAAATTCTTACAAACATTGACAATTGACAAAAATGATAATATTTTAAGAATATATCTAAATTATTAAAATTAGGAATAATACTAGATACTGAGAAACAAGATAATTGTTGAAAATGGTGGTATATTTATTTAGATGAAACTTAATCAACATAAAAATGACAAATATTGATATGTGGTACAATATGGATGGATCTTAATAGTTTCGTGATTCTAAAAGGATATGCTAATGGTTTTAGCACTTCAGTGTTAATTAGTAAAACTTTTCCTCCATTGGTAGGAAATGTGTTGTAACACAATCCACATTTTCATGGGATGGTAGGGATTTGTCTCACTTAATTGGAAGAGTACTTAAATTTCAAATTAGACTGGAAATAAAGAGAAAAATGGCCATGCTCATGCTTTGACTTTAGTGAACCTTCTAGATTCTGTTATAAATGTATAACTCTACTGTCACAATAAAGAAGTAGACACATGGGTCTATGCCCAAGTTGTTTCTGTGAGACTGTAATTACATTGAAACTCTGAAACTTCCTACCTATCGCTATTAGATCTTTGTTCAGGTTTCTACCTTTCTCAATTACCTGCTCTTCTCTTGAATCTCTTCCCTTAATCTTGTCTTGCTAATAGTTTAAATTAAAATACATTATATATGTATATATTTTTACTTTAAAAGGAGGTAGTGACAGAAAGAAAATGAGAAAAAAGGTCAGTAAAAAGAATGAAAAGAAGGTAAAAAAGCAAAATGAAATACAATAAAATTCCCACCGTTTATTCAAGTGCATAATAAGCTTAAACTTCTGTTTCTGGAAATTCAAGCATGATACATAAAGAGGAAAAAGAACATATACCCTGTAATCCAGTAGTGTTGAAAAAGGTGTCTAACATGCAAGAATCACTGAAAAGTATAACCCATGTAAACTTAAAAAAAAGTAGTTCCATGAGTAAACTAACCCACAGGTTACTTTCTTCTTTGTGTGTGTGTGTGTGTGTGTGTGTGTGTGTGTGTGTGTGTTTCTAGACAATATTCAGGGTAAGCCTATGCTGGGAGTTTTCTTCCATGATATTTTTAACAAATTTTTGTTCTTTGAGACAAGTTTCCCTAATAAAATCTAGAGCGCTACTCTATGGCTTTTCTAACTCTCCCTGTTTCTACAGATACACCCATCTTTCTATCTCTCATGGCTAGAAATACAGGTGACCTATCATGTCTGACATTTATATGCACTCTCTGGATATGAGCTCCTGTCCTCTTGCACACACAAAAGGTTTCAATCAATGTGCTCTCCACAACTTAAGATATTGCATTCTATTTTAAATTTATAATAGTTTTATAACATATCCAACAGATTTTAGTGGTATATTAAATAGTTTTTCATTATATCTGTCTTAGTTTGCTAGTCATAACTTTCTTTACTTGTACACATCCTAATTTTCTACTAACACAAACTGAGTTTTGCAGTTGTATTTCTATATCAAACAGTTTTCAATACTATGTGCATGGTCTCACTATGGGTTATTCTTAGAGTTTCTAAAGACTGAGAGACAAGAAGTAGGCACAGAAAATAAATGTTTTCACTTGTAAAACAGCTTACAAAATTAGCCATTAATATTAATGCAGTCGGATGGAAGCATGAAAGGGTCATCCAGTGAGGGTTCCATGATTATTTGCTCTTCTTGCACTCTTCTTGATCCACAAATTGACTCAACTGCAGTCTTTGAAAACAGACAATGCCTAAGGAAGCCAGCAGAAAATAATAAATTACTAATTTTGGATTTCCACACTTTTTGTTGGTATAAATCAGAGTAATTCTTAATTTAATATAAAAAGAGTGGATTAATCAAACAACAATTTGAAATGTTCTAAGCAGAAATAGGTTTCCGAGTAATTCTGCCAGATCACTAAGACCATGCAGTGGTAGATTCAGCCTTACTACCCAGAAAGAAGCAGGCATTTTGGGGAAGTGATTGCTTCACAGAAATTGCAACCTTAAAGACGAAAGGAGCACCAGTGTATAAAAGAAAGTGGCAGGTGACTGAGTGATCTTCCCTCTTCTTCCTCTTTCCATCTGACATCAAGAGATGCCTGCTACAATATCCTTTTCTGGGATAATTTTATGTTAGCCAACAGTGGGTTCAGAAAAACATCCAGAAGTCATTAATAATCAATGTGGCTAAAAATGCCCATGTGTTTATATGACTGTAAGGTGTAACTAAAGCTATTTTCAAATCAACTTGCACCTGAACACATTTGTCTGCATTAATTCAATGTCTCCTCTTGTGAGATTAATTTTGATAAAAAATAAGTCTATAGAAGAAAAAGTTTTCATTTAAAATATTTTACTCTTCCTAAAATAAACATCCATTTCAATATATTGCTTGAGTGTTTCTCTGGCCATGAGAAGAGGCTAATGAATAAACAAGAAATCAAAACCCCTTAAAAGGTAAACTCATTAAGTTTATAACCATAAACGTAAACTATTTATGGTGTGTGGATCAATAAACGTCCTATTTTACAGTCTCTTGGAGCCTGAGTTTCTTAGCTCTGAGCATGCTTGTATTCATAGGGCAAAGATTTTATCAACAATATTTCTATAAGCATATACCCAAGACTCCAATAGCACTGTGATTGCAATGTCACATAGGCATCCATGTACCAACTGCTTTGCTTTATTTTGAATTTACATTACACATGTGACTTTAAAGTAAACAAAATGTAGTACATTTAAATCTCATCATATCTATCACAATTGTATTCAGGAATTCATTAACTGTAATGAAAGCATTTCTTATAAATATTACACTTGGCTTGAACTACTAAATATTAGAAAATTACATATCAAATATTTGGGGTTAACCTAAGATCAGAATATAGATGAAATTTCTTCCGTGTAAATAAAGTTACCTTCAAATACTTATCTTACAATATCCAGACCAAGATATTCTGATAAGTGAAGCTAAAATGATTCTAATATTGACAAGATCTTGAAGCAGGTCCAGAATGAGATGCAAAAGCTATAGTACAGTGCCTCATCAATGCCATTAGAACTTCACTTGCCACTATGTCAGACTGCAATTCTACAGATTGAAAAAGAGATCACAGAGAATACTATGTTTGACTGACACCAAGAGATGCTTTCAAATGCCATCAGCTAGCAGCCTGCACAAACTGTGTGTCTTTCAATAGCTCAGCTATAAAGAACATTTTACATACTCTGTAAACCTTTATCCAAAGTTCAACTTATCTTCCATGAATATCTGCCTCCTTCTTCCGTGTTTCCTTTATTAATTCAATATACATTTAATGGGTTACCTCTATAAGCTGAGCGTTTCATTCCATGTTAAGGATAGCAATAAAAAAAGAATAAATCACTATTTACTGAAAAAAGGATATCTACTGCCTATCACAGGGTAATACTTCCTTCATTTTATAAAATAATTAATATTGATATATGTGTGTATATTCAGACATATATATATATATATATATATATATATATATATATACATCATCATGATAGAGATAAAAGATAAATGGTAGATAGATAGATAACTAATAGATAAATTTGATCATAATTTTCACACAACTACACATTAGCCCAGTAACCCAATAAACTATACCATTCAAGAGTACCTGAATTACTTCCTCTTCCTTGTGTAATGTCATTCTGAATTCAATAATATAATGTAGTTTATGAACTATAATATAGTTAAATGTAACACATAAAGCATCTAGAAGAATATATAAACATGCTTCATCAAATTAAGACATCTTAAATAGAAAAGTTGCTTCATTGTGAGAGGGTTGTCTTAACTAAAGTCATGTCCATCTAAACTATTAAACACTACAGTTAAGCCTCATAAGGAACATTATTAATCTTTATATTTCATATTACAGTGCCAGCAGGAATAATAGAATCACTAATAATTGGATATTAATAATGAGAAAACAATTTTGATTTGGAGAAATGAAGATCTACAAATCATCCTATAATGTGTGTTATTCATTTTAAGTTTAAAGACATTTTCATTGAAATAATATTTTTCTTTTTTTCTCTTATTTTTTTTATTACGTATTTTCCTCAATTACATTTCCAATGCTATCCCAAAATTCTCTCACACCCTCCTCCCACCCCACTCCCCTACCCATCCATTTCCATTTTTTGGCCCTGGCGTTCCCCTGTACTGGGGCATATAAAGTTTTCCTGTTCAGTGGGTCTCTCTTTCCAGTGATGGCCGACTAGGCCATCTTTTGATACATATGCAGCTAGAGTCAAGAGCTCCGGGGTACTTGTTAGTTCATAATGTTGCACCTAAAGGGTTGCAGATCCCTTTAGCTCCTTGGATACTTTCCCTAGCTCCTCCATTTGGGGCCCTGTGATCCATCCAATAGTTGACTGTGAGCATCCACTTCTGTGTTTGTTAGGCCCTGGCCTAGTCTCACAAGAGATGGCTATATCACGGTCCTTGCACCAAACGCTTGCTAGTGTATGCAATGGTGTCATCGTTTGGAGGCTAATTATGGGATGGATCCCTGGATATGGCAGTCTCTTGATAACATTTTTCTATTGGATATTTTGTTTATTTACATTTCAAATGTTATCACCTTTACAGGTTTCCCCTCCTGAACCTCCTAGCCAATCCTCCCGCCCCCTGCTTCTATGATGGTGTTCCTCCACCCACCCACTCTTGTCTCTATGCCATCACACTCATCTACAATGGGGCATCAAGCCTTCACAGGAACAAGTGTCTCTCCTCCTATTGATATCCAACAATGCCATCCTCTGATACATATGCTGCTTAAGTCATGGGTCCTTCCATGTGTACATTCTGGTTGGTGGTTTATTCCCTGGGAGCTCTTGGGCGTCTGGTTGGTTGATATTGTTGTTCTTCCTATGGATTGCAAACCCCTTCAGCTCCTTCAGTCCTTGTTTAAACATTCTAATTTTTGTGAGAATCCAGGTAGAAAAAGTTGTTCCTGCTTGCAATGACAATGACCAAGGAAACCAACCTATAGAAATTGAAATATTCATTTTTACAAAGCATGAGAGGCTTTTTGTTGTCTGATATTGAGAAATGTATGTAATATAAAATGACAATAATAACATTAATTAGTATGCATAATAATTGATCTTCATAGAACCTAACAGAGAAAATTGAAGTTTTGCATTGTGTAAAGCAATTTTTAGCATTGACATCAGCTTTCCATGCAGGCTTTCATACTAAATCAGGCTTAACTATGATTTAATTTCACACATGACTGAACTAAGGATTATTACATTATTTATATGTGAAGAAGCCCCTCACTATCAAATGTTTCTTTTATTGCGCATGAAGCTACTTTGATCAGCTGTGTAGAAAGACCTATGCTAAGTGACTTAGATGATGCAATACTCTGTAGTTCTCCTACTCACAGCTGTGCTATGCACATTCCTCATTTGAACTCTGGGACCCAGCAATTCTCAAGGCAAACCACTGAGCAGATGTTTAACAATTTTAACATAAGATGGAATTTTTTTCTTTGCTACGTTTAGGAAGCCAATAAACATATGGTTACCTCCATGGCGGTCACCAAGTTAAAAAAAAAATTGGTTTGTTTGTTTATTTAGATGGAATCTCGCTACATATTCCTAGCTGGACAGAAACTTAATATATTGAGTCGGCTGGCAGTGAACTTATAGAGATTTTCTTGCCTCCACCTTCAGAGTCCTGGCATTTAAGGAATATGCTACCATGAACAGATCTTGGTATGCTTTTACCAGAACAATTACAAAAGCTTTTATTTTTATGCACTTATAATTAAATAACACATATTCTAATCAAATTTTTAGAAGATGTACAAAATCAAAAAATTTTAAATTGTAACTTTAGTTTCACTTTTTAAAGTTGAATACTTTAAAAACGTCATAATTTTAAGTGGAGAGGAAGCATGTTCGCTTGTAAAAATTTTGTACTAAGAAAATTATCACACACTTACAGATATGTATTTGTGTTTGCTTTTTCTTCATTAACGTTGAACTTTATGAGACACTTTAAAAAGTTCAGAAATCATCAGTATGTACTCAAAATAGAAAAGCTAAGAAGTGGTCCACTTGTATGCTTTAAATGTTTATGAATAAAAATGTTAGTGTAATGTCTGAGAAATTCAGAATTTTTGCTGAAATAGCTTTAACAAACAGCTTTATAGGAAACTGATGAATTCTTCAAATCTCAGTGTGTGTGTTCAGTGGTTAAGGGCATGTACTGCTCTTTTTTAATTCCAGCACACATTTCAGGTGCTTCATGATTTACTCAGCTTCTAGCTCCTTCTCTAACTTCCACAGGGACTATACTGGTGTACAAGTCCTCAGTCATATGTCTAAAAATACACATAATTAAAATCCAAACACTTAAAAATTATTTAAGTTCTTAAATCTCACTATAATTGCAATGCTGATAAATACCAGATTAATCATAAGAACTAGTGTCAAACACAAAATTTATAATTTTGTGGTATATTGTATAACAGGCTGAACCTAAAAAGATAAATTTAGTTGAAATGCAATTTTTAATAATTTTGTATTTAATCTTAGAGAATTTCGTGTATTTTATTTTTATCCTATTCATTCTCCTTCTCTAAGTACTCCCAGATCCTCCTCCACCCCATATGCATCTAAATTTATGTTCTCCAACTTTTGAGATAAAAAAGCTGTCATAAAACAGTGACAGCAAAAACAAAAACAAGAAATCATAAAAGCAGGTTGTGTTGGCCTATTTCTGGGCAGAGGGCCTATACTCTAATAAGATATACAGCATGGTATACTCCACTAAAGAATTCTGCCCTTTCCTTAGCAAGTAGCCAACAAATGTCAATACATCCTTAGCTTGGGATGTGGCTTTATATCCACCTCCCCCTCTCACCTGCTGAGATTTTGTTTGTTTGAACTTGTACAGATCTTCTGCATACTCTACATTGCAAGTTCTATGTCCATACCTATGCCTGGAAAACACTTCTTTCTAGAAGTCATCTGCTATGTACAGTTCTTTGTGGCTCTCTTATCTTATCTTCCACTGAGATCTATGTACTTTTTGTGGAGAGGCATGCTATTCATACCCTCTTAGTTCAGAACATCCCAAAGTCTCTCACTTTGTATGTATTAACCAACCATGGGTTTCTGTACTTTGATCTAAATAATTACATCTTAAATAATTTCTTAAATCATTACATTTCACTATAAAGCAGTAATCAAATAAATATCAAAAACAAATACATACATTTATGGTATATTATATAACAAGTGAAGATTTTAAAAAGATGATGATTGAAAGAAGACACCTGTCTTCTGAGTATTCAGTTGTGTAATGGAATAGAAATTTGTCATGAGGAGTGATTTTATTGTAATAATCAATTTAAGAGCATAAGAGTAGTAGACTATCTTCTATTTCCTAAAATCTTAATAGTCTCATGTTCTTGTATTCTATGGCTAAATAAATAAATAAATAAATAAATCCACTAAAAATGCATGCCAGATATAGGTTCTATATCATGAACAGGGTCTTAAATCTAATCAAACAGTTTTGATAATTTCAATGATCTTTGTGTCATTATTTCAAAAGTAAGCATAGCATGGGTCTTGCTTTTGGTTATTTGGGTTTTGTTTTTGTTTTTGTAAGAGATATAGGCTATTGAAGATTACTTGCAAACTTGTAAGTAGAAATTTAATCAGGAAGGATTAGGTAAAGGGAATGATAGGAAGCAGCATAAAGGAGAAAGTATTTGGAAGGATAATTTACACTATGGTCCAATTTAGAAAGCCACATGGAAACCTAACATTGGGGAAATTTCCTAAAATACATTTGTAAAGTGATTTTAAATTAGAGTTGCCCTTTGTGGCGACAATCCCCAACTTGGCATCCTATGCTATCAAAATAGTGTCTAGTACTTATAATGGGTTATATATTTTTGAATTGTCAATCAAATCTCATGTCCTTTTCCCCAAACATTGCAGCATATTGGCAATGCTATTGATTAACCTAAGGAATATGACTTTAAGCCCTTATTTCTGAAAACACCAAACATTTTATAGAACACAGAAATATACTTGCTTGAATTCTACTGGAAGCTTCATTAGAAATGGAGTGTTACAATGAAATGAGTCATTTTATCAAAGCAGAAATTCTACTATGAGGATATTTTACATGCAAGTACATTTCAAACAGAGAACATACCTTACTATTGTACACAGGTAGAAGAGAAACGGATGTCTTCATGAATATGTGAAGAGAAATACCTTCCCTGTAATCACTTCCCTAAACTCTTCATTCTCTGATATAAGGTGACGCCTTCATGATCTAAAACTAGTGTTGCTTGTTCATGTTTGCTGTGGCAGTTAATGCTTAATTAATATATTATATATGTCGTCATTCTGCCTGTTTTCAAGTGAGTCTTTAACAAAGAAGAGTTATTATTAAGATGTCTACATGTCTACATCCTAACATTGCATGACGACAGATACATTTGTTAAAACATGACCATAATGGGAAAGAGCTAACCAGGTGATAGAATCTTGGAAAACTTCCCAGCCTTTTACTGTTCTTAAATCCTATTCCACAATGCTCTGGCTCTTGTGCAGGTGGTATGCTACTATGTATCAGCCTGGTTTTCATGTCTTTTAAGATGTTATGAACTTACAAAGTAATAATTGGCTCTTGTGTATTTGTAAATTCATAAATGTTCAGTAATAAAACAACTGGAATAATGGAAGACAGTTGGTTGCCACTTATTATAAAAAAATTAGAAATAGCTACATTGTTTCTTTAGAAATAATACTATTGGATATTTTTAAAATGGAGTTCAACATGTTGGTAAAACTTTTTGATAAATTTCTTTTGCTATGTGGGATATATTCTGTTTACTGGTATAAATGTAATATTCTATCAGACACTGATAGTTATTAGTGCATTTTATTTTATTAGTTCTAACAGAAGTTTTAACTACCATTTCAACTCTTGTTTCAATGTGTTAACATTTTTTTTTTTTGCCTGTTTAGGACAGGTTAAAAAAACTTCTTTAAGCCTAAAACAGAAATTTATTCACACCCGATTTCTAGTTCTGCTTATCCTTGCTGAGTATATGCAGATATAAAGGAGATCCAGCATCCCCAATACCGAAAGAAAAAGCTCAAAGGGAAATGTGACTGATTCATACCAATCAGAACTAATGAACACATTAAATCATTTTCCTTTTGTTTGTATTTCAGATATAGCCAAATACTACAAGTTCATAACACACAAAATACTAATTTTGTATATATTTGTAATATAACTTTATATAATGTGGTGATAATAAAAATAGTTCTGTAAATAGAAAAAATTCTAAGATAAATGTCTATGACAAACTGGAGAATCAATATCTTTTTCTGAACTGCTTGTTGCATATATAAATTTTGTTTCTTTTGACAGGAAGCACCTTGCATAGGTTTTTACAATTTATAAAGGATAGCAGTGTAACATGAAAAATATGTAACATACAAAGTGATTTTTTTCTAATTTAAGAGTCTTATCTACCATCTCATTTTCATGGAATATTAATAAAACTAATATTTTCAAGTAACAAATCATTTACCAGATTAATATAAATCAAAAGGAGTTATATAACCTAACATCTACTGCTTCTTAATTATTTTAATAGGTAAATGAATAATCCTATTTTTATAAAATGCAGTCTTAGTGTTTCTTGTTAGTTCAAAACTAATGTTAACATTCTTCAAAATTTACCAGAGTAATAGTAAAAATTTTACCTATATTTAAAATAAACTGAGAAAAAAAATAAGAGAGTATAATTTTTTTCTTAGGAGTTATGTGGTATATTATTTATAGACCCTTTGGATCCATTGATATTACACACATGGTGCTAACTGAGGAAAAATATGTGGTACAATTATAATATAAAATGTTTTATAAAATATAAATTATTCTATTAAACAACATTTTATTTATTCCTGAACTACATTTTAGACTCCAGTTGATGATGATGGTAATGATAAAAAAGTTGATAATAATTGCAAATATATATTTCTAATTTGTATATTAAGCAAGATATATTTGTTTCTTAATAAATGAGCACAGATCTGGTAGCATAAGCACATGAGATTTACCAAATTTATATCATCCAAGCTTTAACAAATGATAATAGATGTGCAGAGAGAGAAGAGACTTGTTTCAGTAAAATTCAGGGGGGTGATCTCTATTGCTGCCAACCTGCATTCTATGAAAAAGTAGAGATAAGAAAGTAGGTGTTTATTAAAGCCTAGTATGATGAATTCAGAGGGCATGGATCAGAGTCAATAATAGAGGCCTTCTGGCAATTGAATCCTCATTTTTTTTCTTTATTAGGTATTTATTTCATTTACATTTCCAATGCTATCCCAAAAGTCCCCCACACGCTCCCGCACCCACTCCCCTCCCCACCCACTCCCACTTCTTGGCCCTGGTATTCCCCTGTACTGAGGCAGATAGAGTTTGCACAACCAATGGGACTCTCTTTCCACTGATGGCCAACTAAGCCATCTTCTGATTCATATGCAGCTAGAGACACGAGCTCTGGGGAGTACTGGGTAGTTCATATTGTTGTTCCACCTATAGGGTTGCAGATCCCTTTAGCTCCTTGGGTACTTTCTCTAGCTCCTCCATTGGGGGCCCTGTGTGGATATCCAATAGCTACTGTGAACATCCACTTCTGTGTTTGCTAGTCCCTGGCATAGTCTCACAAGAGACAGCTATATATGGGTCCTTTCAGCAAAATCTTGCTAGTGTATGCAATGATGTCAGCGTCTGGAAGCTGATTATGGGATGGATCCCCGGATATGGCAGTCTCTAGATGGTCCATCCTTTCGTCTCAGCTCCAAACTGAATCCTCATTTCTTAAGAAGAAGAAAACCAAAGTTTCCATCAAAACACTTAGCACTGCCACTATTTAAAGTTTTAGATTTAAAAACACACTATTCAAATTTTTCTTTGTCTGAGGCTCTCATTTCCAAAACTTACTTTCTTTAAACCTTTTACAGAAAATGACTTTGGATGCAGTACAAATGGGTAGGGTAGAGGTGTAGCAAAGTATTAAACCACTTTCATAAAATAGAGAAGACTCTAAGATTTTGCCAACAGTATAAAAGCATCAGTTATTACATGAGCAGTCTTTATTTATCAGTTCTTTCAAATAATTTTTATTCGTTCTTTGTTCATATAAACCACCCAAACTCCTGTGATTTACCACCCAAATGCCTACCCACTCAAGCATTGTTCTAGCTTTGTTATAAATCCTTCAAGATCAAGTTTTACAACATAAAATATTCTTGGATACATGGTCTTCCACTGGAGTTTGGTAAACATACCAGAAATTACACCCTTAGAGAAAACTGACACTTACTTTGTCAGTAGCTAACAATAACTGGGTTTGTGTCCAACTTTACATAATGGGATATTGTCTTGGCTGGGAATGCATAGTTCTTATGCATTCTGTTACAACCAATATGAGTTCATGTATGCACCTGCCCTGATATATCTGGAAGACACCCTTTCCTTGAAGTAATTTTCCACTTCTGTCTCTCCCACCAAAAATGTCTAAATACTCTTTATGCCTTTATCAACGAGTCCCCTGTTCCATTCTATTAAAATTACAAATTCCATGGTAACTACATTGATTTGGATAACTCTCCCCCAAACAGCAGTTGTTCAAAACTCCTCTTTAAGTGGGTGACTCTATTGGGAGATGATGGAAACATTAAAGTTTAAGTTGCTTAATTGGTCAGTTAAACTGATAAAGAAAGAAATTTGCAATGTGACCCTGAACTCATATTTTCTGCTCTATACACAGCATATTGGCTATTGGTTCTTGAGTCTATAGAAAAACTGGCTTTACTCAACCATTCTTTGTCAATTTTACTTGCCTTCCAAGCCTGAGTCCTGAGATATTCATTAAACAAATCTTGAACGTCAACCTCCAGAACTCTGAGCTACAAAATTGGTTTATAAAAGAAAAAATTTCTGAATAATATTTAGAAAGCTGACTAAGATTTAAAATGGATATATGCTTCAGAAAAAATATTTTTTAAATTACTCATTGTCTCTTCCTACAGGTAAAAATTACACAGAAATAACTGTATTTCCACTAAGATGTCAATCAATCTCTCAAAAAAGTAGGAAGTCATTTCTGTGTAAATGCCATTAGATAGATTTTCTTCAAGAAGATTCCTGTGTGTGCTAAGAAACAATAGAGAAGTTCAGGTGGACAGGAGAATGAACAGAAATTTTAGTGGGGGGAGGTGTCAGGAGGGCACATCGGGAAGCACTACAAAGTCCCAGACTCCCGGGAGCCTGAGGCTAACAGGACCTAATGGAGATGATATTTGCTGAAATATTCAACAGAGGGGAGATAGAACCTCAAGAGACCACCCCCAGTAGATAGGCATGTCCCCAGCTGAGGGAATGGGACACTCACCCATTCAAAAATTTTAACCCAGATTTGTTTTTGTCTAAAGGAAATGCAGAAACAAAAAAATGGAGCAGACACTGAAGGAAAGGCCACCCAGAGACCACCCCACTTTGGGATCCATCCCATTTAAAGACATCAACCTCCAACACTATTGCTGATGCTATAAACTGCTTGCAGACAGGAACCCAGTAGGACTATCTTCTGAGAGGCTTTGGCAGCACCTGACTAAGACAGACTGAGCCTGGAGACCCCCAGTGGAAGAGATAGGGAAAGACTGAAGGAGCTGAAGGGAGTTTCAACCCCATAGAAAGAACAATATCAACTAACCAGACCCCTCAGAGCTCCCAAGGACAAAATCACCACCCAAAGAGTACATATAGAAGGACCCATGGCTCCCACTACATTTGTAGCAGAGGATTGCCTTATCTGACATAAATGGGAGGGGAAGTGCTTAGTCCTGTGGAGGCTGGTTGCCCCAGCAAAGTGGGATGGTAGAGGTGTAAGACAGGAGTGGGTGGGTGGGTAAGAGCATAACCTCTTAGATGCAAAGTGGAGGGGCTGAGAAGTGCTTTTGGAGGGGAGACCATGAAGTGGGACATTTGAAATGTAAATAAATAAAATAATAATGAAGAAGAAGAAGAACTAAGAGGAGGAAGAAGAGGAGGAGGAAGAGGGGGAGGAAGAGGAGGAGGAAGAGGAGGAGGAAGTTTTCTTGTGTACATTAGATTTATTTTCTAATAATTCTTAAGCTCTTTCGTTAAGTATATGTGATAGTTTTATATATATACTCTCAGAGAACAAAAGCAAGCAATTTTCAGTTTATCAAATGCACTAATCTTTTTCAACAATCAACCCTGTATTGTTCACAGACACATTCTTCATTTATTAAAGTTAGTAACCACTTCTTACATGTCAATTATTGTGCCTTTATCTAGGAAGATGATAAAAGCCTAATTTGTTTTTTGTTGTTGTTGTTTACAAACAGCATGCTGTATCACAGAAATATGTAAGGCTGTCATGGAGAGCATGTAAACAGGATGCTAGAACAAGCTATTGTAATATTTACTTATGATGATCAGGAGAATTAGTAATGATGCGACAAAATTCACATAAAGAATGCATAGATTGAATCCTACTTAATTTTTAACATTTATTTATAAGAAAAAGTGTATATGATGCAAATTAATGTACATGTGCATTATCTATTCATACACCTTGGATGTCTGAAGACATCTTAATAAAGTAATCTCTTTTCTTTTTACTGAGTATACTGGAGATCCAAGGTAGAAGCCATGGTAATCATGTTTTCCCTCCAAACAAGCTCAGTGTGACTTATTTCTATTTTTCTGAATACATCACTCCAGAACTCATGTGTCCCCATGTTCCCTGACTTAAGAGGAAAAAAAAGTCAAAAGCAATCCTTGAAATTAGTTAAAATATATATGCAGGATATTTGATCCCACTATGAACCATAACATTGTATTATTTACTGGAAACACTTGTTTCTGGTTGTGGTGTGGCTAACCCTTAACCTATACCTTACATTCCTCTAGCTTGAATGCAGACATACCTTCAGTACATATTTTTAATCTCAGATGATGAAGGTAAGGTTAGTTTGTAAAGCAAAACACCCATGCTTGAAACTGATGTCTAGTTAAGTGGCAAACAAAGTGACAAATCAGAGAAAAATTTGAAAGAATAGAATATGTTAGGCAAAAAATGTAATGCAAGTGTTCAGAAAAAAATGAAAAGAATCTAAAAATTCATAATGAAACATACAGGTTTTACCCTTCTGAAATAAACATGTATAGGAAAAATATTTAAAGAAGTCAAAATATTACTGTATACAGTATCTTAGAATGTTTGAATATCTGATACAGAATATTTAAAATTGATACAGAGTATAATATTTACAATTGAGATATTACTGCAAATGATATTTAAAATTTAGCTAGTACATGAAAATTTCACAGAGAAATTATGGAGAAACAACAATAGTCTAGTTGAGAATTAGGGTCAATAAAAGTAATTTATGATGGTCACAGTCCAAGTTTGAATGACATGGAAGAAGGAGGTGGAATCTTTATTAAAAACTACTTCTTTATTTTATCTTCAGAAAAAATACATATACATGTATAAATCATATAAATATAATGTTATATTATGATGGTATATATAATGTATACCACCAAATATAATCCTAAAGGAAGATAATAAATTAACACATAAAAAAATCTTAATCTTAAGTAAACTGAAAAATCTTTTAAAATATCATACTTAAAGTAAAGATTATCTGAGAGTTGTACTTAATATATGAATATAATAGAAAATAACCTTTTAAAAAGCAAAAGCCAATTCTATATATTTAAGGTTAAAGACAAATTGTCTTTAAAGTATTTAAAAACTAGATGATCATAATATTGAGAAATAATTATAGATTTTATACAAGATTTTTAATTTGTATATAATATTATGTGCCTCACATAGACAGACTATCAGTGAGAAACAACTAAAGAAAGTGTTGAAATAGCTCTTAGATAAGGATCTGAACCTCTAAAAGTTTCACTAATATTAAAAGTCTAAATAAAGTCAAAGTTGAGATTTTTTTAATCTCAACTTTTAATGACTATGAGGCCAAGTGTCTCTAGGATTTGATTCTGAAAAGTGAATATAACCAACATTATTATTGAATTTTAAGGATCAAAAAAAGTCAAAGGTATACGAATTCATCTATTTTTCCCATTTTATAAGTTTCTCTCTAGTAGCCTTTTTTACCATCCATTTTCAAACATCCCACCCAGCATTTCTAAAATTTCCCAAGGGAAATAATATGGACTTAAATTAAAGGCATACAACAATTCTCATATCTAGCAACTTTTTGGAGATCACAGCAGTGAGGGATATATGAGCCAGTAAACTGCCTTGGGACAAAGAAAGCTGAAAAATAAACTCAGGCTTCCATCTTTAACCATTCACAATCTGAGCAAAAGCTCGGGGTCTGGTGAAAGTTATAATCCTGTGTCATGAAACTTTTTACTTTCTCTTCCTTACTTCTGTTCTCTCCATGGCCCACGTTAAGAAATATTGTAACATTTGCAGGGCCACAGATGAAAGAAACCAATTTCCATAGATTTTTACGCTTAGAAAATACTGATATTCTGTCTCAGTGAAACATTATAAATTACATGTTCACACAAATTTGAGACCTCACATAATTACATAATTACTGTGTTCTAAGCAGTATTCTAAGGAACCAACCAACCACACAACCAAATAAAGTAGCAATATTAGTTCAGAGTCTAGATATACATGGCTAACTCTGTGTGTGTGTGTGTGTTTGAGAGACAGACAGACAGAGAGAGAGAGAGAGAGAGAGAGACAGAGAGAGAGAGAGAGAGAGACAGAGACAGAGACAGAGAGACAGAGACAGACAGAGAGAGACAGAGACAGTCAGAGACAGACAGACAGACAGAGAGCAAGCTTCGACATGAAGTAGATGTATTCAAACCCTATCTATTCAGACTTGAAATACTATGTCTCACAAACTTGGAAAGGAAGAATCAATTAGATTTTTCCCATTAACTATTAAGTAAATTCTGATCAGCAAGTTTTGGCAAGAAAAATATTGTACAAAGTTATTCAGTGAAGCTGCACTGAGAAACACTATTCCTTCCATGCTCTTCTCTGTCTAGAAATTAATTTGTTTGTTGCATTTATAATTTTAATCTCTGATTTGTCTTGACTCTTTTTTACTATTAGATTAATAAGGAGTAGAGAATATTTGGGTAGTTAATACATAAACAAGGCTTTAAAACAGTATGATTTCAAATTAAAAGCAGGAGTATTTTCATAAGAAATGTTATTGTTATTTTCACTACCTGAGTGACTAAGTTAAGGTTATGGCTAAAACTGTTCTTTGTGATAAAGATAAAAATAGTTGAGATGTTACCACTTTTCCTAATTCCCCACCAAGATTGATGTAAAGATCACAGTAACAATGTATGTAAAATCAGAAGTTTCCACAAAGTTACTGCTACCAATAAGCACATTTTCTACTTCTTTGACAATCTAGTAAATATATGATCAACATGTGTTAATGTTCCATGAAATCTATACGTGTACCCTTCAATTGATAGTGATTCAAGAGCCAAGTGGCTTTATAATGAGAAAGACAGTTTTATTCCTCTATCTATGGGTTTTATTCTGCACCCTTTACTAATACTAAAGATATTTGTGATCTTCACTTTCTTCTATGTTGAGTTCTTCTGAAAGTCAATACTTCAGAAGTTATAAAGTTTAAAGGTGTTATAGGTATATATAGAGGTTATCATGATGTTAAAATAATACCCAAATCAATAAGCTATACAAACAGTTAACATGACATAAGGGATATTATTTTGTTGTTTTTCTGAAAGAATGTGAATTCTGAGGTAATCTTAGAAATAAGGTAAATGATTCCAATTGAGGGGCAATGGAAAAGAACTGAGGTGACATGGGTCAGTTAGTGAACAGATGGGTTAAAAGGAGAGATGGGTTAAAGGAGGGATGGTAGAGGAGTGCTGTGTTAGAACAGGGATTGGTAAAAGGAGAGTTGGGTTAGAAAAGGGATGAGTTAGAGGCAGAGATCTACAAAGTTAATGAAGAATGTATGACAACTGACTGTTGAAATATAAGGTTCTAGAAATGGAAGGAATGGGGAGAATGTTGTATATAGTTTCTGTGATAAATTTCTGGAAAAGGAGGTAGAAAGTTAACTTTTATTCATAAAAAAATAAATAACTACAAAGAGTGAGACGCTATGTTGAATTTCAAACTTACTCTGGGAACAGTAGATATAAATATATCCTTAAATTGGTTTTCAGACATTATATTTTGCTTTTTGAAATATATGTTACTTCCATATCATTTTAGGGAATGTTTATCATGCAGTTAATTTTCTATAAATTTCTCAAACAACATAAACTCAATCGAAGGTCCACATGCTTTATCATGTAAAATGTCTTATGGAAGAGTTTAACATGATGTGTTTTAATTTAAAAAATTCAGAGGAGTGAGATATTGAGATAAAATATTGATTAACAAAAGTTTCAAACTGCCTATTGCTAAACTATAATGTATAGCTGACTGTCTCTACAAATGCAGAATGTATTATTCAGTATTTTCACAAGGAACAAAGACAATTTTGTTTCATGCTGACCACAGCAAACATTTCAGTAAGCATTAAAATAATTCCCTCTACCAAAGAAAGAAATGTCAATGAAGAACCTTTCCCAGGAAATATCATTTGTCTTTCTTGGTTTTGCTATCTTCTCCTCCTAGTTAAATTACTGAAATGAAATTCTACAGTAAAATTTTCAAATAATTGTCTTACATGGGATGAAAGTATAAAGTATTAATGGTAAAAATGGCGAATCAGTAGATTAATACTATTATGCAAATTTTTGAGGACATTAAATTAATTTAAATTTATCATATCATCTGTATGAAGATGATTGAAGTCTATAAAGACGGAATTAACATATATCTTCAAGAAAGAAATCTTGGAAAACATATGCACACACAAAGCCTGAGAGAAGATAGACACACACACACAAACACACACAGAGAGAGAGAGAGAGAGAGAGAGAGAGAGAGAGAGAGAGAGAGAGAGAGAGAGAGAGAGAGAGGAAAGAAAAAGAGTGGGAGGAAATGCATAAATCCCTCAAAGAAATTCAGGAAAAATCCAAGCTGTGTTAGGAAAAACTGTTCAACACATGAAACAATAAATAGAATCAATAAAGAAAACTCACCTGAGGGAGTTCTTGAAATAAAAAAAAAAATAGAAATTACATTAGGAACTACTAGAAGTAAGCTTCATTAACAAGAGCTGTAAGAGAAAATTCTTAGGGGTTGAGAACTAGTGAGGATAAATGGATACCTTGGACATAGAAATCATTAAATCTCATGAAAGAAGTTACAGAGACAAAGTTCAGAGCTAATTCAAAAGGATAGACTATCCAGAGACTACCCCACCCGGGGATCCATCCGATAATCAGCCACCAAACCCAGACACTATTGCATATGCCAGAAGGATTTTGCTGAAGGGACCCTGTTATAGCTGTCTCGTAAAAGGTTATGTCAATGCCTGGCAAATACAGAAGTAGATGCTCACAGTCCTCTATAAGATGGAACACAGGGCCCCCAATGGAGGAGCTAGAGAAAGTACCCAAGGAGCTGAAGGGGTCTGCAACCCTATAGGTGGAACAACAATATGAACTAACCAGTACACCCAGAGCTCGTATCTCTAGCTGCATATGTAGCAGAAGATGGCCTAGTCAGCCATCACTGGGAAGACAGGTACCTTGGTATTGCAAACTTTATATGCCCCAGTACATGGGAATGCCAGGGCCAAGAAGCAGAAGTGGGTGGGTAGGAGAGCAGGGCAGGGGGGAGGGTATAGGGAACTTTCAGGATAGCATTTGAAATGTATATAAAGAAAATATTTAATAAAAAATAAATAAAATAAGAAATCAGAAGAAGAAGAAGAAGAAGAAGAAGAAGAAGAAGAAGAAGAAGAAGAAGAAGAAGAAGAAGAAGAAGAAGAAGAAGAAGAAGAAGAAATGTTAAATCTAAAAGATTCCTGACACAAAAAGCATCCAGGATATCTTGGATACCATCAGAGAATAAATCCAAGAATAATAGAAACCAAGAAAAGAGGAAAAAAAAAATAACTCAAGGGCAAGAAAGTGTTTTCAACACAATCATGGAGAAGAAAATTTACTAACATAAAAGAGATGCCTTTAAAGATACTAGAAGCATTAAAAAACTCCAAACATATTGAAACATATTGGACCAGAAGAGAAAGTGACTTTAGCACAAAACGATCAAAACACTAATTACACAGAACTACCTCAACAACAAATGATAGCTATGAGGAGATAAGACAGGGTAACATGTAAAAAATAGACCTATTAGAGTATCAGCTGATACTAATGGAGATTCTTCAGACTCTAGGAGACCACACAAGGTAGCACAGACTTACTATACCCAGCAAAGCTTTCAATCACTGTCAGTAGATCTGTCCAATCATCATCTCTCCTTTATTTTACAAATTAAGGTGGGAAGCAGGTTTACAGGAAATCACCTGAGTACTGACTCATTCCTTGTTCACAACCACTCACAGGAGAATGGAATTGACATCAAATATAATTAGCTCCAGGGCTATCCACAACAACTCTCAGAATTTGGGATATGGAACCTTGGGTGGCCATTCCTACACTGCAGGTGGGAGTACAGACTTGTACAGCCATTGCAGAAATTTGTGTGGCAATTCCTCAGAAAGTTGAGATTCAGTCTACCACCCACTCCATGTATAAATACTTTAACAACGGACACTTTATCCTAACACAAGGAAACTTGTTCAACTATGTTCATTGCTGATCTGCTCATAATAGCCAGAATCTAGGAAAAGACAAAAAAAACAATAAAAAAAAAACCTAGATACTCCTCAACCAAAGAATATCTACAGAATATGTAGTACATTTAGAAAATGGAGTATTATTCAGAGTTTTTATTTTGTTTTTTGGGTTTTTTTTTTTTTTTTTTTTTTGGTAGTTGTTGCTGTTGTTTTGTTTTGGTTTGGTTTGGTTTTTTTTTGTTTGTTTGTTTGTTGTTTGTTATTTTGCTTTGGTTTTTTTTTTTGGTCTTTTTTGGTTTATTTATTTATTTATTTATTTATTTTATTTTATTTTATTTTTTTGGCAGCATGAATGTGCAAGCAAAAGTCACTAGAAAAAAAAAGTCATCCTGAGTGAGGTAAGCCAGACCCAGAAATATGAACATAGTTTTTATTTTTTTGACTGTTGATATTAGCCAATAATATAAATGAAAAACCAAACTACAATCAATAGACCGAGAGAGGTTATGTGCAGGGTAGGGGAACTCGTGGATATCCTTTGAGGGTATATAGAATAGATTTAATGGGTGGACTTGGAGTGAGGTGATAGGAAGTGGAAGAGGAGATGGTGTTAAGGAAATGAATTCTGGCTAGAGGGAAATACCTGGAATTGAGGTGCATTTGAGAGGTAGTATGGAAACCTACTGTAGTGGAAGCGTCATACATTATATGAAGAATAGCCTAATACAATCTACAAATAACTGGGGATACAGAGTCCCAACAAACCATCTTTTGTCACCCAATGACCAAAGGGGGTCTTAGTAATATCCCCAAATGGTTAAGACTATTCCCAAGACAATACATTGCTCATTGAAAGCCCACAGTACAGCCCCATTGCTGAAGACAACATATACACAAGTCGCTGTACCTGGAGAGGGTAAGCTGATTTCCACTTAGAACCTTTACTGCTATAGTCTAGTTATTTTTAGTATGTGAAGGTACAGTGCAGCATAGCCAAGAGAAAGGTAAACACCAATCCAGCCACAAAACTTTGTATCTACAATGTGTACTTCCTGCAAAATATGTTGGGAAATAATGGCAAAAAACATTTGGGAGTAAGCAACCAAGATCTGAGTTGATTTATGGGCCATTTCTCCAGATAAAATGCATACATGTCCTTCCTTGGGTGAGCAAGAAACAGAGACTACACAGCCCAGAGAGCTTGGATAAAACTAATCCTACC
The DNA here is from genome assembly GCF_000001635.26 of Mus musculus. Lineage (NCBI taxonomy): Eukaryota > Metazoa > Chordata > Mammalia > Rodentia > Muridae > Mus > Mus musculus. Next base: position 46,813,185 of record NC_000069.6, on the reverse strand, counting down.
AGTCTTAAACAAAACAATACAAAACAAAACAACAACAAAAAAACCCAGAATTAACAATATATGACTCCGAATCATATTAACCTCTACTCATAAAACAGTGTGTTATTCAGCCAGCATCAAAGAAGCTGCTCGCAGAAGTGGGGAAGAGCAGGACAGGATGCAGAGAATGAGACCTTGTAAGACGGAGCTCTAAATAAAGTCTTCCACATATCCCCTAGATCTCAGGGAACCTGGCAGAAGAGGAACCAGAAAAAAATAAATATAAGTTAGAGGTATTTGGGGATGGGGGTCTATGAGAACAAAGCCCTCCAAATCAACTAAGCAAAGCTCATACAATTTGAAGGAGACCGAAGCAGAAAGAATAGGGTTGACTTGGATCTGAACCAGGTCCTCTGCCTATGCGTCATATCTTTCAGTTTTGTATTTTTTATGGAGCTCCTGAATGTGTAAACAAGAAGGTCTCTGGTTCTTGTGACCTCTCTTGGGCCTCTTTTACTTCTATTGTTTTGTCTTGTACAACATCTATGTGATTTTTTTTAAATCTTACTATATTTTATTTTGTTAAAAAATAAAATAACATTAATTGCAAAATAACTTTAGGATGATGGAACAATTCTTTGGGCATTCATTATAAATCAATTAGCATGAACAACACATGTAGAACAAAGTATGTAAACTATTCAACTATATCATCTGTAGGTGTGAAAGAGGTGGTAATTTTAATTTCAAAACGTATCTGATGATCAAGTTTTCTGCATTTTTAGTAATTTTGCTGCAGCATCCTGTGTTACTTATTAATATCAAATCTTCCAATTTGAAACTTCTTAGAGGAAATAAATTAAAGAGAGCAAGCAAGGAAAAAAAACTTTCAAAAGTCCTCAGTGCTTGTATATCCCACGAGGCCCCCATATTTCTGTTCTTTTCAGAGAAATCCCAATTCACAGTTTCTGATTAGGAAAGAGTTCCATGAGATTTCCCGAGGAGAAAGATCTTACTTGGAAGAAAAGTCCCAAGTTAGTGCGAAGTGCCACAAAGAGAGCCTGTTCTCCCTGGAAACTCAGATCAGATTCCTGGGTAGGAAAGAAAAGCCATACTCAGGTCACCCAGAAACACACAACTTAAAAGGGCACCCAAATACTGTTTATAATTTTGTTTTCATTTTTGCTCCACTATGAACAATTATTTAAGCAGAAAAACTATGAGATTTTATTTTCATCTTTAAAAGTTTATAAATAAAGACATGTTCTAGACTGGAGATTCCTTTTTAACCTTCAATAATTAAATTTAAAACACTGAAATCTCATTAAGGAATTCAAGTTTATTAATTGAAAACATTGTGATTATGAATTGTAAAGTAATATTAACTTTTCTTTTTAATTTTTACTGCTTTAATCCATGAACATAATTAATAATTCTGTTACTCATGGGGCCTGATGCCTTGATCTGGATAATGAATCATTTATAAAGGAACAAGCCCCAGGGAAGTAAATTAAATTATTCCTTTACTCTATGCAGAAGATGGGTTAGATATTTTAGATTGGAAAATGTTTCTGATGGGTCATATAAACTCCTGTGGGTATATTAGCCTCCAGCTACACTTGAGTGAATTTAAGCTTTTTTAATTGGAATAAGAAAACAAATTAAAATTTCTAAATTTTCAAAATCAGATGGGTACTAAGTACTTCAACAACACCAAGAATATTTTGCATGCATATATGGTATATATAATCCATTCATATGGAATATAATATAAAACATACACAACAGAAACTATTGCTTTATATTTTTTGATTAAGATAGGTACAATGGAAAGCTGGAAAGATGGCTCGGTGGTTAAGAGCATTCACTGCTCTTCCAAAGGTCCTGAGTTCAAATTTCAGCAACCACATGGTGGCTCACAACCATCCTTAATGAGATCTGGGGCCCTCTGTGGTGCCTGAAGACAGCTACAATGTACTTATATATAATAAATAAATAAATCTTAAAAAAAAAGGTACAATGTGCTGGAACAGGAGAGCTCTAAAGAAAACCATTTCCTTGTGCAAAGAACCAAGGTGCAAGATCGCTATGTAAGCCATGCCCATACACTTTGTACCTCCTGATCACCCCAACCTTCCCTCAGCTTAAACTTCCCACCTCTATCAGCTAACCTCACGTTAACTAATTCTAGAGACAATAAGTATAAGGACAAATAGTAGTGGAAAGTTAAAGGATTCCTACACTTTTTGTTTAGAACTAGGGTCTCCATTGATTTAAAAGGAATTTATTTTTATGACTGATTTGTTACTTGAAGAATTGGAGATCATTCCTAAATAGAGGCTATGCTCTAAAATAAATTATAATAAGGAATAGATTTTATAGAAAATCTTGGAGGCCTGATATTCTTTCACCAAATATACTGAAATGCTTTCCTTTGATTTGCTACTGTGACCCTTTAGTTATACATTTGAGGATGAAAGTATGCTCCTTCTGGGGTCATTTGTATAATAACTGTCATATACGCACATTTAAGCTGGAGTATCTCTCAATCATTGGTGGGGGAGGCAAGCTTACGTTTAGATAAATATCAGGGGACTGGGAGCAGCGCTCTATATAAAGAAGAGGACTTCAGATAAAATCCCTAGCATCAATGTTAAGTGACAGATATGCAGCATATCTTCAGTAATAGCACTTAGAGGTCAGAGATAGGAGGTACTCTAGAAAGTTCAGCCAGCCACGCTAGATAAATTGATGAACAACAGTTTCACTGACTGACTCTGTCTTAAATAAAAAGAAAAATCTAATGTAAAACTCCAATAGACAAAGACACAAGACATGAAATGCTAGCCACCAAAGTTATGTTTCTCATACACATAAAAACTCCCATGAATGCATATTATGCAAACCCCCCTGTATCATAAATGTTATAAATGTACACATACATAAAATAAGGACAAACATCTGTATGGATAAATAAAAAAGCTACTGTAACTCAGACAAAGATAGAAATCAGGATCCAAATATCGGGCATGCACATTTTCGAGGGATTTGGAAATAACAGCGGCAACAAGCTCCTGTGTTTCCTAAGGCCATGATTCAGTCAAAGTTTTCTTTCCATTTCTTGTCATTGGAGAAATGCTTTTGGTCGCTTTCTGGAATCTATGCAGAAAGCATGGCTTCTTGCAAATGGTTTTCAGTGTGTCTGGAAATGCTACCTTGCCAGGCTGGTAGTTGGGGGAAAAAATCGTGTTTTATTTTTGAAAACACCTTTAAAATGTGTATTTAGGATCACTTTAAGGAAATTGAATTTCCATTAGTATTTCCACATTCAGCCAGGATGAGTGTACTCTAGGAACCTTAATCTATGATTTCCTCAAGCCTATTTAGCTTAATCCTTTCCTAATGAAACCCTCGCCCAACTTATTTTTTGAAATATTGCTTCCCATAAGCTCCAATGATGCTTTTAAAATTCTTTAAAAAGTCAGTAAGGGTTTCCTTTTTCCTCTCCAGAATTTTACTCTTTAGATGTAACGATGATAAAAATACTTCAGTCACACAAAAACAAATCCTCTTCAGAACTATTTTTTTTCTCTGCAGAAGTAATTATTACTAATAATGCCTTGTTTATTCTTTTTGATTTTTCAATTTTATTTCAAGTCAATTCTAAATGAAAGAAATGGAACTTTGCGAGTATTTGGAGCTGTGGTTTATATTCTTGTGTAAAACAGAATATATAACCTCAGATTTTTTTGGTTAATTTTTAAAGTGCTGAGAACTCCAATAAATGGCCAAATACAAATACACAACACAATTTAAAATAGTTAGTACAACACAGAAAATACAAATATTATAGCTCAATACCATATATGAAAATGTACTGTTTTGAATTTTGCACAGTAAAGTGTATTCAAACATATATTCTCTAAATAAAAGTTCGTTGCCTATCTGAGATTTTTGGTTTCTAGCTTATTTTTTTAATTTATGATTTTAATTTCCTGTCACTCACCACAACTCAGTTTCTCCATGACATTTATTTACATAGACTTTTAGGGAAAATTGTTTTCTTTTTGTAAATACAAGTGTACTGACAGTGATATTGGGTTTTTACATTAAAACAGCCTTATAAACAGACATCTTATTTTTGACATTTGAAGCTGAAGCCAGTCACAAATGTGAGGAACTAAAATTTTACAGAGTATTATTTAAATGAGTTATTCACATGCTTAGAAAATCCAGTATGGAGAGCAATGTCAACTCACTTGGCATAAAGTATTTAAAGCTGCACCTCCAATTCAACCATTAGAATTTGTGTGTGCTATGCTCCACTATGTTCATCCCAGCCTTATTGATAATAGCCAGGAGCTGGAAAGAAATTTGGATCCTCTCAACAGAGGAATGGATCCAGAAAATGTGGTATGTTTACACAATGGAGTACTACTCAGCTATTAAAAACAATGAATTTATGAAATTCTTAGGAAAATGGATGAAAATAGAAAATATCATTCTGAGTGAGGGAACACAATCACAAAAGAACACACATGGTATGCACTCACTGATAAGTGGATATTAGCCCAGAAGCTCAGAATACCCAAGATAGAATTCACATACTACATGAAACTCAAGAAGAAGGAAGACCAAAGTATGGAAACTTCAAACCTTCTTAGAAGGTGGAAAAAAATACCCATGGAAGGAGTTATAGAGACAATGTGTGGAGCAGAGACTGAAGGAATGGCCATCCAGAGGCTGCCTCACCTGGGGATCCATCCCACATACAATCATCAAACCCAGACACTATTTTGGATGCCAACAAGGGCTTGCTGGCAAGAGCCTGAAATAGCTGTCTTCGGAACAGCTCCACCAGTGCCTGAAAAATACAGAGGTGGATGCTCGAAGCCAACCATTGTACTGAGCACAAGGTCCCCAAAGAAGGAGCTAGAGAAAGGACCCAAGGAGCTGAAAGGGTTAGGAGCCCTTTAAGAGGAACAACAATATGAACTAACCAGTACCCCCAGAGCTCCCAGGGACTAAATCACCAACCAAGGATTAAACATGGTAGGACTCATGACTCCAGCTGCATATGTAGCAGAGTCATCAGTGGGAGGATAGGCCTTTGGTCCTGTGAAGGCTCTATGCTCTAGTGTAAGGGAATGCCAGGGTCTGGAAACAAGTGTGAGTGGGTTGGTGATCAGGTGGACTGGGGAGGGAATAGGGCGTTTAGGGAGGAGAAACAAGGAAAAGAAACAACATTTGAAATGTAAATAAAGTAAATATCTAATATATTTAAAAAAGAATTTGTGAGTCCAACATAGGCATGCATGTTTATATATATTCTACACATTAAAAGCAAAAGATAAAATGATTTAATATGTTTCTAAAGTATTTAAATGCTATATAAAGGAAATATTCAAATATATAGATATTTTATATAAAAGAATCATATTCCTTATATGCTACATAAGAAAGAAAAATGATAAAATGTACAGACTAAATGCATGGAAAACACTAAGTATGCAACAAATTTTTATGCATGCCTCAGGGTTAAATATTAAAACTTCCAAAGAATTAAATGTTTATATTTATGCATATATTTGACAATACAAAGTGAAGTTTGAGGCCACATATAGTCAGAGTGATGATATACTAGCTCTGAATGTTTTAATATTCAGAATGCACAGGGAGGAAAACTAAAGATTGGCTTTTCAGAGCAAATTCTTCTTGAACAGGATGCTAATTTGATTTTTTCGTATTACAAATGGAATACCATCTATTACTTGAGAATCAGTGGCATAATATAGCACCCACTTGGCATACTATAATCAAATTTCATATGCCATAGAAGATTATAAATCAGTTCAGCTCTGTCTACATAAGCCAAAAGTTCTTTTTGTTAACCCTCAGCTTTCTATAGTCATCTTCCCCATTTCTCTGTATGTGTTGTGAGAAGGTAAATGGAGAATTTCACAAGTGCCAGGTGCATAATATACTCTGAATAGATGCTATCTCTTATTTTGGTTTTCACTAATCTTATAATATTAAATAGTATTTTAATGAAAAACTGAATGAATAATGTCTATAATCTGGCATGAGCCTTTAAATACAAATAAAGATTCAATGTGTAAGTTTTTTTGTTATAGAAAATTAGCTCTGGAAAATCTAATATCAACCTATTTATGTTTGTACACAGTGTTATTCTTCACTCATAAATATTTTGTTGATTCTCTTTCCAGAACACATTCACTTAAAACTGTTTTAGATTGAGAATACTATTATTATATTTTCTCTAAAACCATATCTTGTGTGTTGTTTGAACTTTTCACTATTGATAGGACAACATATTTTTGTTTTTTTTTTTTCTTTTCCTGTTGTCTTTTTTGTTCCATTTTATATTGTTATTTATTCTAACTTCTTAAAACTAGAAAAGAGAGGCTGAAAGTGGAAAGGGGAGTAGGTAATGCTCGCCAGAGATCAAATGTCAATGATGGAAGCACCAAGTTTAGTGGTCAGTTGAGTAAAAAGAGACTATTGTTAAAATATTTTTTGGTTCAGAAACTTTTCCCCTGTGCCCAGGTATTTGAGAATTTCCCCCAATTTCTCTTCTATTAGATTTAGTGTATCTGGTTTTATGTGGAGGTCCTTGATCTACTTGAATTTTAGGTTTGTACAGGGTGTTAAGAATGGATCAATTTGCATTCTTCTACATGTTGACCTCCAGTTGAACTAGCACCATTTGTTGAAAATGCTGTCTTTTTTCCACTGGATGGTTTTTGCTCCTTTGACAAAGATCAAGTAACCATAGGTGTGGGTTCATTTCTGGGTCTTCAATTCTATTCCAATGATCTACTAGCCTTTCACTGTACCAATACCATGCAGTTTCTATTGCACTCTAGTACAGCTTGAGGTCATGAATGGCTTATGATCTAAGATTAAGAATAAAAAAAATGAGGCCATATAAAATTGCAAAGCAAACTGTAAAGCAAAGGACACTGTCAACAGGACAAAATTGCAACCAACAGATTGGGAAAAAGATCTTTACCAATCCTACATCTGATAGAGGGCTGATATCCAATATATACAAAGAACTCATGAGCTTATACTCAAGAGAACTAAATAATCTTATTTAAAAATGGGGAACAGAGCTAAACAGATTTCTCAACTGAGGAAACTCAAATGACCAAGTACCTAAAGAAATGTTAAACATCTTTAGTCATCAGAGAAATGCAAATCAAAACCACCCTGAGCTTCCACCTTACACCACTCAAATGGCAAAGATCAAAAACTCGGGTGATGGGAGATGCTGGTGAGGTTGGGGAGAAAGAGGAACACTCCTCAACTCCTGGTGGGATTGCAAGCTGTTACAACTCTGGAAGTCAGTCTGGAGGTTCCTCAGAAAATTGGACATAATACTACTGGAAGATCCAGCAATATCTCTCCTGGGCATATACCCAGAAGATGTTCCAACTTGTAATAAAGACATCTGCTCTACTATGTTCTTAGCAGCCATATTTATTTTTTTTTCCATTTTTTATTAGGTATTTAGCTCATTTACATTTCCAATGCTATACCAAAAGTCCCCCATATCCACCCACCCCCACTCCCCTACCCACCCACTCCCCCTTTTTGGCCCTGGTGTTCCCCTGTACTGGGGCATATAAAGTTTGCAAGTCCAATGGGCCTCTCTTTCCAGTGATGGCCGACTAGGCCATCTTTTGATATATATGCAGCTAGAGTCAAGAGCTCCGGGGTACTGGTTAGTTCATAATGTTGTTCCACCTATAGGGTTGCAGATCCCTTTAGCTCCTTGGCTACTTTCTCTAGCTCCTCCATTGGGAGCCCTATGATCCATCCATTAGCTGACTGTGAGCATCCACTTCTGTGTTTGCTAGGCCCCGGCATAGTCTCACAAGAGACAGCTACACCTGGGTCCTTTCAATAAAATCTTGCTAGTGTATGAAATGGTGTCAGCGTTTGGATGCTGATTATGGGGTGGATCCCTGGATATGGCAGTCTCTACATGGTCCATCCTTTCATCTCAGCTCCAAACTTTGTCTCTGTAACTCCTTCCATGGGTGTTTTGTTCCCAAATCTAAGGAGGGGCATAGTGTCCACACTTCAGTCTTCATTCTTCTTGAGTTTCATGTGTTTAGCAAATTATATCTTGGGTATCCTAGGTTTGGGGCTAATATCCACTTATCAGTGAGTACATATTGTGTGAGTTTCTTTGTGAATGTGTTACCTCACTCAGGATGATGCCCTCCAGATCCATCCATTTGGCTAGGAATTTCATAAATTCACTCTTTTTAATAGCTGAGTAGTACTCCATTGTGTAGATGTACCACATTTTCTGTATCCATTCCTCTGTTGAGGGGCATCTGGGTTCTTTCCAGCTTCTGGCTATTATAAATAAGGCTGCTATGAACATAGTGGAGCATGTGTCCTTCTTACCAGTTGGGGCTTCTTCTGGATATATGCCCAGGAGAGGTATTGCTGGATCCTCCAGTAGTACTATGTCCAATTTTCTGAGGAACCGCCAGACTGATTTCCAGAGTGGTTGTACAAGCCTGCACTCCCACCAACAATGGAGGAGTGTTCCTCTTTCTCCACATCCACGCCAGCATCTGCTGTCACCTGAATTTTTGATCTTAGCCATTCTGACTGGTGTGAGGTGGAATCTCAGGGTTGTTTTGATTTGCATTTCCCTGATGATTAAGGATGTTGAACATTTTTTCAGGTGTTTCTCTGCCATTCGGTATTCCTCAGGTGAGAATTCTGTGTTCAGTTCTGAGCCCCATTTTTTAATGGGGTTATTTGAATTTCTGAAGTCCACCTTCTTGAGTTCTTTATATATGTTGGATATTAGTTCCCTATCTGATTTAGGATAGGTAAAGATCCTTTCCCAATCTGTTGGTGGTCTTTTTGTCTTATTGACGGTGTCTTTTGCCTTGCAGAAACTTTGGAGTTTCATTAGGTCCCATTTGTCAATTCTCGATCTTACAGCACAAGCCATTGCTGTTCTGTTCAGGAATTTTTCCCCTGTGCCCATATCTTCAAGGCTTTTCCCCACTTTCTCCTCTATAAGTTTCAGTGTCTCTGGTTTTATGTGAAGTTCCTTGATCCACTTAGATTTGACCTTAGTACAAGGAGATAAGTATGGATCAATTCGCATTCTTCTACACGATAACAACCAGTTGTGCCAGCACCAATTGTTGAAAATGCTTTCTTTCTTCCACTGGATGGTTTTAGCTCCCTTGTCGAAGATCAAGTGACCATAGGTGTGTGGGTTCATTTCTGGGTCTTCAATTCTATTCCATTGGTCTACTTGTCTGTCTCTATACCAGTACCATGCAGTTTTTATCACAATTGCTCTGTAGTAAAGCTTTAGGTCTGGCATGGTGATTCCGCCAGAAGTTCTTTTATCCTTGAGAAGACTTTTTGCTATCCTAGGTTTTTTGTTATTCCAGACAAATTTGCAAATTGCTCCTTCCAATTCGTTGAAGAATTGAGTTGGAATTTTGATGGGGATTGCATTGAATCTGTAGATTGCTTTTGGCAAGATAGCCATTTTTACAATGTTGATCCTGCCAATCCATGAGCATGGGAGATCTTTCCATCTTCTGAGATCTTCCTTAATTTCCTTCTTCAGAGATTTGAAGTTTTTATCATATAGATCTTTCACTTCCTTAGTTAGAGTCACGCCAAGATATTTTATCTTATTTGTGACTATTGAGAAGGGTGTTGTTTCCCTAATTTCTTTCTCAGCCTGTTTATTCTTTGTATAGAGAAAGGCCATTGACTTGTTTGAGTTTATTTTATATCCAGCTACTTCACCGAAGCTGTTTATCAGGTTTAGGAGTTCTCTGGTAGAATTTTTAGGGTCACTTATATATACTATCATATCATCTGCAAAAAGTGATATTTTGACTTCCTCTTTTCCAATTTGTATCCCCTTGATCTCCTTTTGTTGTCGAATTGCTCTGGCTAATACTTCAAGTACTATGTTGAAAAGGTAGGGAGAAAGTGGGCAGCCTTGTCTAGTCCCTGATTTTAGTGGGATTGCTTCCAGCTTCTCTCCATTTACTTTGATGTTGGCTACTGGTTTGCTGTAGATTGCTTTTATCATGTTTAGGTATGGGCCTTGAATTCCTGATCTTTCCAACACTTTTATCATGAATGGGTGTTGGATCTTGTCAAATGCTTTTTCTGCATCTAACGAGATGATCATGTGGTTTTTGTCTTTGAGTTTGTTTATATAATGGATTACATTGATGCATTTTCGTATATTAAACATCCCTGAATCCCTGGAATAAAACCTACTTGGTCAGGATGGATGATTGCTTTAATGTGTTCTTGGATTCGGTTAGCGAGAATTTTATTGAGGATTTTTGCATCGATATTCATAAGAGAAATTGGTCTGAAGTTCTCTATCTTTGTTGGGTCTTTCTGTGGTTTAGGTATCAGAGTAATAGTGGCTTCATAAAATGAGTTGGGTAGAGTACCTTCTACTTCTATCTTGTGAAATAGTTTGTGCAGAACTGGAATTAGATCTTCTTTGAAAGTCTGGTAGAACTCTGCACTAAACCCATCTGGTCCTGGGCTTTTTTTGGTTGGGAGACTATTAATAACTGCTTCTATTTCTTTAGGTGATATGGGACTGTTTAGATGGTCAACTTGATCCTGATTCAACTTTGGTACCTGGAATCTGTCCAGAAATTTGTCCATTTCGTCCAGGTTTTCCAGTTTTGTTGAGTATAGCCTTTTGTAGAAGGATCTGATGGTGTTTTGGATTTCTTCAGGATCTGTTGTTATGTCTCCCTTTTCATTTCTTATTTTGTTAATTAGGATTTTGTCCCTGTGCCCTTTAGTGAGTATAGCTAAGGGTTTATCTATCTTGTTGATTTTCTCAAAGAACCAACTCCTCGTTTGGTTAATTCTTTGAATAGTTCTTCTTGTTTCCACTTGGTTGATTTCACCCCTGAGTTTGATTATTTCCTGCTGTCTACTCCTCTTGGGTGAATTTGCTTCCTTTTTTTCTAGGGCTTTTAGATGTGTTGTCAAGCTGCTAGTATGTGCTGTCTCCCGTTTCTTCTTGGAGGCACTCAGAGCTATGAGTTTCCCTCTTAGAAATGCTTTCATTGTGTCCCATAGGTTTGGGTACGTTGTGGCTTCATTTTCATTAAACTCTAAAAAGTCTTTAATTTCTTTCTTTATTCCTTCCTTGACCAAGGTATCATTGAGAAGAGTGTTGTTGAGTTTCCACGTGATTGTTGGCTTTCCATTATTTATGTTGTTATTGAAGATCAGTCTTAGGCCATGGTGGTCTGATAAGATACATGGGACAATTTCAATATTTTTGTATCTATTGAGGCCTGTTTTGTGACAAATTATATGGTTAATTTTGAAGAAGGTCCCGTGAGGTGCTGAGAAGAAGGTATATCCTTTTGTTTTAGGATAAAATGTTCTGTAGATATCTGTCAGGTCCATTTGTTTCATAACTTCTGTTAGTTTCACTGTGTCCCTGTTTAGTTTCTGTTTCCACGATCTGTCCTTTGGAGAACGTGGTGTGTTGAAGTCTCCCACTATTATTGTGTGAGGTGCAATATATGCTTTGAGCTTTACTAAAGTGTCTCTAATGAATGTGGCTGCCCTTGCATTTGGTGCGTAGATATTCAGAATTGAGAGGATTTTACCTTTGATGAGTATGAAGTGTCCCTCCATGTCTTTTTTGATGACTTTGGGTTGGAAGTCGATTTTATCCGATATTAAAATGGCTACTCCAGCTTGTTTCTTCAGTCCATTTGCTTGGAAAATTGTTTTCCAGCCTTTCACTCTGAGGTAGTGTCTGTCTTTTTCCCTGAGATGGGTTTCCTGTAAGCAGCAGAACGTTGGGTCCTGTTTGTGTAGCCAGTCTGTTAGTCTATGTCTTTTTATTGGGGAATTGAGTCCATTGATATTAAGAGATATTAAGGAAAAGTAATTGTTGCTTCCTTTTATTTTTGTTGTTAGAGTTGGCATTCTGTTCTTGTGGCTGTCTTCTTTTTAGTTTGTTGAGGGATTACTTTCTTGGTTGTTCTAGGCCGTTATTTCTGTCCTTGTATTGCTTCATTCCTGTTATTATCCTTTGAAGGGCTGGATTCCTGGAAAGATATTGTGTGAATTTGGATTTGTCGTGGAATACTTTGGTTTCTCCATCTATGGTAATTGAGAGTTTGGCTGGGTATAGTAGCCTGGGCTGGCATTTGTGTTCTCTTAGTGTCTGTATAACATCTGTCCAGGCTCTTCTGGCTTTCATAGTCTCTGGTGAAAAGTCTGGTGTAATTCTGATAGGCCTTCCTTTATATGTTACTTGACCTTTCTCCCTTACTGCTTTTAATATTCTATCTTTATTTAGTGCATTTGTTGTTCTGATTATTATGTGTCGGGAGGAATTTCTTTTCTGGTCCAGTCTATTTGGAGTTCTGTAGGCTTCTTGTATGATAATGGGCATCTCTTTTTTTATGTTTGGGAAGTTTTCTTCTATTATTTTGTTGAAGATATTAGCTGGCCGTTTAAGTTGAAAATCTTCATTCTCATCAATTCCTATTATCCGTAGGTTTGGTCTTCTCATTGTGTCCTGGATTACCTGGATGTTTTGAGTTAGCATCCTTTTGCATTTTGTATTTTCTTTGACTGTTGTGTCGGTGTTCTCTATGGAATCTTCTGGACCTGAGATTCTCTCTTCCATTTCTTGTATTCTGTTGCTGATGCTCGCATCTATGGTTCCAGATCTCTTTCCTAGGGTTTCTATCTCCAGCGTTGCCTCGCTTTGGGTTTTCTTTCTTTTTTCTTTTTTTTTTTTTTAAATAAACCAAAGAATTTTATTCTGCTCACTTCCAGGAGTGTGGGTAGGGGAACAAGGATGACTCAATTGCAGCCACATCATAAAAAGCCCACCTCAGCATGGTACAGTTCTTTTTTTTTTTTTTTTTCCATTTTTTATTAGGCATTTCGCTCATTTACATTTGCAATGCTATACCAAAAGTCCCCCATAGCCACCCACCCCCTCTCCCCTACCCACCCACTCCCCTTTTATGGCCCTGGCGTTCCCCTGTAATGGGGCATATAAAGTTTGCGTGTCCAATGGGCCTCTCTTTCCAGTGATGGCCGACTATGCCATCTTTTGATGCATATGCAGCTAGAGTCAAGAGCTCCGGGGTACTGGTTAGTTCATAATGTTGTTCCACTTATAGGGTTGCAGATCCCTTTAGCTTCTTTGGTACTTTCTCTAGCTCCTTCATTGGGTGCCATGTGATCCATCCAATAGCCGACTGTGAGCATCCACTTCTATGTTTGCTAGGCCCAGGCATACTCTGACAAGAGACAGCTATATCAGGGTCCTTTCAGCATAATCTTGCTAGTGTATGCAATGGTGTCAGCATTTGGAAGCTGATTATGGAATGGATCCCCGGATATGCTAGTGTCTACATGGTCCATCCTTTTATCTCAGTTCCAAACTTTGTCTCTGTAACTCCTTCCAAGGGTGTTTTGTTCCCACTTCTAAGGAGGGGCATAGTGTTCACACTTCAGTCTTCATTTTTCTTGAGTTTCATGTGTTTAGGAAATTGTATCTTATATCTTGGGTATCTTAGGTTTTGGGCTAATATCCACTTAACAGTGAGTACATATTGTGTGAGTTCCTTTGTGAATGTGTTACCTCACTCAGGATGATGCCCTCCAGGTCCATCCATTTGCCTAGGAATTTCATAAATTCATTCTTTTTAATAGCTGAGTAGTACTCCATTGTGTAGATGTACCACATTTTCTGTATCCATTCCTCTGTTGAGGGGCATGTGGGTTCTTTCCAGCTTCTGGCTATTATAAATAAGGCTGCTATGAACATAGTGGAGCATGTGTACTTCATACCGGTTGGAACATCTTCTAGATATAATCCCAGGAGAGGTATTATGGTGTCCTTCTGTAGGATATACCTTCTTCTCAGCACCTCATGGTACCTTCTCCAAAATTGACCACATAATAGGTCACAAAACAGGCCTCAATAGATTCAAAAATATTGAAATTGTCCCATGTATCCTATCAGATCACCATGCACTAAGGCTGATCATCAATAACAAAAAAAAAAAAATAACAGAAAGCCAACACTCACGTGGAAACTGAACAACACTCTTCTCAATGATACCTTGGTCAAGGAAGGAATAAAGAAAGAAATTAAAGACTTTTTAGAGTTTAATGAAAATGAAGCCACAACGTACCCAAACCTTTGGGACACAATGAAAGCATTTCTAAGAGGGAAACTCATAGCTCTGAGTACCTCCAAGAAGAAACGGGAGAGAGCACATACTAGCAGCTTGACAACACATCTAAAAGCCCTAGAAAAAAAGGAAGCAAATTCACCCAAGAGGAGTAGACAGCAGGAAATAATCAAACTCAGGGGTGAAATCAACCAAGTGGAAACAAGAAGAACTATTCAAAGAATTAACCAAACGAGAAGTTGGTTCTTTGAGAAAATCAACAAGATAGATAAACCCTTAGCTAGACTCACTAAAGGGCACAGGGACAAAATCCTAATTAACAAAATCAGAAATGAAAAGGGAGACATAACAACAGATCCTGAAGAAATCCAAAACACCATCAGATCCTTCTACAAAAGCTTATACTCAACAAAACTGGAAAACCTGGACGAAATCGACAAATTTCTGGACAGATACCAGGTACCAAAGTTGAATCAGGATCAAGTTGACCTTCTAAACAGTCCCATATCCCCTAAAGAAATAGAAGCAGTTATTAATAGTCTCCCAGCCAACAAAAGCCCAGGACCAGATGGGTTTAGTGCAGAGTTCTATCAGACCTTCAAAGAAGATCTAATTCCAGTTCTGCACAAACTATTTCACAAGATAGAAGTAGAAGGTACTCTACCCAACTCATTTTATGAAGCCACTATTACTCTGATACCTAAACCACAGAAAGATCAAACAAAGATAGAGAACTTCAGACCAATTTCTCTTATGAATATCGATGCAAAAATCCTTAATAAAATTCTCGCTAACCGAATCCAAGAACACATTAAAGAAATCATCCATCCTGACCAAGTAGGTTTTATTCCAGGGATGCAGGGATGGTTTAATATACGAAAATCCATCAATGTAATCCATTATATAAACAAACTCAAAGACAAAAACCACATGATCATCTCGTTAGATGCAGAAAAAGCATTTGACAAGATCCAACACCCATTCATGATAAAAGTTTTGGAAAGATCAGGAATTCAAGGCCCATACCTAAACATAATAAAAGCAATCTACAGCAAACCAGTAGCCAACATCAAAGTAAATGGAGAGAAGCTGGAAGCAATCCCACTAAAATCAGGGACTAGACAAGGTTGCCCACTTTCTCCCTACCTTTTCAACATAGTACTTGAAGTATTAGCCAGAGCAATTCGACAACAAAAGGAGATCAAGGGGATACAAATTGGAAAAGAGGAAGTCAAAATATCACTTTTTGCAGATGATATGATAGTATATATAAGTGACCCTAAAAATTCCACCAGAGAACTCCTAAACCTGATAAACAGCTTTGGTGAAGTAGCTGGATATAAAATTAACTCAAACAAGTCAATGGCCTTTCTCTACACAAAGAAAAAACAGGCTGAGAAAGAAATTAGGGAAACAACACCCTTCTCAATAGTCACAAATAATATAAAATATCTCGGCGTGACTCTAACTAAGGAAGTAAAAGATCTGTATGATAAAAACTTCAAGTCTCTGAAGAAAGAAATTAAAGAAGATCTCAGAAGATGGAAAGATCTCCCATGCTCATGGATTGGCAGGATCAAAATTGTAAAAATGGCTATCTTGCCAAAAGCAATCTACAGATTCAATGCAATCCCCATCAAAATTCCAACTCAATTCTTCAACGAATTAGAAGGAGCAATTTGCAAATTCATCTGGAATAACAAAAAACCTAGGATAGCAAAAACTCTTCTCAAGGATAAAAGAACCTCTGGTGGAATCACCATGCCTGACCTAAAGCTTTACTACAGGGCAATTGTGATAAAAACTGCATGGTACTGGTATAGAGACAGACAAGTAGACCAATGGAATAGAATTGAAGACCCAGAAATGAACCCACACACCTATGGTCACTTGATCTTCGACAAGGGAGCTAAAACCATCCAGTGGAAGAAAGACAGCATTTTCAACAATTGGTGCTGGCACAACTGGTTGTTATCATGTAGAAGAATGCGAATCGATCCATACTTATCTCCTTGTACTAAGGTCAAATCTAAGTGGATCAAGGAACTTCACATAAAACCAGAGACACTGAAACTTATAGAGGAGAAAGTGGGGAAAAGCCTTGAAGATATGGGCACAGGGGAAAAATTCCTGAACAGAACAGCAATGGCTTGCTCTGTAAGATCGAGAATTGACAAATGGGACCTAATGAAACTCCAAAGTTTCTGCAAGGCAAAAGACACCGTCAATAAGACAAAAAGACCACCAACAGATTGGGAAAGGATCTTTACCTATCCTAAATCAGATAGGGGACTAATATCCAACATATATAAAGAACTCAAGAAGGTGGACTTCAGAAAATCAAATAACCCCATTAAAAAATGGGGCTCAGAACTGAACAAAGAATTCTCACCTGAGGAATACCGAATGGCAGAGAAGCACCTGAAAAAATGCTCAACATCCTTAATCATCAGGGAAATGCAAATCAAAACAACCCTGAGATTCCACCTCACACCAGTCAGAATGGCTAAGATCAAAAATTCAGGTGACAGCAGATGCTGGCGTGGATGTGGAGAAAGAGGAACACTCCTCCATTGTTGGTGGTATTGCAGGCTTGTACAACCACTATGGAAATCAGTCTGGAGGTTCCTCAGAAAACTGGATATAGTACTACCGGAGGATCCAGCAATACCTCTCCTGGGCATATATCCAGAAGATGCCCCAACTGGTAAGAAGGACACATGCTCCACTATGGGTTTTCTTTATTGTGTCTACTTCCCCTTTTAGTTCTAGTATGGTTTTGTTCATTTCCATCACCTGTTTGGATGTGTTTTCCTGTTTTTCTTTAATGATTTCTACCTGTTTGGCTGTGTTTTCCTGCTTTTCTTTAAGGGCCTGTAACTCTTTAGCAGTGCTCTCCTGTAATTCTTTAAGTGACTTATGAAAGTCCTTCTTGATGTCCTCTATCATCATCATGAGAAATGTTTTTAAATCTGGGTCTAGATTTTCGGTTGTGTTGGGGTGCCCAGGACTAGGTGGGGTGGGAGTGCTGCGTTCTGATGATGGTGAGTGGTCTTGATTTCTGTTAGTAGGATTCTTATGTTTGCCTTTCGCCATCTGGTAATCTCTGAAGCTAGCTGTTTTAGTTGTCACTGTTAAGAGCTTGTTCTTCAGGTGACTCTGTTAGCCTCTATAAGCAGACCTGGAGGGTAGCACTCTCCTTAGTTTCAGTGGGCAGAGTATTCTCTGCAGGCAAGCTCTCTTCTTGCAGGGCAGGTACCCAGATATCTGGTGTTCGAACCAGACTCCTGGCAGAAGTTGTGTTCCACTCACTAGAGGTCTTAGGATCTCTTGTGGAATCCTGTGTGGGCCCTTGCGGGTGTCAGGGGACTCCGCTGGCAAGGTAGCCTGGGGCTCGAGTGGAGCGGAAGGAGTTTGTGCCCCAGATCAAGCCCGGGTAGCCTGCTTCCCTATGTACCGCAGTCTCAGGTTCCGCGCGATTGGATTGGGGCAGGCGCTGTGTTCCACTCACCAGAGGTCTTAGGATCCTGTGGGGGGTCCCGTGTGGGCCCTTGCGGGTGTTGGGCAAGACTCTGCTGGCAAGGTAGCCCGGGGCTCGAGTCGAGCGGAAGGGACTTGTGCCCCAGATCAGGCCCGGGTAGCCTGCTTCCCTATGTACTGCAGTCTCAGGTTCTGTGAGATTGGATTGGGGCAGGCGCTGTGTTCCACTCACCAGAGGTCTTAGGATCCCGTGGGGAGTCCCATGTGGGCCCTTGCGGGTGTTGGGCAAGACTCTGCTGGCAAGGTAGCCCGGGGCTCGAGTCGAGCGGAAGGCAGCAGCCATATTTATAATATCCAGAAGCTATAAATGACCCAGATGTCCCTCAACAAAGAATGGATACAGAAAATGTACATGTGTACAATGGACTACTACTCTGCTATTAAAAACAATGACTCCATGAAATTACAGGCTAACATGGATGGAACTTGAAAATATCATCCTGAATAAGGTAATCCAATCACAAAAGAACACACAGGGTATGCACACACGGAAAAGTGGATAATAGCCCAGAAAGTCAGGACACCTAAGATACAATACACAGACTACATGAACCTCAAGAAGAAGGAAGACCCAAGTATGGACACTTTGGTTCCTCTTAGAAGGGGGAACAAAATACCCATGGGAGGAGATACAGAGATAAAATGTGGAGCAGAGACTCCAGGAAAGGCCATCCAGAGACTGTCCCATCTGGGCATCCATCCCATATACAATCATCAAACTCAGATACTCTTGCTTGCATACAGGAGCCTGTTATGACTTTCTCCTGAGAGGCTCTGCCCATTCCTGACAAATACAGAGGTGGGTGCTCTTAGCCAACTATTGGACTGAGTGCAAGATCCCCAATGGAGGAGCTAGATAAAAAACTGAAGGGGCTGAAGAGGTTTGCAGCCCCACTGGAGGAACAACAATATGAACCAACCAGTATCCCAAAGTTGGTGGACACAACCACCAACCAAAGAGTACACATAGAGGGACCCAAGGCTCTGGCCATATATGTGGCAGAGGATGGTCTTGGTGGACATCAGTGAGAGGTGCAGCCCTTTAGCCGGAGGGTATTTGCTCCTCCAATGTAGGGGAATGCTATGGCAGGAAGATGGTAATGGGTAGGTAGGTGGGGGATCATCTTCATAGAAGCACGGGAGGAGGAATGGAATAGGGGGATTCCGAAGGGGAGAGCAGGAAATGGAAAAACATTTGAAATGTAAATAATGAAAATATACAATAAAAAATAAAATTTTGTTGATTGAAAGAAGTAATAATTTCATCACAAAGCTGAAGTGATTCTTAAAGAGAAGAATTTATCCCTTATATTTTTTCCATGCATAAGAAATCAAATGAGTTAAATGAATAGATTTTTAAACATGATTGTTTTTATTTAAATCTCATTTTTAATTTCTAAATAATGTGTAAACAGAGGCATAGCTTTTGTGAAGGGGCTACATAAACATTTTAAGATTCATAAAATGATAATTACTTGTTAGTGGAGTAGGCCCGACTCTTTCCTGCGTACCAGAGATAAGGTCTTCCCCTGACATAATTTTTTATCAAATTCTTTAGGAAGAGAACTCTAACAACTTGATGTGTAGCATAATTTGGGGGGTGGATATTTAAAAGTTTATTGGATTTGATTCTGACTATTTGTGGTGTGTGTGTGTGTGTGTGTGTGTGTGTGTGTGTGTGTTCAAAGTACATGTAGAGGGGCTATCAGGCAATCTTGTCTTCCTCAGTTTTTCTTCAAGCAAATTGGACCTCAGTGATTGGCTAGGCTGTCTAACCAAAGAACCCCAGGTATTATCCAGCCTCACACTCAAGATAAAATTTGCAAAACACATGAAACTCAAGAAGAAGGAAGACCAAAGTATGGATATGTAGATCCTTCTTAGAAGGGGGAACAAAATACCCAAGGAAGGAGTTATAGAGACAAAGTTCAGAACAGAGACTGAAGGAATGACCATCTAGAAACTGCCCCACCCAGAGATCCATCCCATAAACAACCACCAAATTCAGAAATTATTGAAGATGCCAACAAGATCTTGCTGACAGGAGCCTGATATAGCTGTCTTCTGAGAGGCTCTGACAGTGCCTAATACAGAAGTGGATGCTCCCAGTCATCCATTAGATGGAGCACAGAGTCCATAATGATGAAGGAGCTAGAGAAAGTACCCAAGGAGCTGAAGGGGTTTGCAGCTCCATAGGAGGAACAATAATTTGAACTAACTAGTACCCCCAGAGCTTCTTGGGACTTAACCACCAATCAAAGAAAACTTATGGAGGGACTAGTGGCTCTAGCTGCATATGTAGCAGAAGATGGACTAGTTGATCATCAATGGGAGGAGGTGTCCTTGATCCTGTAAAGATTCTATGCCCCGGTATAGGGGAAAACCTAGGCCAGGAAGCTGGAGTGGGTGGGTTAGGGAGCCGGGGGAGGGGAAAGAGGATAGGGGATGTTTGTGTGTGTGTGTGTGTGTGTGTGTGTGTGTGTGTGTGTGTGTGTGTGTATGTAAGGTTAGAGTGTTTTTTTTATCAATGGCTCATCCACATAGTTATAACCACAGCAAATGTTGGCTTAAATGTATTAATCCTATAACAATATCTGTGGAATCATATGGGTATTTGTGATTTGTTATAAACACTCATCATAATAAACATAAGTGTCATAGAATTTAAAAGTCAAAATAGAAATTTTAAATTCCCCCCCCAAAATGTACTATTCATTTAGGAAAGAATAATTTGTGTATGAATGCATTTTTGTGTGCAAACAATGATAGTCTGTGTAGATGGATTGACATAAATTAAGGTAAGTTCCACAACTCTAATATTTTTATGGTCAACAGGGAAAATATCAGAGGGTCACCTCATTGTATATTCTGATTATTAGAAATAGAACGTTCATTCACAGTTTGCTGCTGCTGTTGTTTAAAAGAAACAAAGAAGACAGTGGACCATGTCGCGCCCACCTCAGGAAGACTCAACAGGGTCGGATTCTTCTCAACAGCCTTTATTGCAGGAACATCTCAATGCTGCTACGGGGACCTTGGGCACCCAGGGAGGACTCCTTATATACAACCCAGCACTGGGGAGGGCTATGTGTCCTCCTGGGATTGGTCGGCCTGTGAACAATTCATTAGCATTCACTCGATCGGGAGGGGCTGGCGCCAAGTAGTGACTATCTCAGGCACAGTAAGGTTGTTTATGGCCACAGTGTACTGGAAACCGGCGCCATCTTTTAGGCATCGGCTGCCTATACATTGGTAATCTAAGGAGTTAGCAAAAGCAAAGTTGAATAGTGGGGATACTTTAGGTAGTTATTTTGAAAGAGAGGGTGCACATTTTCTATATGTCATTCATTCAAGAAAATTGGCGTTTGGCTGCACTACCCAAGAATGAATCTGTTTGCATCTTCAGAACACAATGTCAGGCAGAAATTATTGGAGCTAGCTATGTAAAGCACTATTCTTTTTTATATTATTCCTTTTTTAGTTTATTGAGAACATGAAATGCTCAAGAATCACTTTTTCTTTTTTCTTTTTTCTTTTTTTTGTTAGATATTTTCTTTATTTACATTTCAAATGTTATCTCATATTGCATTATCCTTTATAACAGTAGATCAATTGTACTCCTGTCCTCAAGATAGGACTTGATGTGGGGATTTTTATTCAGTTTCTGAAATCTATCTAATTATAGAGCAAGGAAGCATTGATTTAGCTCTATTTTTTCATCCTATTAAGGTATAATGATTTTTTTCTAGTCTTATCTAGAGAAAATATAACATCTCTGTGAAAGAAAACTAAAGCCAAACTAGCACAAAAAACAACTTGTTTAAAAACATAATTGTTGACAGCACTCTTTCCACTGTAAAGGATTCATGATCTATAAAATATTATTCTGTAAAATAGAAGAACTCATGAAGAATACACAAGAGTTAAAATGAGGAGGGTGTAATGGAGCAACTAAATTAGCAGGAGCTTAAAATAACTTCCTTTTATACCTTTTGTTCTAAGTCACAAAGGCAGCAGTATATCTATGGAAAGGAAATAACATCCCATCTTATTCATCTACTTTTCATACATTAAAATTTATTCCCAAAATTAAACTTTAAAAAAATCTGCATATATAATTTGTTCCAAAGTTTTTGCCATTTGGTTGTCCAAATCACTGTGAAAACTTTCTTAGAAATAAAAAAAAAAATCTGATTAATATCTTATCTATGCCTGCATCTTAGAATTACAGACTAAACACAGCTACTTAATTTGGGGATGCTAGTAGTCCTTATAGACTATAATTATTATTATACTGGTTTTGTGTTTGTTTCTGCTTCAATAAAGTACCATTCATATTCAATGGAGTATTTCAGATTTGTAAGGCAGACAAAGTGTGACTATTTAACTATTATCCTTAGCACACAGAAACAGAAAATTTGCAAGTATCTTTCAATTTCTATGACAATCCTAAGTATATAGACAGTATTTAAGAAATTTTCAAAGCACCACTCATTAGTATATGATCTTATCCTAAAGTTAATTTTGCTATTTTGATAAATATTGCTTATTTCTCTGAAAATAGAATTTTTTTCTCACATTATAAATCCAGATTATTATTTTCCCACACTCTATTTCTCCCAGTTCCTCCCCACCTCCACTCATATCCTGATCAGCTCGTTTCTGATTCCCATCAAGAAACAAACATGCTTCAATGACATAATAATACAATATAACATAGTATTTTATAATGTGTATATATATATTTACATACATATATATTAATAATACAATAAAAGAACAAACAAATATCACCACATTGGAATTAAACAAGCAGACAAAAGATTAAAAAAAAAAAAAAAACCAAGAAAATGCACAAAAACCAGAAACCAATTTTTTGAAAATTAGGGATGCCTTAAAAACACTTAACTGTAAACCATAATATATGTCAAGGAACCTGTAAGGTTAAAAAAAGGAAAATAATATAATCATATATTATGTAACAAATATAAAATAATAAGATGAAATTTAAAACAGAAAGAAAACAAACAAAAAATGTGAACTCCCTGATACAACATTATGACACAAGGAACGTCTAAAAGATAAAATTGAATTTATTTCCTGTTGTTTTTCCACTGTTGGGCGTGTAGTCTACCCTTGAGACTAGTTGCTTTCCTTAGTGAGACTCCTTTGCAAAACACTAAGTTTTCATTAGCAAGTTGTTCTCAGTTGGCAATTGCTCCTGGGTTAGACAAGAGAGCATGTGTTCAGTGTTCCTTTCATCTCTAGGACCCCATGTGATGAAGACCTGTGCAGTCCTTGTGCATGCTGCCACAGTCTTTGTTCACATCTGCAAAGACCATGTTTACTTTGTGAACTCTATGCATTCCCTCTGCTTCTTATTTGCTTCCTATCTCCTTTTGCACAGGCTTTCCTTAGCCCTGAGATGAGGGAAGCAACAGAGATATCCCTCATAGCGCTGAGTGTTGCAAGGACTCCGATTAAATGTTTAGTAGTGTGTGTTGAAAAATATCTATTTCTTTTAGATTTTTCCAATTAGTTAATTTACAGAATGTGTGTGTGCGCATGTGTGTCTATCTGTCTGTGTTTGTATATGTTCTATTTTAATGAAATTAGATTTCTTTTGTTTCATGCAATACATTCTGGTTATGCTTTCCCTTGCTCTACTACTCCCTCCCATTGGGAGCCATGTTCTCTCTCTCTCTCTCTCTCTCTCTCTCTCTCTCTCTCTCTCTCTCTCTCTCTCTCTCTCTCTCTCCCTCTCTCTCTCTCTCCTCTCTCCTCCTCCTCTCTCCCCCCTCTCTCTGTCATAAAAAAACAGGCTTCTAATAGATAACAAGAAATGATAAATAAAATAAAATATATTTAAACAAAATAACATCAAATTGAAGTTGTAAAAGGCAAAACCTGAAAAGGAACAAAGCCCCAACACAAGACATAGGAATTGGGAACCCTCTCAGTTACACCCTGAAAACTCCTGTGAAAATATTAAACTGAAGGCTATACTATACTTGCAAAGGACCTGGTACTGACTTCTGTAGCTTAAGTTTTTCTGAGATCATGTTAGCTCTGCTCTCTTGACTTAGATAGTCTTGTCCTCCTGTTATTCTCTATCCCATCTCTTTTTTTTTTTATGCCTTTCCTTTAATGGTGAACCCTGAGCTCTGGGTGGGGGGCAAGGATTTGATGGACACATCCCACTTAGAATTGTTTATTCCATGGACTTTCTGTGTGTAGTGGCTGTTTCTGGGTATCTGTATTTGTTCCCATCTGCTGCAGGAGGAAGCTTCCCTAATGATGGCTGAATAATTTGCTGACTTGTGGGAATAACAGGATATCATTAAGAGTTATTTTGTAACTCCAATTTTTGTTAGAACTGTAGTATTGAGTCTTACTTTAGCTCTCAGAGCTAGTTAGTATCTGGGTTTTGGTCATACAAGCAGTAGCAGGTATGAGTTCCATCTCCTGGAATGGGTCTTAAATCAAATCAGACATTGGTTGGTTACTCCCAAGAGCTTTTTTTTTTTTTTCCTACCATCACCCTATCATATTTGCATGCAGGGTAGATAGTACATCAATGGTCTTTTGGGGCTACCCCAGGGTTAGTGTTTCTCTTTTGTTTTGAAAGAGAGGTGAAAATTCTATGTAGGTACCTGCTCTACCTCATTATTTTCTGTCTTTCTTTTTAAAAAAAGATATTTTCTTTATTTACATTTCAAATGTAATTCCCTTTCCTGGTTTCACCTCCTAAAACCTCCTATCCTCTCTCTCCTCTTCCTGCTTATCAACCTACCCATTCCCACTTCCTGACCCTGGCATTTCCCTACACTGGGGCATTGAGCCTTACCAAGACCAAGGGCCTCTCCTCCCATTGATCACCAACAAGGCCATCCTCTGCTACATATGCAGATGGAGCCATATAGTTTGTGTGACTATTGTCTTCAAAGACAGACCTGCTGTCATATCTGATCCTCTCATTTCTGTCTTCCCTGCTCTCACCGCACCTATAAGACTTTTTATAATTCCAGATTGTAGGTTTTAAAGATGTGTCATTGAGATTCTCTGTATATCTTCATTGTCTGTTTTTATGTTGCCACTTGTTTATATGGCTATTCTCTCTGTGTCTTTTAGTAATTCAGATAAGGGTTTATAAATATTGTTGACAGTTCCATGAGGCACTGAGAATAAGGTATATTGTTCTGTGTTTTAGTGAGATGTTTTTGTAAATATCTGTTAGGTCCAATTGATTGATAATGTCAGTTAGCTCCAGTAATTCTCTGTTTTGTCTTTGTCTGGATGACCTGTCTACTGGTGAAAGTAATGCACTGAAGTCTCCCATTATCAATGTATGAGAATCAATGTGTGATTTATGGGGCAGCATTTTTTATATACTTGAGTGCTCTTGTGTTTGGTTCATAGGTGGAAATTTGCAATATCCTCTTGGTAGATATCTTTTGATGAGTATGCAGTATCATTTTCTATCTCTTATGATTTGCAGAGTTTGAAGTCTGTTTTGTCAGATACTAAAATTTGCTGTTCTGTATATTTCTTGTATCTTGATCAGCAACTTTACCTTTACTTTATGGAAATTTTCTCTGATTTTGTTGAAATTTCTTTTCTGTACCTTTTAAGCACAGTTTCATCTCCTTCCTCTATTCCTGTTATTCTTTGACTTGTTTTCCATTGTATCCCACATTTCCTTGATGATTTGTGACAGGATTATTTTAGAGTTAACATTTTCTTCAACCAAGCTATCCATTTCTTCTATTTTATCTTTAATGCCTGAGATTCTATCTTCTACCCCTTGTATTCTATTGCTAAATCTTGCCTCTGACATTTCTGCTTAAGTATAAATTTTTCATTTTCAGATTTCCCTCAATTTTAATTTGATTATATTTCTATTTTTAGATTTTTTTTAATGTTTTACTCATTTCCTTCCACTGTTTTTTCAGAAATCTCTTTAGAGCTTTGTTCATTTCCTATTGAGGGACCTTTTTCAAATTAATAAAAACAAGTTTATGGTTTGTGTCTTGTGATTCAGCTATGCTGCAATTCTTTGAATTTACTGTATATAAGTTGCTTGACTCTAGTGCAGACATATTGCACTGGATGCTATTGATTGTGATTTTTTTTTTTTTTTACTTTAGCATGTATGAGTGGGAAGATTGTGATTCTATGTGCTGATAACTGGCATTACCTTTCTCTGGTGATGTTTTATTCATTGTTTGATTTATTTTGCCACTTCGGGTTCTTAGAAGAATAAGTTGGTACTATGTTGATTAGTAGAAAATTATTCTGGTATCTTGAGTGGTATATCCACTGGTGGTTCTGGATAAAATGTGTTTCTAGGTATTGGGACCTTACTCTTATGAATAGGGATTGACTATGAGTTGAGGAGGCAGAGGGTCTGAATAGTCCCTTGATACTGCAGCAGAGAGTGAGGAGCAGCCACAAGTAGTCTATTACAGAGCTGGGGATAAGACTGAGAGATTGGATATTGAGGAGAGGTAGGGGAATTCAGATCTATAGCTTGCTTATCTGCTTTGCTGGCTTAATCTCTTCTCTGGCAGCATTCCCAGGGGATGCCATATGGAGGAGAGGGCTATGGTAGCAGAATGAGTGGAGAAGCAGATTGGAGGACATGCAATGTAGGTAGTTTGCTACCTAGATGTGGATGAGACTAGGGGATTCCATTTTGAGGAGAACGAGGAGAGGTGAAGATCTGAAGTAACTTTACCTGTTTAGACCGTTCATCAAGTGTTTCTATGAATGCCTGAAGGTGCTGAAAGCTGAGACTATGGGATAAGTGCAGAAAGGATATTTGGAGGAGAAAGTGATTGGTGATAGGGTTCAGCGAGGAAGGAGAGACTGTAACAGGTATTCTGATACAGCTGGTAATGAGACTGGGGAGTGAATTTCAAGAGCAGGAAGAAATGGTGTAAATTTGCAGTTAGCATAACTGCTTCCCTAGGCTAGAGAGGACTATGGGTTCCCAGAGAGTGCCTGCTGGAGTTATGGGCTGGGGTAATGAGATGAGTTAAACATGTAGAATCAAGTGAGAGTATATTTAATCTGCAATATGTAATCTGCTCCATTATTAATTAATTATAAAATCTGCATATTTTGCAGCTATGTTTACTAGTAGCCATGCATTTCCAATTGCCCAGTCAAGTTGGTAAATTTTTTGTCACTTGTAAAAGTAGAAAAGGTAAGGCATAAAAAATATTTAAAAACTAGAGAAATTGGCTTAGATAAGTCGAACACATAAGTTCAGGCAGAAAGAAAAGAGAGTTCCTTCAAGTTTCAAAATCATATAGAAACAATATTGAATATTGAAAGATGCAAATAACAATCCTACAAATGACAATGAAAGCTTTGATGGTGGCCAGTTTATATATTTAAAAAAAGACTATCAGAATAAGGCAGACATGAGCTAAAGATGTCTATGCAAGTATATGTACATTGTGGAGATGAGAAAGCACAAGAAGAACTGAGAGAGATGATGGATAATATAACATTAATTATTAATTGCTTGATATATGACAGAAGCTAGTTAAAATATGCTATTTTAGAGTAACAATAGATTATGAAAGTATTTAGTATAGAAAATACTTTAACAGGCAAACCAGTGGGGATTGGAGAACTGACTCAGAGGTCAAGAGAAAATGCAAATCAAAACAACCCTGAGATTCCACCTCACACCAGTCAGAATGGCTAAGATGAAAAATTCACGTGACAGCAGATGCTGGTGAGGATGTGGAGAAAGAACACTCCTCCATTGTTGGTGTGATTGCAAGCTTGTACAACCACTTTGGAAATCAGTCTGGTGGTTCCTCAGAAAATTGGACCTAGTACTACTGGAGGATCCCACAATACCTCTCCTGGGTATATATCCAGAAGATGTTCCAACCGGGAAGAAGGACACATGATCCACTATGTTCATAGCAGCCTTATTTATAATAGCCAGAAGCTGGAAAGAACCCAGATGCCCCTCAACAGCGGAATGTATACAGAAAATGTGGTACATTTACACAATGAAGTACTACTCAGCTATTAAAAAGAATGAATTTATGAAATTCCTAGACAAATGGATGGACCTAGACAGTATCATCCTGAGTGAGGTAAACCAATCACAAAAGAACTCACATGATATGTACTCACTGATAAGTGGACATTAGCTCAGAATCTTAGAATGCCCAAGATATAAGATACAATTTGCAAAATACATGAAATTTAAGAAGAACAAAGCCCAAAGTGTGGACACTTTGCCCCTTCTTAGAATTGGGAACAAAACACCCATGGAAGGAGTTACAGAGGCAAAGTTTGGAGCTGAGAGGAAAGGATGGACCATCTAGAGACTGCCATACACGGTGATCCATCCCATAATCAGCCTCCAAACACTGACACTATTGCATACACCAGCAAGATTTTGCTGAAAGGACCCTGATATAGCTTTCTCTTGTGAGGCTATGCCGGGGCTTGGCAAACACAGAAGTGGATGCTCACAGTCAGCTATTGGATGGAACACAGAGCCTCCAATGGGGATGCTAGAGAAAGTACCCAAGGAGCTAAAGGGGTGGGGATTGGAGAATTGACTCAGAGGTTAAGAGAAAATACAAATCAAAACAATCCTGAGATTCTACCTCACATCAGTCAGAATGGCTAAGATCAAAAATTGAGGTGTCAGCAGATGCTGGCAAGGATGTGGAGGAAGAGGAACACTCCTCCATTGCTGGTGGGATTGCAAGCTTGTACAACCACTCTGGAAATCAGTCTGGCAGTTCCTCAGAAAATTAGACATAGTGCTACTGGAAGATCCAGCACTACCTCTCCTCGTCATATACCCAGAAGAAGCCATACCCAGTGATATGGACTCACTAATAAGTGGATATTACCCAGAAACTTAGAATACCCAAGATACAATTTGCAAAACAGGAGAAAATCAAGAAGAAGGAAGACCAATATGTGGATACTTCATTCTCCCTTAGAATAGGGATCAAGATACCCATGGAAGGAGTTACAGAGACAAAGTTTGGAGCTAAGATGAAAGGATGGACCATCCAGAGACTACCCCCCACCCCCGGGTATCCATCCCATAATCAGCCACCAAACACAGACACTATTGCACATGCCAGCAAGATTTTGCTGAAAGGAGCCTGATATAGCTGTCTCCTGTGAGGCTATGCCAGTGCCTGGGAAATACAGAAATGGATGCTCACAGTTTTCTATTGAGTGGAACACAGGGCCCACAATGGAGGAGTTAGAGAAAGTACCCAAGGAGCTGTCGGGGTCTGCAACCCTATAGGTGGAACAACAATATGAACTAACCAGTACCCTCAGAGCTCCTGTCTTTAGCTGCATATGTAGCAGAAGATGGCCTAGTTGGCCATCACTGGGAAGAGAGGCCCCTTGCTCTTGCAAACTTTATATGCCCCAGTACAGGGGAAAGCTAGGGCCAAGATGTGGGAGCAGGGCAGGGGGATGGTATAAGGGATTTTCGGTATAGCATTTGAAATGTAAATGAAGAAAATATCTAATAAAAATTTGAAAGAAAAAAAAAGGAGTTTGCATTTGCAAACTTCTGAGGTTGCATTCATAACACCCATATCAAGAAGCTCACAACTTCCTGTTGCTTGAGTTCCATGGAGTAAGATGGAATCTCTGACTATACAACAACTACATGAACAAAGTGAATACACCCAAGTATGCACATATAAATGGACAATAAATAAATATTTTTAAATTTAAAATACTATAAGAATGAATAACTGGCAACAAGAAAATGCAAACCTTTATAAACTAAATACTAAAATAACTATTGAAGTACATATACATAACAAATCATTGAAAGAGTAAATGTAAAGCAGTCATTACAAAATAGGATAATATGATATATTTTATACTAAACCAAACCATTTTGTCAATAACTGTAATATGGGCTTAGCAAGTCTAATAAATAATGAGAGAAAACTCAGTTCTTCAAATGTGTTCATAAAGCAACTACAACCTTATGCTGTAATCGTGAGAACAATCTGATACTCTCATTTAAACAGGGTAAAAATAAAGCACTAAGAATATGCTTAGCAGACAGTAGGAAACAATGAGACAGTAAAAGGCTGTCAACTTTATGTCAAACGACAATTTGAGCCACAGAGCATTAGCTGAATAAAGAAGTTATGCACTTTTAGCTGCATTCTGCAATGAAAGTAACAACTCTAGCTGCAAGTTGAATGCGGGACATGCCAGTCACTTCTATAAAACAGGCTGTTAAAGAGATGTCATGAAAAAAGATCAGCATATACTTCAGAGAATATACTTGGATTAAAATTAAGTTCACTGGTCCTAATACTAAAATAAGTAAACTCTAAAGTAAAATAAACCACCTATAGGATAATCAGTAACTGAAATCCTCTCGATATTCATTGAAACGTGTCATAAAATACATGGGTTTTTCACTTATACTTGAGAAGACATACAATTATATTTCTAGAGTACAAGTAAAAGTTACTATGAACCATAATATAGAAATGAGATTGAACTGTCTGGGATATTGAAGCTGGCCTTTAATCCTAGCATTTAGGAGACAGAGACAGGAAGCTCTCAATTAATTCAAGGCTAGCCTGATTGTACATAGAAGCCAGAGCTTCAAAGACTTCATCAAAAGGGAAGGGGAATCATATTAAAATTTAAACAGAATATCCACTAAACAGAATTCAAGGGCAAAAATGTTTTTATTTATTAAAATGAAAAGGAAATAATAATTATAAAATATATGAAAAAATATGAAGAAGTAACATCAGCATCCATGGCATAAATTAAAATTTAACATAGTGGTAAATAGGTTTACATGTGAAAACGTAGGACTAATATATGGTGGTGTGAGTGTGGTGTGTGTACACAGGTGAGTGTCTCTGTTTGTATAGACCAGAGATTAATGTCAAGGATCTTTCCCAAAAAGCTCACCAAACCATGAAGACAAGGCCATTCAGCATGGTCACAATGACTCTACTCATAGTCCCAGCTAATAAACTCCTGAATTTCTCCAGTGTTTTCTTCCTCACCACTGAGATTATGGTACTACACTTCTGCACAGGGTTACTTACTTCTCTTCTAGATATCTAAACTTAAATTCTCATGCTTGTGGGGCAAGAACTTACTAATATTCAACTTCCTTAGCCTTAGACTAATATTTTTTATTGGAGTTTTTATTTATTTACATTTCAAATTTTATTCTTTCCTTTTTTCCCCTCCAGAACCACCCTATTCCATATACAAACTAATATTTTAGTTGGATTAAATTTATGCTTCCTTTTCAATGCTTTCCCCAAAGCAAATACGTGAGAAAATTGATTTAAAAACAATATGTGGTGTTGTTGGCCCACATATGGGGTGATGCTAATTCATATGGTATAGGCTTAGTTTTTTTTTTTTTTTTTCGAAACCTACTTTATTTAGGGTTGGTTGTTCAATGCTTGAGTCTCCCTTCTAGCCCACCAACCAGAGGTAGGAGAAAAAGAAGCACAATAGGAAAACAGTGTGGTGGGCTTGTTTAGAAGAGGTTAGTTTCACTGTTTAGAAACAATCCCACTCTTTGTTGTCAGATTAACAGCAGTCTAGTTCAATAGCAAACACTAAACATGAATCATTAGTGACAGCATGATACAGCTAAAACAGTAATGTTCTGCCAAATTGTCAAGAGGCAGAGGAAGCAGCCAAAATCAGCTAGAATCCCAGAAGTTCTTTGGTGTATGTCTCTTTTCTAAGTGAAGACCAGCAAAGATCAAAAAAGTGTGCACAGCATTACAGTTCAAGAGCATCCTCTCATTATTAGTGGGGTTCCATTTATATTTTTTCTAAACATCAGGTGCCCCCTCAAGTGTGTTTTCAGCAAAGTATCACATGCCCTCTCACAAGACAATTTCCAGAAAAATATCATGTGACAGAAAGGCGTTGTGAAAGAAACCAGAAATCTCCTCTTCAATATGGGAACCTCTTTTTATAAATTAAGTACTAAGCTATCCCAGAAGTAGTTTCTCTGTTATCTCTGTGAAATCCTACCAATGATTTCATGAAATGATGGATCATAGTCCTTAACTCAGACTGGATGCAGAAGCAATATGCCATGCCCAACATAGTTGGTACTGGACATTCATCTGGGAGTGACAGAAAATGAAGAAATAGCAGCTACACAGATGCACACACATTAAAGCAGGATTAAAGGGATTGTGATTGCTCTGAAACAGAGCAATCACCTAAGCTCAATATATTTATTATATAGCAAAAGAAGGAGGGGTAAACTTGTCTTAGGGTTTTGATGTGACAACATTGCAATGGAGAAATATCATTCTGTGAAAACTGGGGGGGTTTTAGCCTATACATTTTGTACACTGATGTAAAGTTAATAGTTTTTCAAACTCATTCAAGGATCATAGGATGTCTTTGGCATCACTAAGAAACTAATACATAGTCATTTCCATAGGTTTAAGGTATCAAGACAAATACACATTTATTCAGGACTTCATCAACTCTACAATGACCTGTGGCATGTGTGTTTGAATTGTTGCTGCTGTTTTGGCTGAGGACATAGTACTTCCTGAGGACCCACCTATACAACACCTGGGCATATACTCAAAAGATTCTCCAACATATAACAAGGACACATGCTCCACTATGTTCATAGCAGCCTTATTTATAATAGCCAGAAGATGGAAAGAACCCAGATGTTCCTCAACAGAGGAATAGATACAGAAAATGTGGTACATTTACACAATGCAGTACTACTCAGCTATTGATATCAATGACTTCATGAAATTCTTAGATAAATGGATGGAACTACAAAATATCCTGAATGAGGTAACCAAGTCACAAAAGAACACACATGGTATGTACTCACTCATAAGTGGATATTAGACCAAAAGCTTGGAATATCGAAGATACAATACACAGACCATATGGAAGCTCAAGTAGGAAGATCTTTAGTACTTCTTAGAAAGGAGAACAAAATAGTCATAGGAGGAAATACAGAGACAAAGTGTGGAGCAGATCCTGAAGGAAAGGCCATCCAGAGTCTGCCCCACCTGGGGATCTATCCCATATACAGACACCAAACCCCACACACTATCATGGATGCCGAGAAGTGCTTGGTGACGGGAGCCTGATATAGCTGTCTCCTGAGAGGCTCTACCAGAGCCTTACAAATACAGAAGCAGCCCAGGCAGTGGTGGCACATGCCTCTAATCCCAGAAGTTGGGAGGCGGAGGCAGGTGAATTTCTGAGTTCGAAGCCAACCTGGTCTACAGAGCAAGTTCCAGGACAACCAGGGCTACACAGAGAAACCCTGTCTCAAAATAAAACAAAACAAACAAGCAAACAAAAAACAAATACAGAGGCAGATGCTCACAGCCAACCATTGGACTGATCATGGGGTCCCCAATGGAGGAGTTAGAGAAAGAACTGAAGGAGCTGAAGGGGCTTGCCACCCTACAGGAAGAATAACAACAGAAACAAACCAGACACACACCCCCAGAGCTCCCAGGGACTAAACCACCCACAAAGTAGTACACATGGAGCGACCCATGGCTCCAACTGTGTGTGTAGCAGAAGATGACTTTGTCCGGCATCAATGGTGGGAAAGGACTTTGGTCCTGTGAAGGCTAGATGCTTCAGTGTAGGGGAATGCCAGGGCCAGAAGGCAGAAATGGGTGAGTGGGCAGGGGAGCACCCTCATAGAAGCAGGGGGAGGGAAGATGGGATATGGATCTCTCGAGGGGAAGCCAGGAAAAAGGATAACTTTTTAAATGTAAATAAATAAAATATCCAAAAAAAGAAAAAAAATATGAAATAAATAAATAGAAGAGTAAAATTTAAAACTGTATATGGTTTGTGACAGATACAATATTTTGTACTATGGGAAAAGGAACAACTCAAAATAAGATGTGCATTGTTCACACTAACAGAGTCTTTTAGGATGATAATTAAACAAAAAAAATTCTCCTTTATTTGGCTTAATTAGAATATCATTAATCTAGTTTTTGTATTATCCTTAAGTATATTATTTAAAATCAGTAGAAAAATTAATTTTCTTGAAAATCTGTGGTGTAGTGATATGTACCTGTAGTTCTAGCACTCTAGAGTTTGAAACATGAGGGTTATTAATGTAAGCTCAATCATGGGCTGTGTTACAAAGCAAGTGCCAGGCTAGCCCATACTAGAGTGATTCACTGTATCAAAAATAAGAATAAATACATAAATAAATAAACACGGTATGACCAAAGTAGACCTTTCCAAGTTTCCCTGGTCCTTTGAAGACAATCAATATGCTTATGGTACACTAACTTTATCTCCCGGCTGTTTTAGCTCCCACTGCATTTGCACTGATTTATCTAGCATGACATGAAATTACTTGTTTGTGTTGTTGAATGGAGCCTGGCTGTGCTTGATTATGATTCAAAACACACTATTTATATTGTCGTTCTGAAGCAGCTTCAGGCCAAGGTGCTCACCCAACACCATTTTACTTAAGGAAATCATGTGGAGGAGCTGGTACATAGCCTTTCCTAAAGTGCTATTAGTTATTTCAGGTGCCTACTTAATAAAAAAGACATTTGTTGTATTAACAATGAATGTGTTTATAGTTCTATTAAAACGTCCATGCCCACACAATCTTTCACTTCCCTTAGCAACATCAGGTGTACTCCTCAATCACTTTTCATGTTGTTTTGGAGGCATGATCTACCACCTAACTAGACTCAATCTGTCAAGACTTACTGGCCAGGAAGTCTTATAGATTCTCTATTCTTGACATCCTCAGTCCTCGGGGCACAAGTGCATGGTGCCACATCAGAATTGCCCATAGATTCCAGTTGTCTAAGATCACTCTTCATGCTATCACCAAAGTCAATTTACTTGCGTTTTCATCTCTCCAGCACAAGGAACATATCTACAGGCAAATAATCAATGGGTAAATAATAGATTCTACAAATAAATGCAAAAGAGCAAAGAAAATAGAGCTCTGTACAAATAAATGCACTATTCATAGGAACAATACAGCTTTTGTAAATTTCATTTCCATCATGAATGAAGTTTGGACTCATTAATGTAATGGGGATAGTATGATACATCACCTAAATTTAATTATTAACTATTTCATGCTTTAGCTGTGATGACTATTGAAAAGACTTGAAGCTGTTGATCTTTTGGTTTCTTTCTAATTTCTAACAAAATGCCCTTGTCTTTTTAAAACTAATATTAGTATCTAAAGGTCAGGGCCAAACTGCACATAGAGAAAATTATTGAAGCTCAATTTCAGCAGAATTATTCATAAAAGTTAAAAATATATACCAACCCATCCTGACACCTCAAATCACACAGAACTGGGTAAACTTTTCCTACTGAAGACAGCCAAAAAAGCTCAGTTAGGGAGACAGAATCCACAGGCAAGCAACTTAGTCAGGAACAGCCTCTGCTCTAGTTGTTGGGGAATCTGCATGAAGACCAACTTGCATGTTTGCTGAGTATGTGTGAGACACCTAGGTCTATCAGTTACATGTTGTTTGGTTGGTGATTTAGTCTCTGGGAGCCCCTAAGGATCCAGGTCACTTGAATCTGTTAGTCTTCTTATGGAGTTCCTTTGCTTTTTGGGTTCCTCAACCCTTCTCCCAACTCTTCCAGAAGATTTTCATCTACCCAGGGGGATCATCACCCTTCTCAGAGATGAAGTTAAGGGGAGAATACAAGTAGGGGCTATTTAAAGGGGCTGATGGGAGAATAAGTGGGTTGTGATAAGAATTGTAAAGGCATAAATAAATGGGAAAGAGTTAATTGTGTGTTCATGTTGTTCTTGTTCATGGCTTGTTAGGAAAACACTGTTGTTGACACTAGAGAGGAAATAGTGACAACTAAGGAATGCTAACAAGTGAATAAAATAGAGTTCCCCAGGGAAGAACACAACAATTTGTTGTATCATTGATGGCACTGAAATCAAATACATGCAAGTAACATTATGTTCAATTAATACATTTATGTATGTGATAATTAGAGAAAAAAATATGTCCCTAGACCATGAGTTTAAGGGAGAACAACTCAAGGAGAGATACTTGGGAGGATTGGAGGGGAATAGAGTTTAAGCAGCAGAAGAAAACTTACCTTTTTAGTTTTTCCTTCA
The DNA here is from genome assembly GCF_000001635.26 of Mus musculus. Lineage (NCBI taxonomy): Eukaryota > Metazoa > Chordata > Mammalia > Rodentia > Muridae > Mus > Mus musculus. Next base: position 46,777,260 of record NC_000069.6, on the reverse strand, counting down.
GGGTTTCAGTGAAGAAACTCCCATCATCAGATAACAGCTTTTATTTGTCATAAACTGCTTTAATTAGGGCTAACGCAGGACCTGAGTACTCACCAACTGCTCATGCCAACTCTCTGAGCTGAGGTCAAGTGCTCTCATTCTAAGAAAGCCCAACATAAATATTGTGAATGTCAGATGAAGCTAGCTGAAATTATGAGTTATTCTGGTGGAAACCAGCTATTAATTGTTCACTGCTAAGGTCAGGTAATATATTTTCAAGTAACATAATACAGAATGACAAATTAAACGGCTTTTATTTGTATATTTAGAAACACATGTGTAATTATATAAGAAACAGTATATTTATGATCCACATATACAATTGTATACAAAATAATATATTAATATATGTTGTCATATGTATAAAACAATAATATAAGGACAAGAGCCTATAGAAAGCAGAAGTGAGTGGGAGGGTTTAGGGGGAGCAAAAAATATAGCTTCAAGAAATTTGTTAAAAATTAAATTACTTTAAAAGTGACTATAATGAGTTCCTTAACATTTTCATATTACCACTTGAAACTAAAATGTTAAAAATGAGTATGCTAAGATTAAAAACTAGAATGGTACCAGTTGTGAGTGTTTTGTTAGACAATTTGTTTAGAATTTTAGCAACGTTTTTCTCGCTGCATGAAGAGAGTAATTGGGGATTTTAGCAACATACCTCCCCACATGGAAATCTCTAAAATAAAAATCTCATGATATTCAGTTGTGATTCATATGCATAAAAAGATGTTGAACTTCTGTATTGAAAAATATTGTGTTTATTAAAGTATAGTTATAAATAAATGTTGCAATGTTAGAATCCCATTTATATATCAACAGTTCAATTCAAGTGATATATTCTTTCACTCGAAGGATGGGTTAAATTCAATTGTGAGTTACTTTGTCCTGCCAAAGTACCATGCAAACCCTTGGTTCTTTAGGGATATCTGAAGTGCAGGTGGGAATTCTTTCATTATTATTGAATGTCTGTGCATTTGATAAGTTAATAGAAACCCCATGCAACAATACAGGTTTCATAGCTAAGAGGAGGTGATATTAACATGGACAGCTCACTTCAATTCTTTTACTATGCCCTCTACAAAGCAAAGATGAGTCACAATTTACTCCATATACTGATTCTTAGTTTAGTTCTACAAACTAGTTGCATCCAAAAATAATGGTCATACAAATTTTCCATCTGTGAATACAAGGCTGTCTGCAACCTCCTATACATTTTGACTTTACTACTAAGACTTAAGATAAACATCAAATAACCTTGGAGCAGGCTTTGCTAAGTTTAGGGATGTCACCATGATTACATCTTTGAAAACATGGCAAAAATAAAACATGTTTAAAAAGATGGGTAAATCTCTTCAGTCCAAAATATTAAGGAAAAAGAAAGCAACCAAAATCCCAGAATTATCGAGATTATTCCAAGTCTAGTTTCTAGGTTTTTTATTCTCCATTCATGACAAATGCTTCCCTTGATTCAATTTTACATGGACACTAATTAATAATTAATTAATAAAGCTTCGAATCACTGAGGTACAGTGCACGTGCATGGTTCCTGATTTATATAAGGACAAGATAGGAAAAGGGCAATGAGAAAAAATTCAGCTAGTCAAAGAAAAATAGACTTTTATAAAACACGGATTTGTCTTATCTGCAATGCAAATAAATTATTATTTTGGATCCATGTTGATTTGCATCAAAGCAGAAAGTGCACTCGTTTTGCTCAGAGAAATTATAGGAAAAGCATCTGCTATCAGATGGATAGACAACGGTAAGAATATCAAGGACAAGAGAGTGTATCTCTTACTCCTTCTCAGGAAACTGTAGAACGTCACTGAAACTGTTTCATGATAATAAGGAATATAAAACTTTCAGGTGTTCCACACAGAGGCTGCATCTCTGCAGTCATTATACTTCTGAGCTCCACCAAACTATCTCCCGAACAGTTGCAGTGGAGGATAATGGAGACTCACTTTGAGAAAGAAGGTTCTTAAGAGTAGCCTTGAGCCATAAACCTTTAGAAGCAAGATTAGTAGGCAATTTTTGGTCTCATAGTTATAACCTTTATAGGTGATTTCACCTGGAATTTGGCTCCTGCTTAGCTATATCTAGGATTCCTTCAAACACCTGTGCACCCGAGATTTGTTACTAGGGGATCATTGCCATTTTCGAGAGATGAATTAGGCCAGCTGTTTTGGAATTGGTAAGGGATCTATTTGAGACAGAAAGGCCTAGGAAATGACAGAGAGGGAGGAAGCAAAGAATCTAGCTGAGAAGTCAAGCTTTTCATGTCACAGTGATGAGCTCTGAATTCCCTGAGTTGTCGTTTTGAATTCCTCCCTGAAATAGCACAGATACTGAATTCCAATGGAACAACACCTGTTCCAACCCCAGGGCAGGCTTTTGGCTTTTGGGCAGTAATCCTCTTGGATAACAAATCATTCAAGTCTGCTAAATAATTAGTGAATCAAGTTTCCTCACTGATTTCCATTCCTCTTGGCAAAGCTAACTCTCCTCCAATTTGTATCAGCTCATGAAAAAGAATTCTACAGAGTATATATATGTGTGTGTGTGTGTGTGTGTGTGTGTGTGTGTGTGTGTGTGTATACAGCTTTTGATTTAATTCTGTACTATATCATTCCAAACTTTGAAGTAGCACTTGCTATGTTGAATTTAATAAAATATTCAATTCTAAGTTCATAAGATGCCATCTTATCTACCTATCAGCCTTTGATACCTAAGGTACCATTTTAAAAACAGAAAATAAAGGATAATACCCATTAAATACAGGAGGAAGTTTGTATGCTAAGTTACTTTATTACTCATTTCACACATAATTTATTCTTTTTACACACTGATAGCATAAAATTATGACATTTATTTGTAGGTGGTCTGTGAAAAACTTTCTACTATCTTTCATGACATTTTCTGAGTCTAAAATATAGTGGTTGTGTTGTAAATGTACCTATTTAGGACAGGTTTTCTCTATTTTGATCATTTGAAGATTTCTGTAAGGGTCTGCATCTACTGCAAAAGGAAGTTTTTTTGGTAAGAAGTAAAAGCTACAGATTTCTGTGTGCATAAAGATAATGAGTTGCCAGACAGTGGTCACATAATCTGTTAATCCCAATACTCAGGAGGCAGAGGCAGGTGAATCTCTTGAATTCTGAGTTTGGACCACCCTGGTCTACAGAGAGAGTTCCAAAACATTCACAAAGAAACCTTGTCTCAAAAAAAAAAAAAAAAAAACAAAAAACAAAAAAAAAAAAACAAAAAACCAAAAAACAAAAAATGAAAAACTAGGGCGGGGGACGGGGGACTGGAGAGATTGTTCTTCCAAAGGTCCTGAGTTCAAATCCCAGCATTCACATGGTGCCTCACAACCATCAGTAATGAAATCTGATACCCTCTTCTGGGGTGTCTGAAGATAGCTACAGTGTACTTACATATAATTAATTAATTAATTAATTAATTGTTTTTTAAAATAAAAGTAAATAAAAAACAAAAGCAAATTAATATGTCTATTATACAGTTAAAATTATATTGTCTAAAAAAGTGACAGTAGGAGGTTCTCCACTATCAATACTGACTTTACCAGTTATTGACTAGGTGTTCAATACAATGTCCCTCCTATTGAACTGATATTTAGTCCAATTAGGTAACTATCAATTACTTCCAAGACATTTTGGGCCACTACTGCATCTTTAGGGATCCATTGCCAGGTTGATCATTGTTGTTGTTCCCAGGCATAACCGATGAGTAGGAACTTTGCTTGCTTTTATCTCATGGCAGTTTGCATGATACCTTCCTTTCCTGTGAAAGACAGGGAAGTTACTTTATCAGGGAAGAGCCTTGAAGGTCAGTTCCATCTCAAGTGTGTCAATTCCTGTCTACAAAGCATTTGGTGTTTTCAGTAATAAGAACTTACCTTCGAATAATGGTAGGCAACCAAGGGCAATAACAATAGTTTATATCGGTTTGGGGGTTGGGTGGTTTCTTGGACTCCTCTGGCCAAACACTCAGAAGGTGATTCTTAGGCTTTGTAGTGGGGAGTTTAATCTATGACTTTTTTTCTTTTATTGAAAATTGATTTATTTCATACAATATATTCTGATTATATTCCACAAATGAACTTCTCCTAGTTCTTCCCCTAATCACCTCTCATCCAGATACATATACTTCCTGTTGCTCATTAGAAAACAAATAGGCATATGAGGAATCTGCCGGGCAGTGGTGGCACATGCCTTTAATCCCAGCACTTGGAAGGCAGAGGCAGGCAGATTTCTGGGTTCAAGTCCAGCCTGGTCTACAGAGTGAGTTCAAGGACAGCCAGGGGTACAGGGAAAAACCCTGTCTCTAAAAACCAAAAAAAAAAAAAAATAAAAAAATATAATTAAAAAAACCTAATTGGAATATGACTTAATAACCAAACAAGAATAAGAGCCAAAGAAAAGGCATGAGAAATACATAAAGAGACACAAGCATGTTCTACACTCATAACATCCCCAAAGCAAACCCAGTAATACAGACCTAAAGGGCCTCAAAGACAAGAAGGAAGGAAAGAAAGAAGAGAAGAGAAGAGGAGAGGAGAGGAGAGGAGAGGAGAGGAGAGGAGAGGAGAGGAGAGAAGAGAAGAGAAGAGAAGAGAAGAGAAGAGAAGAGAAGAGAAGAGAAGAGAAGAGAAGAGAAGGAGGAAAAGAAAGAAAAAGAAAAAGAAAAAGGAAACGAAAGGGAAAAAGAAAAAAAAAAAAAAAACTAAACTCAACTAAAAATACCGTGACTTAATATGAGACAGAGAAGCACCAAGATGCTTTGGAATACTTCTTGCTGGGCCCAGGTCCCTCCTTATTTTTCTGACCCCCATTACTCCAGGCTATATATACTTAGGTCAAAAGATAAGAGTGGACCTGTGGCATTTATTATTTTTAGTACTGGGTTGTCTCAGTTTAAAAAGATACTTTGTAAAATAAGGTCATAAAACCATGTTCATTTAATGTTATATCACCATCATAATTATCTTTCAAGTTTTTTCAAAGAATTAGAAATTGTTTTTAAATAGAGAAAACCTGTACATATTTTAAATTAGCAATTGAACTTGTTGTTTGTGCTGAGTCACAGGAACAGAAAGGCCTGGTGCCAAGGCAGTGGCATTTGTAAACACAATGAAGGGCCACACAGAAGCAGAGGCAACTTCCTCATGAGGGCCAAACTAAAACCTGACTGAGTACCTAGAGACTGATGATGCAAACAATAACAACCACTCAGGAACTGCAGCTTGGAGGACAGGCTTGCTTGGGACCAATGAGATGATGTGGAGTCCCTGGAGGTTATAAAGGTTGCTCCTTAATAATGAATGAATGTGCTTGCTGCAATGTTCTCATCTGCTCCCAGAGTCTTGACTCCATGCTTTCTCACCCACTGTCCCCCAGGGAGACACCAGTCAGGACAAAGGACTTAGGCAACAATGGTGTACATAGTTACTCTCTTTTGTTCTCTCCATTAGGATTCTCTGTGAAAATTTTATAGCAAACTCATGTATCACTCAAAGAAAAAGCACCTTAGTTTTATATTTGAAATCTTATTGCTGATTACAGTTTTATTTCCCTAAGCTGCTTAAAGATGATCTGCTGAGGCATCTAGAGAATTATTAACGATTTCCTTGGTTGTATCTGATATATGTAATATAAATTAACACTCTGTTATCTTTAAACTCTCGATGTAAAGTTCATGAATTTACACCTTGATAATTCTACCTGAAAACATATGGTTATTTGACATTTTTCAAATATTCTTACTCATATTTAGTAAGATAAGAAACCTTATTTTCCTCACATTGACATAGAATATCATGAAACTCAAAGTTTTTCCCCTAAGATAATTCAGAAATAACTTCATTTGGCTTCCCAACAAGTAAATTCTTAAACCATAAAACCTAAATATATTCTATGACATTTAATATAATACAAATATTTATTTAATGAAATAAAAGAAAATACTATACATTTTTTCCTGCTACATTAAGTAATGGAAAATGAAGACATTTAATAATGATAATTTCAATATATTTTGATTTATAAAATTAAATTTTGGGCCAAAGTCTGACAAAATTGATGTATTTTCCTTTAGATAAACTGTCTGTCCTCATTTTTTATCCATTTAAGTGAATATATTCTTTAGTGTTTTGAGACCTATAGCCACTTGGTGTTTATTCTCAAAGGCTTCAAAATATAACATTAGGTTTCTAGCTTTCTTTGATATTTTATTTTATGGCAACTATAACAGATAGCTTAGGGAAGTTTCTTGTGCATGATTAGGGAATATTAAATCCCAAGAACAGATGTGAATCTCTCAAAATTTCTACCATGTATAATTTAGAAAATACAGATGCTATTCTTTTTCATAATTTCACTTTTGCTCTTTCGGCTCTATTTGGCTATGTATGTGGAGATAGTGGATGCCCTTATTACCCAAAGACAACATTACTGTTTAAGAAGTAATACTTCCTTTATGTATTACTCTTTGTTTACTATTGTGTTCAGTTTTCAAAATAGTTTAATGTCAATCTAATATTTTCCACTGCCAAAATAATTAGAGGAGTTATGGTCGATGAAACTGTTTCAGGGAAAATACAATATTCAAATAAGCCATCAGATAACATCTGACTCAAACTCCAAGGGTGAGGTGTAATATTTAAAGGATGGAAATTGGATTTTTCTTTAGGAACCAAATAATTCATTTCCAGGGTTTGCTGTTTTCAATGTGATTGCACCTAAAGAAAAGCAAAGGGTATTTATGTCAGAATCCAGGATATGAAGTAAATACAAAATTATCCTCTCCACAGATCTAGATAACAGTGCACACACGTCTACTTACTTTTATATCAGCTGTCTTAGTTAGAGTTTTATTGCTGTGAAGAGACACCATGACCTCTCTTAACTTTTTTGATTTTTGTCATTTGTCTGGTTTTGCTTTTTGAGACATGACTTCTCTGTGTAGCTTGGCTGTCCTGGAACTCACCCTGTAGGTCAGGCTGATCACGGACTCAGAGACTTACCTGCTTCTGCTCCTGGAGTCCTGGGGATAAAGATGTGTACTATCCCTGCCCAGTTCATGGCAACTCTTATAAAGGAAAACATTTAATTGGGATTTGTTTCCAGTTTAAGAAGTTTAGTCCATTTTTGTCATTGTGGAAAACATAGCAGTGTGCAGGCAGACATGGTGCCTGAGAAGGAACAGAGAGTCTTACATCTTGATCTGCAAACACCAGGAAGAGGATGATGAACAATCCCACCAACAATGCAACACCTACTCTAATGATGTCACACCCACACCTTCCAATAGTGGGAGTTCCTCCTGAGACTATGGAACATGGAGTTACTGACCATAGAAACAATTTTAGATTTGTTACCCTGCATAACGACTAATGCTAAATCACTTGCCCTTACCTGGCTTGTGTTAAATTTATAGCCTCTACAGATGTTAACATTTGTATCCCCTGATCCATCTGAGCCAGAGCTGCTTTGGTCCAAAGAACCCATCTTAAACCTTGTTTGGCTACCAAGCAGCCAAAATCTCAGGGAAACACCAACTAACCCTGTGATGCATGAAACCACTTCATAGAAACTGAGAGCAAATACTAATGCCAAAGAAAGTCCACTTACTTCAATTCCTGTTTCTTTTTTAACATTAAAAAGAGAAATTCCTTTTTTTTAAAAATAAAGTGGTGAGCTGTTTATCACTATAGTAAGAGCACAGAATAGAAAGAAAACTCATAACATTGTTCTCAAAAGCGGCATGCTGATCTATTTATATGACACATGTGGTATACTCCTCTAAGGCTTTCATAAGCAAAAGAACTAAAATGCATACGAATTAGAAAAGTGAAGGTTATATTGTATCCATTTTTAAAAATGTGGCCTTTGACCATTTACAAAGTGGTATGTAAATGGAAAAGCAGCCTTAAAGTTGGGATGTGTGCCTAATAGCTGGGTATGATTGAGCGTTTGAATCCAGGTAGAGCAAGATAGCTTCATTCCCTCTATCTATTCTTATTATTTTAGGAGGAATAGTTTATATCCAAGTACATTACTCTTAGTATTCATCTCCGTCGTTTTGCTCTCTTCTCCCTGTCAGTCTTTATCTAGTCTATCAGTCTCCATGCAATGTGAGCTGATGATAGAGATAGGGTATTCATTGCAGTTGCTGATTTCCAAGGCCTGATCTGAAAATCAAATCTAAGAGCTGGAATTCAGAGAGATGGAGTCTACATATCTACTCAAACAATCACTCTAATGCTTATGAGTTTCCTCTAACTTCAGGAGAATATTTAAATATTAAATCAACATACAGGATGAGAACAGCATGACATAAAACTATAAGACCTTGTGTACCACTGTTCAGCATCTCAGTAAAGGAAATAAAATCAGTAAAATTTCACAAAGTGCCTATGAATATATGAATAAAATTAGAATTCACCCAACTTATAGCAGCTAGAAGGCCTTTTCACTAACTACAATATTAAAAATACTTTTACTTAAAAATAGTCCACAGAAAGAAAATATGATAGTATTTCCAAGGGAAGAACCCATACACAACAAATTATATATATATATATATATATATATATATATATATATATATATATGTGTGTGTGTGTGTGTGTGTGTGTGTGTGTGTGCGTGCGTGTGTGTGTGTGTGTGTGTGTGTGTGTGTGTGTGTGTGTGTATGTGTGTGTGTATATATATGAACTGAGCAAGATGATATATATATATATATATATATATATATATATATATTGAGAGAGAGAGAAATGGGGATACAAAGGAGTGGTTAGAGGGAGGGGAAAATGATATAACTATATTTTAGCGACTCCACACACACCTTATATTAAAAATAGATTGTCTCATTCTGATTACATTGTCCTTTGGTTGGTGATGTTAAAGGACCATGGCCTCTGTGTTTTTGTCTCCTCCAAAATTGTTCAGCTGTCCTGTCAGTCATCCTCTTTTTGGGGCTGGCAGCAACTGAGGCCAGGCTACACATGCTGCTTGCTCCCCTGCTTAACCTGTGCTCCCAGGGCAGCTTGTGAAAACATCTCTGCATTGCCTGTTAAGTGTTTCCGTTTCACTGTTGTAACCCCAAACCACTTGGATGGTGTGCCATTGGCAAGAAGTGCCCTTTTGTGATTGTGTATCCCGATGTTCATCCCTGATCACCTCAATACATTTAATTATTATCGAAAACCATTTTTTCCATCGGTGGCGTGTGAGTGGGGGGGTCGGGTTTCAGCTGCTAATTCAAGTATCCATTCCTTGAGATTCTGAAGTGTGCAAAGTGAATATCCAAGCTTTGCAAGTTTTGGTGTGTAGCATGTATAGATAGCTTGCTTTCAAATTGTGGGACAGGATTTCCCATGATCCCTTTAGGACACATGTATTCAGTCTATTACACTAATAGGAATTAGTTTGCATTTCCATTGTTTTTTAGTATTACCTCAGATTTGTCATCTGATTTAAAACAAATATGAACTCTGATTATAAAGTCTCCAAAGAGTTTGCCCAACAGACAATCAAAGCATAGTAAATAATCTTAGTGTAAAATAATTTGATCAAAGGAAAATATATCAAATGTTATGTGACAATATGATATTTATCTTGACATTCCAAAATGGAAACCAAACCAACATAACATGAAAAACACTTTTCATAGATTATATACAATGTGGAATTTATTAAGAGATTTTGAGGAATGAGAATTATATTTGTCTCAATATTGGCAAACTTACATGAGTTAAAATTGTGCCAGATGTTTTTAATGAAAAGCTATGCAAATAAACTGTCTTTCCTAAGAATTTCTAAAAAGATTTTCAGCCACAGCATATGTGGGTAGGAAAAGGGCATCTATATCACAATCAGGAATTTCTATTTTTAAAATTTGTTTCTTTGATAGATTGAAGAACAATAGCTCAATCATAAATAAAATTTATAAAAAGAAGCATGAAGAAATGTTTTCATGAATTGTTCAAGAAAAATGACTCCAAATATATTAAAAGACACTTGATGTTTGACAACTATTTAGCATTATTTTTTAAAGTAAAATGATTTTTTAAATGTTGTTGATGGAAGTTTGGGATCATAAGTATAAGGCAAAACAACACGGGAATGATATTTATGGTAAGGATGTGCCATGCTTTCTGAGACACTTAAGGTGAATGTTCATAACAGAATTATAATTGGGTAACATTATTCCCAACAGCATCTCAAACAACCTCTAAATAATTTTGCTAGTACAGGATTCACTCAAATAACATGCAGAACCTACAGAAACAAAATAAAACAACAAATCCTAGTTAATATAATGGTGAGAAACCCAAACTGATGTCTAAGAATGCAAGTATAATATGAATGTGTGTCCTGTAAAATAATTAAGGAGAGAGTACATTGAAAAGTGTGAGGGTGTGAGATGCGAGGATAGGAAGAAAGAAAGGAAGGAAGGGAGGAAGGAAGGAAGGAAGGAAGGAAGGAAGGAAGGAAGGAAGGAAGGAAGGAAGGAAGGAAGGAAGAAAGGAAGAAAGGAAGAAAGGAAGAAAGGAAGAAAGGAAGAAAAGAAGGAAGAGTCAGAGAAGATAAATTACTGACAGAAACAAACAAAAACAGCAGCTAATTCCAGACTGAAAAGGAAAGTGAATCCATAAAACAAAAGTAGTAATATAGGAAGAGAAACATTTATAAAGGTTTTTTTTCCTTTAACTGTGTTGTACTTTGCAATACAAAGTAAGTACCACTACAGACCTTTATTTTTGCAATGGCTGTCAGCAATCTACAGAAAGTTTTAATACAGTTTATACATCTTTAATCAAGAATTGTTCAATTATTCTATGATTTCTGTCATGTTGTAGACCTATCTTGAAAGTTCCCCATAGTTAATGGCATTGCCTACAAGCGACATCAATTTTGAATTTACTTTCACATTTTATAACATATAGATATGATACCTACTTCTTTCAGTGACTAAGATATCTTATGTAATATTGAATAGCATATACATTAGAATAAATATGCTCTGTATGAGCTCAGATAGTAATATTGAAATTTCAGTTACTATTAAATATGAAAGAAAATCTATAATTAAAATTTAAATTTTAATGATGATTTTTTCTTCTAGCTACCTTATGGAAATTTGCTATTCTTATCAACATATAAAGATATAGATATATTTACAAATGGTGACAAGTCATTTTTCATCTTATATCAAAGAGCTGGAGAATTTTAAAGAGAAAATAAAAGAAAAATATCATCAATAAAAGATAATAATGATGCAAAGGTGTTGCAGAAATTATTATGTAGTCCTGATAGATAAACTTAACTGTGATAAGTAACTTAGGCATATTGTAATATTTCAATAGTGACATAGACAATTTTTCCATACAGACATTTGATTTCCAAATATCACACACTACAGAGAAGCTTTCCACATTTGCCATATATATATTTTAATATATTCATACTTACCTCCTAGTTCACATAACACATTGAAGAAACTCCAGAAGTATGAAAGTATAAATGTAAAAAGTAAAATTTTAATTTACTACATGAAAGCATAGTATACATTTCTTACCACAGTGAAAATTTTATCAAGAGTGCCTACGAAATGGGAAAGTGAAAGTTAAGTGTTCAATGGTTCAGGAAGGATTAGATGTAGTTACATATGTGAGTCTTCCGTATGGTAAGAGAAGTCTCCGCTGCAAATGTCAAGAGCCACAACATCTGGAGTCTTTGTGATAAAAAAAGTTTTGAGTCCATACAAACACCCTAAAAAATAGACTGGACAAAAAAATAAAATAGACTGATATAAAAATTAAGTAACAAGAGTTGTTTAGAAAATTGTGTTTACTTTACCCTTTCTTTGTTTCTGTTTCTCCATCACCCACAGAGTCAAGGAGATCTAAGCTTTTACACTGTGTCCCATGTCACCTCTTGATGTTAGATATGGGTCTGGATTTGTCAGTGAGAAGTGTGAAGGTAGATAAAACAAAATGTAGCGTGTTCATTTACCCAGTTACCTATCTATCTGAACACATGCATTAACTGGACATATCAGTACTGTTAAAATTCTTGCTGGGTAGATATCTTCACAGATCATGCTGTGCTAATATCTTCCACAGCTTCAATTTAGTGTTCTAGAAACACTCATTCTTCAAAGTGATGTTTGCAGCTCTCTGCAGTTTACAGCCTCTGAATTTTTCATTTTTTCACTCTCTTTAAATATGTCCATGTATACATGAAGAGTTTTCACCTTAATCTATCCTTGACAAACTCACTGTAGTACATATTTGCTATCTGTTCTAATGCCAACTGTTGTTCTTTGTTCTTTATTATTTAATTTCTTTTTCACTCATATATTACATCCTGACTGCAGTTTCCTCTTCCTCCACTTCTTGCAGCCCTCTTCAGATCCACTTTGACTCCATCCCCTCACACTTAAAAAGAAAGAAAGAAAGAAAGAAACAAACAAACAAACAAACAAACAAACAAACAAACAAAAGAAACAAAAGGAAAAGTAAAAAAGAGAAGCAATGCAATGCAAAGCAAAGCTAAAAAAAACACAGAAAAGAAAAAAAAAAGGAAAAGAAAAGCAAAAAAGAAAAGAGCAGGCCTTCCAGGAATATCAAAATCAACTGAAAATAGCATAAAATGTAAGACCAGGCACAAACCCTCATATCAGGGCTCAAAATCAACCCAGTAGGAAATGATCCATAGAGCAAGCAGAAGAGGCAGAGATACCCCTACTCCCACTGTTTGGAGTTCTACAAGAACACCAGGCCAACAACCACAGCATAAATACAGAGAACCTAGCATAGACTAATGCAGGTTCTGAGATTGTCACTGCAGTTTCTATGAGCCTTGCTTAGTTGATTCTGTGGGATATGTTATGGTATATATGACTTCCTTGCTTGTACAATCCTACCACCCATTAGTAACAAAAAGAACTCAAGGGGGACACATGGATTTCCCTGGAAAGAGGAAATGGTATAGATTTTGTGAATGGTCTGTAAGTGAGTGAGTATATGAACATGAGAGATCACAGACAGTTGGGAGGGGAATGAAGTAATGTGTGGAGAAACAGAGAGAATTGGGAGAGAGAGAGAGGAAGAGAGAAGAGGGAGGAAGAGAGAGGGGGAAGGGAAAGAGGAGTGGAAGAGAGAGGGAGAGGGAAGAGGAGAGATAGGAAAGGAAGGGAAGAGGGAGGGGAAGGGAAAGAAGGAGTGGAAGGGGGAGGGGGAAAGGGAGGGGGAGGTGGGGGAAGAGAGGGAGGGAAAAGGGGAAGGGGAAGGGGAAGGGGAAAGGGAAGGGAGACTTTGGGGTAGGTGTAGGAAGAGAGAGGGGAGGAGAGGAAAGGAAAAGGAGAGGGAAGGGTAGGAAGAGATGGAGGAGGAGGGGAGAGGGGAATAAGAAAGGGAGAGGGAAAGAGGGAGGGGGAGAGGGAGAGGAGAAGAAGGAGAGTAAGAGGGAAAGGGAGAGGGAGAAGAGAAGAGGAACAGGGAGAGGGGAGGGGAAGAAGGAGAGGGGAGGGGAAGAGGGAGAGAGACAAGGGACAGGGAGGAAGAGAGAAGAAGAGGGAGAGGGGGAGGGAGAGGAGAAGAAGGGGAGGATGAAGAGAAGAGGGAGAGAGGGAGGGAGAGGAGGAGAGGGAGAAGGAGAATGAAAACTCCCTGACATCTTCTATAAGGGTGACTCTTAGTAATGGAGGCTACAGGGCCTAAATTGGCCATTTCAATAACCAGGCATGGCTTCCAGTGATGGAATTGACACACCAGCTGATAACTCTTGGGCATAAAAATTAAATGACAAGTCTCTGAATATAAAGAACCAAACTACGAAAATTTGAATCAGAAAAAGATAAATCATAATTATCAACTTTTTACGTCTCCACAAACTCAAAAAAAGAGTGTTTAAAAAGTATGATAAATTCAAGTTCTACTGTCAGTGAAGACAGTTTGTACATATAATCAACATATACAAACGAAATTGATAGTAAACATGTGTATGTTTTATAATAAGCACATATTTATGTAAAGAAAAATATTATATATAATTTGTCTCAAATTTACTGATCTTGAGGTTTTTGTCCACAAATAACTTTCATAACATAGGAAATGAAATATAAAAGTTATCTTCTCTAGAAAACAGAAGTTTAAACAGTAAATGACCTTGATTTATAAGAAAAACAAATAATTAACTAAAGGAGGTGATGAATAATAAAATTAGAAAATTAAAAAATGTCAACAGTGGAATATGTAGCCAGGACAATACAATAGTTGACAAAACACTAAACTGGTATACTTTTAATAATTTTTAAGAGTTATCTTTGCTGTGGATTTTGTTTTCTATCCTTTTTGCTTCTGAATTTTAGATGATTTACTTTCCATGATTTTATTTTTGAAACTATAACATAAAAATGTCATTTTCCCCCTTTCCTTTTTGCCCCTCAGTTCCTCTCAAGTACCATTTGCTCACTCAAATTCAAATTCATTGTGTGTGTGTGTGTGTATACAAAAATATGTCACATGTCATACTTGTGGAGGCAAAGTTCACTTTTGGTTATTCCTTAATACATTGCTCAGGATTTTTAACTCATGAATACTAGCTATCACCTGCTCATTCTTAATTTAACATTATTTTGTATGTCTGTTGAAAACATGTCTGGCTCATACATTTTCAAATGTCTGCAAAATATTTTAAAGGTATATAGTTTTAAATGTTGATCCACTGGTGTGTGTGTGTGTGTGTGTGTGTGTGTGTGTATATGTGTGTGTGTGTGTTTGTGAGCGCACACGCATGTGTGTGTGCTAATGTATAATTACCTCAAAACACTTATCTTTTATTTTTTCTGCATATATAATGAACTACAGAGATAACCCCTCCAGATCAGTGTGTATCCATGCAAAGTCTACAAATATGATATCACATAAGTTCATTGCTTTACAGAACCCTGTTCAGCTTATATTTGCACTGTGTCAATTTGAGGTGTTTAGAAAACTCTTAAATATAAGGGTGGGTAGGAGAGTGGGGGGAGGGTATGGGGGACGTTTGGGATAGCATTGGAAATGTAAATGAAGAAAATAACTAATAAAAAATATTCCAAAAATAGTCTGTTTTGCATGAAATTCCTTTTTTTTGTTGTTTGCTTGTGTTTTTGTTTGTTTGTTTGTTTGTTTGTTTTTCTAGACAGGGTTTCTCTGTGTAGCCCTGACTGTCCTGGAACTCACTCTGTAGACCAGGCTGGCCTGGAACTCAAACTTACTGTAGAGTACATGAGAAAGTTTAATGATTTCTAATCACACTACTCAGTAGTGTGAGATAAACTCAGTAGTTTTCACTTTGAAACTCTAAACATTACTGCCCTCTGTCTATTATATACTGTATTTTCATATCATTTTTCTACACTGCAGGTATTTATTTGTTACTTCATCGTGGATAATGTTTTCTATATTTTTACACCTGAGTATTAGATGATTTATTTTTCACTTTTAATTTGTTTTTGAAATTATATCATTATTATATCATTTCCTCCCTTTCTTTTTCACCCCTCAATTCCCCCTATAAATCATTCTCTCTCTTATACACACATATATGTGTGTGTGTGTACATATGTGTATACATATATAAGTGTGTGAGTGTGTGTACATATGTGTATACATATATAAGTGTGTGAGTGTGTTTTCTTCTATACATAAATACAACCCACTCAGTTCATAGTATGTTGTTGAATCCAATTATGTGGTTATTTACTTATTTTCAATATAAGTTGAGAGAAGAACTGAGGGACCAGGAGGGGATAGGGACTCCACAAGATGAACAACAGCATGAAGTAACCTTCAGGGCTCCAAGCCAAGAACATACATGTGCTAGACCTGAGCCCCAAACACGTATGTAGGAGATGTGCAGCTTTGTCTTTATGCAGGACCCAAACAACTGGCATGAGGGCTATTCCTGATTCTGTTACCTGCGTTTGGATCCTGTCTCCCTAACTTGGCTGCCTGCCTGACCTCAGGAGAGGATATGTCTAGACCTCCCAGTGACTTGAAGGGCAAGGGTTAGTTGGTACCCAGGGTGACTTCCCTCTTCTCAGAGGAGAAGTAGAAGGCACTATTTGAATGGGGGACTGGGAGTAGAAGAGGCCTGTGATTGGTGTGATTGAAATATAAAGTGAATGAATAAATAGATGATAGATGGATGGATGGATAGATAGATAGATAGATAGATAGATAGATAGATAGATAGATAGATAGATAGATAAAAAGAAAAGAAGACATGAAGTTGGAAGGCAAGTTGGGTGAGTATATGGCAAGAATTAGAGGAGGACATGTTGGAGAAACAAAAGCAGATTACTTAATAAGGAATAGGAAAGGGTGTGTTTGGGGCAACAACAGGGAACATGAGTATCATTGGTAGTGCCCTGCAAACCCTGAAATTTTCTTAGCGGGAGCGAGGTGATGCATACTACTTTACTCGTGAATAATGAATTAGAGTGAAGGGATGAAGTAAGGTGAAAATGTTAGTGATATGCTGTCAATTATCAGCAAAGACACTTTCTTATTGTAGAAAAGATTATAGCTGAAAACTGAATGATCCAAAAATGACAATGAAAACTGGAAAGAAATGCCACTCACAGGCCAAGGGGAAGTAGATTTTCTCAGCACGATTTCTCAGGTTGTTCCTGGTCTGGCTCTATCTTCAACTCTCAAGTCTATCTGGAGTGAACTGCATACTGCATACAGCTCTTCATGGCAATGCCCTACTCTCCACATCTTTTAGGTCCCTTGATGCCTACTGCCCCCATCTGTCTGTCCTCTTCCTTCACAAAAGATGCTGGTCAGGTGAAATAACAGTAAGAAAAGGAACAAGATTAAAGGGATAAAAAGAATAAAAAAATTACCTTTGGAAATACTATTGCAGTAAGAAAACAAAAAGTGAAAATATTATATTAAAGTCCCCATAAGAAGTGTCAATTGCTATTTTTATTTTTGCATTGTTTTTATTGTGTAATTATATGTTTTCCCTTTGTTGTTCCCATTACTACCCTTTGACATATTGTTTGTCTAAATTAGTTATCTACATTATTGCCTTTCAAAATAAATTGTCTGAATTTCATTGAATTTTAAAATGATAAATTTAATAAACTATAGTACACACAATATACTATAAATGTTTTAATTTAATATCTGTGTATAATACTTACTTTATACCCCAGCAAGTTGTTAATTAACATATTCTGTTTTCTGTTGGAATTAAACATACAAAAAAAAATCAGCTAATTTTTTCCCTATGTTTTTCATGTACTTCATTAAACCACAAAAGTCTCTCCAATTTCCCAGTTTCTGAGGGAGGTAAAATTTGTGACAAGTATTTTAATGTATCTACTTCTTATTTATAATTGTTGAAGTTTGCATTTTATATCTGAACAACTGTAACTAAATGCAGAGAACTTTGAAATATACCTAAGTTTTTTAATAGTAAATCACTCTTCATCCAATATTATGCATATTATAAAAGGTTAAATTAATAATATAAAGCTAATCTTGTTACTGTTTATATTCTAATTTTAATTATGGATTTAAATTATTTCTTGAAATCAATCCATACATCAGCCCCTTCTTAATATATGACTGAGTGACCAAATGTTTGCGTAGCCCCTCTGCAGGGAACTTCAGCAACCGTGTAAGCATGCATACCCTTACTGTTTGCATTCATGCATTAAGCACCATACATCACATGACATCATATAGAGAAGCCCGACAGCAGGCAGGCATTACATGGTGCTGGAGCAGTAGCTGAGAGCTTACATACTGAACCAGAAATTCCAAAGCAAGTAAAAATAAGACTGTGGTTGGCCCTCCTATGGCCCTTTGAAACAAGGCTGCCCTCAGTGACACACCTTCTCCAACAAGACTACAATTTCTAATGCTTCTTAAACTGTCCACCAAGTGGAAATAAAACTTCAAATACCTAAGCCTTTCTAGCTCCTTCCAATTCAAATTACCACAGTTTTTTAAAATCAAATGTCTATTGATAGAACATCTTCCAGAGTAACAGTTCATGGCACATTGTTTTGTGTGTTAGACTAAGTATATTTGAGATAACTTGCTTTTCTTTATGAGAACTGAAATAATTACATTTAAGATCAGATAAAGGGTCTTGTTAGCAACAGTCTTGTACTGGATGAACAGTTTTTCAAAGGAAGGTAGTGGCCATCTGTTCTCTTTTCCACTGAGAATAAAATGAAGGCAAGTGAAACTTCTGTTTGAGAAAAGCAGAGTCGGGTTAAATGTTAGAAAAAAAATTATTGACACTAAGGGTTGTTTAAACAAAAAATATTCCAGTATCTAGGGAATGTATGTGATCTTTTCCTCTGAACGTCAGTAAGAATAAGGCAGAAAGCCATCTGTGTCAGCAGCTAAGCCTCTGGGCCCACCTGAAAGCGTAACACTAAACACTCTCTAGAGGAATCTTTCATTCTATAAAGATATGCACAACCTGGAAATGGAAAAGATTTTTTTAAATGTGCAGAACAGGCTTTTCTTTAAAAAGAACATCATCTGAGTAGACTTAAGCATTTAAATTACAAAACATGCTATGGTGTTTTAGATACGCTAAAATATTACATTCTGAGCTGAATATGTGGCTTTGAAAATAGTCCCAGATACTTGGCCCCGGAGTTCAAGGCCATCCTGAAAATCCTGTGATATCTTGTTTCAAAATCACTTAATAAATATGCTGGTTTTCAATTTTTACGGCTTCATCTATTTTTAAGATTTACACTATACATTACTCTGTTAATTGATAGATAGTATCTTATGTGTTACAGTTTTGTCTTGGTTTAGATAAGCTATACTAAATTACAATTTATTTATAATAAAAATCTAATATGTATGTCTGTAATTCAAATATCTGACACTTTATCTTAGGCCCAAACCAGTAATGTAGTACTGATTTTTGTTGTTGTTGTTGTTTGTTTTTTAAATTTTGATCTTCTTATATTTGATTCACTTGCTGCAAAGGCTGCATATGTGGTATCCATGCATATACTCCAAACTTCCTCTTTTTTTTCATGTTCAATTTACTCACTTTGTTTATAGTTCCTATCCATAATCAATAGTGGGAGACACAAGAACATTAAAAATAAGAATCATTTAAGACTATGTCCCTAAAAAATGTCCTTTCCATTTTCCGGACCCCTCTCAACTCAAAGAGGCAAGAAAAGCCAAGGAAAAGCATAACGTTAACATAAGGTTATCAAGAGGGTTGCTGAGCCCTTCATGGGAACTGGGAGGCAGAGGCAACTAGTGGTCTGCAGAGGAAAACTTCTCTTCACATATGGGCTTAGTTTGCTCCAAAATAAGATCAGCTAGTGATGCCACCAATTGTAGAGACTAACTTAGAGGAAGGGGTGGGGGGGAGAAGGAAGGAAGAAAGGAAGGAAGTAGGGAGGGAAGGAGGGAGGAAGAGAGAGGGAAAGAAAGAAAGAAAGAAAGAAAGAAAGAAAGAAAGAAAGAAAGAAAGAAAGAAAGAAAGAAAGAAAGAAAGAAAGGAGAGAAAGAAGAAAAGAGAGAAAGAAAGAAAAGAGAGAGAAAGAAAAGAGAGATAAGAAAAAGAAGAGAAAGAAAAATAAAGAAGGAAAGAGGGAGGGAGGGAGGAAGGAAGGAGTGAAGGAAGGAAAGAAGGAAGGAAGGGAGGGAGGCAGGAAGGAAGGAACAGAGAGAGGGAGGGAGGGAGGGAGGGAGGGAGGGAGGGAGGGAGGGAGGGAGTAAACTCTTTCCTTGAAGTAAGCAATGTGATAAAGAAACTGGTCTAGCAGGACATGCATGATTGTTGGTTTGTTCACTCTTTATGGACCACATAACTATTAGACATGTACTTGCCCTACTTGGACCATCACACTTGGCCATCACTGAACATTGGAGTTTAGAAATGTATATTACTCTTGTTTGCATCCCTGTTACGAACTAATCTCCATTATTAATATCCCTATTAGCAAGTTTCAATAAACCTCAAGTCTTCGGTGCAATCTGCCCATGATTATTTCAGTCTTCTGATAAAATACCCTAGTGCCTTACTGCAGCTTGGCTGTGGGTGTCAAAGGAGGAAATAATGAAGAAACATGTTTCAGGCTGTCCTTCGTGTTGGTTTGTGCCAAAAAAGCTTGCATCCTTTTAGGTAGTTTGTTTGTTTGTTTGTTTGTTTGTTTGTTTCTTTCTTTCTTTCTTTCTTTCTTTCTTTCTTTCTTTCTCTCTCTCTCTCTCCCTCTCTCTCTCTTTTCTTTCTTTCTTTCTTTCTTTCTTTCTTTCTTTCTTTCTTTCTTTCTTTCTTTCCTATTTCTCTTTCTCTTTTCTTTTGATTTTAATCAGATTTTTTTCCTCAAACAATGTAATTTCATCTGATTTTCACCTGTTCCCTCATTCTAATCCACTAATTAGAAAAGAAAACAAAATAAAACAAACAAACAAAAACGGCTTCTAAGAGATAACAACAAAATAAAAATAAAACACATAGAAAGACTCATATCACAGTTGGAATCAATTAAATTTGGATAAGTTGCAAAAGGCAGAAGAATTAGATCAGAGACCCACGTATTAACAAATTCAGGAGCCCCATAAAAATACTAAATAGACAGCTATAATAGATGTCTGCAGAGGAGCTGGCACAGACCCATGTCTGTCCTGTGCCTCTGCTTCAGTCTCTGTGCATTCCTATGAGTTTCACTTGGTTGATTTAGAGGGCCTTGGCTCCTGGAGTTGTCTGTCTCCTCTGTCTTCCCCATTAATTATAGCTCTATTTCTACAGATTCCCTGACCTCTAAAGGGAGGGATTTGATTGAAACATCTCATTTATAACTCTATGTTCCAAGGTCGGTCTCTGTATATTGTCTGGCTGTGGGACTCTATATCGGTTTCTGTCAATTGCAGAAGGAAGCCTCTCTGACAGAGATCCAAAAAGACACTGAACAATGAATATAGCAAAATTTCTTTATGGATTATTTTACCTTTTTTTTTTTTACTGCTCTTCTCTCTTCTCTTCTCTTCTCTTCTCTTCTCTTCTCTTCTCTTCTCTTCTCTTCTCTTCTCTTCTCTTCTCTTCTCTTCTCTTCTCTTCTTCTTTGCCTTATCCTTCCCTTTCTTTTCTTTTCATTTCTGTTTCTTAGACGAGTAGCATTTGTTTTTACTACAGATCTCTGGGCTATCTAGTTTATGGTTCCTGGCCATCCAAGAAGTGTCAGGCATGGGCTCCATCTCATGGAATAGGCCTAAAGTAAAATCAGTCATGAGTTTGTTAGTTACTCTTGCAAGCTTTGTACCACCATTGTTCCAGAATATTTGGCAGAGAGGAAAATTGTAGGTCAAAGGTTTTGTGATTGAGTTGATGTTTATATTTCTCGTTTGTTAACTGGCACAATTTTTTCCCATGTCATAAACATTAGAACATGGGGTGGAGGTTCCATGTATGTTTAGCAACTTGACTTCTCCTTGTTCAGTGAGGTGTGTCAGTGTTGTCCTTAGTAATGGGGCCTTTCTGTCATTTTGTATAGAGGAAACAATCACCTGAGTTGTTTGGAGATTTCAATGGCACCATTTTTGGCAATAGTAATTAATAATAATAATAATAATAATAATAATAATAATAATAATAAAATTGGATGAAACCCATTCCCAACATTGGTAGCTCTGTTTAATGAGAAGAGATGGCCAGTAAGAGGTTCTTTATTTGAAAACTTTATTAGGGTCAATTCCATATTTTATATGGAGTTTCTACTGAACTAGGTTTCCTGCTGCCCCTTGAATGCCCTTCAGTTCTATCTGCTTCTTCCCTCATTCCCTCTCAAAATGCAATTTCCCCTCCCCTTCCCCAACTGATCCTCACATTCTCCACCCCCTATGCCAAACTTCCTTCTTATTACTTTTAGTATTGCACATGGTTTTTCTTACATTTATTTAAAATTGACTTGTTTTCTATTAAAAAAAAGTAGAGCCTTTGTAGGAAATAAGTGATTTTTATACTTTTCTTCTTTATTGGCCCTAGCCAATATCTGCTCTATTATTTGAGTATTCTGGGCATATTAACTAATTGTTAGTATGGCCATGTTAGCCTCTTTTTTTTTTCTGTTTTTATTTTTTTATTTATTTTTTTTTTATTTTTTTCAAAGTCTACTTTTTTATTATTATGTATTTTCCTCAATTACATTTCCAATGCTATCCCAAAAGTCCCCCACACCCTTCCCCCCCCACTCCCCTACCCACCCATTCCCATTTTTATAGCGAGATATAAGGTACAATATGCAAAACACATGAAACTGAAGAAGACCGAAGACCAAAGTGTGGACACTTTGCTCCTTCTTAGAATTGGAAACAATCACCCATGGAAGGAGTTACAGAGACAAAGTTTGGAGCTGAGACAAAAGGATGGACCATCTAGAGACTGCCATATCCAGGGATCCATCCCATAATTAACCTCCAAACGATGACACCATTGCATACACTAGCAAGCCTTTGTTGCAAGGACCGTGATATAGCTGTCTCTTGTGAGACTAGGCCGGGGCCTAGCAAACACAGAAGTGGATGCTCACAGTCAACTATTGGATGGATCACAGGGCCCCCAATGGAGGAGCTAGAGAAAGTATCCATGTTAGCCTCTTTACCTATGGCTCTTGTCTTCCCATTCATTTAATTTGATTTTTTACAGATATTTTCTTTAATTTTCTCTAGTTTGAGTTGAACCTATTATATAATTGTGTCTTTCAATGTTCTCTTTCTGTATAACATGCTTCCTTAAGGTACTCACAGTCTTGGAGCTTAAGTAAAAGTAAATTATATATATACATATATATATATATATATATACATATATATATATATATATATATGAACAGGAATTCTTCTTTGGCTAAACTACTTTATTTTAAAAATATGAAAAAATTCATTAAAATGTTTTCACAATTACTATTCACTTCATAAGAAAAGCGTATTCTTAAACTATAACAACATATAATAAGTTACATTCTACATATTGATTTCAATTTTTAAGTTAAAATAAAATTAAGCTTTACATAATATTTTTGACTTAAGATTGTCTCTTTTAGGAAAGGCAAACTAAAGGATACCTTATCATGTCAAATTAATTTAAATTTATGGAGATATCAACTTGACAAATTAAACTTTGATGTATTTCTTCTTTTCATTTTTACCATTAGATTTAGCATTTGGAGTCAATTGGAACTAATTGAGGTCCAGAGAGGATAAAATTATGCATTTACTTAAAGATAGACCCATATTTAGCACAAACAAGGTCAGAGGATCAACAAGCTTTGAGACAAATGCTAAATTTCAAATGTGTAATCTAAACTTTATTGGTGCTTTTAAGCCAACTAGCACATTCATTTCTATTCAAAGGCTTTAATTTAGTCATCAGAGACTGTAAGGCACATTGCATTTCTGTTCCTCGTATGGCTCAGTAGCATTTATTGTCACAAAGCTTGTTAAAATTTTCAAAAAGAAACCTAAAATAGAAACCTGAAGCCACTAAGAAGTTTTGATGTAAAACTTACCTCCTTAAAATAAATAGCAAATAGTTGAGAATAGTATTAGTATAAAAATTAGAACCTATGCCTTTGGTGCGATGAGAGGGAGAAGTTTTTCAGTGTTGATATACTCCATGCCAGTGGAAAGTATTGTCAGTATGAACATTTAAACTAAACAGTGCCTTCCACAGCTTCCTGTCAGAATAAGCCAAACAAGATTCTGTTTCTCAGAAGGGTTCCTGGCAGTCACTTTTTATCCATAATGTCACAAGCTCATGTTTCCTATGGAGTAGAAAAATGATATTGTCACTTCCAGCCCATTTACTTGGGCTTATTTCTGATGGAATCACTATATATTTTATGTGCACAGTTGCCATGTGTTTGGTTAAATTTCTAGTTGTAAACTTTGGAAACAAATTTATTCTAATCATTTGTTAAGCTGACTACTACTTGTACTTTGGCTCTGGTTTCTTCAGTTTGTTTGTTTTGTACTATTAAAGCCGGAAAGTAAAATACTGCTCAAATATTGTCCGGCTTTCATGATCCAACAAAATATCAAGTGGCCAATATGAAATATTTATTATAAAGCCTACCAAAGGAAATAATGTTGAAGGATAGGATGTTTTCTCACAGAGAATAATTGATGTTCTTGAGTTTGGGGCTACATTTCTGCAAATGTGATTGCTGAGGCCATATGTAGTCTTGTGTGTGTCATTCTTTTCTGGATTCACTGACATGTCTCTTGCTTCCCAACAAGTTTCAGAGTTAACAATGCGTTCAGTAACACATTGGATCATGAAGTATTATTAAGTGAGCCAATGCTTTGATCATAGGAATACCTTTTTAGAGTTATTTGTAAAAAATAATGGTTATCATCAGTGCAAAAACATGTGTTTCCTGGGGTGTAATAGCTAATGGTTTTCATCAAGACTGGGACTATAGTGGATGCTTCAGAATACTATTCACACCTCCAGATGCATCTTCACTTAGCAGCCACTGTTATGACTTTCTTTGGAAGAATTCGTATTTTAAAATTCTGCAGAAATTGTTAAACCAGAAATGTTCCTGTCTAGAGGGAAGACAGAGATAAAAAGTAGGACAGAGACTGAAGGAAAGGCCATCCAGAAACCACCCTACCTAGAGATTCATCCCGTCTGTATCCACCAAACCCAGACACTATTGCTGATGCCAAGAAGTGCTTGCTGACAGGAGCCTTGTATGGCTGTTCTCTGAGAGGTTCTACCAGCACCTGAACAATACAGATGCAGGTACTCACATCCAACCATATGATTGAGCCCTGAACCTCAATGGAAGAGATGGAGGAAGACCTGGAGGAGCCGAATGGGATTGCAACCCTATAGGAAGAACAACATCAGCTAACTGGACCACCCAGAGCTCCCAGGATCTTAACCACTAACCAATAGTATACATGAAAGGATGCATGGCTCCAGATACATATGTTGCAGAGGATACCCTTATCTGACATTAAAGGGAAGTGAAGCCCTTGTAACTGTGGAGTCTTGATGCCCCAGCTTAAGAGGATTCTAGGTCAGTGAGGTAGAAATAGGTAAGTGGAGGAGTACCCTCATAGAGGCAAAGGGGAGGGTGTATAGGGGAGATGGGATGGGATTTTTGTGGAATAGTAACCTGGAAGGGAGATATCATTTAAAATGTAAACAAATAAAAAAATTTTTTTTTAAAGATGGGGAAAAATCCTGCTGATAGCAATGACTGGCCACATTTGCAATGAGCTCCATCATTCATCATTTATATTTTGTGAACAATGTTTTATAGTTTCATCAGACATTTCCATTTTCTAGATAAATGAAAACCAATGCAAATAAGCAAACAGACTAAGAGAATGCAAATACCACCCAGGAAAACCACATATTAAAAAATAATCATGAATAAATAACATGAGATATGCTCAACTCTTCATAGTGTGTTCAGTAGAATATGATAGTAAATAGTTAGCATATAAGCCCTGATACCTTTGAATATATAACATTAATATTTTCCAATTCTGTGGATTTGGGTAGATGATTTCTGTGTGTATACAAACATGTAAGTCTCTGAATCAATAAGTGTATGTTTGTACTTTTACATTGGCTCTTTTTCTTCTGATTGTTTATTTTGTCCTATTCTGGTTTATTGCTTTTGATTTTATCCTCCTATTTATTATTACTTTTGCTGTTGTTTTGTCACTATTGTTATTATTTGGTGCCTATTTATATTATAATGAGAGAGAAAAAGGATGTAGATTAGGGATGTATGGAGGACCTTGGAGGTCATGGAGTAAGGAAAACTGCAGTCAGGGTATATTACATGCAGAAATTCAATTTTCAATATAAAAAAGAAAACATATAAGCATTTTGATGTTCTCAATAAAACATACATGTTTAGAAAACTAGTGAAACATACATGTTTTAAAAAGTAAAATTATACCTAATTGCTATAAAAATTAAATTTTATGACAAATTATATGATATTTGAAACCAAAGATGTGATTGTGTGTGCATGTGTGTGTGTGTTCAAAATCCTAATGTTTACCTTAGAATTTTGTTTCTCATTAATTATATGAAATTTTCTGTCTTTCATTAAAAATATCTGTCATGCATATTAATATTTTTCTTCCTCCATCATGATTATTTCTGAGAAATATTTTATTCACAGGCTATTCCCAATTGAAAATACTAATATTTATTCACAATTTTCAGAAGAAGGGTATAAAAAATTTAAGTGTATGCCAATAGAAAGGTATTTCTTAGAAAAGTGGTAAGCTTTGGAACAAAATGTTAAAGCTAAATGCAGAAGTTAAAAGTTGTTTCTGAAGTAAGCGTCCTGCAAAACTGAACAAGCATAAACACTCAGCAGAGTAGGAATCAATGATGAACTCTGAAATCCAAGCAGGATATAAATTACCCTGCTTATATTATATAATCTGATGAATTTATTTTCCATGTGCATGAATAAATATTGTACGTAATACTCCTTGGCTATGTTTTTGCATTTAAATAGAAGCATGAATTTTTATTCTGGGCACTGGGTAAGGAATTTAGAGACACTGTAACCTGAAGAGAAATTATAATCCAGGAACATGGCTGCTCAAACAAAAGATCACATCGCAAAATATGATCTGATTTGAATGTCGATGAGTCACATACCTTTAATCCTTCTGTCTTGAATACAGACATGCCCTTGGTACATACTTTTGACCTCAAACAATGGCATCTAATTGAAGGGCAGATAAAGTGACTAATTAGAGAGCAAAATGTGTTGAAGATAGGCTCAACTCTAGTGAGAATATACGGAAAAGAGAAGCTACTTAAGTCACAGTGAGGGAGAGAGAGCAGGAGTTGAGCACAGTTCAGTACAGTGGAGTTCAGTTCAGTTCAGTGTGGTGCGCTTCCATTGAGTGATGTTGAACATGGTTCAGAGCAGAGCACTTGAGTTTGGTGTAGTTCAGTTCAGTTCATGGTGTTGAAAGACAGGCTTTCAAAACAGAGCAATTCAGTCAGAAGGCAAGAACAGCCAATTTTAAGCAGTAAGTTTGGAGAGGAATTTGAGCCAGAGAAGCTGACTTGAACCAGCCGGCCAGAGTTCATAAAGACCTAAAAAGTGTGAGTTTATTCAGCAGTCAGTCTTGGAGGCTGAACCATTCTAGGCCTAGGTTAGCAGATAGCTGCTGGCAGCTGAACCTTTTAAAGTCCATGCTTGCAGAAGATTAGATTGTATGGACCCTAGAACATTCCTGGCCTAGGTCTAGGGATAGTTAGATAAAAATTCTTTGGGCTCAGCCAAAGCATGTATTCACAAAACTGTCATATCATTGCTTCATCTGAGAAAATACAAACAACACTTATATTTAAAGTAACCAGCTGAACCATAGTCACAGACTAGGGGTCAGGGAGATATGGAATCAGGAAAGAACTTGTCTAAATTATTAAGGCTTCAAGATCTACTCTTGCAACCTAGTTTAAAACATTGGGCATTAATGGATATAGAAAATGTGGTTCATTTATACAATGGAATACAATTCAGCTATTAAAAACAATGACATCATGAATTTTCCAGGCAAAAGTATAGAACCAGAAACTATCACCCAAGTGAGATCACCTAGACCCAAAAGATCCTGCATGATATGTTCTCACTGGTAAGTGGATATTAGCCAAAAAGGACAGAATACCTATGATGCAACCCTAAGACCTTAAGAAATTTAACAAGAAGGAAGGCCTACTTAGAAGGTAAAACGAAATAATCATGGTTGCAGATGGAAGGAAGGAACTGAATGGGAGAGGGGAGTGTGAAGGAGAAGGGAAACAGGATCAGGTATGGGGCAGGGAACAGGAGACAAATCCAGAGGGCCAGGAAAATGAATGGAACTATGCAGCCTCTTGAGGTGAAAGGTGGAGGGACTCTTTAAAAAGTACCATAAACATGGGAGGTGAGAGACTCTCAGGACTCAATGGGAGTGACCTTAGTCAAATTGCCTAACAGTGGAAAGAGGGAACTCAAAGAGTCTACTTCTAATAGATAGACAGGATCTCAAGTGGAAGATGGATGGTGTTATCAACTCACAGTCAAAATTTCTAACCCAGAATTGTTTTTGTCTAAAAGAAGTATGGGGAAAAAGTGGATAAGACTGAAAGAAAGGCAGTCCAGTGACAGACCCTACTTGGAATCAATCTCATGGGGCTGGGGGTGTTGACCCTACTACTGATACTATGATATATTTACAGATAGGAACCTAACAAGGCTGTCCTCTGAGCAGCCCAACCAGCAGCTGACTGACACAGAAGCAGATACTTATATCCATCCAATGGCCTGAAGTTGGGAATCCTGTGGTTGAATT
This sequence comes from Mus musculus, assembly GCF_000001635.26. Lineage (NCBI taxonomy): Eukaryota > Metazoa > Chordata > Mammalia > Rodentia > Muridae > Mus > Mus musculus. The sequence continues at coordinate 46,748,801 of NC_000069.6, read as the reverse complement.
AGGGGAAGCACTGAAGAAGCTAATGAGAAGGGCCACCCCAATAGGAATACTAACAGTCTAACTAACCTGGACCACTGAAAGCTCCCAGAGACTGAGCCACCAACCAGGCAGCAAGCCAGTGTACAGAGGCTGGTCCTTGGCCCCTGGCACATATAGAGAAGCTTATGTGGCCTAGCCTCAGGGGGAGAAAATGTGCCTAATCCTCCAGAGACTTGAGGTCCCAGTGAAGGGAGAAGGAGAGGGAGGGGGAGGGAGAGCACCCTCTTGGAGGCAAGGAGGAGGAAGAACAACATGATGAACTGTGGAAGGGGTACTGAAAGGGGAAATGGCTGGAATGAAAATAAATAAAATAATTTTTATAAGATCTGTAATCAATACCAAAGTTTTGGGTAAAGAAGAGGAGGATTCTTGGTGCTTGCTGGGCAGACATCTAGACAAATAGATGAGCCTAGATAAATGGCCAACCTTGTCTCAATATCTCAGTGACTGTTATTCCTGAGTATAACATCGAAGTTATGCTGTTGGCTGTGCATGGGCATACTCATGCCCAGACACACTTGCATTGGCTAAGGCATACTATTTTAATACAATATACTTGTTTATGAGTTTAGCTTTCCACATTGCCTTATTTTGACAGTATTTTTCCATCTCATCAAAACTACATTTTTAATATCCTGATTTTCTTTGAACTTGTTAGAGATACTTCACATTCCACAAATCACAGAATTACTTTTTGTACATATAATAATAATAATAATAATAATAATAATAATAATAATAATAATAATAATGGCAAAAAAAGAACTGACAAGATTGAATGGTATTTGGAAAACATTCCCAAAGCTCTGTTAGTTTGCTTATATTCTCTCAGAAGAAATATTATATTGCCTCAAATTTGAAATTTAAAACTGTTAAGAATTAAAAAGGGTTCACAAAGTATAACAATGAATTCCAGAATGAACTCTTAATTTGATTTGCTATTAATGTCCATAAACTCTATATTTATAATCATTGTATATAATATCCATTGTGGGTTTTTGATATAAGTAAAATATTTCAACTCATGTATTTCAAATTGTGGCTTATGTAAAAGCTAAAGAATTACCAAGAACAACTAGAAGGCCTTCACAATCTCACTGACTTTGTTAATGGCCATCCATATATGATAAGGAAATTTAACTATTTTCAAGAGTCCTTTATAACTCAGATATCCAGAAAATATGTTATAAAATGAATTGCATTAGCACTTTGCTGAACATCTTATATGAATGTGAAAAATACACACTAAAAGATAAATATAGTCATTGTTTTTCATTTGAGACATACAGTAGAAATTTTGCTTATGAAGTAGCACACATTCTCTAAGAATTATGAATGAGTGGGTGAACCAACACACACTCATAAAGTTGAGAATATGCCAAATGTCAAAGGTGCCTTTGAAATCTGACTCTGCTATTTGGAATTTGGATTCAACACACAATGAAAATTGAGGAAATTAATCCAATTTCTTAGGATACAAAATTAGTTTTAACCTACATGTAAAGAGAGTATTTCAGTTTCTAGTTGCTTCTAGTCACTACACATTTTCAACAATCCCACAGTGCTCTGCTCTATTAAGAGAGTTCTGGTACTTTGTCTTAAATACCTGATACCACTGGCACAAATTCATAGGAGACATCAGTGAGAATAACTCCTTTTTTAATATCATTTACATGTTGAAAATAAATAAATAACAGATTATACTTGGATGTGGGTCCTGTAACACACATCAAATTTCTGGAAAAAAAAAACACACTAGATGGGTGTTATCTGCACAAATTACACTTTGGGAGTTCAGACTTCCTCTAAAAAATCATAGTATGGAACCATTAATGGTCAGAGTTCAGATATGCTGACACTACAAAAGAAAATCAGGCATCCCATCACCTGGGCACCATATTCCAGCTCACAATACTGACTTTTCTTCCAGAGGCCACACCAGGAACCAAGGAGCCCAGACAAAATACCACTCTCCCTGACACATCCACTGGCTGCACACCCAACAGCCCCCTTTCCTTGACCTCCATATACTGGCCGAGAACTCTAACTGCTTTCCTTGAAGGCCATGCAGGCCCTAGACACCCAGGCTAGAAACTACCATCTGTCTGTTAACTTTTCTTCTTCTTTATTCTTTAAATATTTTTCTTTTTTTCTTTTAAAAAAAAATTATTTAGCTTTCTTTTATGTGCACTGGTAATTTTCCTGCCTGTATGCCTATGTGAGAGTGCCAGATCTTGAAGTTACAGACAGTTGTGAACTGGCAGGTGGGTGCTGGATTTTGAACTTGGGTGTTCAGGAAGAAAAGTCAGTGCTCTTAACCTCTGAGCCATCACAGCTTCAGCTTTTACCTCATCTTAAAGCCAGCGCGACAGTCTCAAAATGCACCCCTCTCTTATCCCAGCACTAAACTTCAGCAAGAGACTTCTGCTTTACTGAAGGCCATGTAGCACTAGGAACTCCAGAGACCAAGCAGATACCCAGATCCATAGAGGCCACACAGGTACTTGGAACCTTAGCTGTAACACTGGCATCCAAATCTCCAGATGTCACATGGGCAAAAAGAACTCAAACATAGAAATCCCACTAGACCTGAAGTCTAACTGGTCACTGGGACCCCAGTACACTCTGTCAAGAAGACCATAAAATAAATAGAAACTGAACCTGAGATTCCACCTCATACCAATCAAAATAACATAAAAAAACTCAGGTGTCAGCAGATGCTGGCAAGGATGTGGTGAAAGAGGAACACACCTGCAGTGCTGGTAGTATTGCAAGCTGGTTCAACTACTCTGGCAATCAGTCTGGCAGTTCCTCAGAAAAGTTGGCTTAGTACTACATGTGGACTCAGCTATACCACTCCTGGACATATACCTAAAAGATGGTCCACCATATAATAAGGACACATGCTCCACTATGTTCACAGCAGCCATATTTATAATAGTCAGAAGCAAGAAAGAAAACAAAACAAAACAAAAAAACCCAAAATGTCCCTCAAGAGAGGAATGGATACAGAAAACATGATACATTTACACAATGGAATACTACTCAGCTTTTAAAAACAATGACTTCATGAAATTTGCTGGCAAATAAATGGATGTACAAAATATCATCCTGAGTGAGGTAACTCAGTCACAAAAGATCACACATGGTATATACTCACTGATAATTAGATATTAGGCAAAGAGTGTGGACTACCCCTGATACAACTTATGGACCACAAGAAACTCAAGAGGAAGGAAGACCAAAGAGTGGATGTTTCAGTCCTACTTAGAAGGGGGAACAAAATAATCAAGGGAAGTAGAGGGTGAGAGGGATATGGGAGAAAGAGAAGAGAGGGAGGGGGAAAAAGAGGGGAAGAATCACATATGGGAGGAGATGGAGGAGATTACAGAGGGTCAGGAAATTGAGCAGTGGTGTGTAGCAATGGGGGATGGAGAATTGGAGATAGCAACCACAAAGTTCCAGACCAGGAATGCCAGAGCTTCTCAGGACCCCATGGGATGGCATTAGCTAAAATACCCAATAAAGGGGAGGGAGAACCTGTTGAAATCATATCCAGAGGTTAGGCATGCCCCCTCCCATAACTGAGGGATGTGGGCAACACATGCATCTCCAAAGGTGCTTTATTTGGCATCAGTGGGAGGGGAGTCCCTTGGTCCTGTGAAGGTTTAATTCCCCAGTGTAGAGGAATGCTAGGAATGTGAGGTGGGAGTGGGTAGGTGGGTGGGTAAATGCCCTCATAGAAGCAGGGTAAGGTGGGGGAGGGTGGAATAGGGAGTGTGCAGAGGGGAAAACAGGAAAGAGAATAACATTTGAAATGTAAATAAATAAAAGGTCCAATTTTAAAAGAAGAAATAGAAACCAAGGGGAAAGCATAAAATTAAAATAAAAAAATGAACACCAACACACAAACACATACACTGATTTCAGCAAAGTTAACTTCAGAGACCAGCAACTGTAAAATCCCCAATGCATAATGAATAGAGGCTAGCTTAAGTTGTTTAGGTCTTTATTTTATACATTTGAACTTAATTATTTTTAAAACTGTCCCTCATGTTATTTGGAGTTTGGATGTTCAATAATTTTGGTTTTATCAATAAAATGTATTATTAATGGAAAAAAAAAAAAAAAAAAGAACACAATCAACAACAATGACCAGGGTAATATGACAATACCAGAATCCAGCTATTCTACTATAGCAAATCCTGGATAATTCAACACATGAAAATGCACAAAAAGTACCTTCTTATACATACACTATTATGATGACAACAGAGGCTTCAAAGAAGAAAAGAATAAATCCCTTAAAGAATTCCAGGAAAACAGAAACAAATGAAGGAAATGAATAAAATTGTTCAAGAACTTAACACAGAAGTAAAAGCAACAATGAAAACACAGAGGAAATCTTGGAGATGAAAATATCTAGGTAAGCAAACAGGATCTACAGTCACAAAAATAACCAACAGAATACAAGAGATGGAAGAAAGTATCTTGGTCACAGAAGATATGATAGAAGAAATTGATACATCCATCTAAGAAAATGTTAAATGTAGAAAGTTCTGAAGGGAAATAAAACTTGAGACCTGTGATTCATGTAATGTATGTCAAATAGCCCAAAGAGTTGTTTGTGAGCTTTGAAACCTGGAGCTGAGAACATAACAGAACAGATCAGGACATGCCCAGGCAGGCCTGTCGCCTCCCTATCTCCCACCCCTCTGACCTAAGTTAAATGTTAACAGGCTGCTGATGTTTAAATGGACCAATCATGTGAAACCGCTCCAATTCCTCCCCCAGCCCCACTCCTTCTATATAAAAACCCCTAGCTGCCAAGCCTCATGGTCAAATCCACTGTCTCCTGTGTGAGATACATTTTGACCCGGAGCTCCGCCATTAAAATACCTCGTGTTGTTACATCAAGGTGTTGTGTTCTGTTCATGATTCTTGGGTGCATGCCAAATCAGGGGTTGAGTGGGGGTTTCCCCACTAGGTTCTTTCAGTTCCTGAAAATGTCAGCAAGATGACCATTTTCACTATAACAGTCCTGCCAATCCATGAGCATGGGAGATCTTTCCATCTTCTGAAGCGTTCTTTGATTTCTTTCTTTGGAGACTTGAAGTTCTTGTACAGATTTCACTTTCTTCAATTTCTTCATGAAGCCACTTACTCATATGAATTCTCCTGTTAACATAGCTCCCATTGTGTCTCCTAAGTTTGAGTATAATATGTCTTCATTTCATTGAATTTTATAAAGTATTTGATTTCTTTCTGTATTTCTTCCCTGACCAAGTTATAGTTTAGCAGAGAGTTATTTAGTTTCCATGAGTCTGTAAGCTGTCTGTTGGTTTTGTTATTGAAGCTTAGCCTTAGTCTATGGTAATCTAATATAATGCATGGGATTATTTCATTTTTCTTATGTTTGTTGAGGCTTGTTTTATGTCTGATTATATGGTCAATTTTGAATAACATTCCATGAGGTGATGAGAGGGAATATTCTGTTGTTTTGGGGTGAAATATTCTGTAAGTATTTATTAAATCCATTTGGTCCATAACTTCTGTTAGTTTAACTATCTCAGTTGAATTTCGGTTTCAATGACCTGTCTACTGGTAAGAGTGGTATGTTGAGGTCTTCTGTTTTGAGCATTAGTTTCTTATATGAATATGGGTACTCACTTGGGGAATAGATGTTCAGAACTGAGACTTCCTCTTGGTGGAAGGTTTATTATTATTTTTTGATTAATATGATGTGTCCTTCATATGGCATTTGATAATTTCTGGTTGAGAGTATATTTTATTGGATATTATAACTCCAGCTTGTTCCTGGGGACCACTTGCTTGGAAAAAAAAAAATTCAATACCTTTTACTCTGAAGTAGTGTCTGTCTTTGTTACTGAAGTGTGTTTCTTGTATACTGCAAAATGCTGGATCCTGTTTAAGTATCCAGTCTGTTAGCCAGTGTCTTTATATTGGGAAATTGATTCCACTGATATTGAGAGATATTAAAGGTGACTCTTAGTTCTATTATGTTTGTTTTTGGAAGTGGTATGATGTGTGTATGATTCTCTTGTTGTTTTTTTGTGTGAAATATTTAATTTCTTATGTTTTCTTGGGTGTATTTATCTTTCTTGTATTGGAGATTTCAATCAGTATCCTCTGTAGGACTGGATTAGTAGAAAAAATATTGCTTTAATTTGGTTTTGGTATCGAATATTCTTTTTTATATATACTGTTTCTGAGTGTTTTGCTGGCTACAGTATCCTGGGCTGGAGTTTTTGTTTTCTTAGGGCCTAGATGACAACTGTCCAGGAACTTCTGACTCTTTAAAGTCTCTGTTGAGAAGTCTGGTGTAATTCAGATAGGTCTGCCTTTACGTGTTACTTGTTAAGGGCTTCCACCTATTTCCCTGTATTTCTTTAAGTGGGTTCTTTATAGTCTCCTTAAAGGCCTCTATCATTTTCATGAGATGAGAGTTTTGGTCATTATCTTGCTTTTCAGGAGTGTTAGGGTATCCAGGGCTTGCTGTGGTGGGAGAACTAGGTTGTCTTTGTGCTGTAATGCATTGGGTTCTGTCACTTATGATCTCGTGCTTGCCTGTGGTCATCTGGTTATCTCTAGTGTTAACTTGCCTATGTGGCTCTGACTAACGCTGGCCTCCTTGGAACAGATCTTCTTGGATGCAGGCAGTGTTGTCTCGGGTTATGATGGGTCTCTTGTGTCTTGGTTATGAGGGACCCTAAGGGCTTTGGACAATCCCACACCCACACCCTCCTTACAGCTTCCCCCTCCCACCTGGAATCAAGGCTAGGGCAAGTTCCATTCTCCACCCACAGGAACATTCTTTTTTTTTTTTTTTTTTTTTTATTTTTCCATTTTTTATTAGGTATTTAGCTCATTTACATTTCCAATGCTATACCAAAAGTCCCCCTTACCCACCCACCCCCACTCCCCTACCCACCCACTCCCCCCCTTTGGCCCTGGCGTTCCCCTGTACCGGGGCACACAAAGTCTGCGTGTCCAATGGGCCTCTCTTTCCAGTGATGGCCGACTAGGCCATCTTTTGATACATATGCAGCTAGAGTCAAGAGCTCAGGGGTACTGGTTAGTTCATAATGTTGTTCCACCTATAGGGTTGAAGATCCCTTTAGCTCCTTGGGTACTTTCTCTAGCTCCTCCATTGGGAGCCCTGTGATCCATCCATTAGCTGACTGTGAGCATCCACTTCTGTGTTTGCTAGGCCCCGGCATAGTCTCACAAGAGACAGCTACATCTGGGTCCTTTCGATAAAATCTTGCTAGTATATGCAATGGTGTCAGCGTTTGGATGCTGATTATGGGGTGGATCCCTGGATATGGCAGTCTCTACATGGTCCATCCTTTCATCTCAGCTCCAAACTTTGTTTCTGTAACTCCTTCCATGGGTGTTTTGTTCCCACTTCTAAGGAGGGGCATAGTGTCCACACTTCAGTCTTCATTTTTCTTGAGTTTCATGTGTTTAGGAAATTGTATCTTATATCGTGGGTATCCTAGGTTTTGGGCTAGTATCCACTTATCAGTGAGTACATATTGTGTGAGTTCCTTTGTGATTGTGTTACCTCACTCAGGATGATGCTCTCCAGGTCCATCCATTTGGCTAGGAATTTCATAAATTCATTCTTTTTAATAGCTGAGTAGTACTCCATTGTGTAGATGTACCACATTTTCTGTATCCATTCCTCTGTTGAGGGGCATCTGGGTTCTTTCCAGTTTCTGGCTATTATAAATAAGGCTGCTATGAACATAGTGGAGCATGTGTCCTTCTTACCAGTTGGGGCTTCTTCTGGATATATGCCCAGGAGAGGTATTGCTGGATCCTCCGGTAGTACTATGTCCAATTTTCTGAGGAACCGCCAGACTGATTTCCAGAGTGGTTGTACAAGCCTGCAATCCCACCAACAATGGAGGAGTGTTCCTCTTTCTCCACATCCTCGCCAGCATCTGCTGTCACCTGAATTTTTGATCTTAGCCATTCTCACTGGTGTGAGGTGGAATCTCAGGGTTGTTTTGATTTGCATTTCCCTGATGATTAAGGATGTTGAACATTTTTTCAGGTGCTTCTCTGCCATTCGGTATTCCTCAGGTGAGAATTCTTTGTTCAGTTCTGAGCCCCATTTTTTAAGGGGGCTATTTGATTTTCTGAGGTCCACCTTCTTGAGTTCTTTATATATGTTGGATATTAGTCCCCTATCTGATTTAGGATAGGTAAAGATCCTTTCCCAGTCTGTTGGTGGTCTTTTTGTCTTATAGACAGTGTCTTTTGCCTTGCAGAAACTTTGGAGTTTCATTAGGTCCCATTTGTCAATTCTCGATCTTACAGCACAAGCCATTGCTGTTCTGTTCAGGAATTTTTCCCCTGTGCCCATATCTTCAAGGCTTTTCCCCACTTTCTCCTCTATAAGTTTCAGTGTCTCTGGTTTTATGTGAAGTTCCTTGATCCACTTAGATTTGACCTTAGTACAAGGAGATAAGTATGGATCGATTCGCATTCTTCTACATGATAACAACCAGTTGTGCCAGCACCAATTGTTGAAAATGCTGTCTTTCTTCCACTGGATGGTTTTGGCTCCCTTGTCGAAGATCAAGTGACCATAGGTGTGTGGGTTCATTTCTGGGTCTTCAATTCTATTCCATTGGTCCACTTGTCTGTCTCTATACCAGTACCATGCAGTTTTTATCACAATTGCTCTGTAGTAAAGCTTTAGGTCAGGCATGGTGATTCCACCAGAGGTTCTTTTATCCTTGAGAAGAGTTTTTGCTATCCTCGGTTTTTTGTTATTCCAGATGAATTTGCAAATTGCTCCTTCTAATTCGTTGAAGAATTGAGTTGGAATTTTGATGGGGATTGCATTGAATCTGTAGATTGCTTTTGGCAAGATAGCCATTTTTACAATGTTGGTCCTGCCAATCCATGAGCATGGGAGATCTTTCCATCTTCTGAGATCTTCTTTAATTTCTTTCTTCAGGGACTTGAAGTTTTTATCATACAGATCTTTCACTTCCTTCGTTAGAGTCACGCCGAGATATTTTATATTATTTGTGGCTATTGAGAAGGGTGTTGTTTCCCTAATTTCTTTCTCAGCCTGTTTATTCTTTGTGTAGAGAAAGGCCATTGACTTGTTTGAGTTAATTTTATATCCAGCTACTTCACCGAAGCTGTTTATCAGGTTTAGGAGTTCTCTGTTGGAATTTTTAGGGTCACTTATATATACTATCATATCATCTGCAAAAAGTGATATTTTGACTTCCTCTTTTCCAATTTGTATCCCCTTGATCTCCTTTTGTTGTCGAATTGCTCTGGCTAATACTTCAAGTACTATGTTGAAAAGGTAGGGAGAAAGTGGGCAGCCTTGTCTAGTCCCTGATTTTAGTGGGATTGCTTCCAGCTTCTCTCCATTTACTTTGATGTTGGCTACTGGTTTGTTGTAGATTGCTTTTATCATGTTTAGGTATTGGCCTTGAATTCCTGATCTTTCCAGAACTTTTATCATGAATGGGTGTTGGATCTTGTCAAATGCTTTTTCTGCATCTAACGAGATGATCATGTGGTTTTTGTCTTTGAGTTTGTTTATATAATGGATTACATTGATGGATTTTCGTATATTAAACCATCCCTGCATCCCTGGAATAAAACCTACTTGGTCAGGATGGATGATTGCTTTAATGTGTTCTTGGATTCGGTTAGCGAGAATTTTATTAAGGATTTTTGCATCGATGTTCATAAGAGAAATTGGTCTGAAGTTCTCTATCTTTGTTGGATCTTTCTGTGGTTTAGGTATCAGAGTAATAGTGGCTTCATAAAATGAGTTGGGTAGAATACCGTCTACTTCTATCTTGTGAAAAAGTTTGTGCAGAACTGGAGTTAGATCTTCTTTGAAGGTCTGATAGAACTCTGCACTAAACCCGTCTGGTCCTGGGCTTTTTTTGGCTGGGAGACTATTAATAACTGCTTCTATTTCTTTAGGGGATATGGGACTGTTTAGAAGGTCAACTTGATCCTGATTCAACTTTGGTACCTGGTATCTGTCCAGAAATTTGTCCATTTCGTCCAGGTTTTCCAGTTTTGTTGAGTATAGCCTTTTGTAGAAGGATCTGATGGTGTTTTGGATTTCTTCAGGATCTGTTGTTATGTCTCCCTTTTCATTTCTGATTTTGTTGATTAGGATTTTGTCCCTGTGCCCTTTAGTGAGTGTAGCTAAGGGTTTATCTATCTTGTTGATTTTCTCAAAGAACCAACTCCTCGTTTGGTTAATTCTTTGAATAGTTCTTCCTGTTTCCACTTGGTTGATTTCACCCCTGAGTTTGATTATTTCCTGCCGTCTACTCCTCTTGGGTGAATTTGCTTCCTTTTTTTCTAGAGCTTTTAGATGTGTTGTCAAGCTGCTAGTATGTGCTCTCTCCCGTTTTTTCTTGAAGGCACTCATAGCTATGAGTTTCCCTCTTAGAAATGCTTTCATTGTGTCCCAAAGGTTTGGGTACGTTGTGGCTTCATTTTCATTAAACTCTAAAAAGTCTTTAATTTCTTTCTTTATTCCTTCCTTGACCAAGGTATCATTGAGAAGAGTGTTGTTCAGTTTCCATGTGAATGTTGGCTTTCTGTTATTTATTTTGTTATTGAAGATCAGCCTTAGTGCATGGTGATCTGATAGGATACATGGGACAATTTCAATATTTTTGAATCTGTTGAGGCCTGATTTGTGACCTATTATGTGGTCAATTTTGGAGAAGGTACCATGAGGTGCTGAGAAGAAGGTATATCCTTTTGTTTTAGGATAAAATGTTCTGTAGATATCTGTCAGATCCATTTGTTTCATCACTTCTGTTAGTTTCAGTGTGTCCCTGTTTAGTTTCTGTTTCCATGATCTGTCCATTGGTGAAAGTGGTGTGTTGAAGTCTCCCACTATTATTGTGTGAGGCGCAATGTGTGCTTTGAGCTTTACTAAAGTTTCTTTAGTGAATGTGGCTGCTCTTATATTTGGAGCATAGATATTCAGAATTGAGAGTTCCTCTTGGAGGATTTTACCTTTGATGAGAATGAAGTGTCCCTCCTTGTCTTTTTTGATGACTTTGGGTTGGAAGTCAATCTTATCAGATATTAGGATGGCTACTCCTGCTTGTTTCTTCATACCATTTGCTTGGAAAATTGTTTTCCAGCCTTTCATTCTGAGGTAGTGTCTATCTTTTTCTCTGAGATGAGTTTCCTGTAAGCAGCAAAATGTTGGGTCTTGTTTGTGTAGCCAGTTTGTTAGTCTATGTCTTTTTATTGGCGAGTTGAGACCATTGATGTTAAGAGATATTAAGGAAAAGTAATTGTTGCTTCCTGTTATTTTAGTTGTTAAAGGTGGCATTCTGTTCTTGTGGCTGTCTTCTTTTAGGTTTGTTGAGGGATTACCTTCTTGTTTTTTCTAGGGCGTTGTTCCCGTTCTTGTATTGGTTTTTTTCTGTTATTATCCTTTGAAGGGCTGGATTCGTGGAGAGATAATGCGTGAATTTGGTTTTGTCGTGGAATACTTTGGTTTCTACCTCTATGATAATTGAGAGTTTGGCTGGGTATAGTAGCCTGGGCTGCAGTTTGTGTTCTCTTAGTGTCTGTATAACATCTGTCCAGGCTCTTCTGGCTTTCATAGTCTCTGGTGAAAAATCTGGTGTAATTCTGATAGGCTTGCCTTTATATGTTACTTGACCTTTTTCCCTTACTGCTTTTAGTATTCTATCTTTATTTAGTGCATTTGATGTTCTGATTATTATGTGTCGGGAGGAATTTCTTTTCTGGTCCAGTCTATTTGGAGTTCTGTAGGCTTCTTGTATGTTCATATGCATCTCATTCTTTAGATTTGGGAAGTTTTCTTCAATAATTTTGTTGAAGATGTTTGCTGGACCTTTGAGTTGAAAATCTTCATTCTCATCCACTCCTATTATCCGTACGTTTGGTCTTCTTATTGTGTCCTGGATTTCCTGGATATTTTGAGTTAGGATCTTTTTGCATTTTCCATTTTCTTTGATTGTTGTGCCGATGTTCTCTATGGAATCTTCTGCACCTGAGATTCTCTCTTCCATCTCTTGTATTCTGTTGCTGATGCTCAAATCTATGGTTCCAGATTTCTTTCCTAGGGTTTCTATCTCTAGTGTTGCCTCGCTTTGAGTTTTCTTTATTGTGTCTACTTCCCTTTTTAGGTCTAGTATGGTTTTGTTCATTTCCATCACCTGTTTGTATGTTTTTTCTCTTTTTCTGTAAGGACTTCTACCTGTTTGATTGTGTTTTCCTGTTTTTCTTTAAGGACTTGTAACTCTTTAGCAGTGTTCTCCTGTATTTCTTTAAGTGATTTATTAAAGTCCTTCTTGATGTCCTCTACCATCATCATGAGATATGCTTTTAAATCTAGGTCTAGGTTCTCAGGTGTGTTGGGGTTCCCTGGACTGGGCGAAGTGGGTGTGCTGGGTTCTGGTGATGGTGAGTGGTCTTGGTTCCTGTTAGTAAGATTCCTCCGTTTACCTTTCGCCATCTGGTAATCTCTGGAGTTAGTAGTTATAGTTGACTCTGTTTAGAGATTGTTCTTCTGGTGATTCTGTTACCGTCTATCAGCAGACCTGGGAGACAGATTCTCTCCTCTGAGTTTCAGTGCTCAGAGCACTCTCTGCTGGCAAGCTCTCTTACAGGGAAGGTGCGCAGATATCTTGTATTTGGGCCTCCTCCTGGCCGAAGAAGAAGGCCCAAAACAGGACCTTTCTCAGACACTGTGTTGCTTTGGCAGTTCCCAGGTGGTACAGACTCTCATCTAAGCAGACTAAATTCCTAAGTTCCTTGGAGTCCCGGGACCAAGATGGCGACCGCTGCTGCTGTGGCTTAGGTCGCCTCCCCAGCCGGGTGGGCACCTGTCCTCCGGTCCGGAAGGTGGCCGGCTGTCCCCGGCCCACACAGGGTGCTGCCTCAGCGCCTCTGTGCTTCTGCCTGTTCCAGAAGCTGTCAGGTTCTCTGGCGCACCCTCTCACCTGTTCAGACTAATTTCCTAAGTTCGGCGGGTCTCGGACCAAGATGGCGACCGCTGCTGCTGTGGCTTAGGCCGCCTCCCCAGCCGGGCGGGCACCTGTCCTCCGGTCCGGACGGTGGCTGGCTGTCCCCGGCCCACAAAGGGTGCTGCCTCAGCGCCTCTGTGCTTCCGCCTGTTCCAGAAGCTGTCAGGTTCTCTGGCGCACCCTCTCACCTGTTCAGACTAATTTCCTAAGTTCGGTGGGTCCCGGACCAAGATGGCGACCGCTGCTGCTGTGGCTTAGGTCGCCTCCCCAGCCGGGCGGGCACCTGTCCTCTGGTCCGGAAGGTGGCCGGCTGTCCCCGGCCCACACAGGGTGCTGCCTCAGCGCCTCTGTGCTTCTGCCTGTTCCAGAAGCTGTCAGGTTCTCTGGCGCACCCTCTCACCTGTTCAGACTAATTTCCTAAGTTCGGCGGGTCCCGGACCAAGATGGCGACCGCTGCTGCTGTGGCTTAGGTCGCCTCCCCAGCCGGGCGGGCACCTGTCCTCTGGTCCGGAAGGTGGCCGGCTGTCCCCGGCCCACACAGGGTGCTGCCTCAGCCCCTCTGTGCTTCTGCCTGTTCCAGAGGCTGTCAGGTTCTCTGGCGCACCCTCTCACCTGTTCAGACTAATTTCCTAAGTTCGGCGGGTCTCGGACCAAGATGGCGACCGCTGCTGCTGTGGCTTAGGCCGCCTCCCCAGCCGGGCGGGCACCTGTCCTCCGGTCCGGACGGTGGCTGGCTGTCCCCGGCCCACACAGGGTGCTGCCTCAGCGCCTCTGTGCTTCCGCCTGTTCCAGAAGCTGTCAGGTTCTCTCAGGAACATTCTTAAGAGAAAAAAAAAATGTCAGGTTGTACTAATAGTCACTTGATCCTCTGGAAAGTCCCAGGTAGAGTTCAAATGGTGTGTCATGCTTGCTAGCTAATAGATTTAAAGGTCAATGTGCTTTGCCAAAAAGTTTGAACTATAACCTTACTGACATAACCTGTGCCCCTAAAAAGTATAAATACTGCTTGTAATAGTGACTTAGAGGACTTGCCTTCTTAGTAACTCACTTTGATTGACTAATTGAAGGTTGACCCTGATGTGCAGGAAAATAAACCTCTTGCTTTTGCATCAACTGCTTCCCAGTGTCTCATACAGTGGTGTGTCAAAGTAAGTACCAATGAACAAGGGTGGGGGGTCTTGCAGTTAGAGTAGGCCTCCTATCTCTCTGGTTACTACCAACCTCCTGGGATGCAGGCAGTCTTTGTTTCTGGTTACTGTGGGTCTCCTGATAGGCATGCAGGCTGTGGGTATAGGTAGATATCTGGAAACTGATCTGAAAGAAAGGTTGCAGTGGGGCATGTGGGACATGTGTCAGCTGGACACTGTGGTGGTTGTCCTAGCTGGAGTGGGTATTGGGTTTCACCCATCTTTGATGACTGAGGACCTCCTGGGTGGCTTGCAGGCTGTAGGAGTGGATGGGTATCTGGCACTGATCTCAGAAAAAAAATCAAAACGAGCTATCTTCACTCTCTAGAGATCTCCAGACAACTCAGCTCTCTCTAGAGACAAAAAAACAACCAAACAAACAAAAAAATTAAAGAATTGCTATAGCTTTCTGCTAGCTCATTTAATCCAAACCAAAAGCCTAGTATTTCATTTATATATCAGTTCAATCATTTACTTCAGGTTTCATTTTGATTTTCTTATGAATCAGGGTCCAATGAACCCAGTCCCTTGATTCTTAGGAGACAACAAGCACACATTTTCTTTTAACATTTCAAAAGAATTCAGATATCTGCCTGCCTCTGTTAAACCCTGAGGATAAGCTAGCTGGTAGAACCTTGTCCTGAAATTACCATTTTTATCAATCTGGAATCACTGTCTCTTGGGCTGACCTTGAACTCTGGGATCTGCTGCTTTTGTATCTGCCTGTCTTTGTATTTTTCTGACAAGCTAGTTCATAGTGTAGCAACCTCTGTTCCTTTAGACTCAGGAAGCCCATCATAATTCATATTGCATCCTTATATTTGCATAGTTGAGAAATCATATATTTTTAAATTCATGTTTTTAGAGTTCTTTTTCACAGCCTTAAGGGCTCTCCTGAAGGTCTCAGCATTTACTATTTTACTAAGATATTAGCCACACCTTCACCTCCTGGACCCATGCAGTTTCTGATTATCACTGAGAAATTGAGATTAACAGGAAGAACATTCCTTAAATGAGCAATTTAATTATCTACATTATGATACTAACAAGTCTTCTTCCCATGGCAGCCATCAATGCTCATGGAGGCTTTCAGAGTGACCTCTGTCTCAGGAGCAGGAACCATGTCACTCTGGCCCCACCAAGGCCACCCTGGGCTCAGTAGAAAATAAATAATTTTATACCAGAAAATAAAAAAAAAAAGAAAGAAAATGCACACACACACACACACACACACACATAACATAAACCAACTCCCATCATCAAAATAACAGAAACTACCAATCTAATCTTTGGTCAGTAATATCTCTCAATGTCAGTGGACTCAAATCCACAATAAAAATACACAGACTAACAGAATGAATGATGCAAAATTTAGGATCCTTATTTCTGCTTCATACAAGAAACACAGGCCAAAATCAAAGACAGACATTACCTCAGAGTAAAGAACTAGAAATGAATCCATGAAGTAAGCTGGTGTAGCCATTCTAATGTAAAAAAAATTTAAAATAAACATAAATGGCACAAATTTTCAATTCTGAACATCCATAACATAAATTCAAGAATACCCACATTTATCAAGAAACATTACTAACATGTAAATCATACATTACAATCCACACATTAGTGGAAGACTTCCACACTTCAGTCTCATCAATCGACAGTTCATCCAGACAGAAATTAAACAGAAAAATAATGGAACTTACAATCATTACGAGTCAAATTGACCTAACAGATTTCTACAGAATATTTCACCTAAACACAAAACAAATACCTTCTCAGAATCTCAGAACTTTCTCCAAAATCACATACAAAGTCACAAAGCAAGTCTGAACAGATACAAGAAAATTGAAATAACCTTCTGTATCCTATTAGATCATATTGGATTAAAGCTGAACTTCAAAAACAGCAAAATATCTAAAAAGTCATTGAAACTAAGAAACTCTCTACTGAATGTCTACCAGATCAAGGAAGATATAAGAAAGAAGTTAAAGCCTGTCTAAAATTTAATGAAAATCAATGTACAGTATTCCAAAACTTAGGGGACAAAATGAAAGCAGTGGTAAGAGGAATGATCATAGCACTCAATGCTCTCATAAAGATATCAGTGAGATCACATACTAATGATTTAAAAGCACAACTGAAAGCCCTAGAATAAAAGGAAGAAAAGATCCACATGAGGAGTAGAAATCATGAAATAAGCAGAGGGTCAAAATCAATTTAAAAAAAACTGAACAATACAAAGAATCAATGAAAGTGTTGTTTCTTTAAAACAATCAACAAGATAGACAAATTCAGCCAAAGTAACAAAATGGAAGATAAAAGATATTCAAATTAACAAAAAAACAGTAAACAAAAATGTACATAACAACAGACACCAAGGACATTCCCAAATCATTAGATCTTACTTCAAAAACTTGTACTACACAAAATTGGAGACTCTAAAAGAAATGGATTATTCTCTTTATCCATACCATTTACCAACATTAAATCAAAGTCAGTAAACTACTTCAATGACCTATAATTTCTAAAGAAATAAAACTATCTGCTAACTGTCTCCCAACCAAAAAAGCCCAGGGTCAGATGGTTTTAACACAGAATTCACCTAGACATTCAAAGACCTGGTAATACCAATACTTCTCAAATTATTCCACAGAATAGAAACATAAGGAATTCCTTTTATAAGGCCAAGATTACCCTGTTATCTAAATGAGACAATGACCCAAAAAAGAAAGAAAATTTCAGAACAATTTTCCTTCTGAACACTGATGCAAGAATACTCAGTAAAATACTCACAAACTGAGTTCAAGAAGATATCAAAAGGATCATCAGCAGGGCATGGTGGTACATGCCTTTAATCCCAGCACTTGGGAGGCAGAGGCAGGCAAATTTCTGAGTTCAAGGCTAGCCTGGGCTATAGAGTGAGTTCCAGGACATCCAGGGCTACAAAGAGAAATCGTGTCTTGACCCCATCCCACCCCCCCAAAAAAGATCATCTGTCATGATCATATTAAAAACAAAACAAAACAAAACAAAACAAATAACAACAGGATAGCTAAAACAATCCTATACAATGAAAGAACTTCTGGAGGTATCACTATGCCTAAATTCAAGCTCTACTAAAGAGAGAAATAATAACAATCATATATTATTAGAATAAAAACAGACAGGTAAGACTGTTACCTAAGTGTCCAGCAATGGGGGACATGGAACTTGAACAAGCCATCTCCTGTAACCAGGTAAGACTTACAGTGGAGGAACTGGGTCACCAACCCAGCCACAAAACATTTTGCCCACAATTTATCTTGCCTACAAACTGTACTGGGGTAAAGATGGTACAGAAATTGAGTGACCAAGCAGTGATGAGTCCAGCATGGGACCCATGCTATGAGTTGTAGCCCATCCCTGACACTGCTATAGATAGTCTGCTCTACTTGTAGACAGATATCTACCGTACTTATCATCAGAAAGGCTTCACCTAACAACCGATAGAAACAGATGAAGAGATCAACAGTTAAACATTAGAGGGCTTGGAGAATTCTAAAGAAGATGAGGAAAAAAAGGATTGTAGTATCTAGATGGTCAAGTACACCACAGAAAACACACAGAATCAACTAACCTGTGTCCCTAGGGTACATCTACACAATGGAAAACTATGCAGCTATTGAAAACATCATGTAAATTTTGTAGGCAAATAGATGGAACTTGAGAATATCATCCTGAATGAGGTCACACATAGCCAATAGGCTCGTATAATATGTTCTCACTTATAAGTGGACATTAACCATAAAGTACAGTTCAAAATTGCTACAACCCAGACCAAAAGAAGGAAGTCCCAAGGAAGGACGCAAAAATCTCACTAAGATGGGGAAATTAAATCACCATTGGCAGTGATTTGAGAGCAAGAACTAGGAAAGAGAGGTATTGTGGAGAGGAACAGGAATTGACATGTGTGGGGAAAGGGGGTGGTGAGAGAATAGAAATAGGAGAGGAGGTGGGAAAAGAACCAAAGACTGGAGGCTGAGAGAAAAAAAGGGTCACATGACAAATCCTGGGAATCAGACCGAGACCAGTGTCAAGATGCAGATCTGAATTTATTGCACAGCACATAAGCTTATTTATTGTGTGTGTGAGCCAATTCCAAGTCCCCAAATCCAAACCCAATCATATCTCTGCATTGTCTCTATGTTCCAGTGAAAGTCCTGCCTGAAGAGGTTACTCAGAAGGAGGGAGGAGGAAGAACTTCAGTGAAGACCTGGGAAGCAGGTGCTGCTCTGGCCTTGGTTCCTATTTTAATAGATCGAATGCTGTGTATGGCAGATCAGGACTCTTCAAGGAGTCACAGGATCCTGTGGTACCTCGTTCTCTGTCCCACTTTTCACAAGGTTGACAACCCTTCATTTCCCATAGGGGTGGGGGGGAATCTCTGGGTAGTCACCTGGTGGCCTGAGAAGGACAGGGTACAGGAAGTCTATGAGGGTGACAATAGCTGAGACTCCTACAAGGCAGGGATATAGAGACTGAAGTGGCTACCTCCTATGGCCAGGCAGGATTTTCAGAGAAGGGAAGCAGGCATCTATCTACCCACAAAAGCTTTAACCCAAAATTTTTCTTGGCTATCAGATGAGAAGGGATAATGATGGAGCAGTGACTGGGAGAATAGCCAAACAATGACTTCCCCAACATGAGACCCATCCCATGTGAAACAGACAATCCATGACACTATTAGTGATACTCTACTGTCTTAACTGTCCCTGAAAATGCTTCATCCAGCAGCAGGTGGAAGCAGATGCAGAAACCCACACCCAAATGTCATCGGGATGCTTGTGGGAGAGTAGGGATAGATGTGAGCAAGCCAAGTCACAGAGTTAACTAACCTAGGATCATGGGGGCTCACAGAACCTGGACAACCAACCAAGGAGCAGCAGGAGCTGGACCAAGACACCCTACACATTGCAGCAAATGTGCATCTTGGTCTTCATGTGGGTCCCCTAACAAGTAGATCAGGGGGAATCTTTGCCTCTGTTCGCTGACATTGGATCCAATTCCCCCTACTTGGACAGCCTTGGTGGGCCTCAGTGGGAGAGGAACTGACTACTCCTGTTGGGACTAGATGTCCCAGGATAGGGTGGTACCCAAGGAGGGCTCCCTTTCTCTGAGGAGAAGTATTTGTAATAGTGAGACTGGGAAAAGAAGAGGGAGTTGGGCTATGATCAGAATGTGAAGTGAATTAAAAAAACAAAACAAAACAAAACAAAACAAAACAAAACAAAACAAAACACCACACCAATCTACTGCAAGATTTTGGTAGAAACCATTCTGCCATTTCTACTTTGAAGTAATATTATCAATAATTAAAGAATAATATAAGACATAATAAGAACTCTACATCTTAGGTTTTCATATCAAACATTTAGGTTACTTTTATCAACTTATTTATGTGTTTGTAACTCTTAAATAAATAAAAAAAAAATTTGCAGAGTAGCAAAATATGTTACCTAATGGTGACTTAGGAAAAATATATACATATATCTATATATCTATTTATATATAACTATCTATACATGTAATCAAAAAATTAAAAAAAAAACACTGGATAAGAAATCACCAGTGTTAAAATGTATGTGTGTATTATTTGTGTGTATTTGTGTATTTGTACACACACGCATGTGCACACACATGGGAGTGCATACATACACATATTTTATTATAAAATGATTTTGGAAATTGGGCAGTAGTTGAATATTATTTCTTTTCCCTAGGGATACTAATTTCAGAGTAGAGATTTTATTGTAAGATTTAAGGCACACATAGATGAAGTTTTTAATTCAGAAAAAAAGAGTCACTCATTGAGCTGAAGCGGTTGCAGAACTAGTGTGAGGAGAGAGCCTGGCAAGTCTAATGATTCAGCAGGAAACATAGGGCAGATATACAATGCTACTTGCTTTTTCATTCACTGACCAAAACCAAAACACTGTTACATGTGTCTTTCTTTCTAGTTTCTTCCTTGACGCTGCTGCTGAGACCTTATGCTCTCTATTATTGTCATCTGACATCCTTCTTTAGAGACCCTAAAACACTGACTTTCTGAACAAAGTCACCACGATACACTTCCAAAAGCCTGCTCTTGTAACAGAGATCTTATTTTCTAGTTCTCACAAATCCCTGGAAACTTGGAAATGTTTGGATTCCTCATTGTGAGTATGGAACAGATTCTCCATTGTCTAAGTATTGTATCTTCCATGCCCATTACCAAATGTACTGACCATCCCTTCTGGAAAATGACATGTAGAAATACACATACTCATGCACGCGAGCACACACACACACACTTTCACACACACTTACACACACACACAAACACGTATGCATTCAAACAAATTCAAAGATTATTATATATTATTGGGTTAAAATTTTCTGCATTGTTTTAGAAACAGGTGCCAAATGTTAGGGGTTTATTTCTAGCTCACTGCATTATTTCCATCTTTGCTCTGTGTCAGGATGTCTATCAGCACGCTTCTTATATTCACCACATGACTAGCTTGTCTTATCTAATACAAGGTCTGCATATGGTGATGATATTTGTGGGAAATGCGCTGAAAGAATTTCTGCCTCGCCCTCCCACCCTTATGGTGAAAGCTCCTCAAATAACAGGATAGCCAGCAAGAAGAAACAATGTAACAGATGCTCACCCTCCCAATCAAGCAGTAGGAAAGATTCAAAAACACTCTCTGCATAGTAATCTCAAAAGATGCTCAACGGGTTAGAGAGCTATCTTAACTGTTTAAGTGCTTACTGTTCACATACAAAAAGACTTGAGTTCAGAGATACCCAACACCCAATGTACAACTCAGATACTGCAGAAAATGCATGTAGTTCTAGGGTTGGGGTAGTAGTAATCTGTTTCAAAATAAACGAAAAAGAAAAAAGAAAAGAGAAAGGAAAAGAGAGGAGAGGAGAGGAGAGGAGAGGAGAGGAGAGGAGAGGAGAGGAGAGGAGAGGAGAGGAGAGGAGAGGAGAGGAGAGGAGAGGAGAGGAGAGGAGAGGAGAGAGAGAGAAGAGGAGAGAAGAGAAGAGAAGAGAAGAGAAGAGAAGAGAAGAGAAGAGAAGAGAAGAGAAGAGAAGAGAAGAGAAGAGAAGAGAAGAGAAGAGAAGAGAAGAGAAGAGAAGAGAAGAAGAGGGAGAATACAAGGAGACAAGGTTCAAGGTTCTGGAGAGATAGGTCAGGCATTAAGAGCACTGGCTACTATTCCAGAAGACCCAGGCTCTAATGCCAGCATCTACATGGAGGTTTACAACTTTCTGAAACACCATATATAAGAATCAGGTGTCTACTCCTAGCCTCTGTGTGTAAGAAGCACGCATGTGGTGCATAGATATACATATAGGCAATAAACAATCATATGCATAAAATCAATAAATCAATAAAGCAACTTGAGAGAAAAGTTTTAAGACTACAAGACATAATTTGGGGTCAAGATACTCATTTTTGACCTTAGCCTTACAGACACATGAGAAGAGGACACATTAGTATTTGCATTTCTACAAATATACGCACACACATATGTAAAACTGTTGAAGAATTAATCCAGAAAAAATAAATATACAATATGATTATAGTACAAATAGAAAATCATCAGCCAGGTTTTATATATATATTCGAGGAGGAGTCACTGATACTTCGTCAGAGGGTGGTGGAGGTTACACTGTAGAACAAAAGCCATAGGCAGGAAGAACTAACTCTAGTTACATATAATTCTGAGATTGGCTATAATCTACTATGTGTGATAGAAGAAAGTAGAAATGGAAATCCTTTCATTCAAAGCACACACTTAAGTATAAATATGTAATAGGTTATTAAAAATAAGCAGTATATGTACTGGAATATCATTTCAGTCTGTCATCAGTTCATTCACTCAACAAACTTACTGATTATTATATTCTCAGCATCATACCAGGTGCCAGCATAGTTTATGCAAAAGAGATGTTTCTTTGCCTCTTTGAATCTCAGAGATTAATGTAAAATATGTGAAACAGAAACTGAACAAAAAAATACAAGGATTCGTGGTGCAAAACAGAAATACTGAGCATGTTTTCCAAAGACGGGAAAAACAGAACTTAGAAGATGATAATATATGGAATATGATTTTCAGGAATTATTAAATTTATCACTTAAGTAAGAACAGGAAGTTTTGTATGAAATATAACTTTTCCCCCAGAATTTATGATAAGAATTCATGGAATTCACATAATTCATGGAAGAGAAGAATACAGACTCTTTGTTCCCAGCGACAGGTCATCTTGATGTGCCGTGTTATCTCATGGCACTTGATTTCTTAAGGTTTCAAACCTCTTGAAAAATTCAGTATCTGCTGTCTCTCAGCTTCCTGATTTTTGTTTTGCTATTAATGATCAACTCTGGACATGGCAAAAAATTCTCTACTGTACTTCTGGAATTTCCATTCTAAATAGTTTTTGTCTGAAACGAATGTTTGCATAAACATAAAACATGTAGAAAAACCAAGATCTCTAGGATTTATCCTAAATGAGAGATGGTCCCACTCTGCCGACTAACAGGACATGGCTTTCTCAGAGCATTCCAGAAAATGTAAAGATATACAGTAAGAAGTGCATACTAGACAGAGGACAGCCACAGATGAGCTAAACAGGTGGTACCAGCAAATTGGTTACTAAAGAACAGTGTTCTGGAATGTATACAACATTGCTAGCATTTCGCTAAGTAATTTTGCCACTTACAGCAATGGTGTAAAAAAAAATGTTTCATTTGATATAGGAAAAAATTTACAAAAAGCAAAACAAACAAGCAAAAAACCATAAGACTGAGTACATAAAGGTAATAAATGGTCTGCATTTATTTACTTTAAAACTTCTATAACTTGCAATATATTTCAATTATCTAGTATATTTTTAGGGGAAAAGTATAGAAGAACAGAGAAAGAACAAGTAAAGAAAGAAACAATAAAACAAAGGAGGATGGAGAGAAATTGGAGGAAAAGCAGAAGGTGATGGAGGAGAAAAAGAAGATGTGAGGAATATAGAAGAAAGGGAGGAAGGAATGGAATAAGGGGAGGGGAATGGGAGCAGGAAGACATTGGAATATTCAATCTTTCAATCCTTGTAAAATTCTTGTTTCTGAAATAGCATGCCTCTAAATGCCATTCTTTCTAGTCTGGATCATCCAATGGTATCCAGCTTATTGTGTCTTACCTGTGCACGCAGGGTGGCCTGAATCTAGACAGCCATCCAAGATTCAGACACAGCCTCTCCACTTTTATTTGCACATAACCTGGCTTTGTCTTTTTCCCAGTATTGAGGGCTTCCTCTCTTCTTTCTGAAGTTAGTGAATATTAAGTTATTTTGAACTACCGCTTATATATATTAATCTGAGCTCCATCAATCACACTCCTTGCCTGTTAGCCCTGCCTGTGACAGTTTCCGGAGGCAAGAAAAATAAAATTAGTTTCCTAAATATAAAAGATGACAACAAAAGGTATTGAAAGCAAAAATGCAGAAATGTTTGAATACTCATCATTTTTTATAAATAGATATTTTGTGAGTATGTGAGACAATTAGTTTTTAATTCACCTTAGTTTGGCTCAAACTTTTAAATGGATGTTTCATGAAAAATTATAGGAATGGGTTTTGATCATAGTTTTGATTTTTTTTCTGAAAATTTTTTATTTAAAGATGTATTTACTATTCTCTCTCTCTCTCTCTCTCTCTCTCTCTCTCTCTCTCTGTGTGTGTGTGTGTGTGTGTGTGTGTGTGTGTGTGTGTGTGTGTGTGTGTGTATGTGAGTTTATATATATCACAGGAATGCAGGTACTTCAGTAAACAATTTCTTGGAACTAGAGCTACAGGTGATTGCAAAGTCATCTGGTATAAATGACATAATCCCGTATAAGGGCAGTAAACACTTTTAATATTAAGCCATCTATCCAACTCCTGAAAAATATTTTTAAAAATCAAAATATCAGGGCCTCTTTATTATGATTGCAGCATTAATTTATTTCTTAAGGATATTTATTTAAATATAAAATAAGTAAACATAAATATAGAATATTAAATACATGATGCTCAAAAACTGGTTTACTTTGCAATTTTAATTGATACAATCAAAGGATAAAAGTACTTAAGTTGAAATTGTGTATAACAAGTAATAATTTCTCCTTGCATCAGTTTCTAATGCTACTTCTTCTCCATATAAAAATTAAAATAAAATTAAAGTTTTGTTTGTAGATAGAGGTAAAGTGTTTATGACTATTCATATGTGAAGGCAAGTTCTATCCTGCAAATATACTATTGAAATATTTAAAATATTTCTAATAAAACATTTCTAATAAAATTCTTGATAGTCTTGGAATCTAAAATAAAAATTGAAACAACAGAAGAATATTTATATGATTACTTGATTTGGGGAAACAAAGTTCAAATGGAACAAGGAAATAAAGAAAGGTACATAAAAAAATTAGTTGGGCAGAAAGAAAACCAATTCATAAAAGGAGGGATTAACACATTGTCAGGAGATAGCTGTCAGAATGTCAGGAGAACGTCACACCAAAGAAAAGGAAAACATAAAATGTTAAATAAAACTGCAGAGTACCAACAGAAAATATGCTATAGAGTTACTCTGTGTTTGACACATTGACAGGATGCCAAATGAATTAGCAGATAATCAATCTGGAACCCAAAGACTAGAGAGGCAGAGGGAAAATCAGATAAATGGAGTCTATAAAAGAAGGCGAAGGATCAAACTGTTTTTAGGGGGAATATTATGTTCCTGCCAAAATCTATTCATTCAAAAATGGATATAATGACAGTTTCTTTTAGTATGTGACACTTCGGTCATCTTCTCCATTTTACTCACAGGTAAGAATGACAGTTTCTAAGTCAGCTCATGGAGGATCTTGTCCACTATTTATCATCAAGGGAAAGACCCACCCTTTACTCAGTAAATGATCTCACAAATGAAAACCATGAAGCATATTTGCACATATGTATGCATATACATGCATGCATGCATACATAGATACATGCGGATGTTTAATCCTTCAATATAAGAATTTCCATAAGGAATCAGAGAACACAATGCAAAAACTGAATGTAATAATGTCTACAGAGATGGACAGAGCGACAAGCCTAAAAACATAAACACAGAAAACACAGTTGTTAAGTCTTCATGCTTAAAAACGTAATATCAATTAGATAGAACACTTAACATCTAGTAGCCCTCAACAGGTTGTGTTTAATCAGAACAATAATAAAATTTTCCTAGTATATACATGACTATTTTGAATTTCACACATGTCTCAACATGTATACACATACCCTCCCATACACACACACACACCACTCACTCATTCACTCACACACGCACACACACACACACACACACACACACACACACACACACACACACACACATTATTTCTTTTGAATCAAACTGCAGTTCTTGCAACGATTTAAAATACAATATCCTCTCAAGTCTGTCTTGTTTTATATATTCTTTTAATGTTAAATCCAGTTATAGTACTATTTTAAAAACCCTTGTAGATAAATTGGAGATGGTGGAAAGATGATAGATGGCAGGTAGATATAGATAAAAAATAATACATACTACATTCATGATAGAGTGATGTAGGTAAATGTTAAGTTATAGTTATAGTTAGATGGTTGGTTATATATGTAGATAAACATGTAATAAATAATAGGGGATGAGATGCCTGAGATAAAAGATGATAAATAGACAGAAATAAATGAGAGGGGGGGGATTTGGTACTCATTGAAGGAAGGTCCTAGACTTAAATAGTATGCAAGAACAAAGAGCATTTATTCTGCAGAAACAACTAGCATGTTTGGGTTATTACCACATCAAAATAGCTGTGACCTTACACAAAGGTGCTCTGGCCTTCTTATAGGGAACTGGAGGAACTCTGCAGAAGGATTAGGTAATTTCTAATGTGATTGATGGGGGCCAAAGCCCTCACATTAGTACAATTTTGATTGGCTACTATACTAGAGTTCGGTAATCTAAAATCTCATTGGTGGGTGCCAGGATGTTCCAGATGGACTGCTTTTCTGTGTCATGAATGATTAACCACGGGATGTGTTGCCCAGCAATGGCCTTTCTTGCAATGAGATATTCCCCATTTATGTGGCTCTTTAGGGTGTTCCTCAGTGGGGGAAGGGAATTTTGTTTTCTTGTTCCTGAGCTTTTGAAGTCTGCTCCTGGAACAGATGGTTTATGTCCTAGTTTCATGGTCTGCTCCAGGAGGGGATGACCTATGACTTAGTTTCTTAGTGGAGCCTAAATGGGATGAATGGATGTTTTCAATGGATAGATAACAGAGAGACACACAGATAGATAGATAGATAGATAGATAGATAGATAGATAGATAGATAGATAGATAGATAATATATGATAAATGATAGATAGTAGATATGCAAAAATATCTTTTTCAAGAAAAACTTCACTTACATGCTTATGGTGGGTTAGGTATCTATTCGAAGGCAATCAACAGTCTGGTGACATTCTGATCCTGGTAAGGTGGGTCTATTTGATTCAAAGGCCTCAGAATCAAGGAAGGAAAGGAAGTCTAAGGTGAGTATCAGAAAGTCTATATTGCTGTTGAAGGGATTAGTGGAGTGTCAAAATTGCAGAATCCATAGTTCAGATAAAAATTGAAAGAGAACGATACCCAACTCTAGAAAAAATTGTGCGTTGTAGTTTCTGTACAGTGTAGAGAACCCAGCTACTGAGAGAACTCAAGGGATGCATATATTAATACCTTCTGTAAATATTCAGAAAGGCCCAGTGTGCTTTCATGTATCATTCTCATTTATATACATAAAATATATAGTAACATACATTAAAATGGAGAATGACAGAAGTCTCAAGATAAAACATATAGATTTACCATTACTAGTCTTCAGAAGATTTATGTTTAATAAAAACATACATTCTCTTCTCTTAAAAAGTAGGCTTACATTACAAAAATTATTTGAAACAATTTGAGAATGGGAAAAATATCTATGCTGTTCAGTTGCTTCCCATCAATCATAGGACCTGGTTTAATATATTAATAACCACATAGTGGGACATAAAAACACACTTGCCAAAAGCTGCTGTTTGCACACTACATCTGTCTGTAAATGGTTGCAATATTATGCATATACAGACACATACAATAATAACAATTAAATTTAAAAATTATGATAAGGAACTTTGATTTTACATATAATTACAAAATATGTCATTAAAATTTAAAATAATTTCTGGATGTTTGGAAAATGAATCATTAATCTTAATATCAAATGAAATACGTTCATGATTAAATAATCTAGGGAAACAAATAAAAATTAGATTTTATAGTACAAAAGATTTCAAAACAATGAAAAAATTTGCTCACATAGAACTAAAATTCTTGAAAACGAATTTACTTGAAAATGGTAGTCCTTGTCTTTGAATTAGATTTCTTTAAAACAAATGAAAATATAATATGTGAAAATAAATAATTTAAAATTATTTAGGATAACTGGTAGTTACATATATTGAGTATATTAAATATATTGAATAAATAATAATTTTTCTTTAATAATTAGTAAGACTATATTTGAGGAACATAAAAATTAGGCATGTTCAATGAGTAATCAAAGGGCCCTACCCCACAGCTCGTTCTTTTTTGAAACTCAAGCAAGAACTGCTGCCCAGTCTCATCTGGTTTTACTACTGAGCAGAAAAGCAAGAAGAAAACGGTATCTTTCAATGCCTTATTCTGTACTTCCCACATACTCTGGATCAGGTGGTGCCATGAGGCAGCTTGGGAGAAGTGGATGCCATGAACACAATTAAATATTATTTTATTTGATGTAAGTAACTCTTCTGGGTGATCTTTGCCACTTTAATCAGTGTGAAATTATCAGAGTTAAGGTATTTTTATCCATATATATATATATATATATATATATATATATATATATATATAGTGTGTGTGTGTGTGTGTGTGTAGTATGTGTATATATGTGTGTGTGAAGGTGTGTGTGTGTATTATATTGTAAGTAGACATTTTTTCCTGAAGTATTTATTTTTCAGCTTTAAGTTTTGATAAGGTTATGAGCCTAAATAAACCAAGATTATGTTATAGTAAAAAAAATATGGAATCTTTCTGAATAATGTGGCTTAATGTTGATTGAGAGTTGCTATTTCATGCAGGCTTGTAAAAGTCCTGGGCTAATTTACAAACTGGCAAATAAATGGCACCTGAATCAATTCTCCAGACTATTAATTGTGGAATTCAACCTTTTTATCCACAATTTTCAGGTGAATTAGAGCTGGATAATTTATTTGATGTCTTTCCATAAAGCAATAATCAATTTTATGGTTTCCATTTGATAGACATTTCAAAATATATAACATGTTTTAATGCAACCAAGTTTAATTTTGAAAACTAATTAATAAATACTAATTTTAGTCAGTGCAAGTTATGAAACCTAATGGAGATGGGTCTTACTGCCTAACTACATAACTGCATAAGTACATAACTGGCAGGAGACTTTAAGTGTTCATAGTCTTCACCTACTTCCATTCTTCTCTCTCTCTCTCTCTCTCTCTCTCTCTCTCTCTCTCTCTCTCTCTCTCTCTCTCAGCCTCCTGTTCCTGCTACTGTGCCACACTGACGAGATGGCTCTCTAGCCTCCTGGAAAAATAGTCTAAATGAAACCTTCCCTAATTTGCCTTAGGTCAAAGTGTTTATCACAGAAGTGACTTTTAAACAACACAGACACATTTGTCTTCTTAGCCCCCGGTTGGCTTTGCTATAGCCTAAAGCACTAATTGTCAATTTTAAATATACACATAACTCCTTGTCTAAATAGTATATTTTCCAGCTTCTCAAGCAACCATAGTCAGACAAATTATTAATGGCCAAGCTAAGCAGTAGTCACAAGTACCTGTCAGCCCATTTGTCCTATTTTTTAGTGCTACTCTCATTTTGGCTTCTGGAATCAGGGTTAATGGTGAAATTTCAACCCTATTTATGAAATAAAGATGGGTTATAGGCCCTTAATAAGTTGATGAATATGCATCACTCCATATTTTAACGTGAGAAAAAATATTTCTCTCACTGAGCAGTACATATTTTATATTTTATATTAGATTTATTTGTTGATTATGTGTGTGTGTGTGTGTGTGTGTGTGTGTGTGTGTGTGTGTGTGTGTCTTTGTGTCTATCTGAGTATATGTGGACAAGTTGAGTTGTGTTCAGGTACTTGCAAAAGGCCAAGACATTTTCTCCCTGCTGTAATTCAACATTATAGTGTGAATCCTAGATAATTCAAGAGAACAAAAAAGAAGCAAATTTGATAAAACAGTGGGCATAGAGGAATATGGGAGTGAGGTATATCGGAAAGGGCAGAAGTTGATCTGAATACACATGACTGTCTAATTGCTGACAAAAGCACAGGAATAATGCAGTGATAGAAGGTTCCTTTTATAATGAATACTTCTGTTACAACTAAACAGACATCATAAAGCAAACTGATAATTAAAATGCAGGTCTTCCCTTCTCATCAAATCCTAAACTCAAAATAGATCACTGAAAGAAACGACTGACCACAACACACCCTGACTAAGTAGTCAGCACAGGAGAGATTTATTTGCCCCAAGGAACACAACTCAAGGAATAAAAGACAAAGACGGAAGACAAGGGAAAATGAAGAACAGAAAGGAGGCAAGGGAGAGGAGGAAATGATATTGGCCTGGGACAAAGGTCAGGGAATGAAAAATCAATCAATCAATCAATCAATCAATCAATCAATCAATCAGGCAGGCAGGAAATAAAGAGGGAGCAGGAAGAGGAAGGCACAGAGGAGAGAAGGAAAGGGTATTTGCCCCTAGGGGCAAAGAGATTCCTCTGGGAATAGCGAGGAGACAGAGAAGGCAAATGAAAGTATATAAAAGGAAAGGGGAGAAACACCCCATGTTAGGTTAAACTGTTGAATTTTAGCTGGATGTGTTTATTAGTAGAGCCAATGGGGTTTTAAGATTGCTGGATTTGAGCTTGGGTAACCAGACCATGGTAGTCTCCCTTGGTAGGAGAAAATGGCTGATAGCTTTAGGGAAATAACCCATGAGTTTTTCAAGGTATAGAGAATTAGGGAGAAGAGCAAAACACAAAACTTGTTGGGTCAATGTTTGCAATGCTCTGGCCTGAGTTTGTTATAATTGAGCCTGCTTCAACCTTTTAGTCACTCTTCCAGAAGTAAAATGTTATTTTGGAGACATTAGCTGGCTTTTTAATTGCCTAATTACGTTGTGGATACAAAACCGAGATCAGAAACTATGAAGTAAGATAGATAGATAGATAGATAGATAGATAGATAGATAGATAGATAGATATAGATAGATATAGATAGATAGATATAGATAGATAAAATGAAAACTGAGGGAAATCTCAAAAAGGAAAAACTAGTACAAGTTAGAGGTGCTATGAGGAAATGGCAAGCTGAGCAGCAGATGGGGCAGTCTTTACAGAATTCGAGGTTGGCAAGGCTGTAGAATCCAAAATATATATATAAAAAAAAAATCTCTTAGATCTAAACAATGCCAGGAAAAGCACAATTGAAATTGAGCAAACATTCTGAACAGACACCCTACAAATGACAATGTACAGATGGTAAATAACCACATGGGTGGAAAACAAGAGTACCTTTTGACAATCAGAAATTGCAAATGAAAGTGATTTGCTAAATCTAAGCTTCCTTAGTGTGCTTACAAATTTAAAATACTGGCATTAGCAAACATTTCCAATGATAATTAGTAATGAGAACTCACATTTGTTGCTAGTAGAAAAGCAAAATACCTTAATGAAGAGTTTATTAAGCTTTTACAGAGTCTATTAAAGCTTATTATGCAGTGATCAAAGTACTTAGAAATTTTTCAAATGTATTGATAGGTTTATGTCTCCATAGAAGCCAACACTCAAATCATTATAGCACTTTACTCATTATTTACAAGATTTGGGGAAAAGATAGGTATTTTTTAATAGGAGAATGGAAAACATCACAACAGTTTACTCGAACTATACTTTGGGAAATGAATCAATGGTATAAAGAAAATAATTGTCAACCCTACACAAAGAGCTACAGGCAACTAAAGAATGCTGAAGATAGGAGAAAAAGTCTTTCCCAGGGAAGAGTAGAGCAACTGGTTATTCAATATCAAATGGTCTGAAAATATACATACAAGTAATATTATACTGACTCAGCAGGCCATATTTACAAATATATGCATATATACTTATTATCGTAGTCAGTGTTTCTATTCCTGCACAAAACATCATGACCAAGAATCAAGTTGGGGAGGAAAGGGTTTATACAGCTTACACTTCCACACGCTGTTCATCACCAAAGGAAGTCAGGACAGGAAGTCACACACGAAGGAAACATGGAGGCAGGAGCTGACACAGAGAGCATAGAAGGGTGCTGCTTACTGGATTGCTTCCCTTGGCTTGCTCAGTTTGCTTTCTTATAGAATTCAGGACTACCAACCCAGGAATGGCACCACCCACAGTGTGCTTGATCACGAATTGAAAAAATACCTTACAGATGGATCTCATGGGGGCATTTCCTCCAGGGAGGTTCCTTTCTGTGTGATAACTCCAGTTGTGTCAAATTGACACAAACAATCTGCCAGTACACTTAGACTTAATAATTTTAGGGAGAAGTTATGTGGTTGGTGATAATGAAGTAGCAGGGAACAAACTTTATATAATTTCTTTATAAAGGTAAAATTGCTTTAAAATATGTCATTAAAGTATGAGTTGAGTTGTAAAATATAGAGTATTCAAAATAATGTTAAATTTATTTTTTCATTTATTTAATAATTTTCCCTTTTTACATATACTTTCTTTATGTATTTATTATATTTAAGTACATTGTAGCTGTCTTCAGACACCTCAGAAGAGGGCATCAGACCTCATTATGGATGGTTGTGTGACACCATGTGGTTGCTGGGATTTGAACTCAGGACCTTCAGGAGAGCAGTCAGTGTTCTTAACAGCTGAGCCATTTTTACCGATACTTTTTATGTAGCAAGGCAGTTTTTACTTTTTAAACTATTGTACACTTTTATTGACATTTCTCCTTCACATTTTTACCCCCAATCATTCACCTACTTCTTCATCTCAATTTTAATAAAACGATATATTGATTGAAGAAAATTAAGTTTCCTAAAGTTTTTAAAATATATAGAAATTTTTAATAAAATTACATTAAAAATTTGAACTCAAAATAATTGCAGGTTAGTGCCAAGCAAAGTATTGAAATAAGATCAAAATGAAAAAGCTAGATGTAATACCTTGATCTTGATGTAAGAGGTTCTGTGGGGCAGTATTAAATGAACTTTGAAAAGAATAGTTTTCTAATTTTGAAAGCGGTATGAGCGCATAAGCACTCGTTCTCCAGCACCTTCCTCTCCCCCTCTGGGAGGGCCCTGTCTCCAGAATTGCTCTCAGCAGCTCCCCTGCTTCCTGTGCACCATTTTTAGCTATTATAGTCTTTCTGTGCAGCCCTCAGAGTCACACTGCCTTCTGGCTTTCTTGCTTTCATGCTGAAATATTTTAAGGTCTCTATGTAGGTTAGGGACAGACAAACGTTCTCCTTTATTGTGGACTATCAAATGTTTTCTGCTACAAATGGAATACATTTCATGAGGATGTGATAGGAAATAGGTCAGTTAGAAGAATCTAATACTTATAGTAGGTTATGGAACTGGAATAACATTAAGGGCAGGACAAAATCCATATTTATTTGCTTGTTTGTGTGTATTTAGATTCAGACTACTGCCCAGGAAGAGTTGTCACTGAGAACCATGGCTTCTCTCTGCTGAACTTCAGACTAAGAGTGGGATCGTGTTTCACGGGTCTTTCTTTTTTTACCATTTCATGGTGTATTTTGTTTGTTTCTCTTGACACAGCCTCATCCAATTGCCAGAATGACCCTTATGCCCTGTGTAGCTCAGGCTGTCATAGAACTTACAACATAGCTTCAACACGTATTTGCTTCCCACTCTCAAGATTATAGTAATTGCCCACAATGCCCAGGCTCCTTTTATAATTGGTTGTAAGCTCTATATGTAAGAAACCATGACAGTTTTGTTTACTCTATCTTCAAAACAAGTTCTGATATTATTGAGGATATAACCGTTTTGGAAAAGATTTAACAATGTACTTTTAGGTTTCTCAGGAAGAAATAGTGTTCCTCCGCAGCCTAAATCCTTATGATTGATGTAAGCTGTAAATACATACACATTTTGTTAGAAATTAATCATGTTATAATGTCAATGTTATTAGCAATATGTGAAAATTTTATGTCATTTTTGCTCATGAGAAAAGACTTTTATATTTGCTTCATACTTTAGCTATGGACTCAGAACAAACACTCAGAATCTTAGGACTAGTTTATGAACTGGACCAGAAAGAAGAGCTAATCTAACTTTGTTATTTCTTCAGAGGAATGAAGAAATTGCATCCTGGGTAAATTAAAAAGCCAGTAAATGAGAGCTGAGAGTACAGTTTTACTACATTGATAGGCACATAAAGATTGATGTTCTATTTCAAAACCCCATGATCAGTAATTATGTAAATATTTGCAATATGCAATCAGTAATTTACATTGCATGGGTAAAATATAAGGTGCTGTTTGAGCTCACTGAGAACCCAATTTTTGCAACAGTGCTTTGCCCTGTGCTTTAAATCCATAGCTACTATGGCAAGAAAAACTTAAAACTCTTGCCATTAATACGTCTGGCTATAGTTCGGGAGGTCAAACAATATGCAATAAAGGTACTGTCTTAGTCAGGGTTTCTATTCCTGCACGAACATCATGACCAAGAAGCAAGTTGGGGAGAAAAGGGTTTATTCGGCTTACACTTCCATACTGCTGTTCATCACCAGGAAGTCAGGACTGGAACTCAAGCAGGTCAGAAAGCAGGAGCCGATGCAGAGGCCATAGAGGGATGTTCTTTACTGGCTTGCCTCCCCTGGCTTGCTCAGCCTGCTCTCTTATAGAACCCAAGACTACCAGCCCAGAGATGGTCCCACCCACAAGGGGCCTTTCCCCCTTGATCACTAATTGAGAAAATGCCTTAGAGTTGGATCTAAGTTGGAGGCATTTCCTCAACTGAAGCTCCTTTCTCTATGATAACCCCAGCTGTGTCAAGTTGACACAAAACTAGCCAGTACAGGTACTAATAACATCACGTCCTAGAAAACAGCTAGGATGTAGAGTGTTCTTAAGAGACATCTCTACTATTTATTCCATGATAAATAGCAACCACAGGGGAAATATGCAGTGGACAGAGTATGGGGCAGTGGACAGTGAGAGGAAGCCTGGTAAGGTTGAGCTAAGACTTGAAGCCCTGGGGACCCTGATGGGACTGTAGGAGCATCTCCTGCTCCTGACTCTAGCCCCCTCCCTGTCACTTAGCCACTGTCCCCCATAGAATTGTGACCATCAGTCATGTAGCAGCAATGACCAATAGTCCCACCTCATTTATATGAGTCATCTCATGCCAAGCCAATAGGAAGCACCCGCTGTCAGACTCAACCGACCCCAAAACTGTATATAAGATCTTACACAGAAGGAATTAAAGGTGTGAAAATTACTCTGCCATCTGAGAGCATCTGTCACAAGAGCTGTAACATTGCCTGGGAAGAGAACACTCTCCTGAAGCTCCCCTGTATATTGCTTGAAAGCCAGCTTGGCTTGGTGCAGCCAGTGCAGCATCTGAGAACAGCAGCATGGAAGGCAGTCAAGGCAATTAATTCCCCCTCCCTGATCCTGCCTTTTCCCCTGTTCTTGAACCCTCCCATCTGGCCGAGCCAGAGATCTCTACATGGATAGCCTTCAGTAGACAAACATACACAAAGGACCTCTCCCTTCCCACTCTTAATTGGACATCTCTAATCATGTTATAAACCCGATATATGTGTAGCAGAGGATTGCCTTGTCTAGAATCAATGGGAGAAGAGGTCCTTGGTCCCGGGAAGTTTCGATTCCCCAGTGGAGGGGAATGCCAGGGTGGTGAGATGCCAGTGAGTAGGCATGTAGTTAAGGGAGCACCCTCACGGAAGCAGGGGTAGGGAGATGAGATGAGGGTTTGCAGAGGGAAAACCGGCAAAGGGGATAACATTTGAAATGTAAATAAATAAAATATCCAATAAATAATTTTTAAGAAGAAATTGAAAATATTACAACATTAAAAAATAAAAAATAAAACTGATAACAAAACACTATCAAATTTAGCTGTTCACTATTTATTCTTTTAATTTTATTCATTATTTACTTAGAAAATTCAGACAAAACAAGATACATGACTTTTTTTTTTTTTTTCTGAGACAGGGTTTCTCTGTGTAGCCCTGGCTGTCCTGGAACTCAGTCTGTAGACCAGGCTGGCCTCAAACTCAGAAATCTACCTGCCTCTGCCTTCCAAGGCCTGGGATTAGAAACAAGACTTTTATAGGTCATTCTCTATCCTGTACAGAACCATCATCCACAACTAATTCCAAGGGTGAGGATTACATTCTATGTAGCAATGACATATTGTATAAAACTCTCTTATGAACATCACTATTGTGTGATCAATATTCCATGTAAATGAGGGTGTGTTCTAACATACAAAAGGAAAAATTCTATCATACTACAATTTTTTATTCTAAGCAGTTTAAGTAAAAGGTTTTTCAAATGAATATTAAATTTACATAAAAACTTTATCTAGAAAACTAAATTTACATTGGATTTAAGTTTCTAAAAAATTATTTGCTCTAGTAGTAAAACCCTGTCAACTAAGCTGCTTAGGAGGTAGACGCAGGAAAGACTAGAAACCTGAGGCTTATCTATATTATAACACGGACTGAAGGCATGTGTGACAGCTCACAAATTTGGGGACCTGGAGAACACTGGTTAGTCTGCAGGCAGGATGGAATGTTTCTACCTTGTACATGTAACAGATACATGTAAGAGGGCCAGTCTAGGCAATGAGATAAACATGAATCTAACATCTTGAAGAAGAAAAAGTGGAATGGGGATTTAGCTCAGTAACAGAGCACTACCTAGCATGTGCCAGGATCCAAGTTCAATACACCGTACTAAAACACAAAATTCTAAGAATTAAACCAGGATATTTATTTTTTCCACCTTAACATGTACAGTTTATTGTAAGAGGAAGAGACACCATTCTTGAGAAGAGTGGAGGAGAGGGAGGTATGGCCACCATGTCAAGGAGCCAGGAGAGCATGGCACAGTGCGCTGTCCAACTGTGTCCAGAGCAACCAAGATAGAACATAGAATTAGTAAGTAATAACTCAGGATTAACCTGCAAGAGTTAGGTTCTATCAACAGTGGAGGTTAGGCAGAGGCCCAACTATTGTGCTGTTTAAAGCTTATTAGATTGTTATGGCTGTGTGTGTGTCTTTCATTTGGGAGCATAAACCACTGGGGCAGGCAGCAAACCATGTGGCCACAATTAATTAGTATTTCATTATTTCATTGTTTGGTTTCCATTTTCTGGATAATGAGAAAAGCAGCCTGGACTACATATTACCCCTGTAATAAAATGTCCTGTACTCTATGTATACCTAAGAGTGGTACAGTTAGATCTTAAGTAGCTAATTTTTAGGAATTTGAGGAATCTGCGCATGGATTTTCATAGCAGAAATGTCATTGTGTACTTACATCAGTGACAAATAAATATTTGACTTTACATCCACTTGCAACATTTGTTGTCTTCAGTTTTATTAATCTTGGCCATTCTGAACAGGGTAGGAGGAAATTTTAAAGTATTAATTTGCATTTCTCTGATATCCAACGATGTTGAAGTTTTATCAAGTGAAGTTTTATTAATCTTTTGAGAACTCAGTTTAGTTAGATCCATCATTTATAATTGGGTTGTTTCCTTGATGTTGTGTTTCTCTTTCATTCTTTGTGTATCCTAGACACTAAACCTCTATCAGATTTATAATTGCTAAAGCTTTGTTCCCATTCTGTGAGCTGCTGCTTTGCTCAAATCATAATACAGAAATTTTATAGCTTCACGAGGTCCCATTTATTATTCATTGGTCTTAATTCCTGTGCTGCTGGATTCCGGCTCAGAAAGTCTTCCTGTGTCTATGACTTCAAGGGAATTTCATATTTTTCTTTTTCTTTTATTGCACTCAGAATATGTGTTCTTATGGTGAAGTACTTCACCTACCTGAAGCAATCATCTATTGGTTTAGGATTTTCAGGTAAGTGGAATATGATTTTTTAAAACTAGGCCTTTAGGATCCTCTGAATTTCTTCATTATCTGTTGCAGTATACTCAGTTTAGTCCCTAACAACCCTAGTTTGAATCTTTTGTGTGTTTCTTTTGGTTAATTTAGCTAAATGTTTTTAAATCTTGATTTTTTTCTTATTTTGTTTTTCTTTTCTTTTCCTTTTACACTCAAGATTTTATATCCCCCCTCCTTCCCATGTCCCTGTCTCTATTAGGATGTCCCTGCCCCCCATGCCCTCACCACACCTGACCTCTAAAGTCCCTGGGTCCTACAGTCTTTTGAGGGTTAGGCGCATCATCTCTGGTTGAACCCAGACCCGGCAGTCCTTGGTTGTATATGTGTTGGGGTCTCATATCAGCTAGTGTATGCTGCCTGTTTGGTGGTCCAGTGTTTGATAGATCTCGGGGGTCCAAGTTAATTGAGGCTGCTGGTTCTCCTAAAGGGTCACCCTTCTCTTCAGCTTCTTCAGCCTTTCCATAATTCAACTACAGGGGTCAGCTGCTTCTGTCCATTCATTGGGTGCAAATATCTGCATCTGACTCTTTCAGGAGCTTGTTAGGTCTTCTGGAGTGCAGTCATGCTAGGTCTTTTTTTGTGAGCGCTCCATAGCCTGAGTAATAGTGTAAAGCCTTGGGACCTCCCCTTGAGCTGAATGCCACGCTGTGCCTGTTGCTGGACCTTCTTTTCCTCAGGCTCCTCTCTATTTCTACCCCTGTAGTTCTTTCAGATAGGAACAAAACTTGATTTTCTAAAAGTAAAAACAAAAATAAACAAAAACCTTATTATATTATTTACTCTGTTTTTATTGTTTGTTTCTTTCTGTTATTTTCTTTCTCTTTCATTAATTTTACCCCAGTGTATATAACTTATGGCCTGTGTCTTTCAGGTTTTATATGTTTTCCTATGTATATCTCTTTTTAATTTAATTTAATTTAATTTAAGGTTTTTTTTTTTCTTTTTGGAAAATTCTACCCTCGTGTCATTGATTGTTTTCATTATTCCATTCAACTGTTGTTTCTGTTTCCTTGGTCGTATGTCTTTACTACATATGCTCTTCTGATATTCTTATCATTTACCTCAGCTCAATTACTTGTCACAGGAATTCTTACAATAGTGCTGAAATCATAGTGTCTCCATTCTTTTTTTTTTCACTTTCAGTAGGTAGGTGCCATATTCTTTGATTGTCTTTATCCCAATATGGGTGCTAGCCAAGTGTGAAGCCCCAGTAGAGAGCATTTCTGACATTTTGTTGAAAGGTCACAAAGAAAGGAGATGAGCTAAAAGGAAAGGTAGAGAGAAAGAAATAGGAGTTCCATGGGCTAGACCTCAGGCTAAGTCTCAAGGGGGATAGAAATAGGCTCAGGGTAGTGGTAGATCTAAGAGTAATCTAAGGGATGAGACTTGAGGAGCAAAAGGAGACCCATGGAACTTACCTGCCAACCAAATGTGGCAACTGTGGATCCTTGGTAGAGGAATGTTCTGTGATATCTTTGTAAAGTCATTAAGAAAATTAGACAGGCTAGAAAGCATGTTTGAAAAGGACAATAGGGAAAAACAAGGGGGACACTACGTCCACATAATGAGATTGAGCTCCCAAGAAGATGGAGAAAGGCTGGGAGAAATCAAACTGTATTGAAAGTTACTTTACACCATTGATTCATAAACGTATGTAGAACTTTATATGATTTATCAAGATATATCTGAATATTAATGCTAATCTTGATTTTTAAAAAAATTGACTATTCTGACAATTCAGGTAAATTACAAACTTAGTTTTTATTTGCTGTGGTTTTTACTTTTTAGTAGTATATGTTTTTTTTTAATTTTTATTAGATATTTTCTTTATATACATTTCAAATGCTATTCCAAAAGTTCCTATACCCTCCCTCTACCCTGCTCCCCTACCCACCCGCTCCCACTTCTTGGCCCTGGCATTCAGCTGTATTGGGGCATATAAAGTTTGCAATACCAAGTGGTCTCTCTTCCAAGTGATGGCTGACTAGGCCATCTTCTGATACATATGCAGCTAGAGATATAAGCTCTGGGGGTACTGGTTAGTTCATATTGTTGTTTCACCTATAGGGTTGCAGACCCCTTCAGCTCCTTGGGTGCTTTCTCTAGCTTCTCCATTGGGGGATCTGTGTTCCATCTTATAGATGACTGTGAGCATCCACTTCTGTACTTGCCAGAACTGACATAGCCTCATAAGAGACAGAATATGTTTTTATTAAAATGTTAATTGTGTCTATAAATTAATTGAGAACTTGGGTGGTGAATTGTTAGTTTTAATAGTACTTTCTTTTATTTTTTCTTATATCTTTAACTTTATTTCACCTAAATTCGAAAGTTTATGACAAAAGGTGTTCTGTTGGCCACATTATCTTCTTGGGGGCTATAATATCTGTAGTCATTTCAGCCTTTTTATTCCCAATATTGTTTATTTGTTCCCTGTTTCCACTGTTTATTTAATTTTCTTTTTTTCAGAAATATTTCAAATAACTATATTTAAAGTAAATATATCTACATAATTAAATATACTCTTTTACAACTTAAGCTTTAGCTAATAAGTTATGATACAGATAGCAACTTATTTTTCAAATAATATGATTCAATAACTCCCTAGTATTATTGAATCAACATGGTATTGTCCATCTCATTGCAGCAGATAATGAGACCTGCAGAAATATATACTTCCAGAAAGACTGAATAAATGTACAGTCGTGCCAATAATATGATGGGAAAAAATGTAAGAGGCTGAGAAAACTTAAACTTTGAGTAATTAAAAGTTATGGCAGGAAACAAAATGAAGCAGCAAAAAAAGTGTGGAATATATGCAGCTTTAAGATTGGCTACTTATGCGCCCCTGCAGCATATGTAAAGACTAATTCTGACTGACGATGGCAGACTGAGTAGTTTCTAAGAGGAGAAGTCTCATAGTAATAATAAATTGAGGAGTTTAGCTTTAAATAACGTGAAGTCTAGCTAACTTTCCATTACAGCAACACTATTCAAAGAAAAAAAAAAAAAAAACATGTGAATTATATCTCTTCACATATGAAATTGGAAAAACAAACAATTTGTGACTTAACAATCATAAAAGTTACTAATTAATATGCCCCTTACTGATAGTATCACACTAAATTGGATCTATAATTGG
Source organism: Mus musculus (assembly GCF_000001635.26). Lineage (NCBI taxonomy): Eukaryota > Metazoa > Chordata > Mammalia > Rodentia > Muridae > Mus > Mus musculus. The sequence goes on along the minus strand of NC_000069.6, from coordinate 46,708,044 downwards.
CTTGTAGGCATTGCTCCTGTGTTCTGTTCTTTCTACCAAATTAACACTTTCCAAAGTCTAAAGATTATTTCTTTGTTTTATTTTGTTTTGTTTTCTTTCATATTTTGAAATGAGTATGTGACTAGCATTAATACTTAAGCAGCTGTAGTTTCCCCTTTGGGAAACTTATGCAACGTTAAAGTCAAATATTCATACTATATGCCCATCGCTAAAACTAGTTCTTAAATGGTCCTGCCCAGCCAATAGTCAATTTTGCTGAATTTGTATTATAGGAGCAGAATTGTAAGCAGGTTATTGTAATTCAAGTTCCCTTGTCATAAAATGTCTATTTTTTTTTCTGTGTTGTTACTTTTCTGAAGTTCCAGTTTGTAGAGCTCTATACATACAGTTCTCAGTGGGTTTGAGAGTTTCTCTTGTTATAATGCCAGCACTGTTTTACCCAATATCTAAACAATGATCCACAGTGACAGAGACATTCTAGGTATATAGGTCAGATGGGTCACAGAGGAGCAATAACTAACCAACTCTCTCTCTCTCTCTCTCTCTCTCTCTCTCTCTCTCTTTCTCTCTCTCTCTCTCTCTTTCTCTCTCTGTCTCACAGAAATAATCAAATCTGTTTATTACTCACAGTCAGGAAAGTCAGACCCCAGCAAGGGCCAAATTTGAAATAATGTATGTAAACCACCATTTATAGATTCAGGGAAAAACTGAAGGAAGTACTGAAGATTTTATTGAAGATTCATGCATTATAGAGTTTTTCCTTCAAGATATATTAAGACTAACTTTATGCAAAGCACACATAACCAGTCTAGTGTTGGAAGAGCCTTCTATAAAGGTCACGGTCGACAACCATATTCAGATAAACTCTCCAAGCTTGGGGCAAAATAGAAGATTCCCTTTCTCAGTGGGGCTTCCTCTACTCTGCCTTATTCAATCTTGAGAATGTTTTAAGCACTAAGCACAGGTGCACGGGCTTGTCTAGAACATGACCCTGCAGAAAGCTTCCTGCAAGCACTGCATGTTTCAACTCATACGTCCTGCTCAGCTTTTGCCTGAAGTATAATAACTAGGTACTACAGCATGACCAATCAACCTTTCCCACTTCCCATCAGTAACACCACCACCACCCCCCCAAAAAAAAACCTTTGAGAAAAGTCATATAGCAGGTTTAACTTCCTCTTTCCTCATCAGAACCTCATGTAAATACAGTATTCCCACCCTGCAATATCCATCCTAGAAATCCATACCCACTGCCCAATAAATTTGAGCTGTGTTGCTGAAGTTGATCGTGGAAGTCAATCCACTGGTACTCAAGTCTTCAGAACCCTGCCCTGTCTTCCCCATGTCTGCTCCCTTTGCCTTCTCTGCCTTGTGACCAACAGCCCCTGGAAAGAAGGGATGCTCACAGTCAAGTAGTGAGTTGGGTTAGTACAGAATCTCTGTATATCAAATATGGCATGGCGTTTTGTTAATTTTCTGAGCCCAGATAACAAGAGTGTCTTTCTTTTTTTCTTAAAGAGAGACCTGATAATGAAAGAAATATAAAGTCAAAGGAAGGAAGGAAGGAAAGAAGGAAGGAAGGAAGGAAGGAAGGAAGGAAGGAAGGAAGGAAGGAAGGAAGAAGGAAGGAAGGAAGGAAGGAAGGAAGAAGGAAGGAAGGAAGAAAGAAAGAAAGAAAGAAAGAAAGAAAGAAAGAAAGAAAGAAAGAAAGAAAAAGGGAAAGGGAAAGGGAAAGGGAAAGGGAAGGAAAGGAAAGGAAAGAAGAGAAAAGAAAAGAAAAGAAAAGAAAAGAAAAGAAAAGAAAAGAAAAGAAAAGAAAAGAAAAGAAAAGAAAAAAAGAAAGGAAAAGAAAAGAGAAATTAAAATTTGTGCAAGATGTTCATGCTGTTTGTAGCTCAAACTCTAAAATCATTAGGGGCTGCTCTTGTTTTCTATAACAGAAGTGCCCATGTCAAGGAAGCCAACCTTGATGAAGAGCCATATACTGTGGATAGTCAGTCTGAAGACAAGTGACATCCTAAGACAATCACATGCTGGGCAGTTGGTACACTAATAAGTACAAGTCTTGTGTAAAGCCCATCCTTGAAGAAGATGATCATGAAACTGGACATGAAGTAGAATCCAGTCTCACAGAAAACACTAAAATCATTAGCAATTTTGTCAATGGTTTTCTGTCTCTTAGGAATCAATATGCTATCAGAACAACCAGAGACCTCCTAAACTTGAAAATAATATAGAGAAGTTATTTTAGACTTTATATGTGATAATAATTTAGGAATATATATACACGAGAAAAAGCATTATATATAATTTAAATTTTTAAAGTACATGATATTTTCTTAATCTCTAAGGAACAAATATACCAGCTTATATCAGTACATCACCAACTTAATCTTTCTTTACAATTCCTACTGAAGTCGCTACTCTAGTTTTAATCCGATGAATCGGAAGCTTCTATTTTTACCTCAGTCCATTAATAATTAAACAATCAAATGTTAACCCTTCACTTTTCTTCCCACCGTTCCGATGTTGGAAAATTACCAAGCATTACTTTTATAGCCTTTTGTGGGTATCTATCTACCTGTCTATCAATAAATCAATTTGTTTACTTGTTTTGTGACGCCCAAGATGTCCCATCGCATGCAACTCTCCTGTCACAGTATCCTTGAGCTTTAATTCCAGGAACTTTTCACGTCTTTATTTTATTCTTTACAGTTTTTGTCATTCAGATAAACCTGGATTATTCATTTCAGTCAAAGTGCTTAAAATCCTTAAAACTTTCCAGTAGTTTCCAAAGAATTTGAAAAAGTCATTCTCCTCAGACTCATGTGTTATATCTTTCCTTTTCCTCTCAACCCTGTACTCGCCAGAGTTCCACTGTGCTTTCATCAAACGTTATGTTCCTCCTCAGAGGTGTTATATTGCATTTTCTTGTTTCTAGAAACATTGCCCCTATGACACTTGTATAACATGCTTGCTTATTTCTGGTCCCTACTCACATACCATTACAAATCTCCACTGCTACACTACATGCAATTGCAATCCCAAGCCTGCACCTTACATGCACTTAGTTCCATATTTCTCCCAGACTTCTTTTTTATTTATTATTATTATTTATTATTATTATTATTTACATTCCAGTCATTAGACCTCTTCTCAGCACCCCCTCCCACAATTCCTCATTCCAAACATCTTACCCCTTGCCTCCAATTGGGTGCCCCCCCACCAGATCCCCATTCCCTGAGACCCCAAGTTTCTCAGGATTAAGCGCATCTTCTCTCACTGAGGCCTGACCAGGCAGACCTCTGCTACATTTGTGTCAGGGTCCTATGAACATTTCCATGTATGCTCCTGGTTGGTGACTCAATCTCTCTCCCAGATTTCTTGAAACCATCATATGCAATACATTTAACTGGTTGCTTCTTTATTATTATTTATTTATATTACTACTAGAATTTACTACTAGAATTAGTAATAACAGTTGAGATGTTTCTCTTGTGCTTATTTTCTTCCTGATTTTCCTCACCTTATGCTGTACATTACTAGTACCTAAAAGGAAAACTGTCACATGTCAAGCTGTGCCTTAGCCATGAGAACTTTGTAAAGGCCTGAGTTTAGAGGAGGTACAACATCTTCATTATATTGCAAATATTTCAAACCTTTCCAAAATGGAATATAGAAATTCTGCACCAGCGCAATCTGAAACTCAGAGTGATTATTTATGAAAAACACCATCCTATTTTTAAATGTATATAAAATTTTAATGTGTAGTTCTAGAAATGTAAAATGGAAACATGGGTGGGAAATTATCATACTAAATATCGAGACATGTTAAAATATATAGTAATTTAAACAGTGTGATTTAGAAGAGCAAAAATGAGAGAGATCAACATCAAGAAAGAACTTCATGACCATGTGGCTATTTGGATTTGACAGATGTGGAAATGTAAAAAGAGGGACAGCAAAGAAAGACTTGTTCTAAAATAATGCTGCGAAAATAAAATTTCAGTCCCAAAACATCCTGGCAAAATCATTCCAGATGGTTGAAATATGCATACTTAAAGTAAACTTTAAACTTATTACAGAAAGTATTAAAGAGTATTTTAAAATCTACTCAGAAAAATATATTATTGCAGTATGAGTAGAATAGATCAAGAAAATTGTTTTTTGATTTCGTTGATCAAACATTATTTAAAATGAAGATGTAGCTTGAAATATTAAAAAACAAATATCAGACAGAAAGGAAACGCTTACAGCATTTATTATAGTCTAATTTGATATATATATAGATATCAAATTAGACTATATCATATATATACATGCATGTATATATATGATAATTGATATATCTATCACCATAAACTTTAAAACCCAATTTTCTAAAGAGCTATTCAAACCCATATTTCGATAAGAGTATATTAAATATTGGATCAACTTTACTTGTACTTTTGAAAAAAAGAGAGATAAGTAGGAAGACAAATGTTTTATCATAGCAAATATTGACAATATTTTTATATGTCTTACTAGCTACAGGCTAAGAAAATGACTCTGGCCAGGCGGTGGTGGCGCATGCCTTTAATCCCAGCACTTGGGAAGCAGAGGCAGGCGGATTTCTGAGTTCGAGGCCAGCCTGGTCTACAGAGTGAGTTCCAGGACAGCCAGGGCTACACAGAGAAACCCTGTCTCGAAAAACCAAAAAAAAAAAAAAAAAAAACCCTGAAAATTACCACCTAAATCTTATTAACATAATACTATGTACATAAGAATTTAAAAATTTGAAAGGACAGTTTTTATTATTATTATTATTATTATTATTTATTATTAGAAGCAAGAAATTCTCCAGGGGACATGAAAAATGCAGTTATTTCTTTAGTTTCTTCTAATGGAGTGACTTTAGGAATGTGATTAAGTAATGCAATAGTTTCTGAGTTTCAGTTAAAATGCACTGAATTTCATGTACCTAGTGTATTGACATTTTAAACTGTAATATAAGTCATGTTTATTCTAAAAATTATGAAAAATGAAAAGGAAGTTTGTTTATATAAACAGCTAGAAATTAAGTTCTATTTTAATTTGACTGGATATATGCAAAGGAAGCACTGACTTTAATAATTATGACCACTTCTGTATATTTCAATCAAAGTCATTTAGGGTGAAGAAATTAAGGAACGGGAATGCCATAATAAGGCAGCATGCCAAATTCTGTTCCAACTTTAAATATAAACATAATTTTGAGAATTTTGAACTTAAATGGTGCTATTAGTGAGTTTAAATGGCGTCATTTACAGAAGACACAGCCTGGTTTTGAGATAAAAACTTAAAAGATTCTTCATTTAAATTGCCCATAATGTAAATAAAAGAACATATTTTCATAAAAGTCAATTTTCCTCTTAAGGTTTATATACTACATACAAAAGATATTCAGATTGATTTAAATAAATTAATTTCCTTAAATGCCAAATCTCAATATTAAATACTACATAATGTCATTAGACAATGGAGCATAAATAATTGTGTGGTCAAGTTGGAAGAAAGATTAGAAATGATATAGATATATGTAAATATATATGAACTAGTTTTAAGTTTCTTAGAGGTAGGCAAGTAGATTATTTTATGTATTAAGTTAATATGTTATTATCGAAAGCATTCCATGGAGTCTGGATTGACTATAGAATTTTTACAATTCTGCCTTAATTTTGTTTTGTCTGTTTTGTGTCTATAACAGAAAACAAATACCTTAATAATACTTTTATATTGAACTTTATTAAACTAAAGTGACTGTAAACACTTTTAAAAGAAGTTATAATTTTTCATCTGATTTTGTGGAAATGCCTCCTAAGTTGATAATTTAAACTGTTCAGGTATGAGAAAATTACAACATATGTTAGCATTTTACTTTAAAAAAGAAAGGTTATATGTCTCTGAAGAATGGGATACAAGTGACATATGGGTATAAGACACAAAATAGCAGAATTGAGTAATTAATGAGAATTGCTTTTGCAGAAAAATAATAGTTAATACCTTGCAGAAGATATATTCTGTAATTTAATTGTCAGTTGCCTAGGTGAGAGTAAATTCCCTATAGTTTGCTTCTTTCCCCCACTGCAGCACAGCCATTCAACCACAGATAACACTCTCGGGGCCTCCTGAAAGTGCTTCAGTTTCTCTTTGAGTTATGCTCTTTCACAGAGTGTATTTTAGATACTACATCTGGCATGCTGCCCTGGATGCTGACCAGTTTGCCTCTGTGACATTAACCTGGTGCCTGAGAGTCTGAGTGTCAAGAAGGTTGACTCATTTACAGTTTTCCATTATGTAGCTCTAACATTTTATGTTGTTTCCTGAATAATAGATGCACTACAGCCAGCCTAGAGATGTTGAAAATACTGCCTGGCTCCCAGCGGCTGTGTAACAATGTTCTTCACCTGGACTACCCTGAGGCAGGACCTTTTGTTTTCCTTCCTTTCCTCAATTTCCCCCTTTATCTGCGTACTTAAAAGAATATTCCAATTTCAAAGACTGGAAAGTTCTTATTTTCACACATCATCAATGCATAAGAACTATGTTGACATATTATCAAATATGACAATTTTTCAGATTTTAGGAAACAAGGCATTGACATACTAAACACAAGCTATAAACACCAGTTATTTTTAAAGCATAAGTAATATTCTTTTCTTTCTATAGATTATCTGTAGATGAAGGGACTCACTTCAGAAATTTTAATTCAACATTAATTCAGGGACTTGGTTGAGCAAGTCACATACTGTTTAACTGTCTATACTGGAAACCTTTTAATTAATAAAGGCCAAACAAAAATCAATGAAAGAGCAAAACAGAACAAAGTGGAAAAGATATTAAGAGGTAAATAACTTCAGTTTTAGAGCATTACAATGAAAATTACCACATACAAACAGATAAATAAAATGTCCTTTTGCTCTTCAACTTGAAGTTTGTTTTCCTGACTTAGTCCTAAATGTAAGAGAGAAATGACAGCAGAATTTCTATCATTGTTACTATGGTAATCTGAAATATTAAGAAACCATAGAGAAATGGCAATAGCAGGAAGCATCTCTAACTTATAACTCTGAATATTAATGGTGTCAATTCCAAAATAAAGAGACATAAACTCTCAGAATGATTCAGACAAAATCTACTTTGCTGCCTCTAAAAAATATAGTGTAACATCAATAATATATACTATTTCAGGGTGAAGAATATAACATATATCTAAGAAATGAGTCTGTATGGCTATTACACAGAATAGAATTCAAAACAAAATTGGAAAAAAGAGACAAGGAAGATCACAGAAAGTCAACATAAATGAAGGACTGTTGAAATAAAACCGTATATTCTATCTGACAACAATGGAAGAAAGGTAGCTATCACCAGCATAAAAAACGTAGAATGAATACAAATTCATGGATACTAAACTGGGCATCATTAAAATTTTCTTCAATGTTATTTATATGCATGAGCTTAGAAGACAGGTGTGATTATATTAAAGTTTCAGTATAAGGCACAGGGCATACATATCCTTATGCATGCCATTGCTGCTGTCTTTGTCCAATATAATAGCATATTAAAACACGATGCTGTAGGACATGGAAAAATCAACCCCATATTGAAGAGCAAATAGTCTTTCTTGCAGCCTAGTCTTTATAGTTCAAGAATGTGCAAAACAGGCCACTGGATGGGATCTGAAGGGTGAGACATCAAAGTTCTTACCCAGCATTGGTCCTGCTCACTGTACTGCTTACCTGATAAGCATGAGATGCTTGCTGAAGCAATAGTGGCATAATTGATATGAGGTAACATATGAGTTTCTGCCTGGTTTCAAGTCAGAGACACTGTGGGAATTCTGTGTGATACTTTAATCCCAATCAAAAGTTCATTGAATGTAGAGATTATAGACCTTAAGATAGAATCTGATAATAGTATTTGACTAAATGGTTATGTTATCAAATGGCCTTCCCAATATTTACATGTATTTCTATAACATCACCTGTTATCAGCCTTGATCAGAAGAATTTATGTTTGGACAATTTTTGATCTTCAGTTCAGAGTGTGACCTTAAATGAGGGCCTAAGAATTTAGTGGTTGCACAAAGATTGTATATGTATATGTATATGTATATATACTAGACATGAGAATTGCCAAGGTAAATAAAGATCAATAAGCAAATATAATCCTTTAGTAGTATTGATGTTTTAATTTACTTCAAATAATCTATATAGCTGAACAAAATGTTAATGTGTCCCTTGTTCTGTATTTGGCTACAGTTGACATAGCCCAGAGAATGCCTCTTGCCATCATTTGAAAGGGTGCCTGAGTATAAAAAGCTATTTTTCAAGAAGACATTCCATTATCAACACTTATACCATTGTAATTCAAATTCCTTTGTCTTTTAAGAAAATTACTATTGAATTATAGTCCCAGACCATCTCTCTAATAGCACAGTTACTAAAACTGATTTTTCATACATATTCATAACTAAAACCATAAAGGCCATTGTGGATTTCAAAATGATACATCAATCAATGCCATGAGTTCGTGCTTAGCAGCTCAGAAAAGAGAATGCGTAGCTCAATTTTTTTTTCATGTAAAACACTTATAGGGTATTTTTCTGCAGAGCTCATCAACACAAGCAATTTGTCATAAATATATACATATATGTATATATGTGACATAAATATCAAAAGTATGCAAGCAATGTTGAATAAAAAGCATAAATACCAAAGGAAAGAACAATTTCTACAGCTCTGACCTTCAGAGTCAGTATTTTTTAGATAGGAAATAGAGTTCTAATGGAAAAGAGGTAATATATCCCAAAGTTAGAATATTACTGAACTTTGTTCTTCCCAGAATAGTAGGCAGCAATGAAATTTGACGTGTTTTGCGTCTTCTTGTGATCCCTATAACACATTTTTCTTTCTTATCAAAACTAGAAGTTGAACATAATATAGGAAATTGTACATTAGTTTGGTGTCTAAACACTGTGGAAATATTTTTCAGACAAAACTGTTTACTTTCTCTTTACAGTTACCAGAAAATGAACTGAAAACCAAATGCAGCAGATCTAGTAAAAAGATATATAGTATTATGAAGGAAAAAAAAAAGAGTGCAGGTTTTTTAACACTTTACTTCAATGTTTTTTATAAGAAAGTAATAAAATATATATTAATGCAACCTGGTTATCTCATGAATAATGTTTTAGAAGGTCTTGATTTTTCATTTATATATGAAAATATATAAAAATTAACAGTTACCTAGAATGCAAAATAATACTAATTTAAAATAATATTAATGAAAATTACCTATAATAATATTTTCTCACAAACTAATGTGCTTTTACTAAGTAATCAGAAAATATAGATATTTACCCAAATATTACATTTTGAAGGTTGTTAATTTTATAAGCGCTAAGAATTTCTATTAATCATAAAAGTATGCACATGTGTGCAATGGGGCTGCCAATTTAATTTCTTTTATCCTAACTTGCACAAGGCTCTCTATGCATGCTCAATAAAAGAACTTTCTGAAACTAAGTTCTCTAGCTTTGGTTTATATTCTTTTTGCCCCACTTCAGCTTCATTAACCTAAAAAGGACTACAAGCTCCCAACAATAAAGGTCCATCTTAACAGCATTACCCTCCTATAAACAATAACACACCAATTCTCCCATTCTCCCATTCTGTTCAATCATCTCAATGCATTCTCTATAATTCTTTGTTTAGACAGTCCTTCCACTAGAAAACACCTCTATCCTGCTATTCTTGAAGACTTCTAAGCTTCACCTTCTCTCTCCTTTGCTCACATATAAAAAAAAATCATAAATGATTTTAACAAGTTATAATTCTACATAGATTAATGCCTGAACTCATCTTTGCATTTCCAAATTCTTATGTATAGTTTCAATATCCTCCACACAGATGAACAACGTTATAGGTGGCAAAACTAGAGAAATTAGTTAAGAAAACCAGAAACATAAAGTTAAGTACCTTGCCTAAAATCTAGGTAGGTGGTTGTAGAATCAAGAATCTTTAACAAATATTCAACAACAAAATGGGCCTTCCTTCTGTAAGTTGAAAAAATTTTTTTCTAGTTGACAGCACAAGATATTATTTTTGTCTTAATTGATACATGCAATAAGGCTCTATATGGATTGTTAAAAGAAACACAAAAAGGACCAGCTTAAATCATTGTTTGTAGCGTACAATTTTTAACCTAACAAGATCTTTTTAAACAGGTTATATATTTAATAGATAACAAATAATAGTTTTAATTTTCATATTATATAATCTAATTATTCCCCTCTACAACTCCTTTCAATCCTCCCTACCTTCCATCCATCTAAATCCACACTCTTTTGTTTTTTTTTTCCCCCTTAGGGAAAAGTAGGTATCTATAAACAAATATAATGATTAATAATAATAAACAAGCAAACAAACAAAAAAGAACAAGGACACAATGGAATAGAATTGAAGACCCAGAAATAAAACCACACACTTACAGACACTTGATCTTTGACCAAGATGCAAAATTATACAAAGGGAAAAAAAAGCACCTTAAATAAATGGTGCTGGTCTAACTGGCTGGCTGTATGTAGAAAAATGAAAGTAGACCCATATTTGTCACCTTGCACAAAGCTCAAGTTCAGGTGGATCAAGGACCTCAACATAAAACCAGATACACTGAATTAAATAGAAGAGAAAGTGGGAAAGAGCCTTGAACTGACTGACACAGGAAATTTTCCTAAATAGAACTCCAATTGCTCATGATATACCATCAAGAATTGATAAATAGGACTTCATGAAACTGGAAAGCTTCTGTAAGGCAAAGGACATAGTCAATAAGACAAATTGGCAACCTACAGATTGGGAAAAAATCTTCAGATACCCCACATCTGACAGAGAGCTAATATTCAAAATACATTATGAACTCAAGAAGTTAACCACCAAAAAACCAAACAACCCAATGAAAAAGTGGGATATAGAGCTAAACCAAGATTTCACAACAGGAATCTCAAAGGACTGAAAAGCACCTAAAGAAATGTTCAAAGTCCTTAGGGATCAGATAAATGCAAGTCAAAACAGCCCTGAGATTCCACTTTACACAAATCAGAATGGCTAAGATCAAAACCTCAGGTGACAACATGTGTTGGAGAGGATGTGGAGAAAGAGGAACACATCTCCATTGCAGGTGGGGTTGTAAACTGGTACATCCACTTTGGAAATCAATATGGAAAGAGATCTGCCTGAAGACGGAGCAATAGCACTCTTATGAATATACCCAAAAGATGTCCCACCAATACCACAGAGGCACATGTTCTGCTATTTTCACTGAGGCCTTATTTGTGATGGCCAGAAGCTGGAAACAGCCTAGAAGTCTCACCTAGATGTCTCTTCCAGCCCTATATGGATACAGAATATGGGATTCATTTACACAATGGAATACTGCTCAGCTATAAAGAATGAGGACATCCTGAGTTTTGCAGTCAAATGGATGGAACTAGAAAATATCATTCTGAGTGCAGTAACTCAGACCCAAAAGGACATGCATGGTATGTACTCACTAAAAAGTGGATATTACCCCACAATAGTACAGAATACCCAGGTTAAAATCCACAGAATTCAAGAAGGTTAATAAACCAAAGGGCTCAAGTGAGGATGCTTCAATCCCACTTGGGGGGAAGAAGAAAGCAATCATGGAAAGCATAAGAGGAGAGGGATCTGGGTAGAAGGAGTAGGAGGAGTAAAAAAGAACATGGCCAGGTATTGGGTGGTGGTAGGGGAAGAGGAGAGAAGGCCTGAGGGCTAGCAGAATGAATGGAAATATGCAACTCAGGAGGTGGGAGGTGAGGAAGGGACTCTCTAGAATGTACTAGAGTCCTGGAATGTAACATAATCTCAGGACTCAAAGGTAGCAACTTTAAATGAAATGAGTGGGGAGAGGGAATGTGTAGAGTCCACCTCCAGTAAAAATACAGTGTGTAAAGTGGAGGGATGCGGTTTCCCTCCCACAGTCAAAAACTCTGACCCAGAATTGTTTCTGTCTGAAGAACTGCCAGAACAAAAATGTAAAAGAGCCTGAAGAAAAGGAGGTTCAGTGGCAGAACTTGAAATCCATCTCAAGGGGAGGCTTCAAGGCCTGTTCCTGATGATCTTTTGTGCTTACAGACAGGAGCTTTTCTCTGTGAGGCCCAACAAGCAGCTGACTGACCCGGACAGAGGCAGATATTTACACTCAACCAATGGGCAGAAGTCGGGGACCCCTGTGGTTGAATTAGGAAAATGCTGGAAGAAGCTGAGGAGGAGGGTGACCCCATTGGAAGACCAGCAGTTTCAACTAACCTGGAGACCCGAGGTCTCTCTGCCAGTGAACAACTGGCCAGGCAGCTGGCCCAAGATCTCTGACACATATTCAGCAGAGGACTGCCTGGTCTGGCCTCAGTGGGAGAAGATCTGCCTAACCCTTGAGAGATTTGAGGCCTCAGGGTGGGGGACTGGCAGGGGGTGTGGTGGGGGAATGGAGAGATCCTCTTGGAGACAAGGAGGAGAAGTAATGAGATGTCTAACTTTGGAAGGGCAGACCAGAGCAGGGGTAACAACTTGACTGTAAATAAATAAAAGTAATTTAATAAAGAAAAGTAGTGCTGGAGGGATGCTCAGTGGTTGAGCACACTGGCTGCTCTTCCAGCGGTCCTGAGTTTAATTCCCATCAACCACTTGCTAGCTCACTACTATCTGTAATGGAATTTGATGCCTTTTTCTGTTGTGCAGGTGTACATGAAGACAGAACACTCATCTAGATTAAATAAAGAAAAAAAGTGAAAAAAAGGTAAGATTAAAGAAAAACAGGTAAATAAGAATAGGACAAATCAAACAAATAAACAGAAGGAAAAAAGTCAAAGTAAAAGCATGAGAGACACTACATGTAGACACAAAGACATGCATAGCCACATAACACTAGAAGCCATAACACATACTCAAAGGACCTAGAAGATTAAAAATTAAAAGGTTCTGACAAAACCTTGCAAAGGAAAGATGCCTGTGACTTCAGTTCGTTTTTCTCATCTACTACTAGACAATGAGAATATCTTTAAGAGTGGTTTGTATCCTGTGTGAGATTTTATTGGAAAGAATTAAATATTCATCTGTATGTGGTCATCAATTGGAGATAGTTTCTGGGTTAAGTGTGGGGATGTGTGCCCACTTCTCTTCTCAGTGATGGTAGCTCATCTGGCATAGACCCATGCAGTCACTCTTCATGCTGCCAGTGTCTGTGTCTATGTGCATCTGCATTGCTGTGTGAAACAACAATATGAACTAACCAGTACTCCTAGAGCTTGTGTCTTTAGCTTCATATGTAGCAGAAGATGGCCTAGTCAGCCATCATTGGGGAGAGAGGCCCCTTGGTCTTGCAAACTTTATATGCCCCAGTACAGGGGAACGCCAAGGCCAAGAAGTGGGAGTGAGTGGGTAAGAGAGCAGGGCGGGGGAAGAGGGGGTGATATAGAGGACTTTTGGGATAGAATTTGAAATGTAAATGATGAAAACATCTAATAAAAAATTAAAATAAAAAAGAAAGGCCTTCTTTTCTTGTACTTTCAATATGCATCAGGTCCAACTTTATAATATTTTCATCTTCTCTTTTGTAAGATTCCTTGAGCACTGTGAAAGATTTGATGGAGACAATCCATTTAGGTTTCAATTTTCCAAGATCTCTTGCTCTCTACCCAGGTGTGGGTCTCTTTGACACAGTTGGACTTGAGTATTGCACAGGGTAATTATGTATTGATCTATTTGCATTCTTCTTCATTCAGACATCTAGTTTGTCCTGTGTTGTTTGCTGAAGATACCTTCTTCATTTTAGTGTGCATTTCTGGCTTCTCTATAAAAATTTAGATGTCTGTAAATTTGTTGTCCTATGTCTGGGTCTTCAATATGATGCTATTTATTGACATGTTTGATTTTTTTGCTCATGCAATGCTATTTGTATTATAGTTCTGTTCAGTTTGAGAAAGAGGATGGTGATAACTCTAGTAATTCTTTTATTATTTTTGTTACATAAGTTCTGGGAACTGTACTTATAGACAAAATATACTATTTCTATGAGTCAAATTGCTATTTGTTCAGTCACAGGAGATAAGCATCCTTAATCTGAGACTTCATAGACTCAGCATCATTTATCAACATAATTACCAAGACAACTTAAGTGGAAAATTCCACTTTTGAGCTGTGAAATTGTATTTTTATTTTATATTTTAATTTTTCTACTTTTCTAGATGAACCATTTAGAGATCTATTGAGGTTCTTTTTTTTTTTTTTTTTTTTTTTAAGAACGTTGTCTATCAGCTTTTCTCACATTGCTTGGAGAAAACACATGAGATATCAAGAGAGCTTTTAGAATATTTATTTATTTATTTATTTATTTTTGGCACTGAGCTGTCTCTAACAGAGGGCTGTCTTTAGCAGAAAGCTGTCTGTAGCAGAGAGCTGTGAAGGGAACATCTCAAGCAGACTACAGAGCTGTCTGTTTTTACCAACAGGTGACTTCTAGTCCTTCTTTCACTGGTCCCATGTACCCCTTCCTCAGGGGAAACAAAACAAAACAAACAAACAAGAACCCCACAAAACCTCCTGTGTATATGGAGTGACAGAAAGTTATAGAGAGTGCATACAATAATACTAAAAGCTATCTCCAAGGTTACTATAACTTTGCAATTACCTAATGATAGTCTTCACAGAAACAGCATAAAGAATCTTAGGAATAGTGACGCAACAGATTCCAAAAAGTCAAAACAAAAGACAGAAAAGCAGCAATTCTTCATATGTGATGTTGTCTTCTCTCAAATAATGTTGTAGAACCATAGTCATCAGGAAAAGCTATGTTAATCTCATTCGCAAGAACAACATCCTTCAAGTCCCATTCTTTCAGAAGAAGGCAGTGAAGACGGAAGAGGAGAAGGAAGAAAAAGAAGAAAAGAATAAGAAAAGAGGCCGGGTGGTGGTGGCTCACGCCTTTAATCCCAGCACTTGGGAGGCAAAGGCAGGCAGATTTCTGAGTTCGAGGCCAGCCTGGTCTACAAAAGGAGTTCCAGGACAGCCAGGGCTATACAGAGAAACCCTGACTCAAAACAAACAAATACATAAATAAGAATAAGAAAAGAAGGAGGAGGAAAGTTTTTGATCCTTCTAGGACATGTTCATAGTGTATACAGGGAGCACTGGGTAGAAGTCGATTACTTTGTAGATTTTAAATGAATTATGCTATGAGAGAGAAGCCAGACATACACAGACACCCTTACACAGATCCTGCTTAGAAGGATTATGAATAAAAGGTGTCGTTCTGGATTTGTGTTTCTTTGCCTATGTAGCTGTGCAGATCTAGCTTGGACCTCAAACACCTTAGGCAAGTGTTCAAACACTGAGTCTTATGTCTATAGGAGTGTGTGTGTGTGTGTGTGTGTGTGTTGTTGTTGTTGTTGTTGTTGTTGTTGTTGTTGCTGTTGCACATGAGTAGACATAAGTGGAATTGAGAAGTCACAATTAGATGTCTTCTTCTATTACCTTTCATGTTATTATTATTTTATTTTTGTTAGTTGTCAATTAAGCCTTGAACTCTCTTTTTGTCTAGATCACGTTTTTATCAAGTACCCGAGATCCCCAGATCTGTAACTGCCCATGGCTGGCTTTGCTGGCTATTGCTGACATGCTTGGACTTTACAAGTCTGCTGTGGATCTGAGCTCAGATCCTCATGTAGCAGCCACTTGAGTCTAGAGCCATCTGCCCAATCCTGCTATTTGCCTTAATAGTTCACAGTCGGAACCATTAAAAGTACAGGCTTGTATTTATGTACATGAATACTGATATTTTTCCTAAAGCAATACTATTTTTACATCCCTACTGAAAATTTGACAATTTAATATTAACTTAAGGCAGCAGCATTTTCTATGCCACTTTTCACCAGGCCACAAAAGCCAAGAAAATTAACTTTATTCAACACTTGTGTCTTTTAAAAGGATAATGATTTCATCTAGTTAAAGCTGTCCTGGCTTACTTAGTTTATTTCAGGGAAGAAATTGCTGGTTCACTCATGATAAGATAATTTGTCACCTTGGAAATTAAATTACCTATCCCCGTTTACTTTGAGGAGGTTTTCTGTATAATACTGACCTGTTCTCTTACACATTTATATTGGAAAGCACTGCTTACTATAAGAATACAAGTTGTTCAGTCACAGATGGGGCTGGGGAAGATGGACTTAAATAGCACCATATTTTAAATCCTAATCAAAATTAAATTTGAGAAATTTATAAAATAACAAAGAATTAGCCACACTATTTTATAATCTCCAAAAGATTTTCACAAATGTCTTCACAATAATTTATGTCACAATATACTGAATATATTTTTTAAGTTCAAACTGGTGACAGTTTGTAAATGATTTTATTAGTTTATGTAACATTAAATAAAAATAACCATGAGATTCATTCTTTAATAAAAATATAGGTAGTTATAAAAATTCCACTAAAAAAAAAAAAACATACTATTTCTGAAGTTGTCCAAAAGTTTTGAAAATATAATCATTCTTTAATTTCTTATACTTTAGATACAACACACACACACAGAGTAATATCTTATATAATGTATATTTTATTTCATTTTAAGATACATCATAAAATATTCTATATATGTATCTTGTGTATCAAAAATTATTGCAATAGTATATTTACAAATAAACTTTAACTAATACTTTGAAAGATTATTTAAAAATAATTAGCCTAAATAAGCAGTAAATTGAGTAAATACAAAAGGTATTAGTTATGTGGACTGTATCTTGGGTATTTTGTACTTTTCTCTTTTTTGGCTAATATCCACTTATTAGTGAATACATACCATGCATGTCCTTTTGAGTCTGAGTTACCGCACTCAGGAAGATATTTTCTAGCTTCATCTATTTGACTGCAAAACTCAGGATGTCCTCATTCTTAATAGCTGAGTAGTATTCCATTGTGTAAATGAAACACGTTTTCTGTATCCATTCTTCTGTGGTGGGGCATCTAGGTTGTATCCAGCTTCTGGTTATCACAAATAAGGCCTCTGTGAAATGAGTGGAACTTGTGCCCCTGTGGCATGGTGGAATATCTTTTGGCTTTATTCATAAGAGTGGTATTGTTTAGTCTTCAGGCATATCTATTTCCAGTTTTCTGAGGAACCTTCAAATTGATTTTCAGAGTAGATGTACCAGGTTGTAATCCCACCAGCAATGAAGAAGTGTTCCTCTTTCTCCACATCCTCTCCAACATGTGTTGTCACCTGAGGTTTTGATCTTAGTCATTCTGATTTTTGTACAGTGGAATCTCAAGGTCACTTTGACTTGTATTTCTTTGATTGCTAAGGACTTTGAACATTTTTTTAGGTGCTTCTCAGTCCTTTGAGATTCCTCTGTTTTGAATTCTCAGTTCAGTTCTATATCCCAGTTTTTGGTGGCTAGCTTTTCAAGTTCATAATATATTTTGGATATTAGCCCCCTGTTGGGTGTGAGGTTACTGAAGGATTTTTTTTCCCAGTCTGTAGGTTGACAATTTGTCTTATTGACTATGTCCTTTGCCTTACAGAAGCTTTCCAGTTTTATGAGGTGCCATTTATCAATTCTTGATCATACAACATGAGACATTAGAGTTCTGTTTACGAAAAATTTCCCTGTGCCAATGAATTCAAGGCTCTTTCCTACTTACTTTTCTATTAGATTCACTGTATCTGGTTTTATGTTGAGGTCCTTGTTCTACTTGGACTTGAGCTTTGTGCAAGGTGACAAATATGGGTCTATTTTCATTTTTTTGCATACAGCCAGCCAGTTAGACCACACCATTTATTTAAGATGCTTTCTTTTTCCGTTGCATATTTTTTCATCTTTGTCAAAGATCAAGTGTCTGTAAGTGTGTGGTTTTATTTCTGGGTCTTCAATTCTATTCCATTTATCAATATGCTTATTTCTGTTCCAATACCATGCAGTTTTAATCACTACTGCTCTGTAGTAAAGATTGAGGTCAGAGATGGTGATTATCTCAGCCATGATTTTATTAACAATTCCTCTATTGTTAAAATTGTTTTCGCTATTCTGAATTTTTGTCCTTCCAGATGAATTTGAGAATAGCTCTTTTCATGTCTTTAAAGAATTGTGTTGGGATTTGATGATTGATTGCATTGATTCTGTAGATTTCCTTTGGTAGAGTGGCCATTTTTACTATATTAATTCAGCCAATTCATGAGCATGGGAGATCTCTCTATTTTCAGAGATCTTCAATTTTTGTCATGAAAGACTTGAAGTCATTATCATACAGGATTTCATTTGTTTTGTTAGAGTTATCACAAGGTATTTTATGTTATTTGTGACTATTGTGGAGGGAGCTGATTCTCTAATTTCTTTCTCATCCTGTTTATCATTTGTATAAAGGAAGACTACTGATGTATGTGAGCAAATTTCATATCTGGCTACCTTTTGAAGTTGTTTATCAGCTGGAGAAGTTGTCTGTCGCTTATGTATACTATCATATCATCTACAAATAGTGATACCTTTATTTCTTTTTTCCTAATTTGTATCTGCTTGATCTCTTTTTGTTGTCTTATTGTTCTAGCTAAGCACTTCCAATACTGTATTGAATAGATAATGAGAAAGTGGGCATCCTTGTCTTGTCCTTGATTTTAGTGGGATTGCCTCAAGTATGTCTCCATTTAATTTGATATCAGCTGTAGATATGCAGTAAATTGCTATTATTATGTTTAGGTGGGCCTTGAATTTCTGATCTCTTCATACTTGTAACATGAAGGGTTATTATATTTTGTCAAATGCTCTTTTCTTTTCTTTTCTTTTCTTTTCTTTTCTTTTCTTTTTTTTTTTTTTTTTAAACAGGATTTCTCTATGTAGCCTTGGCTGTCCTGGAACTCACTCTGTAGAAAAGGCTGGCCTTGAACTCTGAAATCTGCCTGCTTCTGCCTCCTAAGTTCTGGGATTAAAGGTATGCACCACCATGACTGGCCAAATGCTTTTTCTACATCAAAGGAGATGATCAGAGGATCTCTCATTTTTTTACTTTGAGTTTGTTTGTATAGTAGATTATGTTAATAGATTTTTGTATATTGAACCAACCTTGCATCCCTGGAATGAAGCCTACTTGATCATGTTGGATAATGGTTTGGATATGTTCTTGGATTCAGTTTGATAGAATTTTATTGAGTACTTTTGCATTGATATTCATAATTGAAATTGGTACGATGTTCTCTTTTTTGGTTGTGTACTTGTGTGGTTTAGGTACCAGAGTAATTGTGGCAAAGAACATTTTAGATAGTGTTCTTTCTGTGTCTATTTTATGAAATTGTTTGAGGAATAATGGTATCAGGTCTTCTTTGAAAGTCTGATAGAATTCTGCACTGATACCTAAGATTTAATCTACATAACTCAAGAAAGTCAACAAGCTGAAGTGCCACAGACCCTCTGGGCCCCTTTGTCTGCTTGGAACGGGTCTCTAGTCGCGAGTGGGCAAAGCGTCGGATGAATTGACAGACAGATGTACACAGGAGAGGTTGTGTAGAATCTGAATGTAATTTGTCAAATCGAGCATCAAACTTTTTATACAGAAGACAATAAGGAAGTTGGGTGACACACTCGCAAGGTACAAAGAGGTTACTGGATTCTTACATAAAACAGAGGAATGCAAACACAGAAGGTCTAACAGGAACCACCTGGGATAGAATTCATTGTTAACAACTGGGATCAACAAGGGCTCCACCTAAGATTCACTTTATCTTAGAAGCCAGGGTCAAGGGCTTCCTTCTCTTGCCATAGTTCCTATTTTAGTCTATTGTATAGTCCACCTTCCCCTTAGGCCATTGTAAATACGTGTGTATGGGTGTAACTCAGCTATAGTCTTAGAAGCCAGGTGTGAGGTCTTTACTCTCCTAGGGCAAGGGCTTTCACACCCAAGTCATGGTTCTAACTAGGGAGTTCCGTTCTAGCTAACCATCTCATGAATAATGCAATATTCTAAAACCACAGCCTGATCTACTTCCTAAACCACTGTAAATTCCTGTATATGGGAGCGACTTGGCTTTATTCTAAGTGATAGTGTAGTACCAGAGGCTATTCTGAATGTCACTGAATAGCAACATTCTTTCTGAATTCCAAGCCCATGGTCTTGCTCAAGGACGTTCGAGGACTGTTGGAGCACTGGCAGAAGGCTTTAGCTATGTCAGAATTCAATCTTAAAAGGCACTTATAATAAGATAATACTAAAAGAGAGCACATGGATCCATACACTAGACTAACGCAGGAATGGAAAATTAATCTATGGGTTAGAGAGAACACCAGACTCCAGGAGTAAGTTTCTGTGAAACTCTTTTGCCTTGTGAGTAGCTTCCAAGCCTCTTGGCTTGTCAAACTGACTTGACCAGAGAGTGTGGCACTGAAGAGCTCTGTTTATGAGTTCTCAATCCCACTTGAGAGGGAGAAGAAAACAAATACAAGTTGGGAGGGAGGGAGTGACAGAGAGACCTTGGAGAGATAGTGAATGGGGGTTGGGTGAAGAGGAGAACTTGATATGGTATTGGATGAGGGAAAAGTGACTGAAGCCCTGAGGGCCAGCAGTAAGTATGGAAACAGGCAACTTTGGGAGGTAGGAGGTTGTGGGGACCTTTCAGAATGTGCCAGAGACCTGGGAGGTGAGACACTCTCAGGACTCAAAGGGAAGGACATTACATGAAATTCCTGAAAGTATGGAGGGGGGAACTTAAAGAGCCAACCTCCAGCAGAAATACAGGGCATCAATAGAGGGATAGGGTTGCCATCCCACAGTCAGAACTCTGACCCTTAATTCTTCCTGTCAGAAAGAACTGCAGGGATGGAAAGAAGTCTGTGAAAAAGAAGGTCCAGAAGCAGGCCCAATGTGGCATCAAGCTCAACAAGAGCCCCCAAGATCTGAGGCTATATCGCTGAGTCTATGGAGTGCTCATGAGAAGGGACCCATCATAACTGCTCTAAGAATGTCCCAACAAGCAGCTGAAAGAGTCAGATACAGATATTTACACCCAACCAATGGACAGAAGGTGCTGACCCTGGTGATTGAATTAGGAAAAAGCTAGAAGAAGATGAGGAGGAGGGTGACCCTGTAGGAGGACCTACAGTCTCAACCTGGACCCCCAAGATCTCTCTAGAACTGGACTATCAACCAGGCAGTATATACCAGTTGATATGAGGCCCCAACACATATACAACAGAGGACTGCCTGATCTGTGTTTAATCAGAGAAAATGCATCTAACCCTCAAGAGATAGGAAGTCCCTGTGAGTTTAGAGGTCTTGTTGGGTGGGATTTGGGGGATAAGGACTGAGTGGTGGGGTGTAGAACAGTTGGAGGGTGACCCAGGGTAGGGAAAAGCTAGAGTATAAAGAAAATAAATTTTAAAAAGTATTAGTAAGTTTTTCTATTTTTTATTAGAAACCATATTTCAAATATTTCTTCCCTAAGATGATTGATTACTTCCCAGAGATTGAGAACTGAAGTTCTATTACTGATTAAATGATGAGTAGAAAACTCTTTCTTGAGAAGATGATGATCTGCAACAGAGTTTGTGCTCTTCAAAATTTATGTTATCTTATTTCCCAGATAAGTATATAAATTTGTGCAAGGTATTTGTAAATGCAATTATTTAAGTTGGCATGAAGTCATATTCCAGTATGTTACATTTCTGTTAAAATCAATATTCCTAAAGCAATAGACACAATGAGTATGGTAGGAGTAGGACAGAGATGGAACCAATGAACTGAATAAGAAAATAAAATAAGGCTAAAACAACCTCAGAAACTGGAGACAGGCCTGGATCAGACCCTCCCTGATCCACCTCATCCTGTACCTGCAGCACCGTGTTTTGGGAATGATTGCTCCAGGATGTTAAAACTATCTGTTTTTATAGTGGTCACTTGGCTATTTTCTCTTTTGGTGAAAAGTAGGTTAATGCTCATATATTATTTTCTGATTGTATTCTCTTGCCACATGTTATTATGTTTGATCCTCAGATTGATCAATGGATCTTTGTGAGATGCCTCATCCCAATTCTACATGTGATTAAATTTTCACTCCATTAACTGAAAGCTTTATCAAAGTGTAAAAGATAGTGTAGTTAGAAACCAAAACTAGGTTGTGAATGAAAAGATTATAGTATTTCTTAAATATAACAATTTACATAAATACACACACACACACACATATATATATAAGCATCTCATATATGCAGTTGTTTATGAGATGCTTATTTTTTAGACTATATCAGAGATAAACTCCCATTGCAACCTTGTCTTTCTCTACATAACTGATAGGTTAAAGCAAGGTTGTGAGTGGATTTGCCTTTCTAAGCATCTTGGAAATTATTTTAAATGTTTACACTAAAATATTGCATTATAGTTCAAATTAATTTCCAATACATTCCCTATTCTGTGAAAGGTTAAAATATAAAGCAAAAACTAATGCCTAGGTCTTAGAGGTCTGAGTTTAGGTCCCCCTTAGACATTAAATGACTCTTCCAAATGGATGCAGCAGAAAACTATTTAACCAGCCAACCACTTCAGTGTTAAGTGAAGATAAGGCAAAGAACCTTACCTCCCTCTTTAATGTGTCTGCTTACTGAATATGTCTTTCTTTTACTGAATTAACGCAAGATAACCTATGTAAATGCTACCCAGCATGGACTTTATATATCCCAGGTACAAGAATTCCAAGGGTGTTTGTTGTGCTCTTGATAATGTCACTGAACAAGAATGTGTAGTGAGGGAGAGAGCTGAGAAGAAAGAACAGGAAGCCCTCTGGTCATAACGCCTAAACAGGACAGAGATGCTACCTAGGCCAGAGTAAGAATGAGTAGGGCTTCTAGCAAGGGCATAGTAAGAATGAAGAGGAAGGAATTTTCACTGGGTGATGATTGACTACGGGTAAGGAAAAATTAATAAAACTGATGCTGAAAAGGGACTTTCATCCACTCATGTAATCATATTTTGGTTCTTGGAAAAAAGAGTTTTGTTCTTGTCTGAAAGCATGAAGTGAGGGAGACTAGGATAGTGAGTCTGAGCAGGAAAATAAAGGAAGCTTGAAACTCAGAAGTTAATCTATTTACAGTCTCTCTACACACATCTCAATTGATATGAAGAAATGTTAGTATTCAACTGTCAAATAATTAAGATATTATTTTTATTAAAAGTAAGTGTAAAACCCAGATTTCCAAATGTTGAATGAAACAACACACAGTTAACTCAGGTCAGAGTCTCTGGTACCTTACAAAGATCATCAGAGATTGGGACTCAAAGTTGCTGGGTCTCTAACTTACAAATTTGTATATGTAAGTATGTAAAATGACTTCTAATAATTTAAGATAGTTTTAAACTTTACAATGCTAGTAAAGTCACATATAATAATCATAAATCACATGTTAGGTTCTGTGTTTTCACATACAATGATATTTAAAATGATGTTCTCAGATTTGGGAAGGGTCATGCTATTATAATTCTCCATCAGCTATATAGATATTTCAGATTTTTAGTGTAGATAATGTAAATGTTCTAAGAATATTTAAGAAAGATTATTTAAACTTCAATAATCTATATTAATGTGTATTAAATGTGTTTTCAATGTGTGATGGGCTGATGGGCACATCTAACTCTTTGCATCATAAACTGAGAGAAATAGTCCTGATTAATATATTTCATGCTTTACTTGATTCTGTTCAGTTTCATATTAGATTGAATTTATTCTGATATTGTGTTATATTACTTTTACCTAGTTATCAAAGAATTTGCTTTGATTGTAAAATGTGCCAGGCACTGGGCTAAAATTATCCAGATAAAGGAATACATAACCATCTTGTTACATAAGTACCTACTAAGGTAAAATCAAATTTCTAAGGTTGTATGTTTTGTCTCAGGTAACATATAATTTTCCTGTTATCTAATCCCAATCTAACACATAGAGAAGATTTCGGAAATATGTGACTACATTAAGCCTTTTTTATTACAATTATTATTTGATTACAGCTGCTCTTAATCTATAAAAATAAAACTTTACCATGCAATTGAATGAGCTACAAGAGAATCTGACTTGGGAAGAACCCTCTATTGTGCACACTAGTAAGGGAGAGTTAGCCACTTGTAAAAGGGATGCTGAAAGAGGAAAATGTTTATCTTCTCCAATGATTTTTGTGAAACAAGGCACCACTTTACCATATTACATGAATGCACTATTATCTCTCATTCGTTTTCAAGAAGGAGTTTAGGGACGATGATAGTTCAAATAAATTAAATGAAGGCATCTCTCTCTCTTTCTGTGTGTGTGTGTTTGTATGTGTGTGTGTGTGCGTTTAATTTTTACTTAGTCAAATTCTCTGCTAACCAATTATGGAAAAAATAAAGTCATACACTCCAGATAAAGGACAATGTCAGATGAATGAAAGTCTAAGGTCGCTGTGTGAATGGAATGAGATTTCATATTAG
Source organism: Mus musculus (assembly GCF_000001635.26). Lineage (NCBI taxonomy): Eukaryota > Metazoa > Chordata > Mammalia > Rodentia > Muridae > Mus > Mus musculus. The sequence continues at coordinate 46,683,508 of NC_000069.6, read as the reverse complement.
TTGTCATGTAAGAAGTAATAATTCCAAAATGAGGAGATTGCTTAGTGGTTAAAGCACTTGCTGTGAATACAGAGGCACTTGAGATCAAATCTCTTACACCTCATTATTTGTCTGATGTACATGGGTGGGAAGGTGTCTGCAATGTCACCATGGCATAATTGGAAGCAGGAGACCCTACTGCAAGATGGCTACCAAGACCATCTATATCTACAAGCTCCGTCTGGATGACTACAGAGAACAGAAGTTGAGCAGATTTTTTGAATTCAAACCCAATCTCTAAATAAATATGTTGCGAGCTGTCCAGCGGCTCATGTGGACGTGGACGGGATACACCTGAGTGGCAGGCCAGCGCTGAAAGAAAGGGAAACTAGGCAGAGGAGAGAGAAATGGAGCCAAGACAATGTTCTGATCAAGGCTCAAATGTTTAATGGCAACTGCGCTTATAAAGCGGGGAGGGGATGCCCATTCCCCGCCAATCCATTCTTGGAGCCCAGCTGCAGGTGATGACATGCAGGATAGGGTGTAGTCTCCAGAATACTTAGGCGGCCTCCCAGCAGGTAGCAGTATCTTGAAGAAGAACAGCAACAGTGGCTAAACAATAGATTGCTCTAGGGAGGCTCCATCTTAGGTAATCTCCTTAGTGGCAGCAAAGTCCAGGTCTGGCTCAGCCAGCCTCAGTCTTGAGGGAGGTTACATAAATACACATATGTGAATCCATGTATATGAAACAGGCATAAGGATTCACCATACCATGCATGTCCTTTTGGGTCTGAGTTACCTCACTCAGGATGATATTTTCTAGTTCCATCCATTTGCCTACAAAACTCAGGATGTCCTCATTCTTAATACCTGGGTAATACTCCAATGTGTAAATGAACCACATTTTCTGTATCCATTTTTCTGTCATAGGACATCTGGGTTGTTTCCATCTGTGCTTACTAATAAATGGATATTAGCAAAAAAAAAAAAAAAATACAGAATACCCAAGATACAATACCCAAGACACAGTCCACAGAACTCAAAAAGTCAACAAGCTGAAGAGCCCCATTGAGGACTCCTCAGTTTCACTTGGGAGGAAGAAGAAAGCAATTACAAGGTGCTTTCCCTGGGAGGAAAAGTGGATGGGGAGGAAGAGGGAACCAGGTCTGGTATTGGGTGTGGGAAAAGTACTGAAGTTCTAAGGGCCAGGAGGAAGCTTGGAAATAGGCAACCTTGGGAGGTAGGAGGTTGGGGTAAACCCTACAGAATTCACTGGAGTCATGGGAGGTTAGAAATACCCAGGACTCAAAGGAAGGGACCTTTCATGAAATGCCTGAAAGTAGGGAGAGGGAATTTATAGAGCCCACCTCCAGCAGAAATACAGGGTATCAAGTGAGGGAGGGGGTTGCCATTCCATGGTCAAAACTCTGACCCATAATTATTCAGAACTGCAGGGATGGAAATGGAGAGGAGCCTGAGGAAAAGAAGGTTCAGAGACACACCCAAATTGGGATCCAGCTTAAGGGGAGGTTCCAAGGCAGGAGACTATTACTGAGGCTATGGAGTGCTCACAAAAAGGGACTTATCATGACTGTACTCTGCAATACCCAATATGCAGCTGAAAGAGTCAGATGCAGATATTTGCACCCAACCAATGGACAGAAGCTGCGGAACCCTGTGGTTGAAAAGCTGGAAGAAGTTGAAAAGGAGGGTGACCCTGTAGGAGGATCAGCAGTCTCAACTAGCTTGGATGCCCGAGATCTCTCAAAAACTGGAACACCAACCAGGCAAACACACTAGCTAGTATGAGGCCCCAAACATATATATAACAGAGGACTTCTGTGACTGTGTTCAAACAGGAAAGATGAACCTACCCCTCAAGAGACTGGAGGTCCCAGGGAGTTTAGAAGCCTTGTGGGTTGGGTGGTAAGTAGTGGGACATCCTCGTGGAGATTTGGGCAGGGAGGATATATGGGATGTAGAACAGTTGGAGGGGGTGGTGGTGGTGGACTGGGAGGGGAATAAAATCTGGAGTTTTAAAATAAATAAATAAATGATTTTTTTTTAAAGGACACAACATACACATACAAACATGAGAAAATGCTTGTTAAGATTTGGTGTATCCCTATGTATTCTAATGCTAAATACTATGCCCCAATGTCTGGTAGCCGCCCCCCCCCCCCAGGTACAAGAGATTCCTCACATACACCTAGAATTCTTTGTGACCTTGCTCCTTAATGTAAAACTAAAGTTGAATAAAGATGCTGACAGCCTATAGCTGAGCAGAAGAGAGGTCAGGGGTGTTTCAGTTCCCAGGCTTGGAATCTGAGCAGGACCACAAGGGAAGAAAGTGAAGGTAGAGAGGAGAATAGATGGCATGGGTAAATGATTGTGGAAATAGACTGTGAGTGCTGTCCTGTCTGAGTAAGAGCAGCCTAGATGGAATATGGCAAGTCATATGTTTGAGTTATTGGTAGGGAATTAGACATACTAACATAGAGGGTAGATATCTGCCCAGTTCTAGTCCTAATTAAGACTTATTATAAATACAAAATTTTGTGTCTTTTTTCACAGCAACTGAATTATCAAAGGCAGGGTAAAAATCTCCCGACTGAGATTAAAAAAAATATTACAACAAATACCTATAATCCATTATTGTTTGTTCCCTTGCTTTCCGTCTTAGTGTAAATCCAAACTTGCATGAATTATTAAACCTATTTTATTCTCATATTGTTTCAATACAGGACTCTGGAACATTTGACAGTTGGTATCTTGAGTAGGAAGATTTTATAAAGAGCACTAAAATCCTGTGGGAAGACTGATTTTTGTAGATATAAAATTCCTTTTGGCTGCAGTACACTGAAGAATCCACAAATATTCTGCAGCATTCCCAATTGTCTCCTTAGAAAGGAGGAGAGGGAGAGAGGGAAAGGGAGAGGGAGAGGGAGAGGGAGAGAGAGAGACAGAGACAGAGAGAGGGAGAGGGAGAGAGAGAGACAGAGACAGAGAGAGACAGAGACAGAGAGAGAGACAGATACAGAGAGAGAGAGACAGACAGACAGAGAGAGAGAGAGAGCGAGAGAGAGAGAGAGAGAGAGAGCAGTGTAACTCCCAGCAGTGTTAATGTGATGGTTTTCATGATTACCAAAGGCTTGTTTTGCCAATTAACTTGTCATTGGACAGTGGAAACATTAAGACTTTTACCATGTGAGGGCTAGCATTAAAAAGTTATATTGATGGAGAAATGCTTTGGGATAGGCTCCTTGAAACCATCTTTATTTTAGCTGCTTCTTTTGCTTCAAAGAACAATCTGAGAAGATTCTTTCTATATATCTTCCTGTCATGATATATTCCTCTGTCATAGTACCCAGAGCAGTAATTATAAGGGACCATGGGCTGTGATCTAAAGAATCATCACAAAGGTATCATTCACCTTCAGCACAGTTTATTTCTGGTTATTTTTATGCAGAAATAGAAATCTAACTAGCAAAAGGCAAATATTTCCACTGAATCATTTAATAGCTATTGGAAACCAGTGATTGTAAATAGTAGGCATATTTTAGAGATGACGAATTTCTTTGTCCATAACTTTTTGGATTTCTTTATAAGTATCATTGAATGCTATAATATTCAACAGTCACGGTAGGCTGGGACAAGATGACAAGAGGCTCCACCTCCAAATTCACCTAGCATGAGTGGTCTCCTAGGGCTTGGCTTGTGCACATCCCTCAGTGAATGACTAAAGTGTAAAAGTTTGAGAATTTAACATCGACAGACCCTGGTAGATACATGGCACATCTGCAGGTCATAATCAGAAAAGCCTGAAGGTACAGACAGCAGCAAAGCTCCTAAGACACTGGAATGAGGAGATGGGTGAGTCTTCAGCAAAATCCGTGTTTTAGTTACTACTCCATTGCTGTGAAAAAGGCAACAGGCATAAGTAACTTGTGAAAGGAAGTATTTAGCTGTGCACTTGCTACAGTTTTAAAGGGTTAGTCCATAAACGTCGTGACAGAAAGTGTGGTGGTAGGCAGATATGATGCTGATGCATTAGCTATGGAGCTACAAACTAATCCGCATGCAGAAAGTGAAAGAGAGCCTGGACCTGACATGGGCACAGGATACCTTAACGCCCCCCAGAGACTCACCTCCTCCTACAAGATCACACCCACTCCAAGAAAATCATACTCCCCAATTCTATCTGTGAACCAACCATTGAAATATATGACGCTAAGGGGGCCCTTCCAATTCAAACCTCCACAAAGTCTGAATTTAGAGGAACAGGCAAAAAAAAAAAAAAAAAAAGCAGAAAATCCAGCTCACATGCATGAAAAACACCTCCAAGTTCTAACACTTGACCACCAGCAGAATCCATTTGGGTACAGTATACAACTCAAAATGACATCAAGAGAAATGGAGCCTTTCCGGTACACGTGTGTGCATGTAACAATAATAGTTATAGAAAAGTATATTAGGATTTTGCGAGGCAGATGGGAGAGACAAGAGGAGTTGAAAGTATAACAATGAAGACAATGCAGTATGATTTATAAAACTGTCAAGTAAAAAGAGAATTCATTATAAGAAAAGGTATATTTTTTTACAAGGAAGAAAGATCTCAAGAGACTAATATTCTGAATGATAGCATAATAGTTAAATTTTATTGTCTACTTGACTGGACTTAAAATCAGTTAAGAGAGAAATGTCTATTCCTGTCTGTTTGGGTGTTTCCATAGAGCTATGAAAGTAAGACTCACCTAAGTGATTATCACAATCCCATAGCCTATGGCTCAGGAATCAATTAAAAAAGAATGATTAAGTACTCTGAACTCAGCATTCTTCTCTTTTTGACTCCTGACACTGGATACAATGAGATTAACTGCCTCATATTGCTTCCATAACAGGTAGAGCCCATGTGTTTCCCTCTACAGTAGGCTGTGCCCCTTCAAACGTGAGCTCAAATAAACATTTCCTCTTAATGTTCTTTTGTCTCAACCATAAGAAACGCAATCAGTATAAATGCAAGACTGTGGGAAGTTCAGAAGTGGGATTCTTATAATTGCATTTCAGAAAGCATTTAAACACTCCAATATTTTATAATATTAATATGGATAGTGTTATAAAATTGATACATATTTCTGTCAAATACTTATTGTTTTTTAATTTTTAATTTTTCACATGATCATCTGTATATTTTTCAGAGTCCTCAGTTTGAATGCCACAAAGTTAGAGATGTGTCCTTCTGTTGTCTACTTTTTCAGTTCCAGTTTTTGCTTTAGAGTATTCACAATGAAAACATTCTTCTTGGAGCCCCCTTTCTACTTCACCCAAACTTTTACACATACTTATTCCATAGAGTTCCACTTTAACTCCATCTTTCTGCCTCTTAGAGATTGGCTATATTTGTGTACTAGTTTTGTATCACAAGAGCAATTAGGTCTTTATGCAAACATTGAATCATAATACCAGCCAAGAATGCATAGGAGTAGTGAGATTTTGTGTAAATCACATAATCTCTGTGAGGAGGGATAGTGTTAATTTAACCAAAGCTACTAGTTTCTGATATTTGCTAGGCATTTCTGGGGCAACTGCAATCTATCAGAGTGTAAATATATTACAGAGTGTATTCTCATGTCTTCTTCTACTTGATTTAAACACTAAAACCAAGTATATGCTTTCAGATACTGTGACAGCAAACACCTAAGGAGTTTTGATCTTTTGCCTCCCCTTCTGTTGACAGTTCTGTTCACTTCTCTTTTACTTGAATGAGTTTTCCTTACAGTAAATAATAATTCATTACCAGTTTCTAGCTTCAATATATTCTAGCCTAGGTCATATTTATATATTTGTTTTTTTTGTAATTATGAAAAATGTAGCAGAATTTTCCCTGTCCAATCACTTCAAATATTAATACAATAAGAAGCCTGTGATTAGACAGGGGAAAGGGAGGCAGCGTGAAGAGTTGCAGAGATGGACACAGAGAAGACACGTGGAGGAGAGGGAAGCAAGGTGGAGGATGAACAGGATGAATCAGATTCCGCGTGGCTTTAAATAGCCACAGGTAGATATAATATCATATAAGGATAGAATAATTGCGGTAACTTGTCTAACCTAGGTGGGCAGCTTGTACCATTAACAATTGGCCCTGAATTTATTGTGTGAGCATCTTGTGTATTGAGAATTTATTGATATTTAAGTCTAACTGCTTAATTATAAACTTCTAGAGTTTTGATATTACAGGGTTACTGGGAATTGTGACAGCTAATCGCGAGGTTGAGCGGTTTTTGCATGGGGCTGACTCCTCAAATCAGATGAAGACATCTCAGGAGCTTTGGCCAGAGAATCTTCTGAGAGGCCCATTGGTCTTGCAAACCTTATATGCCTCAGTACAGGGGAACGCCAGAGTCAAGAAGTGGGAGTGGGTGGGTAGGGGAGTTGGGGGGAGAGGGTATGGGAGACTTTTGGGATAGCATTGGAAATGTAAATGAAGAAAATACCTAATTAAAAAATAAACAAAAAAACCACTTAAAGGAGTTGAGAATGATATTAACAGTATCGTGTGATTCAATAATTAAATTATTTCTTTAAGAAGAAAAATAACCACCTCGCTGGAGCCAGGTGGCCCACTGGTGCAGGGCCTACCACGGGAACTTGCAGTTCTTTTCAAATATTTTCTGCAACAGAAAAAGTTATGAAACTACATATATCACAAAAGAAGTAGCAAGCCAAACAGCGCTTTAATCTTGCACAGTAATTGACTTCTTTCTTCATGGCAAAGGAAAGCTACTTATGCTTTAGACTCCTGCTAAGAAGAGTTGTAATTTTATCCAACTCCATCATGTAGCTTCCACAGAACTATGTCTGTGGTACTTTATTTTCAATGTTATAAATTCATTTTGGTATTTGTTTTTCACATCATTAGAAATTAAACATTTATAAAGAGCATCCTCATGTAACCGTCTTCTATTTCTGGAAAAAGGGTTATTTCGTTTTGTAAGCTCCCAAGATGAGATTTCACTCTGGCATGCCATCTGGCAAGATAATAGGATAACATCTAAAATCAATACTTTAATATGAGCCAGCTGAAGCCTAACTTCAATGAGAATTAATGACATATGGTTGAAGCCTAAGAAGGAAAAATAATTAATGCCACCTTAAAATGCATATATACAAGAAAATGTTCCAGAAGATTCTTTTTAGAAAAGGGTAACAGAATACAAACAGATTGTAGTATTTTTCAGTTGATGAAAAAGCTACTGGTTGCATATCTTACAAACACAATGGCTTTCTTTTTCTCTTTTATATCTGTATGTTGTTTTTGTCTCCTGTTGAGATAATGGCTCATTCAGTAGTACAAGCTGGGTTAAGATTCACTATACAACATCCCGTGTTAAACTTATCCTGCAGAGCAACTTGAACTGCCAAGTCCATATATTGAGGCTCTCAAAATAACAAAATATTTAATTGATAGTTTGCAAAGCTCCAAACTGAGCAAAGAAAAGTTAAACATTTATTTAACAGTGTAGATTTAAATATAAAATAATACAGATGTTCAAAATATACATGTTATAAGCATGGTTATTTAAGTTAAAGGCATGGTACAAAAGAAAAAAAGGAGAAGGAGGAGGAGGAGCAGGGGGAGGAGGAAGAGGAAGAGGAGGAGGAGGAGAAGAGGAACAGGAAGAAGAAGAAGAAGAAGAAGAAGAAGAAGAAGAAGAAGAAGAAGAAGAAGAAGAAGAAGAAGAAGAAGAAGAAGAAGAAGAAGAAGAAGAAGAGGAAGAAGAAAAAGAAGAAAAAGAAGAAAAAAGAAATATCAGATCATCTATAATTCATATAAAGCTTGTGGCTTCACTTACACATATATTGTATCTTACAATGAGAGAATGGAGATGTTTATATGAATTCAAAACATATTTAACCCCCTAATATGACATGTAATCACTCAGAAAGGAAAAGTTTAAGGTTAATTTTGTTTACTTGAGTGTTTCAGAATAAGTTCTCTAAAGTAGAAAAATAAATCAGACATTAAAAATTTGTACAGCCCACATGGAGTTTCCCATTGGGTTTTCATAGTCATCTGTACCTCCAGCTCCAGCTCCAGCTCCAGTAGATCTGACACACTCAAAGACACAAGCATTTGTGTGCACATATTCCATACAGAAGCATACACATACATATAAGTGAAAATAAAATCCTTTCAAATTGGTAAGGGGAGCGAGATCTCTGTGACTTCTATTTTTTTTTTTTTCATTTATTTATTGTGTTTGCTTTCTGGCCAACTTTGATGAATGGAATCTACATTTTTCTTTTTCTTTTTTTAATAAAATTGACTTCTGTGGATCTATAATACTTTGTTATATTTACATTATGAAGAGGGTCTTTTCTGACATTGGATTGTTCATACTCATTGTGAGAACTCATCTATTTAAATATAAATAGCATGGTGTATAGAAATACTTTAATCCAACATGTGGTTCCATCTAACACTCATTGTATTTTTGTTAAATTTTTTTCTTATGTATTACAAACTGCATTAGGAATCTGCAAGTTTCCCTTACTGTGTTTGGGTTTTCCAGAACACTCACAACTATGTTGATTTAGAGCTATTTTTTGTTTCATGCTAATCTCTCATATTGTCGCTAGTAAATGATGGTGTGGCCTCGATTCCTGTGTGATATTAACTTCTCTTTCTGGGTCCTCCAGTGTTACCTGTACTCTTTCACTTATTTTGTTTTGTTCAGAGTTGATGTATTTTTTTTTATTTTATTTAAGCTATAGCATGTATAATTATAATAATGTAAATTTGAATTTAACATTTTTATCTTATTTGATACCCTTGTTAACACTATTCAGAGTTTTACCAATTTGTAATCTGGAAATTTTTACATAAATTCTTACCAACTAGCTTATGTACTACATAGAAAAATCTCAAATAATTTTACCAAATTAAAATCTGTAGGAGATGGGTCTGATGCTATGGTCCTGTTCCTAAATTGGTTCTTTTTCTATTAATTATTATTATTTGTTAATCTTGCTTTACAGTCCAGCTGTTATCCCCATCTCCAAGAAGATGTCCCCACCTGCCTCCCCCATCCCACCAGACCTCCCCACTCCCTGGGGCCTCAAGTCTCTTGAGGGTTAGGTGCATCTTCTCTTACTGAGGCTGGTCCTCTGCTGAATATGTGTCAGGGCCTCATAATAGCTCAATAAAGACGCTTGAGGTCAATGAGATAGCCAGAATAGGTGGAACTTCTAGGTCACCACAATAAGCTAGAAGATGCAGAAGAAAGAGGAAAGGAGTTTTTCTGCTATGCTTAGGGGGTGGGGGTGGGGGGCAAAAAGCCAGCCAGCCATGTGAGATCTTTGTTTCTAATTGATTGATTTCAGCCTTCATTATGGTTATTTTCTGATGACTACTTTTCTTGGGTTTGTTTGTTTCTTTCTTTTTTTTTTCCCTTGTGCTTTCAGGTATACTTTTACATTCTTAGAATGAAAACTCTTCATTTTCATTATGGAGGCTCTTAATGCTATGAGCTTTCCTCTTAGCACTGCTTTTATTGTGTTCCATAAGTTTGTTGTGTCTTAATTTTCATTAAAGTCTAAAGAGTCTTTGATTTTTTTTTTTTTTTTTTTTTTTTTTTTTTTTTAGTTGATTTCTTCTTTCACCCGGTGATGATTGAGTAGAAATTTGTTCAGTTTCCATGAGTTAGTAGGTTTTCAGTTCTGTTGTTTTTGAAGTCCAGTTTTAGTTAATCTGATAAGTACCAGGGGTTATTTCAATCTTCTTGTCTTCACTGAGGCTTGCTTTGTGACATTGAGCAGATCAGTTTGGAGAAGGTTCCATGAGTTGCAGAGAAGAAAATGTGTTATTTTTGTTTGGGTGCAATATTCTTTAGATATCTGTCAGATCCATTTGACCCATAACTTCAGTTAGTTTCATTATTTCTCTGTTTATTTTTTTGGTTTGAAGACCTGTGCATTGGTGAGAGTGGGATATTGAAGTCTCCCACTATTGATGTGTATGTTTTGATATGTGATTTAAGCTTTAGCAATATTTCTATTATGAATGTGGGTACCCTTGCATTTGGGGCATAAACGTTCAGAACTGACATGTTCTCTTGGAGTTTTCCTTTGATGAGCATGGCATGTCCTTCCCTTGCTCTTTTAATTACTTTCAGTTGTATGTCTATTTTATTAGAAATTAGGATGTCTACTCCAGCTTGTTTCTTGGGTTCATTTGTTCAGAAAACCTTTTTCTAGCACTTTATGCTGAGGTGGTTCCTTCTTTGTTGTTGATGGCTATCTGCTGTTATGAAGTGGGATGTGCTGTGAAAGCTTTAGTTTCTCTTGTTTTCTTGGTGTTAGTTACCTTTCTTGTGTTGTAATGTTCCTTCTAGCATCTCAGTAGGGCAGGATTAGTAAAAAAATATTATTTAAATTTGTTTTTGTTGTTGTTGTTGTTGTTGTTTTGTTTGTTTTCATGTGATGTCTTGGTTTCTCCATCTATGGTGACTAAAAGTTTTGCTGGGTGTAGTTTTCTAGGACAACATCTGTAGTTACTCAGGGTCTATGAAATATCTACCCAGGCCTTTTTGGTAGTTAGAGTCTCTGTTGAGAAGTCTTGTGTAATTCCAATAGGTCTCCCTTTATATATATATTCTTTGGCCTCTTTCTTTTGTAGGTTTTAATATTCTTTCTTTGTTTAGTACATTTAATGTTTTGAATATTATGTGGTAGGAGATTATTTTTTATTATCCAATCTACTTGATGTTCTGTATAATTCATGTAACCTGTCTTTTTCTTTAGGTTAGGGAAATTTACTTCTATGATTTTATTGAAGAAATTTTCTGGGTCTTTAATGTGAATATCTCCTTCTATTCCTGTTATTCTTAGGTTTTTTTTTTCATAGTGTCCCCAATTTTCTGTAAGTTTTATGTTAGAAATATTTTAGATTTTGCATTTTCTTTGACAGATGTATCAATTTCCTCTATTGTATCTTCTCTACCTGAGTTTCTTACTTTTTTTAAATTAGATATTTTCTTCATTTACATTTCAAATGCTATCCCGAAAATCACCTATACTCTCCCCCTGCCCCGCTCCCCAACCCACCCACTCCCACTTCCTGGACCTGGCATTCCCCTGCACTGGGGCATATACTCTTTGCAAGACCAAGGGCCTCTCATCCCATTGATTTATAATCACCAGAAGCTGGAAAGAACCTAGATGTCCCACAACAGAGGAATGGATACAGAAAATGTGTACACAATGGAGTACTACTCAGCTATTAAAAACAATGAATTTATGAAATTCTTATGCAAATGGATGTATCTGGAGGATATCATCCTGAGTGAGGTAACCAAATCACAAAACAACACACATGACATGCACTCACTTATTGGCAGATATTAGCCCAGAAACTTAGAATATCCAAGATACAATTTGCAAAACACATGAAATTCAAGAAGGAAGACCAAAGTGTGGATACTTCATTCCTTCTCAGAATGGGGGACAAAATACCCATGAAAGGAGTTACAGAGAAAAAGTTCGGAGCTGAGATAGAAGGAAGGACCATCCAGAGACTGCCCTAACCAGGTATCCATCAACCACCAGACCTGGGCACTATTGCATATGCCAGCAATATTTTGCTGACAGGACCCTAATATAGCTGTCTCTTGTGTGTCTTTGCCAGTGCCTGGCAAATACAGAAGTGGATGCTCACAGTCATCTATAGGATGGAACCCAGGGCCCTAATGAAGGAGCTAGAGAAAGTGCCCAAGGAGATTCTCACTTTTACCAACTTCTGTTGGTGATGCTGATGTCTACATTTCCTGCTCTTTCCTATTCTTTCCACCTCTAAGGTTGTCTCCATTTATGTTTTCTTTATTGCTTCCATTTCCATTTTCATGTCTTGAAAAGTTTTATTCATTTCCTTCTCTTGTATTTTCCTGTATTTCTTTAAGGAATTTATTTTTTTCCTCTTTTAAAGACATCCATCATCTTCATAAGATGTGTTTTAAGGTCATTGTCTTTCTTTTCAGGTTTGTTAGTATATCCAGAGCTTTCTACAGTAGGAGAGCTGGGTTCTAATAATGCAACATAGAGCTGGCTTTTGTTGATTCTGATTTTGTGCTGGCCTTTAGCCTTTATTGTCTTTGGTATTGACTGGCCTGGTAGTCCTGGGCGGTAGCAGTCTTCTGGCACTGCAGGTAGACTGGTAGTTCCTAAGAGCAGCTGCCCTCTTGTTCTTTTGCATATCGGCAGTCCTCCAAGGAAGCAGGCTGAGCTGCTGCCCAGGGTTGCAGAGTACAGATCCTAACTGCAGTAGAGTTGTGAATCACAAGATGAGTTTGTTTTACTGAAATAGTCTTTTTAGCTCACTGGCATGACCCAATTATACTGAATTATTTTATTTTTTATGATTATTTCAGTTTTATTGGTATGATACTTTTGGTTTTTTATTTTTTATTAAACTAATAAAATTTATTTTAAAATATGCAATGCAGTATTGACATTTTTATCATCAAAATAATTTATAATAGTTCAATGCCTCTTAAATATACATGATATCTTCTGAAGCTAAAAGTAATATTCACCCAATCAGTGTTTAAAACCTATTTGGAACATTGGGACATTAAACATTATAGAAGTAGAAAATATTTTTCTTTCTTTCTTTTTTTTTTTTTTTTGAAAAGTGATTTTAGCAATTCTTTCTTTTCTTTCCCTTTTTTCTTTCTTTCTCTTTCTTTCTTTCTTTCTTTCTTTCTTTCTTTCTTTCTTTCTTTCTTTCTTTCTTTCTTTCTTTCTGACGTCCTCCATGAAAGGAAATTGTGAAAAGTTCCTGGTTAGACAGAAGCCATTCAATCTCCAAGGAAGAATACTCAGCATAACTGTGGCTTTATCGAACGAATTGGGTAGTGTTCTTTCTGTTTCTATTTTCTGGAATAGTCTGCAGAGTATTGGTATTACGTCTTCTTTGCAGGTCTAAATCTGAACTAAAATCATCTGGTCCTCAGCTTTTTTCCGTTGGGAGACTTAATGACTGCTTTTACTTCTTTAGGGGACATGGGACTGTATAGATGGTTTATCTGATCCTGATTTAACTTTGCTGTTTGGTATCTGTCTAGAGAATTGTCCATCAGAATTATTTTCTAAAAAAAACCAATATTGTTTTCTTATACTTAAGAATATGTGTTATTCATGCAGGGGATTGCATTTCAGCTTCTATCATCCATATCAAGTTTTACAATAGTCTTTAACTCCAATTAAAAGAAATAAAATAAATTCTTCCAGTCTCTAATGGAGCAGGCATACATGTGGTGTACATGAACATTTGCCAGCAAAACACTCATACATATAAAAAAATTCAATGAATCTTAAACAGTAGAAATATATGAGTATATTGCAATGCCTTTGATTGTTTTTTTTGTTTTTGTTTTGGATTGTTTTTTTTATTGTTACCTTTATACATTCAGAAATTATATCCTTAACCAGCTACTGACATATCTATCTGAATTATTTTACCATAACACATAAAACATTATTTTGTTCTATAATTTTATTATATATATATATATATATATATATATATATATATATATATATATATGTTCTTCTTTAATTTGCACATCTTTTGGGCAGTTTCAGATTTCAATTAGTGTTCCTTTGTAACATCCAGCCAGGGACCAATATATCCCTCCACTTCTCAAGCTATATGTTTGTTTTCACAGAATTTTAGGACAGCATCTTTATCTCATCAATCAATACCACTTCACATTCTACTGCTTTCACATCTCTAGCTTTTATGCATCTGAAGTTCAGGTCATGTATACTTTGGATTGATTTCATAGTTCTGTGGAAGTTTATGTTCATAATGTTCCTCTAATATTTTGGGTTACTATCTAGTTTTTGGAGTTAATTGTCCATTGTCTTGATTAATAATTTTCATTGTCAACTTGACACAAACTAGTATCACCTGGAAAGAGGAAAACTCAACTGAGGACTTTTCCTCATCAAACTGATGTGTGTACACATCTGTGGAGAATTTCTTTATTGCAAATTGATATAGGAGTATGAAGCACACTGTGACCCATAAATCCTTAGTAATTGAGCCATGACACTGTAAGCAAAATAGTTTTGACCAGTAATCCAGGAGAGAAAGCAAATAAGCAGGGTAACTCCAAGACACTTCAGGGTTTTGTCTTGAGCACATTGTGATTTTTCTTATTGATAAGCTAGCTGTAACCTGAAAGTGTAACATGAAATGGTGTATTACACCATAGCTACGGTAAGCACACTAGAATGTCTAATATATTCATTTTCTCTGTAATTTTATAGTAACTACACTTACAACTACAGTAACTATTTACTGACTAGTTTAAATTTAGCTCTTTGCGTATATTTTATTTTATATTGATGTTAACACATCTTTGTCTTTTCTGAAATGTAATTGATTACATCATTATTGTTTAAACTTTTAAATTATGGATGAGGCTTTATGTTAAAATTTGGTTTCCCACTTTTTTGAATGAGTATAACTTTATTACTTAATCAGTAACATTTATTTGACTGAATTTTTCTTTATCATATTTTCATATTAGTTAATTGCAATGTCTTCAAAATAAAGTGCTTTCATTGATGACTGTGCCAATTTTGTCTGTGCCATTTTGAAATTCACAAACACTTTCACATATCAGAAGGCTTCTGTGTCATCTAATAGAGAGCTGCTATATGTTCACAGTCTCATGCTAGAAGGCTTTATTTACATCATGTTAGAGAATATAATAAAGTGTGATTTGCTTTGCCAGTGGCATACCTAGCTATACAACTTGATATTCTAGTCTATTTGGGAGGGAACAGTTAAGTATACTTGCTTCAAGAAGATCCATATATCTATAAGGAAAATCCATGTTCATTTTAATAATATATTTAAGTCATTTATAATAGAGAAACCTTTACAAGATGAATGCATTGTAGTACATGGAAAATAGTAACTTGCATCCTTATTCACAAAGTATATTTCTCTTCCATGTATTATTTCTTACTGACAACAGAATTTGTCAAGTTGATTGTACACATTAACCTGGAACCCTCAGATTTATTGTATGATTATATTGTCAAGTAAGAAAAATCCTATCAACTGAAGTGTGACAATTACTGAAATTATTATGTGGAAGAAGTAAAGGCTAAGTACCTGTCACTGGACAGCTCTGGGAGGTGACACATTTATATCCTTAAGTGTATAGCAGATGGACCCTAAATTGTTTGGAAGCCCACATAATAAATATTGGATCAGAAAATCTAGGTAAAAGTGCACATTTTTAACAAAATGTGATTACCTAACAGTCACTGGGCATGCAGCGATGGCTCAGCCATTAAAAGCATTTACTAATCTTTCAGAGGATCTGTTTAGAGAACCTATGTGGTAAATCACAACAACATGTGGCTCTAATTTCACAAGAACTAACATTTACTTCTGGTCTCCATGAGCACTGTACTTGTATGATGCACATGAGTACCTCTAGCCACAATATTCAGTCTCATAATGTAAATTTTAATTGAAAAGAATTCATGGTCACTAAAATAGAAATGAATGGTTTGGGGAAGGTGACCTTACTAAAATACTTTGAATAAAGGGACTAGGTATATAAACTGACATGCCAAAGCACTGTCAGGTCAACAGCAGTAGCTAGTGTTAAGCCGTCATATAAGACAAGGCCACTGTTCCCATTGATGCAACTATAAAAACTGTGGACTGTTTTCACAAAGTATAACAATGGCCACATTTTCAGATAAATAATGTGAAAATGAACTCTAGTGGATAAACAGTATTTTAATTTTTATATAAGTATAGATCCTCTTTGAGAGGTGGTAGCTATGAGTAGAAGAAAGAAAAAAGAATGAAAATACTATAGGTGAGATATGCACATAGTATAGATGAAGTAAAGTATAATCATTGAAGTTCCTTCCTTGATAGGCCTGTATCAAAACATTAGCAGACAGCCTAAGACTATATCTAATATCTTGGAAAAAAATAAAAAATAAACCAGTAATTTAAAATCCATTGTTTCAGTTTTTCTTTAAAATTAAATGAAGTATCTCTGGACCAACAATATGAACTAACCAGTACCCCGGAGCTCGTGACTCTAGCTGCATATGTATCAAAAGATGGCCTAGTCAGCCATCACTGGAAAGAGAGGCCCATTGGTCTTGCAAACTTTATATTCTTCAGTACGGGGGAACGCCAGGGCCAAGAAGTAGGAGTGTGTGGTTAGAGAGTGGATGGGGGATGGTCTGGGGAATTTTTGGGATAGCATTTGAAATGTAAATGAAGAAAATACCTAATTAAAAAAATAAATTAAAAAAAAGACAAAAAGATAAAGAAAAAAAAAAAAGAATACACGGGCCTTTCAGTTCTCAACTTGTTGCAACAACTTTGGTGGGTGATATAAACCTTTCACAAGGGTTGCCTAAGACTGTCAGAAAACACAGATACTTAAATTATAATTCATAAAAGTTGCAAAATTAAAGACATGGCATAGCAATGAAAATAGTTTTATGTTTGGGGTCACCACAAGATAAGGAACTCTGTTAAAGAGTCACAGCATAAGGAAGGTTAAGAAACACTGACTTAGAAGGTAAAGGTTCTTGCTTCCAAGCCTGAAGAGCTACATTTGATCACTAAAACACTGTGGGAGGAGATTGCTGACTCCCTTTGCAGGTTGTCTTCTGATCTCTTAATCTATAATGTTGTACATATATACCACCTCCTAATAAATAATTTGTGTAATCCAATAAATATTGAATTACTATACAAAAATATATGTGCTTTTGAATTACAATCATGTAGCATTTTCATGAGAATAAACACAGACTTTTGCATACCAATCCCTATGATACTTACCTTGAAAATGTTTTTTGGAAAGTTCTGTGTCTAAGAGATTGAAGAACAAGTAAAAAATTTGAAAAGATTTCTATCACAAGACTAGTGACATCTGCAGGTATATGCAAAACCCATTGTGATTTAAACAGAAGCAAGATAGTCATAGTGATTAGTAACAGGAATATGTTTGCCTTTTCTGGTTGTCCCTAAAATACGAGAATAGTCTCAGCCTTGAAGAGAAGATAGATGAAATGTTAGTCTTTTGCATCCTGGATTTTAAGGAAAAACAGCATCTGACTCTCTTGACTGATAACTGTATGCATTAGCTTGGCTTCCTGACTGCTTCTGACAAACTGACATATTCTTGTCATTGTACGTTTTAATCCTGCATTTATTACTACTATTCTGAATGAATGAGGACATGGTCTTTGTGGATCGAAAAAGTATTAGAATTTGTATCATCAGGCACATTGAGTATTTATGGTAGTTGTCAATTGTTTAAGTTTAGATATATTAAAGACTTTTACATATGTATGTGCACACACACGCGTGCGCGCACACACACACATATTTCATATTTACACTTCTGTATTATATTTCACAGATGTTCAGCCCAACTTAAACCTTCTAGATATGGAATTTCAGGTCTATGGGTAGTCAAAGCTTTCTCTGCTTCTGAATGGTTCATTGAGGGTATTTATCTTTACGCAAATGACTTTGGGAATAAACTAGGAATTAGAATTTACAGATCTTTATTGAATGTTTTCATATTTGGATATTGATTAAGTTCTGAAGCATCCATCAACTTTTGTTTTGAATGAAAGGCTGTGTATTTATTGAGAAAGATACAAGTTTAGTGCCTAGTAAAAGGTAGTGCAGCTAGAGAAGCTTAGAGATTTGAAGCCTGTCTATCTTTAGAAAAGGTTTTAAAGAAAATGGTTTCTTCAAAAAAGAAAAGAGAAGTTGGGGGAAAAGCAGAGTCTTTTCTACACTTCTTTGATTCACCTTTAGAGTAAAGGATTCCTTGTTGAATCAAATATTTCAATGGGCTTCCTCTGTTCAAAGTGAAAATCAAGGTTCTATTCAGGAGTGTTCAATAGATGCTGACTGCTCTACATCAGAATACAAAAAGATTTCTTTATTGTGTGCCTGGCAATGGGTAACATTTTTTTTTAAGTGTGATTGCCTTCCATAGATTTTTCTTTCCTTATGGATTTGTACTTTGCTCCTGTGTAAATTGTTATTAGGTTCAACTTTTTCTCTCTAGGAGAGTAGGAGCAGATACATAGGAAATGGGATTCATTTTGAAGTCATATTATTTGGACAGAGCAGAGTTGACCAAACTGTGAATGTCAATTTTTTTGGATGTTTCTACTGTATTTTCTATATGACAGTGATCTAGATTAAATAATGTAGACTTTGGCAAATGAATCATTGCTATCATCTTTTCTAGCAAGATTTTTTTTCAAGAAATGACAGTTATATGTGTTATAAAATATATAACTACAAATCAAAGTTTTGCAATTGTCATGGCAGATGCGTTAGGCAGTAAGGCAGTGTGCAAAGACAAAAGCATTTGAGAAGGACCAGATATAGAAGAGGTGACTGTAAACAGCATTAGGGATTCAGAAGGATTTTCTAGGGGCTATTATTAAACTCGTGATTTAATAAAGAAAAACAGGTAGAGTGATCATCTCATGGGCAATGGTCCTACAGAAAGAAGTAAATAGAATTTTCCCAGCCAAATGTGATTATATAGCTAACCAAATGAGAAAATCAAGGAAACAGTTAAACGGAATTAGAAAAAGGCACTACTGAAAAGTAACACCAATCAAGGTGGTTGGTGCTAATAAAAATCTCTCTGTGGCTATAAGTTACTAGAAGAATTGAATTCTCTTATACCGTGTGAGTCTCATAATTACTTTTATCTTAGGTATGATCATAATGATTGTTTCCTTTAAATTATCTAACATAAGAAAATAAAAAGTTTGAAGTCATTACAATTCTGTTCATATATGCAATGAGTATTAAATAACAAACAAATCTGGGTCTTACCAGAAGTTGAAAATAGTCAGATGTGAAGATTTTAAATAGGAAAAACACAAAGGACTTAAAACTAAGTAGGAGGGATACATATTACATAGGAGAAATATTGTATAAGAAAGTGAGAAGACAGCAGGGAATAAGAAGAAAATTAGTGAGGGACAGGTCTTGCCTGAAGTAACTCCATCCTTTCTTTGTGGCAAAGAAGGTCATAGTGTTTGCTATGGCTGTGTATTGGAAGAGGGGTAAGTTATAGAAAAAGAAAAAAAAAAAGAAGAGTTTTAATAGAATTTGATGTTGTCCTTTATCCTTTATCCTTTATCCCAATTAGTCAACTCATCATTTTTAAGGCAAAGAATGGTAATTTAGAAAGTGTTTGTCAGGCTCTGTCTGGTTCACAATGATACTGCTTGAGCCTATCTCAGAAATAAAGAAGAAATGATCACTTGCTGTTCAACTGTTTTAGGAACACATGCATTTCTCTCAATGTTACCAAACTGTCTAGCCTCCCATGCAACAAATAGGTTCAATGCTGTTTCAATACAAAAGTAATAAGATGGAAACCACTTACATTTTGAGGAATGCCATCACCTCCTTATTTAGAAATGCCTGAATTCCTATGTGTGGATAACAACATCATAGCTGTCTATGAAATTGTGAAGATCTGAAGGTCTGTGTTAACAGATTGACTCCAGAA
This sequence comes from Mus musculus, assembly GCF_000001635.26. Taxonomy (NCBI): domain Eukaryota; kingdom Metazoa; phylum Chordata; class Mammalia; order Rodentia; family Muridae; genus Mus; species Mus musculus. The sequence continues at coordinate 46,663,913 of NC_000069.6, read as the reverse complement.
GACCCAGTGGGCAACTGATGATCACGGGGCTCACTACAAAATTAAATGAGAAAATAGAGACCAGGAAAAGAGATTTTAATAATTTGTAAGCAAAGCAAACCTGGTTTATAAAATAGGATGTATAGTCAAGAGAAAATATTCATGACATACAAATGAATATCTGACTAGATGTTAGACTGTCTGCTAGGACAGGCTGAAAGACAAAGCAGTCATCAGCCTCAATATCTTAAAATAGCGGAGATTATTTCCTGCTCAGCTTATGTACACAATATGGTTTGATAGAACTCTCTGCACCCATATCCACTCTGGTACAGAAGCTAATGGAGTAGTCGCCATCAGTAAAATTGTTGGTTACTGGTAAGAAAGGAATGTTCCAGCATATGACTCAAGTCACTTCAGTTCATAACTCATGGGTTTTCACAGGTGTCCAGACCACATAGCAGACCAAAAGAGTAGCCCTACAAAGGAGTAGGAATGTTGCAAATATTGAAGGAAAATCTTGAATGAATACTGCACAGCATCAAATACCCCAATTTAAACCCTCAGCTCAGTCAATAGACAGTATAATCCTTACAAATTATGCATCTATCACATCTTGTTCAAAGTCCACAATATACTTCTTATAAAGTCTGTGTCTATTCTCTTCCATTGTGGTAATCAGAAGTCTCTTAAGTCTGAATATATTTTATATTGACTCTGCATTATAAGACTAGTTTGATTTATCTAATGTATTGAGTTAGAACAGTGAAAAAGTACATATTTAAAAACTGCCAGAAGACCTAAAATAACAATGGTCATTAACCTCAGTAGGAAATATCCTGAAAGGATCTGCATGACTTGCTGTGTTCTATAGCATTTATTCTCTACTTGCAAGGTAGTGGAGGTCTTATTTCCTATTCTCTCCTATAAGGAGAAGAGGGGTCACTGAGTGAGCAAAGTGCCAAATGAATGTGAATCTTGATATGAACACAGTTAATCCAGACTGCAAGACTCATGTCAGGGGGCAAAGCTATAACCCATATGGCTTAGGCGCAAGAGAAATAACAAAGCTTTTCTTGGGGAATAAAGTATGAGTATTTATAAAAGAATGATCAGTATGTACAAATACTAGCAAGGCCATCTTTCTTCTCATGTATGTTTATATCCTGAGGATGATTGCCTACAGAACAGCCTCTGAAGGTTGGTTAACTGATCCTGCCTATTATGTCTACTAAGCACACTAAGGTTCCAGGTTGCTGTGTTAACATTAGACAATTCTACCTGATCTCATCTCTAGTGTACCCTCGTCTGAATGTCTGTCCTTTCTTAATTTCTAGACGCATCCTGTACATGAAATCAGTTTAAGATATGCTTGACCCTGTCACAAAAAATTATGTATTTTAACATTTAAACGTCCGTGTATCTGAGTGTCTTTTTGTGAGTGTGAATTGTCACATGAATTCTGGGCTTCTTGAGAGTGACATTGGCTCAAAGTAGGCTAATACCTTCTCTTCTATGTTAAATTGACACAGGCTAAAGTCATAATAGAAGAGGGAACCTCAATTAAGAAATTACCTCCAGCAAAGCTGTTAAATAGCCTGGTAGAATCATTAATATGGGTTTAGATTTTGTATTTTGTTTTTTTTTCTATGAACTATAATTTACTCTAGTAGTCATTAATAACCTGTGACTAAGATATGTAAGTAATATTGTGTTTTCTGCTATCTTTCCTAAATATAGTATTTAAAAACACAATAGCTCTCTGATACCATAAGACTTTTTTTAACCGTTTCTTCAATGTGTACTTCCTATTTACATGTTTCTAGATAGCCTTACATTTCCAACAGTATCATATCTTCTAATTGAGTGGTATTCCATATAATAATTTCTAAATTTCTCAACTAGCATTTTGTAACAGTCAAGTTGACATATTCTAGAGTCACCTCTGGCCTTGTAGATAAATAACTTGTTAGATTACAACACCTCTGGGTCACATCTGTGTAAAACTGTCTTGAGTAGTGTAATTTCAATGAGAAGTCACAAAATATAAGTAGTGGCACTATAGACTAAGGTCTGAAAAGAAAGAAAAAAAGAAAGAAAGAAAAAAAGGAAGGAAGGAAGAAAGAAGGAAAGAAAGAAAAGGAAGAAGAAAGAAAAGGAAGAAGAAAGAAAAGAAAAAAGTTAGCTGAACTCCAGCAATAATCTCTCTTTGCTTCTCTGTAATGTGACCAGCTATCCAAGAGGACTCTTCTGACATAACGTACTGTATCCTAGAACATAGATAAGCCCTTGGTTTCTTAGGTTTGTATGTGAAGAGATGACCCTATACAGCACTATTTTTGGTGCTATATTTTTCAGTATTTTTCTACAGCAATAGGTTAAAAACATAGACACATACAATTTAAGCAGTAGACACATATTTGATTGAATTTAACTGATGTTGTATTGTTCCCCTGATGCTATTCTATGACATGTCTGCTTATGTGTTATTCTGTTTTGCTTTGGTTTCTTTTTTGTTGTTGCCAATTTCAGAATTCTAGATGAAACATCACTCCTCCCAACATTTCTTATGGCTGCAGGAAAAGTATACCTTGGTTGACCTGAATGCCAGAATTAAATTCCCTCACTAAGAAAAAGTTAATTCAATTCCAAACGCTATTGTAAGTACAAAGAAGTCTCATGTTTGAGTTGTCCTAACAAAGGTGATGGCCAGAAATACTTGATGCAATAGTTATAACAATGGTGAAAAATAAAGGAAGGACGCTCAGAAATATAGGAAAAAGGGAAAGAAAAATGTAGCGTACATCTATAACCCCAATTCCTTACTATAGTGAAAGGATTAGAAATAGAGTCATCATACTGGACAGGAGTAGGTTAAAAATCTGGAAGTGTTTTATATAAGACAAAAGAAGAAATTTTTTGGAATGACAGCAAATATAGCACCAAAAATAATGCTCGATAGTATCATCTCTATGTATTTTGTTTATTGTCTAAGGAGAAACAGGAATGTAATCATTTCTTAAAGATGGTCATGGAGAGAAAGTAACCAAGTTCTCAAAATCTTTCATGTTAGTCACCCTGACTTCTGTCCCTGATGTGTCAGAGCAGATCAAACTACAAGTCTCAGTATCACACACTTTTTGAGTGTCAAGATTAAAATGAAACTATCTCCATTGTTCACTAAACATTGACATCTTCTTGACCCCATGAACCGGAGACCATATCCATCAAGCAGAAGTCAAAATGCAGTGGATATTCTACGGCAAGCATATGTCACTTTTGTCACAAAGTTTCCCTGGGATCCTTCAAAAATATATGTATCTATGTGCATTGTTTTCAGTGTCCCTGAGTGTGCCTATATGGGATGGTAGAGTCAAAAGGGAACTGATTCTACAGGAGCTAGACTTACAGGACACTATGAGATATAGGTGTATAGAAGTCAACTCTCTGAAAGATAACTATGCACTCTTGACTGCAAGTCAGTTTGCTCAGCCTCTCCCTTGACATCCTATGTCTGAGAGTCAACCTTAACTTTACTCACATTTACTTAAGCATCATCACTTGTCTCTAATGCATCTTGCGCTTGTAATTTCAACAACAACAACAACAAAACTATTTTGAAATAAAACCTCAGTCAACCCATATGGCTAGTCGAACACCAAAATGGCATCCATGTTAATGCCTGTGAAGGCTGAGCACTGAAAATTGCCTACACATTTTCATCTGGTACCTATTTCCATTTCTACCTCACCCTCTTATACAACAGGTGCTTACTTCATTTCCCCATGTTTGGATCTGGAATATTTTCCCTGTGCTACCTCTGCAAGTACGTATCTCATGCTTTCCAAATCTCCCTTGAAATCACTGCTTCCTAATAAATATTATATAATGCAGTTTCAATTGTAGAATTTACAGCATGGTTTTAAGTCCTCAATTCTATTTTTCCTATTGTAATTATAAAGTTATCCTATTATTATATTCATCGCCTTTTTTAACTTGACATTGTCTATTTCCTATTTATAAGATAAGATTAGTCAAACACATATTTTGAAAATTTGTATTGCCAGTCATCATATCTCCCAACTTAAGTATGAACTGATGATTTGCTGGGTACTTAATAATTATCCCTGTAATGAATGGTGGTAATTGTGACAACCATTTCATTTTGTGACTTCAAAACCAGACTCAGTCTGAGCAAATGCTTAATCATTATTTATTTTACTACTCAGCTAGGATAGATAAATGAAAGGGAAAAGGTCTCACGAAGCGTTCAAAGATGAGCTCAAATGAAATGTATATGTAAGGGATCCTTATCAGCATTCATATTTAGGAAAAGAAAATATTGCAGTGTTTACAATGTTCTTTTCATTGTGAGCTTTTAATAAAATGAAACCTTGAGACCTATACGCAAACCTGAAATTCTGCTTCATATTTTATTTAGCAAAAAGCAACACAAATAAGCCCACAGATTTAGCCTGATTGCCTACCTCCTGCAATCCAGGTTATAATGGTTCCTCACTAATTTGTAAAATCCCATCTTAAATAATGTGTTTGTGCTATTATTTCTGTACCAGCTAGGGAATGTAAAAATGACTTCCTTAGATGTGTTTTAGAAAATTCCAATGCACATACTTGATCACATGCTTTCTGAGAGTGCTCAGGGATTCCTTTTTCCTCCCTCCCTTCCTTGAGCTTATCATGTCCTACATCTCTTTCTACTTCCAGTGTTCTTTTCTGCCTCTCAGAACTTTTGATTTTGGACAGAAGGGAAAGGGGAATTCAATGAAGATTTTTTTAACCAAAAATCTCTAAGTATGTAGATTTTTTTATCTATGAAATGGAAGGCAATTCACCATCTAGGAAGATGGCAGAGTGGGTAAGAGTACTTGCTGGGTACTCCAAAGACTTGAGTTCAGATCCCTGCCAGCTACATATAAAGCCAACTATGACATGTCATATAATGCCAAGAAGAGAAGTGTGGAGAAGAATGATTCCAAGAACTACTAATAGACAGTCATTTTCAGGTTCTATTAGATACTCTGATTCAAGGAGTAAAGCAAAAGTGATGCAAGAGGATCCTCGGTGTTCTCCTATGGCCTCTATGTGCTTTCCAATAGACACAACACTCATGCAAATACATATGGGAACATACCACACACATAAACACACACACACACACACACACATACACACACACATTAAAATTTTTCTATACCTCAAAATTTATTTATGAAAATATTTGATATTTTCGTTTAGGCAAAAATGTTTTTTAAATAAAATACCCAAAACACACTGTGAATTAATGAAAACCAACATGAAAATACAGTTCCCAAGTACTTCACTGGAAGAATTAAAATACAACGATTTTTGACAGCAAAGTATACTCAAGTCACATGCCTGATCAATACTTTCTATCTAGAAATATATCTAGTAAAAATTCTGCATCTGTGATAGAATAATAAAATGATTGGTAAGCAAAACAAATAAAACAATTCCATGATTTCACCAGAGCCTTCTATTCAGAGAAAATTAATATACAGAGATGCTCAGTGTCTGTCATTCCTCACTGGAGACACTGAAGCCTGGCTACAAGAAAACATCACCAGACAATCGTTAAATGAGAAGGAACAGCTGACAGTATGCACTGCTTTCTGCTGAAATTTACTCAAACAACCAGAACCTTGATGAGCTGAGGTCGGGGCAAGGTGGTCCCACCCATCTTTACTGAAGACATTTAACCTTCAGATACCTTAGGATCAAAGATGATTCTTTGACTGACAGGCAGTGTAAATATCACCATTATGACAACATGGGTAAGGGGAATGTGTCAGAGGCATTCTCCAGATATAGTCAGGATTCAGGTGATCTTCATCTAAAGACCCTCCTTTAAAGCTTGGAAAATTCTTTCCCTCTTAGCAACACTAAGACAAAGCCAGCTACATACACTGTAGTTTTCTTTCTGTTTGTTTGGAAGAAGATTAAGTTTCTTTTATAAGAATACGTTTGATATAAGGATACAGGACTTTTCTGCAGGATACAGGAGTTTCTGCAGAAACTCTAGGTAGATTTTGAAATCCCCAGACCTTTATATTACATCATATGGAACACATGCACTATAAGATGTTGCTGTTAGCTTCTTGGCTATAGTTATACTTATAGAAGCAGTATTTCTTGAGGATGGCAAGAAAAGCTGTTATGTACAACTGTGATTTATTATTATTATTATTATTATTATTATTATTATTATTATTATTTTATTTACAAATGGGACAGCCAGTATGAAGATTTGTCAGTCTCTTATGAAGATAAACATGTATTATTAGTTCAACCTCAAGAAAGATATTCCTGATACATGTGATGACACATGTCTTTAATCCTAGCAATGGGGTGGCACAGGCAGGCAGCTTTCTGTGAGTTTGAGGCCAACCTGGTATACAATGTGAGTTCCAGGACATCTAGGAATGTTATACAAAGAAACTCTGTGTAAAAAAAAAATCAAAGGAAAGAAAAAAGAAGGAAGAGAGAGAGAAATTTCTGAGAAATATGATATATATTATATATTTCTCTTTATATTAGAAGGTTCCTGTAAGAATATTTATCTGTTTTTTTTATCATGATATAAAACATTGACTATGATAAACTTGGTAGGAAAAGTTTTATATCATTTTTCATCTTTCATAGTCCATCATCTACCAAAGTGAAATAAGGAAATCAAAGCAGGAGCTTGAGGCAGAAACCAAAGGGGAACACTGTTCACGGGCTAGATTCTTCTGAATGTCTCAGCTACCTGCTCTGTACATCCCTGGCCCACCTACACAGGGGTAGCAGCACCTAGAGTAGGATGGGTGCTCCCAAACCAAACCTAAGTCAGGATAATGTCCCAAGAACATGTTGAAGGCTGATCTGATGGAGACAGTATCTCGACTGCAGTTCCCTCTTCCTAAAAGTGAAATATTCTAGGCTAGGCAATGGAAAAAGTAGCAAGTCTATAATATAACTCTATTTGGCAATGGAAAGATAGAAAATATTGATACTAAGATGCATTAACCATAACAAAATGTTGCTGACATTTCTTTGAAAACACTAAGTGAATATGTAATTCACTAAAGAATTTTGAAATTTTCACAATGTTCTAGAAACAGAATTCCATTTCCTTCCCTATACACCCTAATTACTTAGAGAAAATGATTTAAGTTAATTTGGAAACTTATGTAAATATAAGTTAATAATTTGTCAATAATATTCTCTTACTGAGTTATCACTCTTTATTAGTGTGAGCTGTAAAACTAGATATATAAATGTGTCATGAAAGTGTCTATTTAACACTGAAAACATTATCAACAACCATGGCAGCAATAATATAAGACTTAAAATTCCTTTGTCACTTCCTTCCTGGACACAAAGTTTCTTATTTTTATAATTATAAATTCAGGGATCTAAGGAAAATACTCATGACTACCATGGACAAGGCATGCATTTATGTGACATGTAAACCCAATGCACATATGCATACATATTTTTAACTAAAGAACCTCTAAATATATTCTAATTTGAAGTTAAATTTACTTATCCATTGGATGGATTTCAATAAAAATGTGAATAATTATAATTAATTAGCACTGAAACTACTTTAATTTTTGAGTATCCTGTCTCTATTTCCCTTTTTGTCTTGTTTCATCAAACATTGCTACGATGTGTCTCTTTTTTTTTTTTAAAGTGAGAGAGTAAACTAGCTGCCAAGACAAAGAGGAACAGAGGTTGCAGAACGATAAAAAAGAGTTCATACTCTAAAAACCACCATTTATATGGCTGGATTTTAATATTACAATTGAATAATTAACTACTAGGACTAGAAAAGAGAAAATATATCACGTGATACTATAAACGGTACATCTCTTTTTAGGGTTTTTGTGGTCTGTGTTTAGCTAGTTTAAATTTTTATGTACTACTCAAAATGGAAGGCTAATCAGACGGAACACACAACTCAAACTCAGATTAGAAGATAGTACGAAATTTCTAGTGTGTTTATCTCTACAATATAGCAAGATTTTATTTATTTATTTATTTATTTTGTTTACTTGCATTTTATTTTCCTGATTAACACATCAAAAATAACATTCTAGTAGAATCATGAATCCCTGATCTAAAATGATACAGCTCTTAACATAAGAAAAATTTTTAGTACAAGTTCCTTTGTGATTGGGTTACTTCACTCAGGATGATACCCTCCAGGTCCATCCATTTGCCTAGGAATTTCATAAATTCATTTTTTTAATAGCTGAGTAGTATTCCATTGTGTAAATGTACCACATTTTCTGTATCCATTCCTCTGTTGAGGGGCATCTGGGTTCTTTCCAGCTCCTGGCTATTATAAACAAGGCTGCTATGAACATAGTGGAGCATGTGTTCTTCTTACCGGTTGGGACATCTTCTGGATATATGCCCAGGAGAGGTATTGCGGGGTCGTCCGGTAGTACTATGTCCAATTTTCTGAGGAACCGACAGACTGATTTCCAGAGTGGTTGTACAAGTTTGCAATCCCACCAACAATGGAGGAGTGTTCCCCTTTCTCCACATCCTCGCCAGCATCTGCTGTCACCTGAGTTTTTGATCTTAGCCATTCTGACTGGAGTGAAGTGGAATCTCAGTGTTGTTTTGATTTGCATTTCCCTGATGATTAAGGATGTTGAACATTTTTTCAGGTGTTTCTCTGCCATTCGGTATTCCTCAGGTGAGAATTCTTTGTTCAGCTCTGAGCCCCATTTTTTAATGGGGTTATTTGATTTTCTGGAGACCACCTTCTTGAGTTCTTTATATATATTGGATATTAGTCCCCTATCCGATTTGGGATAGGTAAAGATCCTTTCCTCTTACACGCATTCTCACGACCGGCCAGGAAAGACGCAGCAAACCAGAATCTTCTGCGGCAAAAGCTTTATTGCTTACATCTTCAGGAGCAAGAGCAAGAGAGCAAGAGACGAAGAGAGGGAGTGCCAGAACCCCGTCCCTTTTAAGGAGAATTATCCTCCACCTAGGACGTGTTACTCCCTGATTGGCTGCAGCCCATCGGCCCAGTTGTCATCACGGGAAAGGCAGAACACATGGCGGGAAAACTGCCCCTGCACGTGTGCAGATTATGTTTACTACTTAGAACACAGCTGTCAGGGCCATCTTATAATGGCAAATGTGAGGGCGGCTCCTCACAGATCCCCCTTTTCTTTTAATAAGAGCAATAGGCCACCCATATTAATGAGAGTGGAGATAGAGGTCAAATCCCCAGTGTGCAGGTAAAGGAGCCGTACACATAACCTCCTCCCAGGCTCATCACCCAGAGGGGTCCTGGTCTGGTCCCGTGTTGTTTTTCCTGGGGGAAGGACACTTGAACACTCAACCTTCTTGAAAGATGACATGTCTCCCTAGAATAGGCTCATATATGCCGCAGAGCCCTTCTACTGCAGTGCTTAGCCGTGCAACTCTCTCGGGCTGCTGAAGCACACTCACTCTATCCCGTGCAATGAGACTAGCCTCGTGGGGTTTAAGAGCTGAGTGGCCAGCGACCTATTGCTTAAGCATAGATAACTATATATCAGGGGAAGCACCATGTTCTAGTCCTGCAAGCGCCTGGGCAATAACCACCTTGTCTCTCCTAGTTTGGGCCTTAAGCTTACAGACCAACCAAAGAAGCAACACTAATCCACAGCGAAGTGTATCTCCAAATAATCTCACCCCCACCCATTCTTTAAAGAAGGAAAATGCTGAGGAGATCCAATTGGGTAATCCTTTGGTCAGGAACAGGTCCAAGCGCGTGGAGTTGACCTGAATGATGGCAATTCTCAATTCCCGAAGGGTCTGTTCAAATTCAGCCATCCAATTCTGTAACATATACTGAGAAAGACTTTTTAACAAATTAGCTGCCCTAGTAAATTTCTCATACTGAATGGAAGTAACGCATAATCCTGGAAACTTTTGTTCACATCCCAGCCACTTCTAAAAGATTTACTGCATTAACCACATAACAGGAATCTGACACAATATTAAGGGGTTTTAAAAAGGTTTTTAAAACTTCTAAAACCACTAAACATTCTACCACTTGAGGTGAATTTTCATTATATTGTTTGGATACCACTTTACCATTAGCCACATAGGCACCTATGCCAGTTTTTGATCCATCAGTATATACCACAACCCCATTTTTAAGTGGGTTTCTTACCGTTATTTGTGGAAACACAACAGATTGATTTTGGGCAAACTGTAAAATTGGATGTTTTGGATAATGGTTATCTATTTGTCCTGAAAAGGAGGTAACTAAAACTGCCCAATCATTAGATATTAGGTGATATGGGCTCTGTCCTTCCTTGCTCTTGACGTCCTAACCCTTTTCCTTCTTTATAACCCATCTTTGCCATGATATTTTTTGCTTTAGCTGAATACCCTCTCAATGGGGCATTCTCATTAGACAAAATAAGGCCCAAATGCTGCATAATATCCCTTCCCCAGAGGTTAACGGGGAGTGGGAGCACATAAGGTATGAATTTCCCTTGCTGCCCTTCAGAGGATTCCCACGTCAAGGCAACGGAGCTTATAGTGGGACATGATTGATATCCTAGGCCCTGTAATGAATGAGATGACTCTGTGGTGGGCCATGCTTTGGGCCACCAATGTGTAGAGATTATACTTTTATCTGCTCCGGTATCAAGGATGCCTTCAAACTCTTTTCCGTTGATCTTAAGGCGGAGCTTAGGTCTACCATTCAAAGATACAACCAAATAGGCAGAATCATTTCCTGAGGAGCCCATTTTCTTTATCTCAGGTCCTGCAGATTTCTCCCTGGTATTATCAGGGAGGAGCAGCAGCTGAGCTATCCTATCTCCTTTACTAATAGAAAAAACGCCCTTAGGGCTTGAGCACAGGACCTGTATTTCAGGGGAATGTTGACAATCCATAACTCCAGGGTGGACTACTAAGCCCTGCAAGGTGAGTGAACCCCGGCCTAGAATAAGGCCCATGGTTCCCGGGGGCAAGGATGGTATAGGCTCCACTGGCACCGGCTGAATACTCATTTGAGGCATTAGTAGGAAGTCGGAGGCAGCACGCAGGTCCACCCTTGTGGGTCTTCCTGGGTCGCCTCTCTGACTGCTTCCTGGGTCCTGACAAACCGGTTCCCATATCTTTGAGGGCCCTGGGACCGAGGGCCCGATGACCCGTTTTTTGGCACATCAGCTGATTGACTATGAGGTGGGGGAAGGAGTCTGCCCTTCATATCCCTCACAGAGCGACACTGGTCGGCTCTATGATAACCCTTGCCACACTTAGAGCAAAGAGTGAGAGTTCCCCGCTTTTTATCTGGAGCTCTGCAATCTTTCTTAAGATGCCCAGGCTTTCCGCAGTTAAAACATGTCCTCTGATCATTTCTGCCTATGGAGCGGTTCTGGGATTGGAGGATGGCGGCCGCTAAGCCTGCATTGGTGAGAGGTCCCCCAAGCTCCCGACAAACCCTGAGCCAGTCTTGTAAGCCTTTGTTCTTTCTTGGGGCTATGGCCGCTCGGCATTCCTGCGTGGCTTGCTCATAAATGAGTTGTTCTACCAGAGGTGCGGCTTGCTCTGAATCTCCAAAAATACGCTCTGCTGCCTCTGTCATTCTGGCCACAAAATCTGAGAATGACTCCTGAGGTCCCTGGACGATCTTTGTTAGTCCAGTGGCTTCACCTGCTCGGGAGAGCGCCTTCCAGGCCCTAATAGCCGTGGAGGAAATTTGGGCATAAGCTCCCCAATGGTAGTTTGTTTGATCAGCAGAATAAGCTCCCTGACCCGTTAACAAGTCAAAAGTCCAATCTCTCTGCTCTGGAGTTAAAGCAGCAGCGTTTGCTCGGGCCTGCGCGTGTGCAGCCTCTTGCCACAGAGCTCTCCATTCCATATATTTGCCCATACTAGGGAGAGCGGCTTTTGCAATCATTTGCCAGTCGGCAGGAGTTAGTGCCATGCCGGCAAGCCTGTCTAACTGCACCAAGGTAAAATTAGCATTGATTCCATATTTGCGGACCGACTCGGCAAGCTCTTTAATTTGCACATATTCTACCGGAGCGTGGACACGCCCACCCTCGGCTCCTTCAAAGACTGGAAATGCCTGTTGTATTTTCCTTTGTTCCTCCTTTGGAATGAACGAGTCTGCGCATTGCCTCTCTGTCCATTGCCTCTCTGCGCAGGGCTGATGCACTACACAGGGCTGATGCACTACACAGGGCGAGGGCTCTGCATAGGGCGCAGGTGCACTATGACCTTGAAACCGACTGCCAGGAGGCCAAGCAGCAAGCTGGCCTTTGCCAGCCACTTTTGGCTTTTTCCTTGATCGATTAGCTCGCATTTTATCTGGCTGGTACCCTTTTCCCTCATAATGAGTTGCTTCTTCCTCCCAGTCTGTTTCTTCAGAGGAGAATTCATCATCTGATTCAGAGCTACCAAGAGCTGGCTCCCCGAGCCCATCCAGCGATGAGCACAGGCTCCTTCTCCTAGAGACCTCCGCTAATTGATCTTTCTTCTTTTCCCTTTTCCCTCTTTTCCTTCTAATCTCTCTCCAGGTATTCCTACCTGACCTTAACTTTTCCTCGGGTTCAAGACCCTTGGAAAGGCCTGTATACTTAGTTTGTGTACCATATTTTCTCTTTGCTCCTACTCTCTCTCCCCACTTTACTTCTGATAGATTGACTTTAATTTCATCTAGAATTCGCCCTGCCTTAACCACTTGTTGACATGTGAAAAGGAACAAAAGGGCTTCTAACACTAGACAAAGTTCAAGGCCAAACATACCTTGTAAAGCTATTTCCCACTTTACTTCTGATAGACTGTCTTGAATTTCGTTAGAAAGTTCAAGGCCAGACTTACCTTGTAAAGCTATACTTACGGGTACCCTGTTCCCCAGCTGAAGAGTTCTGAATTCACGCAGTTGAATCCTTCTCAACAGTCTGTTTTACGGGAACACTTTATTACCGCCGTTCCCCAGCTGAAGAGTTCTGAATTCACGCAGTTGAATCCTTCTCAACAGTCTGTTTTACGGGAACCTTCATTACCATAACCCGCAGTTCTGGTTCCGGAATGAGGGATCTTCCTTGTGCCAGTGATGGTAACCGTCCCAGGTTTTCTCGTCCTGGGATTTCTCGTCCCAGGTCTTCTCGTCCCAGGTCTCAGCACCAACTCTTACACGCATTCTCACGACCGGCCAGGAAAGACGCAGCAAACCAGAATCTTCTGCGGCAAAAGCTTTATTGCTTACATCTTCAGGAGCAAGAGCAAGAGAGCAAGAGACGAAGAGAGGGAGTGCCAGAACCCCGTCCCTTTTAAGGAGAATTATCCTCCACCTAGGACGTGTTACTCCCTGATTGGCTGCAGCCCATCGGCCCAGTTGTCATCACGGGAAAGGCAGAACACATGGCGGGAAAACTGCCCCTGCACGTGTGCAGATTATGTTTACTACTTAAAACACAGCTGTCAGGGCCATCTTATAATGGCAAATGTGAGGGCGGCTCCTCACACTTTCCCAATCTGTTGGTGGCCTTTTTGTCTTATTGATGGTGTCTTTTGCTTTGCAGAAGCTTTGCAATTTTATGAGGTCCCATTTATCGATTCTTGATCGTACAGCACAAGCCATTGCTGTTCTATTCAGGAATTTTTCCCCTGTACCCATATCTTCGAGGCTTTTCCCTACTTTCTCCTCTATAAGTTTCAGTGTCTCTGGTTTTATGTGGAGTTCCTTAATCCACTTAGATTTGACCTTAGTACAAGGAGATAGAAATGGATCAATTCGCATTCTTCTACATGATAACCGCAAGTTGTGCCAGCACCATTTGTTGAAAATGCTGTCTTTTTTCCACTGGATGGTTTTAGCTCCCTTGTCAAAGATCAAGTGACCATAGGTGTGTAGGTTCATCTCTGGGTCTTCAATTCTGTTCCATTGGTCTACTTGTCTGTCACTATACCAGTACCATGCAGTTTTGATCACAATTGCTCTGTAGTACAGTTTTAGGTCCGGCATGGTGATTCCACCAGAGGTTTTTTTATCCTTGAGAAGAGTTTTTGCTATCTTCGGTTTTTTGTTATTCCAGATGAATCTGCTGATTGCCCTTTCTAACTCGCACAATATGTACTCACTGATAAGTGGATAATAGCCCAGAAACTTAGGATACCCAAGATATAAGATACAACTTGCCAAACGCATGAAATTCAAGAAGAACGAAGACCAAAGAGTGGACACTTTACCCTTTCTTAGAAATGGGAACAAAACACCCATAGAAGGAGTTACAGAGACAAAATTTGGAGCTGTGACAAAAGGATGGACCATCTAGTGACTGCCATATGCAGGGATCCATCCCATAATCAGCTTCCAAATGCTGACACCATTGCATACACTAGCAAGATTTTGCTGAAAGGGCCCAGTTATAGCTCTGTCTTGTGAGACTATGCCGGGGCCTAGCAAACACAGAAGTGGATGATCACAGTCAGCTATTGGATGGGTCACAGGGCCCCTAATGGAGGAGCTAGAGAAATTACCCAAGGAGCTAAAGGGAACTGCAACCTTATAGGTGGAACAACAATATGAACTAACCAGTACCCGGAAGCTCTTGTCTTTAGCTGCATATGTATCAAAAGATGGCCTAGTCGGCCATCACTGCAAAGAGAGGCTCATTGGACTTGCAAACTTTATATGCCCCAGTACAGGGGAACGCCAGGGCCAAAAAGGGGGAGTGGATGGGTAGGGGATTGGGGGGGTGGGTATGGGGGACTTTTGGGATAGCATTGAAAATGTAAATGAGGAAAATACCTAATAAAAAAACTGAAAAAAAAAGAAAAATTTTTAGTAAGAACAACATGCCAAAAACTGTAACAATTATACAAACTACATGACCTGTGTCAGTTTTTATTATAGCCTTCTATGCATATGCTGGTTTAAGTACATTTACTCATAAATAAATGTAAGACTAGATTAGATAATTTACATATTAAAATTTAAACTCAAACATAATATTTACCTCATTCAAGTACCAATATGTCATTGTTTCTTCCCCAGTTACACATTACATATCATCTACTTACAACAAACACTTTTAAATTCACTTTTGGAATCTCTCTCTCTCTCTCTCTCTCTCTCTCTCTATATATATATATATATATATATATATATATATATATATATATATATATACCTTTTCTACTCAACAATATTTTTTGTCTATTTGAACATATTTTTATTCATTCTTTGTAAATTTCACATCATACACTCCAATCACACTCACAACTCCTTTCATTCCCCAAACCCTTGAACATTTGACCTCTCCTCATCAAAAAAATAAAATAAAATAAATAAATAAAAAATAAAAAATAAAAACATCCAATTTGTGTAATCTATATACTCACTGGATCCTGACCAAACTCTCATTGCAATAAAATGGAGCTCTTCTCTACTGATGCCCTTGCCCCAAGTCAATTGTGGAGAGCTACATTTCAGCATCTTTGTCAAACTTTTAAAGAGATCTCACCCTGGTTGATGTCACTGAGAGCCATGTTGATGTGATTAGCCTGTGCTTGAGTCCATGTTGATCTGTGTGGTGCAGACTGCTGCTGAGGACATCAGAAGAGTCTGTGGTCCTACTGTCCTTCATGCTTGCCTTGTCTGCAGTCACCAGAAACCAAATGGAAGCCCGTGATCCACGGCCCCATTTACCATGAAGACATGGAAGTTGAAGATTGCAGAAATACAGTTGAGAAAGGGGGACATGAATATAAGTCCTTGAAAAGCTTAGACCTCTGATTTTAGTAAGTCAGGCTGATTGGAAGTTTATAAAAACTCAACAGATTGTTGTTTAGATAAAGAAATGTCTCCATCATTTCAGTGTCAAGCATATTCAGTTCTACAAGACAATGAATTTGGATTCCATGTTTAAGAAGCAAATTATGGAGACACAATTAGAATCTAGCTTACTTACTTTGACTAACTTTATGAATAATTAAATGACATCATGAATGCACACATATAGACTAAGCAAAACAGTTTACTCAACGGGGAAAGTGATCATATGTACCAATTAAAGCTCAAGAAATCGATGAGAGATTTCTAACTTGAATTTAGAAAAATGATCCACAGACTATTAGCTCAAGAAAGATGAAAAATACTATTTCAGTGGCTTAATGAAGATCCTGTTTCAAGCTACTTTTGACTAGACACAATGAAGTGAATGTTTCAGTGGAGTGAATGTGCCCTCCCAGGATTCACAAGGGGGTAGATTCTCTTCATATTTCCAACCAGACTAGCAAACATTCAATGTGCTTTTTGGAGAGACATAGTTATTATTAATATACCAAAATATTTGTACTCTATATGGTGAATAGTGTGTTTTCCTAAATGTTCTAAGTCTTACTTCTTGACTAGAATATTTCAATAAACCAAATCTGGATTACCTGTTATTCACCTTGAAACTGAAATTCATGGGCAGCAGCAAGGATATTGGATTTCTTTGCTTGTTATTACTCTACTCTTAGCTCTGCCAGACCAGTTAGGAAGTGTAGTCTTTGCAAAATTATTTTACTATTTTAATGTTATTGGTGGTTTTGCTTTGTAAAGTTTTTTCTTAAGTTTGTAAAGATTTTTTTTCATTCTTGGTTTGGTGGCATATTTAGCAAATTAATAACCACTAAAATATGAAACACTGTGAGTTGCCTTGTATATTTAAAGTAAATATGTTAGACCAGTAAATGACACAAAAGACAGTAATTCTGGGTGATTTTTCAGCCAGAGTTTAAGTTAAGAGATGTCATCTTTTTAGAAAGACATGATTTTGTAACTGTACTTAAAATAAGTATCTGCCAGAGCAATCAACATGTATAATTCAGTACATTCATTTTTCAAATGTGGAGCTTTGCCATGGCTCACTGTCAATAGTACCAATAGGAACTAGTCTGTTTAGAATCCAAGGTATGATGCAAATCAGACATACGGTTTAGCTTGAATCATGAAAACAAATTAGCATAATTACCTCATGTGTTCTTTTAAAGAACATGCAACAGAGCAATCAAAGTGGATATGCATACCTGAAAACCACATTGTCCCTCGGATAAAATAGTTTTAACACACTAAGTTTTTTGTCTAATATTCCTGATAAGGTATTGACCTTATGAACATGGTTTTACCTGTGTATTTTATTATAAGTATACAGACATCTTCCTTAGGAAACAAACACTGATAGAGCAATTCATACTATTAAATATTTTACTAAATATTCATATGAATTTCTCAATCTTTAACATATGTTAGATTAACATTTCATATAATCTCATTTCCTTCAAACATGTTTTATGCTTATATATAAATACAATATTTGGAATTTAACTATTATCTTTCCATATTTGAATTGAAATATTCTTCAATAACAAAAGTAAAAATGTTGATGAAATATGAATTGAATAGTACTATCTACATTTATGTTTACTGTCTTTAATATTTCTTTCCTTTCTCTTTTCCCCTTTCCCTCCAATTTGCTCTTCTTCTACACATTTAACTCTCCTCCAAAATTTACAACTATAATTCTTGGAATCTATCTATAGCATTAAATTTTAATAAATTCCAGTGCAGGGTTGAGTCCCACCTCAGTGGTTTACATGGCCAAATGAAGAACACACATACACACACACATACATACACACACAGAGCCTTTCATTTCAACATACCTTAAGCAGCACAAAAGCTGGGCAACTGCATAACCTCCATGCTGCTAGAATCTAGCTCCTGCCAATAATTCTGAGTTACCACTTACTAATTTCTACATTCTATCATGGCTGTTTTTGACCCAACTGAGCAGCCCTCTGGCCCTTTTAAATGGCGGCTTTGCCTTTCTGCCCTGCACACACCTCAGGCATGGCATCTGTTCTTCTCTCTCCCCTTCACAGTCCCAAGCCTGGGAACCCTAAATTCTTCCTCTCTCTCTCCTACCCAACTATTGGATGCCAGTGTCGTTATTTACCAATCAGAATTAATTGGGGGAAGATTCCCAGAAGCAACATATAGACCCTTAATGCAAACTAACTTGGGGGACCCCATTAGCATTAGAATAAAATCACCTACATCTATCGATATCTATCAATTCCTGCTTGCCCTGCAAACATCCTGAAAAATTGAATTAAAGTGTACATAAAAGTCACAATTTCCATGACCATGCAGTTTTTGTCTCACACTTAAATAAAATTTTTATTATATAATTTTCTTTATAGATGTTTTACAGTTCCATAGAAGATGGCACTGTGACAACTAAGTATATGAAAGTTGTGTGAACATCCTCAGCACGTGACATGGGGCAGAAGTGGATACAATGAAGGACAAAAGAGGACAGCTCTAAGAACATATTCTCCTGCAAAGCAACACTGTAGTTAAAAGACTAAAAGGAACATATGATACATGCTTGTAGCCGTGGTATAGTTTGTTATTGAGATCCCTCTATGGGGATTAGCTGTGGCATAGCTGGGAATTAGACAGGAGCAGGAAAATTGGATCAGAATTCCCTGGAAACTTTAGAGAGAAATTTCAAAACAGCAAAAGGTTGATAGGTGCCAGCTTGAAGGGCATTATTAAGGAGCTGCCACATTGCTTGCCTTTTGTTAGTGGTTCATGTGAAAATGTTTTATCTTCCAATTGGAAGGCTAATATATTTCACAGATAAAATTAGCATGCACAACATTTATAAATATCCAGTTTTATTTATACAATAAAAAATAATAGTGACAAAGTACATTTGTAAATCTAATGCTGATTCTATATTTAATCTTAAGTATCTTTTTAACTTAGACACTATTAAGCAAAAATACTAGGTGTCTAACTATACATTGCAGAGAAAGTAATTTTAATCATTTACATAAAGCATAAAATTGGCCATGTTTATAAAAGAGCTATAATGTAGTAATTTTTCTTATTTTTATAAAACCTTGGAATAGCTTTGTGTTTAATCTTTGTTTCTTTCCTCCGTCTAAAAGTTAGCAGTCAGCTCAGATGATCAATGAAAATGCCCCAGTTTTAAACGATGTTGTAAAATTATCATCAGTACCCTGTATTCTTTGAAAGTCATTTTTAACAACGTTAAATTGAGCAGCCATTATCTATGATTATAGAAAAGGAGCAGGACTTAGACAAGTTTTAGAAAAATACAGTAAGTAGCAGGTTGAATGGATTGTGGAAATCTGTAATCTCTTTACATTTATGAAAAACTTAATATGTTTAATAGAAAATCTAAAATAAGTTCCCATCATGTATGACCCCTACTTCAAACTTTATCAAACGCATAACATAAACCTCAAGAGAATAAATGTTTTGTTCCTTAACTGCATAACTGTATCTGAACTCACATTGGCTAAAATTTATCTTTTCCTTACAATGTTTCATTTAACTCTCCTTTTAACCAGAGATCTCCTTAGAACTTTCTAAATAACTTTTAATAAAATTTCAAGCAACATACAAACTTTAGTAGTATAATAGCTATCAATCATAAATGAGTTTTCCACATAAAAATCAAAATTCAGAAAGAGCTTTAAGCATTTCACAAACTTCTGAGAAAATAGTCACGTGTTTAAAATGAAGACCGTGTTGTATAAAAGTGAAACAAAAATCCTCAGTTTGTGTGTGTGTGTGTGTGTGTGTGTGTGTGTGTGTGTAATGTTAGTGGAGACTGAGCACAGGGCATTCCAAATGCCCACTTAAGTTCTCTACTACTGTATCATTTCCCAGCCTTTAAAACTGATTTTTGAAATAGGCTTAAGTATGTATTTCAGTGCTTGAACCATTGGTTATCTATGCTCTTTTATTTTTGCTGTCTGAAGTGAGAATGAATATATTCAACATCAAGATTTTAAAAGACTCTTACCCAACAGCAGGAGCAGGTGTGTCTCTGTCTCTTTTATCTTCTCTTAAGATTGTTTTCTTCCTATTGGGTTGCCTTGACCAGGCTGCATAAGAGTGCTTTTGCCTTTTCTTATTGTATCTTGCTTTGTTGTGTTTCATCACAGGCTCTTGGAGGCCAGCTACTTCCCGAAGGGAAGGAGAGTGTGAGCAGATCTAAGGAAAACAGAAGAGGAGGTGGGGCTGAGAGGAGTGGAGAGAGGGGAAAATGTGATTGGGATGTATTGTATGAGAGAATAATCTCTTTTGCTATATACATATTTTAAATATATCACAAATGTTACATTAATTGTCCTTATAGCAACTCTTTTTGTAACAATTTATAACATAATGCATAGAAAAAGAATAAACAGCAAGAAAGCAGGTTAGGACCATCTTCTCAAGGAGAAAATAACTGAGTTTTCTATTGCTTCAGCAATCTGTCTTTTTGTTTACAGGTTTTAATTCATATTTAGATTCATATACGTTTATTTTCTCTCTCTGCTATTCCAGAGAAAAATAAACCCTTCAAATTATTAAATGAAATTAAAGGCTGGAGTTATAACGAGAATTCAGGAACAGCTCAGATGACCTGTCTTCTTGCTCTTCATTCCTCCTGTAAACTTCATCCTTTTCAGTGAGAAGATCTATTAGCTTGTGCCCCACAAAGCTGAGAGCAGGAGAGGTGGCCTTTCCCACCTCCCCTGAAGAGCACACCAAAGGTTGTCCAATGTCAAATGGTGGAGCTTGAAAAAACACATGAAGGAAATGGACACATTGTATAGAATGGACAGGTTGTTTTTATGGGGTATGTATGTGCTTCCATATTTGGATACAATAAGAATAACAACAATTAGTGAAAAGGGGGCATGAATATGAAAGAGAGATGGGAAAGGTTTATTAGGTCTGGAGGGGAAACAAAGAAGGGAGAAATGTCATTATAATCTCAAGTGTTAAATAAAAAATTGTAGATTAACAACCATGTAACTAAATCTTAGAAAAGAGAAAACATGTAACTGAATGGTTCTGGTTAGTTATTAGAAATAAGGACATACAGATGCATATAACTTTATTTTAGAACTTGAGAGAAATGAGTGGCTTTTTGAGTACCACCTACCAGAGAGATCTAAGGCAAATTCCGATGTTTCCTGCCACCATCCCTTGAGATTCTCAGAAAGCAATTGGCATCCTCGTAACTTTCTTCATTGATCCCTTACCTGAGCTAAGGTATTTCCTCCCCACAGAGAGTTAAAAGGAAGAAAAACAGTAAACAGAGCCAAGCTGAGAGCCTGTCAGTGGCCTCTCAGTTCTATACAAACAAATCACATCTTTCCCTTCCTCTTCCACATTCGAATCATTACTGACTAGTAAGTTAAAATACCTGATCAAAGTATATGTTGCCACATAAGGGAGACAAAGAAGACAAAAATGTTTAAAGGCCTGAACCCTAGAGCATTCACGGCTCTAGATTTTGTATATTAATCTGCTAGAAGTCTGCTGTTAAGAACTGTGGGCCTGCCGGGCATGGTGGCACACACCTTTAATCCCATTTCTTCGGAGGCAGAGGCAGGAAAATTTCTGAATTCAACGGTCAGCCTGGTCTACAGAGTGAGTTCCTGGACAGCCAGAGCTACACAGAGAAACCCTGTCTCAAAAATGCAAACAAGAAACAAGAACTGTGGACCTGTGTACCAGAGCCTTTCCACAGAGATCTCTGGGCTGGCCTGAGTTCTGACAAAGGAAAGCAAGTGTGGTCAGGGAGGGGAAGTCCCTTCCAATGCTTCTGCTGCTTCAGTTGGCTCCACATCCATCTCTGCTGTGCCTTCCAGGTGACTAGGTTACTTTGAGCCTGTTGAGCCTCTCAGATTGGGCTGGGCCCATGACAGACAGACTAGCTAGTGAGGAGTGCAGCAGAGCTTCAAGGGGTGCTTCAGGAGAGCAGAGCTCTTCCCAAGTGTTACAGCTCCTTGGACAGAAGACTCAGATGAGAGAGTAGTTCTTTTTATTATTATTATTAGATATTTTCTTTACTTACATTTCAAATGCTGTTCCCGAACGTTCCCTGTACCCTCCCTCCGCCCCGCTCCCCTACCCACCCACTCCTACTTCTTGGTCCTGAGGTTCCCCTCTACTGGGGCATATAAACTTTGTAAGACCAAGGGGCCTCTCTTCCCAATAGATGGAGTTACAGAGACAAAGTTTGAAGCTAAGATGAAAGAATGGACCATCCAGAGACTATCCCACATGGGGATTCATCTTATAATCAGCCACCAAGCCCAGATACTATTGCATATACCAGCAAGATTTTGCTGAAAGGACCCTGATATAGCTGTCTCGTGTGAGGCTATGCCAGTGCCTGGAAAGTACAGAAGTGGATGCTCACAGTCTTCTATTGGATGGAACACAGGGCCCCCAGTGGAGGAGCTAGAGAAAGTACCCAAGGAGCTAAAGGGGTCTGCAAACCTATAGGTGGAACAACAATATGAACTAACCAGTACCCCCAGAGCTCGTGTCTCTAACTGCATATGTAGCAGAAGATGAGCTAGTCGGCCATCATTGGGTAGAGAGGCCCTGCACTCACTGATAAGTATAGATATTAGCCCAGAAACTTAGAATACGCAAGATACAATTTGCAAAACACAAGAAAATCAAGAAGAAGGAAGATCAACATGTGGATAGAGTAGTTCTTGCACACCTTTAATCCTAACTCGGGAGGAAGCTATAGCTATGTGATAGGAGCCAGTGACCCAGGAAGCGTGCCCAAACACCTGCCTTTCCATGTAGGTGGAAGTCAGCACCCACCGGGTCTCTGGGGATCAACTGGGGACCAGGCTGTCTATGCACAGCTCACTGCCTCACAAAGAACAATGAACTGGACTTGAAAATCTGCAACAGAGTTTAGATGATGATCACCCAGCTGAATGGGTAGTATTTTTGCAGTGTCCTAAACAATTCCTAGAAGTTTCAATCTCAGAATCCATAGTATAACATTTGCTCTACTTAACTCAAATATATAGCTATGTGGTATGTGCTCTTTCGGAGATAAACATTCTCGCATTTGCGTACATGTGAGTGAGTGAATCTAGCTGCAATGCTTGGGGAATGTTTTGTATTTCTTGAGCACTGGGATTATAGGCTGGCCACCATGCCACCTGACATTTCTGTGTGCTAGATCTAAACTTCTATCCCTGGTATGCTGCAGCAAGACCTCTGAATTGCTAAATAAGCTCAACAGCTCCTGTCGATACTGACGTCAACCTTACATAGGAGAGTTCTCACATATGAGAGCTGCTACAAACAAAATAAACTCTATTTTTCCTGAGCAGACCTCAAAGGCAAGAAGCAAAAGACCAAGCAAGACACAGCTAAGTGAATGGACATACAGTGGTGCATCAGGGGAAGTGATACACAGGACTCTAAAGAGAAAGCATCTGCCATCTTCTGACTCTAATTCTTTAACAATTTATAGTGCTGTCCAAAAGATAGTTGAAGCTCCCTTTTTATAGCAAGGATAGTTATGTCAGATTTTTGCACCTGCTTACTGATGCTGGTTTTTCAATAACATTTTATGCATTTTATATGTTCCTTTTTGTGGATGTGTATGTTATGAGTGCATTTGTGCTATAGCTTGCATGTCGAGGTAAGAGAAAAATTTACGGTTTGTGGGAGTCATTTTTATTCTTGTGTGTTCATGAGAACACAATTCTAACAGTGAGTATAAGAGGACAATGCAGAAAGAGAAGTTTCAACATTGCTGTTATCACAATTCCAGTGTTAAGCAGGCAGTGTCCACTTGAACTTTAGATAAGGAAAAACATGTTTTCTTAATTAAATTCATATGTCTGATATTTATGTCATTTTTAAAATTTTTATGGCATGATTTTTAAAGATCATAAAATTATGTAAACTTTAAGAGTTGATGGCTCAGGGGATAACAGTACTTACCATCAGGCCCCAGAAATTACAATCGCTCCTGGATCTGACAAGACAGGAGGGGAGAATTGATTCTTCCAGGTTTTCTCCTGATGTACATATGTAAAAATGAAGTTTTCTACATCTTTCTTCCTCCACACCACAAACACTCATAGACAAACGAACAAATAAATACATAGATCTAATAAAATTTAAACACAAAAATGATTAGATAAACCTTGAATAGAAAGTCAGTGTTGTAAAGTAGAAGGAGATTATTTATTATTATTATTATTATTATTATTATTATTATTAACTAATAAAAGTACAAGGCAGAAAAGGAGACAGGACTTAGCATCAGACCTGGACAACTCCTCAGAGTACCAGGTTGATGAGTGTAAGTTTAGAGACATTTGCACTTCATTCATATATTCTCTCAAGTCAGACAATTCCTTTGATTGCCTCTTAGACCTTATTAACATGATGTTTGACCAAATCGATTTGACAACTCTGTAGGCACGGCAGGAATGGATCCTGCCCTCTGCAAATACTGCCTGAAGTCTGCACTCAATGAATAGCTTTCATGTGTGCAAGGGTGTGTATAATGTGATAATTAGTGTAAATCTTTCTCACAGTACTCAAACTTGCTACAACTACTCCTTTTACATTCAAAAAGATCACTTTGATTTCTAATTTAGGAAAGAAATATAAAGAAAACATTAGCATATGATACTCATATGTCTCTTAGCATGAAGTTATGTCTCCTTTGACACATGATCAGCAAATTTCAGTTACCTCAATATGCTCATATCCTATATAATTGTAATTTTTCTCACTGCTTTCTTGTGAAACACTGAATTTGGATTTTAAGCATCAGAAAATTCTCTACAAAAGAAAAATGTTTGAAGATATCCATGTTCACCCCTCTACAGTGGAATTTTCTCCTCTGGATCCTCCTTCTTTCTGGGCTTTATTTCTCTTTGAAATTTTAA
This sequence comes from Mus musculus, assembly GCF_000001635.26. Classification (NCBI taxonomy): domain Eukaryota; kingdom Metazoa; phylum Chordata; class Mammalia; order Rodentia; family Muridae; genus Mus; species Mus musculus. The sequence continues at coordinate 46,639,124 of NC_000069.6, read as the reverse complement.
TAACCTGTATTTTAAACAATGATATGTTTATTTAAGAAATATATTCATCCTGTGGCCTCCATACAGAGAGAGGTTGGGGGACACCTTGAGGGAATATGTTCGCTCTTTCTACTATGTAGGTTGCAGGGATTGAACTCAGTCCTTCATGCTGGCTGGAAAGTATAACCATTCTTAGAAACATATTTCTTCCACCTAAGAAACATTTAATCTTCCAAAATACAGATTCTGAAACTAGGAAGTGTGATTAGGTTTTTCTTTATTCTAGTTTATTAACTATTATGTACAAATGTCACAATTAAGAGAATGATGTATGTATGTGGTGTGTGTATTTGTACATGTATGTATGTGTATGTATATATAAATGGAGAAAAATTATAATATCCTTATGCTAGACTTCTTAGGATACATTTTAGTATATAAGTGAGAAACAAGGTTAAATATATGATAATCATGTTCACATATAACTTGCTAGTAGATGTCTGAAGATTCTTATTTTACAGAAGTATTAAGAGAAGCTACATTTGTCACTTTTGTGTGATTTCAGCATAAATTGTGATCATTTGGGGATCATTTTTATATTTCTGACAGAGGACACTGTAAGGAAGACTATTTGAATATAATATGTTGGATCGTGTAGTGCGAGGGTTATAATCTGTAATCTTAAAATAAAATTGTCTCTGCATTCATGGTTTCATTGTTCTGGGGAATGTCAGCCAGTTCCTGAAGAAAGTGAACAATGTCGTTCATCAAATCGTTCTCAGAACACAAAATGACACAGGCTGTGCGGCAGAATTCTCTCTATAGAATTCCCCTGGCCAATCAAAGACATATTTGTTTTGCATTTGGGGTATCTGTACTTTGTGAGGAATGGTTCATGACTAGCTTGAAAAATAAGTACTCAAGAAAATGTTCACTGATCACACTTTTGAATAAATTGCACTATTCAATTAGTGGGAAAATAAATTTGTCAGTTTTGATTTAACCTCATGTGTTTTTGAGGAGGAAAATTGGACAAAAATAGTAGATTCAGTCAATTAATACCAAAGTAAAAGGACTCTTGTATCTAAGTGACTACAAATACAAGGACATAATCTAGAAAGAAAATGTCTTTAAACAGTCAAAAATACTGTATGTTTGTTGTATCTGGACATGTGAAGGAGAGTTATTTAATAATGTGAATAAGAACTTTCTTTTTATATTTGTCTGTCTTCCTCCAACTCAGCCAATTCTCTTATGCCTAGCCAGGGAGTAGAAAGGAGTTATTAGCAACTTTCAGAAATTATATCTAAAGCATGAAAAACTAATGTTTGAGACTCATGTTTGACCCAGTCCATTTTTAGTTTCTGATAATCAACCCATGTTTTACTCATACTTTTTCATATAAGGAAGACAATGTGTCAGCTGTCTCATTCAAGGTAAAATAAAGCACATATGAAAGCATTTTCATTTGTAAAGTGTAGCAACTCATGTAATAAATTCTAATCCATTGTTTTCTTTTTTGTTTCTTTATTGTGGGCTAGTTTGTTAACTAAAGTAATAATGGGGAAAAAAGGTACTCCCAGAAACATCTTGAAATTGATTAGTAAAGTTTATCCTGCCTTTTATTATATGGGGTTATTTAAATATTATTCAATTTGTGACATTATTCCTGGATAGCTCTGAATAATTGTCTACTCACATGGATAAGAGACCAAAATAATACTACCACCTATGTGTGGGGGAAGGCCCTAATATTGTTTGCATTTTGATGCTAATTCTGTTTCCCCTGGAAGGGTTGCCTGGGACAAGGCATGTTACTCTGGTGACTTGTTGAGAACCTTCCCCTAATGAGTAAAGATTTCAAGGGACCCATCATTGGGCAAGTTGGCAGCAGGACTTTCAGTGAGAGAAAGGGATAATGGGAGAGGGATTTGGCTTTGAGACTGGAGATGAGCTTGCAGGTCAAAATGTAGGTAGTGGAAGCCCCAGAATCAGGTGGCAGATTCATTGGGACCAGCTACCAGAGGATTTAACTTAGAATGGCTTGCAAATTAGAATGCTAGCTGCTGTTGATTCTAAACTAAGCTTGCATGGTGTTTTCCTTCATGCAGCAACTCACCTAGGTTCCAGAGAAAGGTACAGAAGCAAAGCACCTGTTTACAAGAAATGCACCCCAAAAGCCATGGGAATTTGGAAGCATGGGGCTGGCCTGTCAGTGAGCTTCCATGAAACTTAGCCAGATGGAGAAATTCTAGAGCTCTGGGCCAGAGAGTCTACCTAGATGAGAACAGGCTGGCCTGCCCACTGGTACCTTGCCAGATGTAGTGTGGATTTTTTTTTTTTCTGGAAATCAATCTGGAGGTTTCTTGAATATTGGAAATAGATCTACCTGAAATAGGTCTGCCTGAAGACCAAGCTATATTACTCTTGGAAATATACCCAAAAGATGCTGCATCATGCCACAGGGACACATGTTCCACTATGCTCATAGAGGCCTTATTTGTGCTAGCCAGAAGTTGGAAAGAAGCAGATGTCCCACCATAGAAGAATGGATACAGAAAATGTGGTTCATTTACACAATGGAATACTGCTCAGCTATTAAGAACGAGGACATCCTGAGTTTTGCAGGCAAATGGATGGATCTAGAAAATATCATCCTGAGTGAGGTAATTCACAGCCAAAAGGATATGCATGGTATGCACTCACTAATAAGTGAATGTTAGAAAAAAAAAAGGAAGGAAGGAAGGAAGGAAGGAAGGAAGGAAGGAAGGAAGGAAGGAAAGAAGGAAGGAAGGAAGGAAGGAAGGAAGGAAGGAAGGAAGAAAGAAAGAAAGAAAGAAAGAAAGAAAGAAAGAAAGAAAGAAAGAAAGAAAGAAAGAAAGGAGGAAAGAAAGAAAGAAAGAAAGAAAGAAAGAAAGAAAGAAAGAAAGAAAGAAAGAAAGAAAGTAAAAATGTACAGAGTAACCAAGATAGAGTCCACAAAACTCAAAAAGTTCAGTAAGATGAAGAGACCAAGTGAGGACACCTCAGTCCAACTTGGGAGGGATAAGAAAGCAATCAAAAGTCAGGAGAGAGGGAGGGACCTGGGAGTGAAAGTGTGTGGGATTGGGGGAGAGTTGAGGGAGTGGGAAGAGGGGAACCTGATCTGGTATTCAGTGAGGGAAAAGGACTGAAGCCCTGAGGGCCAGCAGAAAAAATTGAAACAAGTAACCTTGGAAGGTAGGAGTTGGGGAACCCTCCAGAATGCACCAGAGACCTGGGAGGTGAGAGACTCTCAGGACTCAAAAGGAGGGACCTTAGATAAAATGCCTGACAGTAGGGAAAAGGAACATATAGAGCCCACCTTCAGCAGGAAAATAGAACATCAAATGATAGAGAGGGGGCCATCCAACAGTCACAAGTCTGTCTATCCCTGTAATTCTTTTTTTTTTTTCATTTTTTATTAGGTATTTAGCTCATTTACATTTCCAGTGCTATAACAAAAGTCCCCCATACACACCCACCCCAACTCCCCTACCCACCCATTCCCCCTTTTTGGCCCTGGCTTTCCCCTGTACTGGGGCATATAAAGTTTGCATGTCAATGGGCCTCTGCAACCCTATAGGTGGAACAACATTATGAACGAACCGGTACCCCGGAGCTCTTGACTCTAGCTGCATATGTATCCCTGTAATTCTTTCAGACCTTTCAGAAAGAATTACAGGGATGGAAATGGAGAAGAACCTGAAAAGAAGGTCCAGGGACAGGCCCAAAGTAGGATCCAGCTCAAAGGGAGGTCCCAAGGCCTGACACTATATTAAGGCTATGGAGCACACACAAAAAGGGACCTAACATGACCGCCCTCCAAAAGACCCAAAAAGCAGCTGAAAGAATCAGATGCAGATATTTGCACTCAACCAACGGACAAAAGCAGCTGACACCTGTTGAATTAGGGAAGGCTGAAAAGAAGCCTAGGAGAAGGGCCATCCTGTAGAAGCATCAGTCTCAATTAACCTGAACCCCTGAGAATTCTCAGATACTGGACTACCAAATAGGCAGCATATACCAGCAGATATGAGGCCTCCAACCCACACGGTAGAGGACTGCCGGTTCTGTGTTCATTAAGAGATGTTGCACCTAACCCTCAAGAGACTGGAGACCACAGGGGAGTTTAGAGATCAGGTAGGGTTGGCGGTGGGGGCGCCTATGTGGAGACAGAGTGGGGTGGGGAGGAGGGAGGTATGGGATGTGGAACAGTAGAAGGGTGGAATGGGGTGAGGGGGAATAAAATATGGAGTATAAAAAAATAAAAAGAAAGAACAGTAAAAAAAAATCCATCAAAAAAAAATTCCATGAAATTCTAAGCACTTGTTTACATTCTCTAAGCTTGTTATTATCTACCTAAGGGATAACAATGTACCTGAAGTTTGGAGGTATTCTGTGGTTTTATATATGTCAACATATAGAGTAATACTGTGAAACTTAGGAAAAAATAAAACTCATTCTTAATATTTATTCTGAACCAGTGGGTTAACTTTAAAAATATCTGATTAAATACATGTCCACATAAATATTGTACATAATAGTAATCCATGAAATGATTATCCTGTCAGAAGTTAATTAAGGTTTCAGTAAACATGATTGGTACCCTTCTGCACTACATCACTCTATAGTAGCATATACGTGCATTGCAAAAGGATGAAGATGTATTCAAGACTCAGTCTTGCACATTTTGGTGGAGCTAAGATCTCTTTGTACATATAATGTACTCTGAAACAGACCAGAAAGTATCATTATAAAGACTACTAGCCCATGAAGAACTGGAGTTCAAAAACAACAAAGTGTGGATTTGTGGCACCATAGAAGAGACGAAAGAGGGTGAAGTAAAATTTAGTGTTCTAAAGTTTTATGACAGTTTCCAATTTAAATGTTAAAGATACTCAGTTTGGCAGATGGCACATGCTACCATGAGTTATGAAGTCAGAGTCACACAGTACAAATCAGGTACTTCAGTATTTAATATATAAATATTTTAAAAGTGGAACTTATTCTAGATATGTGGTTGGCAACGTATACTTAAAAATGTTTTAATCCATGTGTCCTTTCTGGTTAAGGAAAATCATTAGTATTGAGGCAAAACCTTTGCATATTATTAAAAAGAAAATAATTACAACAGAGAAAAAGATTGCACAATTACTTTAAAAACACTGGCAACTTGATCATGCAAAGACCATATGTTTATAACCATTGTTGTTATGAGTGACATATGCAATAAGTATGCTTTGTCAAGGAGTTAGCATTTCAAAGTGCTCTTCTCCATTTAAAGCACATAAATTCTTTCCACCCACTCTTCCTGAATTGATTTTAGGGAGTCTATACAGATGACCCATTTACAGATGAGAGAGTCCTCAGAGATATTTATGCTCAACACTTTGGTTAAATATCTGCATTAATTATTAGCCACTGCATAGTAATGCTTCTCTGACCAAAACTGAAAGCAGCTCCCACCTATGACAAGTAAAAGAAATGGTTAGAATGAAGCAAATTGCAACCAGTCAAATTTCTAATAAAGAAATGAATGGCAACCTGTTTATTGTGACAGCTACTGGGGCTTGAAAACAATCTAGATTTATTATTTTTTTGCCTAAAGGAATGTAACATAAAGAGGAAACCATTAAAGAAGTACTGTAAGAAGACAGGAATAGAGACAGAAGTCATGAGGGGGAAGAGAGATGGGAGAAAGACAGACAGAGAGACAGAGAGACAGACAGACACACACAGAGAGAGACAGAGACATAGAGACAAAGAGAGACAGAGAAGAGAAAGAGAGAGACAGACAGACAGAGACCCACACAGAGCCACGCACACACACACACACACACACACACACACAAAGACGGTGGGGGGGGGGGACAGAGACAGAGACAGAGGCAGAGTCTTGTATCCAAACCACGTAAAATGAAATCTGACACAGGTCGTTAGCTAGGCTTACAGTAATGCATGAACTTTTTCCTATTGATCAGGCTTTAAATTTAATTACATCGCTGGAAAGGAAACCACAATCACCCAATTTCCTAAAGGGGTATAATTTCTTACTATGTTCTGAATATATGTTCTTATACCAAAAGAAAAGTGTGTCATTCATACTGTATGAAAATGTCATTTTTTTCCCAGCAGAGACCATTACAAACATCCACAACCGGTAAAAATGTATATGACAACTGACCTTGGGGTGCTTAATACAAAAACTATAACAAATGCTCAGTAAACTTCAAGAAAGAAAATACAAAAAGTCTGTAAGAGAAAGAGGACAGGCACTGTGATGTGAGGTAGTGTATTCTATATATGACAGTTACATACATAAAGTCATAACAGTGTGGTTGTCTAAATAGGGGCAGTACAATGCCAACACAAGTTGACATGTCAAACTGGATTGAAGTAATTTCAAAAAGCCCTACAACTAAATGAACAACTGTAGGTAATTAAAGGATCCTGAGAAGAAAAATATGCCCTAATTTACATACATATACATAAGCATATACATATACGTGTGTGTGTGTGTACAGGTTATTTCAATTTTTGTTGTATTTGTTGAGACATGCTTTGTGTCTAAGTATGTGGTCAATCTTGGAGAAAGTACTGCAAGTGACAGAACAGAAAGTATATTCTTTTCTGCTCTGGTAAAAGTTCTGTAAATATTTGTTAGATCCATTTGATTTAATTGGCTTTAGTACATCAGTGTTTTATTGTTTTCTAGATGACCCATTATCTGATGAGAGTGGGAATGGAAGTCTCCTCTTATCACTATGTAAAGGGGAATAAATGATTTAAAATACAATAGTATTTCTTTTACAAACTGAGTTGCCTTTGTGCTTGCAACATAGATGTTAAAACTAAAATGCCATTTTAGTCAATTTTTCTTTTAATAAGTGTACAGTGTTCTTCCCTATAGCAATTGATTAATTTTGGTTTGAAATCTATTTTCTTATTTATTAAAACGACTACACGTTTGGTTCATGGTCAGTGTATTTAGAATATCTTTTTTCAACCCTTCACTTTGATGTCATGGCCTGTTTCTTGATTGCAACAGAAGGATGGATCCTGTTTTTGTATCCATTCTGTTAATCTGTGCTTTTCATTAGAGAATTAACATCATTGATGTTGAGACCGATCAACTGCCAATAAATGTTAATTTCTGTTATTTTGATGTTGGTGGTGGTGTTGTTGCTGTTGGTGGTGATGGTGGTGGTATGTGTGTGTGTGCATGTGTGCATGTGTGCGTGCGTGTGTGTGTGTGTGTGTGTGTGTGTGTGTGTGTGTGTGTTTGTGTTTCCTTCCTTTTGATAGTCATGTGTGAGATTATTTATTCCTTTGTCTGCATGGGGGTAGTTAACCTCTTTAGGTTGGAACTTTTTTCTAGCACCTTTATTACAGATGGATTTATAGAAGTGTTTAAATTTGATTTTATCATGGGATATCTTACTTTCTCCATCTATAATGATTGAAAGTTTTGCTGCGTATATTATCCTGGGCTGCAAATGTGCTCTTTTAGAGTCTGCAGCACATTTTTCCAGAACCTTCACTGAACAGTCAGGTTTCATTCCGGTAGCTCTTCGGGTTACTAGGCTTGCCCCCTTGCAGCTTTTAATATTCTTTCTTATTTTCTATGTTTAATGATTTGATTATTATCTGGTGAGGGGACTTTCTTTTCTGTTTCAATCTGCTTGGTGTTCTGTATGCTTCTTGTACCTTAATAGGCATCTCCTTTAGTTTGGAAAAATATCTTCTATGATTTTGTTGAAAATATTGTATGGAGTCTAATCTGGGATTCTCCTCCTTTCTTCTCTGTTTATTACTCTTAGGGTTGGTTTTACATCATGTCCCAAATTTCTTGAATGTTTTGAGTCAGGTTGTTTGTTTGTTTGCTTGTTTTTGTTTTGTTTTGTTTTTAGATTTAACATTTTCATTGACTGCTGTGTCCACTTCTATTGTATCTTCACTAACTTAGACTCTTTGTTCTATCACTTATACTTTGTTGGTGAAGTTTGCCTCTGTAGTTCTAGTTTGTATTTCTATCAGTTTTACTTCTAGAATTCAGTTTGTATTTTCATTGCTATTTCTGGTTTTGTCTTGAACAGTGTTATTTGTTTTGATCAGCTGGTTGTTTGATTTTCTTGGTTTCTGTGAAGGACTGTTCATTTCCTCCAATGGTTTGTTTATGTTTTCCTAGATTTTTTAAAAGGATTTATTCATTTCTTTAAACTCTGTGTTCTTATATTTGTAAAAGAATTTATTGATTTCCTCTTTAAAAACATCAATCATCTTCATACAGCCAATTTTAAGATCTTTTCCTTCTGCTTCAGCTACATTGGAATATTCAGGACATGCTGTGGCAAGATAACTGGGCTGTTATAGAGACATATTGCCCTGACTGTTATTGGTTGTATTCTTAACCTGGTGTCTAGGCATCTGGATTTGGTATGATTATAGGTCTAAATGCTGGTTTCTGAGTTTGTCTTTGTTGAGTGAATGTTTTGTTCCTTGGTTACTGTTTCCTTTCTGGATATTTGGAGAGTGTGGTGTCTGTGTAGCGTTTACTGGACTGCTCAGATGGTGTGATCACAAGGGATGATTGTTGCTGTTGGAGTCTAGAAGGCAACAACAAATGGAAAAGGGATATTAGGAGGAGGGTTGTATGTAGAATGTACAGGAGATTTGGGTAGCAGGGAAGGGAGGCTTCAACTGGTAATCAATTGCAGTGTTAGGGATGAGACTGAGGGATTGGGTTTGTGGAATCTGAAAGAGAAACAAGCTCTCTGGAATTGTATGGCTTTTCTGGCAGGTATGATATATGTTTGAGCAGGGGTGCCTTCTTGAGTTAGAAGCTGGAATACACTGACTATTGTGGCAAGAACGTTAGGAGAAATAGTCAGTGGGATTTATAGGAGGTATGGTCAAGGGTACAAAGAGATTGTAGCTGGTACTCTGAAGCAATTCTAGGGACAAGACTGAGGCACTAGGTCTGGGCTAAAAGAGAAATTAAATTTAGTATTTATTTATGTATGAAAGTTTAAAAAATTTAAATAAAAGCAATCAAACTGTGAATTAGGTTGCACACACACACACACACACATACCCTCCTTGTACTCCAATGATTGCAGTATATTTCTACACCTACTCTATTCTGTAGAGACCCCGTATTTTATTAACATGCTTCAAGCCTAGGTTGGGTAGGTTCTAAGCTATTGTAACCCTCTAAGACTTCCTATTTCTCATCCACATAATCCTTTACTTTTAATCTGAATCTGACCTTGGCTTATTCTGGTCCATGCGTGTCATTCTGCCTGCTCTCTCATTGTGATCTCATGGTGAATTCTCCTGTTCTTTCCATGTGGTTTTTCCACATACTCTTCTCTATGAGGTCCCTTTAACACTCACTCTGATCTCCCTAGGGCACCTGCCACTACTGGAATCAGAAGTGCACCCTATTCTCTTCTGCCCAGCTAATTGTCTGATCAGCTCTTTACTGACCAGTAAGAAGATGATGGAGAAGAATGTTGACAAAATACTGAGACAAGTGAGTATTCTTTTTTTTAATCTTTTATTTATTGATTGATTGATTTTACATGCCCCCCCATTCCACCCTCCAAGAGTTCCACATACCATACCTGCTCCCCAGCCCCTTGTCTCCAAGAGGATGTCCCTACTCCCACTCCCCCACCCAACCAGACCTTTATACTCCCTGAGGTCTCCATTCTCTCCAGGTTAGGTGCATCTTTTCCGGCCTAACCCAGACTTGGCAATCCTCTGCTCTTTATGTGTTGGGGGCCTCATATCAGTGGTAGTATGCTGCCTGTTTGGTGGTCCAGTGTTTGAGAGATCGAAGGGGTCCAGGTTAATTGAGACTGCTGGTCCTCCTACAGGGTTGCCCTCTTCCTCAGCTTCTTCCAGCTTATCCCCAATTCAATCACAGGGGTCAGCAGCTTCTGTTTATTGGTTGAGTGCAAATATCTACACCTGACTCTTTCAGCTGCTTGTTGGGTCTTCTGGAGGTTAGTCATGATAGGTCCTTTTTTGTGAGCACTCCATAGCCTCAGTAATAATGTCAGGCCTTAAAACCTCCCTTTGAGCTGCATCCCATCTTGGGCCTGTCGCTGAACCTTCTTTTCCTCAGGTTCTTCTCCATTTCCATTCCTGCAGTTCTTTCAGACAGGAACAATTATGGGTCAGAGTTTTAACTGTGGGTAGACAACAGCTTCTCTCACGTGATGCCCTGTCACCTTGCTGGAGGTGGGCTCTATAATTTCCCTCTCCCAGCTCTAGGGGAACAACTCCCTTCACAATAACCACAAATAATATAAAATATCTTGGGGTAAATCTAACCAAACAGATGAAAGACCTGTATGACAAAGACTTCAAGTCTCTCAAAAAAGAAATAGAAGATCACTGAAAATGGAGACATCTCCCATGCTCATGAAGTGGCAGAATTAATATAGTAAAACTGCCCATCCTAACAAAGTCAGTCTACAGATTCAATGCAATACCTATCAAAATCCCAACACAATTCTTCAACGACATGGAAAGTGCAATTCTCAAATTCACTGGAAAGGAAAAAAATGAACAGAATAGCAAAAACAATTCTTTTTTTTTGTATTACAATATTTTCCCCTATACCCTCGCCCTGCCCTGCTCCCCAACCCACCCACTCCCGCTTTCTGGGATTCCCCTGTACTGGGACATATTGTCTTCACAATACCAAGGGCTTCTCCTCACATTGATGGCTGACTAGGTCATCCTGTGCTACATACGCAACTAGAGACACAGCTCTGGGGGGTACTGGTTAGTTCATATTGTTGTTACTCCTATAGGGTTGCAGACCCCTTTAGCTCCTTGGGAACATTCTCTATCTCCTTATAAGGGGCCCTGTGTTCCATCCAATAGATGACTGTGAGCATCCACTTCTGTATTTTCCAGGCATTGGCATAGCCTCACAAGAGAATGCAAAATCAGGGTGCTGTCAGCAAAATCTTTCTGGCATATACAATAGTGGTTTGGTGGTTGTATATGGGATGGATCCTCAGGTGGGGCAGTCTTTGGATGGTCTTTCCTTCTGTCTCAGCTCTGAACTTTGTCTCTGTAACTCCTTCCATGGGTATTTGGTTCCCCATTCTAAGAAGGAGAGAATTATGCAAGAACAATTCTTTTTTTTTTAAATTAGATATTTTCTTTATTTACATTTCAAATGCTATCCTGAAAGTTCCCTGTACCCCTCCCCTGCCATGCTCCCTTACCCAACGACTCCCAAAACATTTCTGAACAATAGAAGAACAGCTTGGGGAATCACCATCCCTGACCTCAAGCTTTACTACAGAGCAATAGTGATAAAAACTCCCTGGCATTGGTACAGAGACACACATTGATCAATGGAAGTGATGTTTCTTAAAAGTGAAAATACAAAAGTCCAGGTTTTACTCAACTCTCTGGGTGCAGAAATCAGCATTTGAACAATACAAACCCAACCTCTGCACAGTGCAGAGATTTTCTCAACCAATGTACCTGTTCTATTAGTGCTTTTCTACCTATTCTTTGGTATATGAAACATAAATCTGTCTTTACAATTTTCAGAGTGCTATATGTAATTACTTTAAGATTCATTTTAAAGACGGTATTTCTTATATATTAACATTTATCAATCTATTCAAAAAGCTGTGAATAAAATGAAATATCTTTACCAATGACATTTTGAAACAGTATTATATATGAACTACACTGAGTTGGTAAAGTGTTAAAATTGGTAAGAGCCTCGTGCTATTAACTGAAGATGTATGAATTTTCTAAAAGTTGTGCTATCTATGTTAGTCAGCACTCAGAACACCTGAATGACCAGATTGGGTATAGGTTCTATACTTGATCATTCAGAGTATCTGGAATGATTTTTTCCTGCTTGTCTTTTCTACTAAGTTTCCAGTGATTTGAAACTGTACCTTCATAACTACACTTGGAAGACCACCAACTCATCAACATCAAATTCACTTTCTACTGCAACATGTGTAATCTCATCCTCACATTCTCTTTCATATTTGACTGAGAATAAAGGCCATTAATAATAACAGATGTAAAAGATGTAATATATATAGTAGATGTAGTATATATATATATATTACATCTTTTACTTTTACTCATATATATATATATATATATATATATATATATATATATATATGAGTCTTTTTGCATTCTAAGCAAATACTCAGCTTATACACTATACTCCAGTCCCTAAAACTGATATTTTGAGACCTCAAACCTCAACCTTGTTATAATTTGATGTTCTTTAGAGGGAAGCGTGGACCTTATGCAGTGACTTGCTGTACCCAACTAGATTACAATAGCCATCACAAACAAGGAGAACTCAGTTGTAATTAAATAATAGTATATTTGTAAAGACTAATAAGGTGTTGTTTGGGGACTTCTCTGAGCAATGTCTGAAGTATGACCAAATCTCTCTTCATTCTGAAAATTAATCTTTTGAACAAGATTCATTCCTTGTTTGGATCAGAAACAAAATCTGAATTCAATGATAAACACTTCTATTTATATAGGTATGGTATATCTCTGTTTGTATGTCCTAAAATTTAATACATGATATTCAATGTACATCCAAATGAATGCAAATATAATGATTTTGGCAGTTATGGCTGTTTAAAATATCATACAGATCATTCTTGCTTCCATTTGTACTTAAATTGCTTCAGACTATCCCTCAACCTGGCAGTCTAATTTATTAAAATTTGAATTATACATAGATTTGAATCTGTTATTAATAGGTTATATACTTAATCAATTCAAATAAAAGATGTATTGCCAAAGATATTTCCTAAATTGTTCTGCCATTTAATGAATAGACATATCCAATCTCTCATAAAAACACGGAAAACCCAAACAGCAGGCATCTGTTTTATCAGAATAGATTAAAATGCCACGCTTATAACAGCACTAGAAATGCATAATTTGGTATTAAGGAACTGGATTTTGAACTCTTTCCAGGGGATTTTATTACTCTGTACACCAGAAGGTGCTTCAGTTGGAGCATTTTGCCAATCAGAACTCTGTGAACAGCAGCACACCAAACCTGTTTTTCTTGTAGTGAAGAATTGTATAGTACATACAGGAGTATGCTTTCCATTTACAAAGGAGGGAGGAGAGATGAATGCATTCATTACAAACATCAATTAATAAAGATAAATTGACTCAATCTATTAACTTGTTCTCTCTCCAGCTGGTCAGGAAGGGTTTTATTTTTTTTATTCATTTAACAAGAATTTGAGACTTTCATTATAAAAGTTATTAATGGTTTGACTTCCTAATTATGATTTGGTGATGTCAATGAAAAGATAAGAATTTACTAGAGCTGATGAGGAGATTTTTACAGTAGATAATGTACATCAGATATTATATGAGTTCAGAATAATACCAAACTAAAACTGGATATATAATGTCAAGGAAGATAATCTGAGTACCTTGGTAATAAAGGAAGAAACTCAAAAAGGCAACAAAATATATTACAAAATGAATAATAATGAAACATAAATACATAATCTGAAAATCATGCTAAAACTAATATGACATGAAGGTGAAAGTTACAACTTTCAAAGAAACAAAATTTAATTATTAATTTAAACTTCTGTACACTGTTGAAAAAATGGAATATTAAATCTATGTTGACTAAAACAAAGACACCAATGGAACATAGAAATTGAAAGTAATATTGATAGAGGAGAATTCAATGAAAGTTAGAACTGATTCCTTGCATATATCAGTAATATTGTCACCATCTACATAGTATAATAAAAAGGCAGTATGATTTACCAACTAATAAAATAATGCTGACACTATGTCTGATCCTTAGTTTTAAAAATCTGGGCCAAGTATTCACTACTGGCTACTCTATAATATAATCAAACCAGAAATCATATCTGATGTATAAATAATTTATTAATGGATAGTATGCAATATTTGTAAATAAACAACCCAGTGAAGGAATGTACATTTTACAAAATCAGGACAAGCAATGACCAATAGCCACGAGGCATGATCTGTATAACTCATCATTGTGCACTTCCATGAAAAGCCTGTGACAGCACCTAAAATTCACAAATTAGTCATGGCAAGTGATGATGATCAGCAGTGCCAGTGTTCTTATATACTGTTCTCATCACATATTCTAAAACCATATTGAAATCATTTTAATAAAATTCCCCTAGGGCCAGAGGCTAGCCCCAACAGTCAGACAGGTCCCAGCAGAGGAGACAAGGAACAGGCAGAGAGGATTTAATGGATGAGTGAGTGAGAAGCCATTGGTGGAAAAATCTTGCATCTTTGACTGGCTAGCAATCAGGATTCCTTCAATACACAGATTCCACAAAAAAGGCAAACTAAAGATCTTAAAAGAAATATAAATCATGGCATTTTGTCCGTGGGCATGTGTTACAAGCACAGAGAGAATAAAGATTATCACTCTCAAATCATTTTCAACCATGTAAACGTTTATGACATATGACATTCTATTCTTCAGTAAAGTAAAACTTTAAAAAGATGGAAAAATATCTGAGTCAGTCTAGGCAAGTTTCCAAGCCTTGAACAATGCACAGTGGTTGCAGTAAAACTTGTTAGTTAACCTTGCTAAAAGTTCTTGACTCTAGCTACATATGTATGACTACATATGTAGTCAGCCATCACTGGAAAGAGAGGCCCATCGGACACACAAACTTTATATGCCCCAGTACAGGGGAACGCCAGGGCCAAAAAAAAAAAAAAAAAATGAGAATGGGTGGGTAGGGAAGTGGGGGGGAGGGTATGGGGGACTTTTGGGATAGCATTGGAAATGTCATTGAGGAAAATACGTAATAATAAAAAAAAAGTTTCAAAGCTCTCTCAGGCAGCAGGCTGACTTGTACCATTCATTTGCTTCCTCCTTGTTTTTTAGTCAAGAGACATTAATTACTATAACAAATGTGAGCTAGTTTCCTTATGATTGGCAAAGTCTTTTATTTCTTTTATATTAATTTTATATCATATAAAATATTATATATGTGGTTGTTTTAGGCAAACTAACTTCATTATTACATTTTTTTCTTATCTAGAGGCAATATCATATAGATGACATGTAAGAGGAAGCCAATAATCTGATCTGAAGTCAAGACTATTGTTTCTGCATTTCCTTACAAGCAAGTATGCCAAGAGAATTCTGGTTCTATCCAACATTTTTGCACTTTTTTTAATCTCCCTGGCAAAAAAAAAAAAAAAAAAAAAAGACTCCTGGGTAGGGTCAGATAAGGCTATGTCTTTAAGAGAAGAAATAATTTTCTGGGAAGAGACATAAATGGATCATAATGTAAAAAGTCTCTCACAAATGCACCACAAAGAGATCAAAAATACAAAGTGAAAGACAGTACAATGGTAAATTCAGCATTTGGCTCAACTTTGTTAGGTGGTATCAAAGAGCTGTGCTGATTTCATGGCTTTTACCATTTTTCAATAGTCATTGTAAAGGTAACTTCTCTTTGCCAGCTGTAATGTTCCTCTCAGACACATAACTGCTGAATAAGCTCACCCTTTCTAGTTCTCTCTGAAAACTGATTGGCTGGTTCAAATCAACTGCTCTGGCCCAAAGTCCTCGCCAAGCTGACTGATTCAAACCTGCATCTTACTCAATTGGTCTGCTTGGCCTCAAATTAACTTTGCCTTATCTT
The DNA here is from genome assembly GCF_000001635.26 of Mus musculus. Classification (NCBI taxonomy): domain Eukaryota; kingdom Metazoa; phylum Chordata; class Mammalia; order Rodentia; family Muridae; genus Mus; species Mus musculus. The sequence continues at coordinate 46,623,417 of NC_000069.6, read as the reverse complement.
TTGGTTCCTTTTCTTAGCTGACTTTTTCTGTCTTCACCAGAAACATGTTAAGGTTAAACTGTCCTGGCAAAATTCCTTCTCCCTCGCTCCCTCTCCCTCCCTCTCTCTCTGGGTGTATCCTATCTCTAATTCATTCTGTCAAATATTTCTCTGATTCACCATTTTTGTCTGCCCTTCGATTAGGCATCACTTTCACACATGGCTGCTTACTTTTGGAAAATAACCGTACCTTTTTTTTTTTTTTTGAGTTTGTAAATTATTTTCTTGTCTTACTATCAGGACAACTGTGGATTATCTACACTTCTTCTTTCCTTCTCACACCTTTCCATATACCAATGTAAATTTCTAAGAGACTCACCCTGAGTATTCAACTTGGCTGGCCTCTGAAGCTAGGTTAGAAACAACTTAGACAAATTGCTTAACCTATTCCTAATTCCTGTTGCTAACCCACAAGCCTCCTAGAATAATTTATTTGTTCAGTTAAAGAATGTGTCATTTTCAACAAAATAAGTTCATGTGTTTGTTCACTGGCAGTATTCCTTGAGTATTTGATTGTTTACTTGATATTTATGTTGGTATGTCCATTTGTTTGAGCAACAAATTCCATACAACTTTTCTAGTTAGCTTTCTGAGTCTGGTATTTCAATAGCTTATATTTTACTCTGTACTCCTGGGAGCTGATATTTACAAGGTCTAAGGAAAAGAGGGGCTTTTGTGTGTATTTGTATGTGTGTGGAAGAACTCAGAAAACAGAGGCTCAATTTTGCTGTTGAGGTGAGGAATTACATTTATTAATTCATTTGGCTTTTTATAAGAAAATAGTTGCTTCTAATGATTTGCAAAGTACAAACTAATATACAGTCTTTAAAGTTTTATTTTTCAAATTTATATATGAAAGTTGATAAATCATGAAAAAATTCTATTAATAAGAACAACACACCCAGCACACAGATGTATAATATTCGGTAATAGTGTAAACACTGTTAAACAATATTAAATGTTATTTGTGTGATGCTTTTATTAAAGAACTACTTATTTACTGTTTTCTATTTTTCCCATTCATTGCACTAACTCTAAACCTCAGCAATTTAATGAGAAACATAATTATTCAAATATATATTGTCCCATAAATCATATAATCATATATATATATGTATATATACATATATATTATATATATATAATAAAATAAAAGTAAGAAAATCCAATTTTTCCCTTGATGCTTTGCAAAGCTTAAACCATACACTTAAAAAATTCCAAAGTGTTTCATTAGTGAGTGTTGAATTAGTCATAATTTTACATATAAAGACAACTCCACAGACTGTATATTGTATACAGATGGGTTGAGACTAATGGCCAAAAAGACACTCACCCTACAGTTTGTAAAGTACTATACAAGCAATTTAGGAGAAGCTATTGGAATTTTCTTCTCCCTCTCTCCCTCTCCCTCTCCCTCTCCCTCTCCCTCTCCCTCTCCCTCTCCCTCTCCCTCTCCCTCTCCCTCTCCCTCTCCCTCTCCCTCTCCCTCTCCCTCTCTCTCTTCTTCATCTTCTTCTTCTTCTTCTTCAAATCTCAGAAACATGGGTAATGGGTCTTGTATGGTGGGAGTAGGATGTCAGGTGCTAATGCGAGTATGAGTGCCCACGCTGGGAAAATGGTCTCAGTAAATGAAGATGCTGGTGCACTTTTCCTAGTACACAACTTCTTAAACAACCACATGCATTACATTCATAGACAGATTTACAATTTGAAAGAAAAAAGTTCTGTCAATAAAATTAGGTCGGTTTTTGTTGTTGTTGTTGTTGTTTTTCTTTCTCTTTTTTTCTTTTTTCTTTTCTTTCTTACAAACTGTAGTTCAACCAAAGTTCTCCATTTCATGCAGATGCACTCAATTTTCTCCAGTGAGCATGGAACAGAAAGATAACTTGGGAGCAGATCCAGCAAAGTATGGTTCGTTCCATGCTGCATATTCTGCTAAGGATACTACACTAACTTTGGGGCCACCTCAGACCTGATGCCTTGGTCTTTTTCTCTACTTAGGTGTTTGTTTTCATTCATCCTCATCATCCTCACCTTCCTCTCCATCAGACAAGGATGTACAAGGCTGGATCGGTCTGTATTGGTCAAGCCATTTTTCTAACATTTGTGTGACCAAGGGGTGGTTTCTCATCTGAGAGCTTTTCTTCATGGCCAACTAGAAATCCCCGTTCAGTCACACAGGAGTCCAGCCACTCTGAGCAGTTTCTCTTGCTGCTGCTCATTACCTAGCTTCTGAGTAGAAAGGAAGTAGAATTTTCAAATAGAAATCTGCATTTGGAGCTATTCAATCTCAGATTAAAAATAAAATAGATTAAAGAGAAAAATTTGAGGTATAGCAGAATTATCACACATGATATTTGATCTAATTTCATATTGAGTCCATATGCTCAATTGGAAAGATTACAAGAAGCCGAGAATACAAAATACCCGCCCTTATAGTCTAATTACTTCGGAATGAGTTTCAAAGCAGAAGCTATTTTGTGCAACAATTTTAATCAGTACATTGGCATCAACTTCTTTGGAAAGTTTTACCCTACTCAAATAACTTTGTTTCAATCAGCAGAGCCTTTTCAAGCATTTTATTAAACTCTTCAATGACAAAATTTGCATCCTTAATAAATAATTTAGATAATTTAAAGATTTAAGTAAAGATTGATATTATTGCTTATTAGAACAATATTTAAAAGTGATCAAGTGAGCATTCTTAATGATCAGTGTGGATAAACTAATGTTTATAAGGATGCTAATACAGCTGACAAGTCAGAAACCTATCTCTGCATGATTGTGATTTCAATTAAGTATTTGGCTTTATAAATGGGCTGATTACAGTTAACAATGTGTATCCCAATTAGAAATTGTGAAGGATTACATGTAAGAAAAATTGATATTGCCTATTAATTACATTGATTATATTGTAAACATTTTCTTGAGTATCACTGATATATTTTATTTACTAAATTTACATAAAAGAAAACAATCAGGTTTCTACAGGTTTATATTCATCTCACCATCATCTTTTGTCTGGAAATGGGTGGCATTTTAGTACCTGTTGATAAATAATAAACATCGGATATCTCTGATTTTTTAACAATCGTTACACTGCAAAGAATAAGGTAAAATTTTCTGTTATGCAGAGAACTTCAAAGTGCTTATTTTGTTCCTTATTTTATATTTTACCTGAGATAATGTTACACATGGTAAATGATTTTCAGATTCTTCCTACAGCTTTTGTTTAGGATCCTTTTCTTTTTGTTCCATTTCTAACTGTTTAGGACCTGTGGTGCTTTTCAGATTCCTCCCATTAATCATGAGGAGTACCTTGGTGTTCTTGAAAACAGTGTGGAGATCTTACCTGCTAATCGCATCTTCTGTTATGGAGAGGATGGGATAGCTTGATGAATGTGGAGATCTCTTTACCTCATTCCAGTAACTATCCTAACCTCTACTTTGTAAGAATAGTACCATCAGAAAACATAGTTACTGCACAATGCAACATTTCATTGAATGCACTTGAGAGTAATGAAATGCGAATGATGATTAAATTTATTTTTATATGTATTTTTAACTGATTTATTTTCAAGCATTTCATTCATGTACATAACTGAATATGATCATATCTGCAAACCTTTATAATTCCTCATATGTTCACTCCCGTGGGCTGCCTCCTTGTGGTTTTGCATACATGCTTTATTTGTCAGAGTGTCCAGACACCCATACACATTGGGCTGGAAAGGTGAAGCATAGCCCAGAACAGGTGGTGTCTGTAGGATACTGGTCTTGCTGTGAGTGCAAGAGGGGGAGAGGGAGACTTTCTTCAAGGATTTTAGTGTCACTGCTCTTTAAGATGGCTTTCTGGGAAACTGATCTCTTAGAGGATATTCAATGAAACAACTTTTGTGCATATATTTTATTCAGAGTAGACAAAAACTATATATGAACCTTGGAGAGTGGGAAGGCATTTTTAGAGCAAAAGTAAGTACTAAGGATGCTTTGTTTGCCTGGAAAGACATTCCAGAAATCCCATGTACTAGCTGTGCAGATTCTTGTCAGGAAGGAAGAAGTTGAACTTGTAGGTTTGTCAAGGATTATGTGATCTTCCTCAGGTAGAGGGTGTGGGAGGTAGGCTCCCCAGATAAAGTCAGGCAGAGAAGAGGAAGCTCTGCTGTAAAAGAGAGTCCTTTCATTTTGTACCTGGGATGTCCAGACATGGTAGACTGCAACCTTAAGCAGCAGTGTTTTCCCACACCTCCTAACTTTGTGTTTGCTTGTTTATAATCCACTTAATTGTTAAAAGCTGAGACCAAGTGCAGAAGTGGGTGATATGGGGGCTTCCAGGAGGGTGAGGGGAGAAAATCAGTGGGGTATCCCCAATAAAGATTAATGCTCTATCTTTCTAACAATATCCACATGAACAACATTTCCTTAATAAAGGTGAGCCTGAATTTCATTTGCTCCATCATAGTATTGTGTATAGTATATTACAGGTTCTATATAATGTTGTTTTTGATTTTTTTTTTCTGGCTTGAGATTTGTCAGGTGACCAAGGCTACTGGGTAATCTTATTGAGATGATTATTTCATGGCCAGAAGACAACACCCCTTAGCATTTGTCCCCATCACTCAGCTCTTACACTTGTCCTGTCTCCTTTTCTAGAGTATTCCCTGAAACTTGGCTATAAGGGTTTTAACATAGTTGCCGCACATTAGGCTGAAAACTGAGTTTCTTATTCTGAGCATTTTTGCCACCTATGGCTCTGTTCATTTACAGCTGCCCAAATGCATGAGAAGTTTCTGTGACCCAAACTGAAAGCATCCAAAGTATATAGGCATACACATTAAAGTTTAGAAGGCAATTGATAGGATAAAAACTTGGCAAAATAACAAAAGCAGATTCTCTTCAAAAGGTCTATGACCTGTCCAGCCATAGGCTTTTGAGCTGCATTACAGTATCCACCATGCAGTTCCTTTACGTGGAGCAGGCCTCAAAAGCAATCAGAAAAGATTTGGTACCATATGAAAGGCATCCCACTCTTTTCATTAGAAAGCAAACCTTTTACCATGCAAGTGAGTAGTGTAGCATGTGTTCCTTAGTGCTGGATAACAACCTTGATTTCTTTTCAATTCCAGTAGTCTACAGAGCCCCTTCAGACAATACAGCAGTTAGCCAGTAGGCAAGAAGCATGCTACCTGTTTTGAGATTAATTTCCCTATGCTGAGCAATTATTTTGTGTATTTCTTCAGTAGTAGAGATTTTCCATGGAGTTATGGTGGATAACAAAGAACAATAGCTAAATATTATTGTACTTTGTTTGAAAACTACTACCACCGTTTTATGATTTTCAAGGGATATAATTGTTTCAGAAATATGACAAAAATTTGAAATCTGATATGCTGGATGGTAAATCATATTTTATATAGCTAGTTATGGTAGTTTCTACCATGGTAATAAATATGCTGACATAAACTTTTGGAATAAGAAAAACACAGTTTGATTCCAGGTTTCAGATGTTAAAAGGCCATCTGGTATCATTGCGTAAGCCCTGGGGTAAGAAGAAACTTAAACACCATGTTAGCAGAGACCAAGTAGGAATTCTTGTAGGGGTCTAGATGGAGAGAAAGAGAAAAAGAAAGAAAGGTTAAGATGCCTCCTTTCAGGGTTCTACCAACGTCTGACCAATACACATGCAGATACTCACAGGCAACCATGGGTCAGAGCCTGGGGTCCCAAATGGAAGAGCTAGAGAAAGGTCTGAAGGAGCTGAAGGGGATTTCAACCTCCTAGGAAAAACAGTATTAGCTAATGAGACCACCCAGAGCTCCCAGGGACTAAACCACCAAACAAAGAGTATACATGGAGGGATCCAGGCTCTAGAAACATATGTAGCAGAGGATGGTCATATCTAACAACAATGGGAGGGGAGGGCCTTGCTCCTGCGGAGACCCTATGCTCCAGCATAGGGTGTTACTAGAAAGGTTAGCAGGAGTGAGTGAATGAGTAGAGGCAAAGGCAAGCAGGAAGAAGGGAGATGAAATGGGAGGGGGTTGTGGAGGAGTAAGGGAAGGGGGATATCATTTGAAATGTAAAAGAATAAAATCATTTAAGAAATATTCCCCTTCTCCAGGTATGATGCTCATCTTCGAAGGAATCACAACCTTCTGTCCCCCACAGCAGCGCTTTGTTACTGTGAATGTATCAAGTGGTTAATGTAAAGATGGGTTAAGAACTTTCAGGAACTGCTCAGAGCAGGACAGAGGGGCAAAATCTTGGCAAACAAGATTCTGTGAATGGGTTTATTTCAAAATGGATAGTTATAAAAGTTGTTGAAATTAATCTATAGAGTAGTAAGTCCAAATGGCAACTTACAAAGAGACAAAAGAGATTTTACATTTTAGCTTCTCTTTTACTCTAAGAATAGCCTTTCAGAGTAAGATTTCAATGAAAGAGGTAGAGGAAATGAGATAGAAACACACACACATATGGGAACCATATTATTTTTAAAGATTCACTCAATTAATTATTTAAATCACTGGGTGTATGTGTTTCTGTTGTATGTGCAGGACTTTGTAGTGTGTCCACTACAAAGGAGGATCTCATTTTCTGGTCCTGGAGTTAAAGATGGCTGTAAGCCACTTATGAGGGTACTTTTTCACAGGACCATTTAGAGGACCAGAGTTTAGTTCCCAGAAACCAAACTGGGCAACTCAGCACATCCTATAATTTCAGCTCCAGGAAGATTTAATGCCTCTGGTGTCCCCAGACAGTTGATCACACTTAGAGATAGCCCTACAAACCTACATATCTTAAACTAACCGTTCCACATTTAAAAAGTTATCTCTTTAATTCATGAAAATGGACTAATAATTACCCATATCACTTTCATTAACATTTATATGTTAATTTAACATTTACATTCATATTTTTATGCATATGCATGCTAGCTTGATTATCTATGTCTCTATGTAGATCATGTTGAATATATATGAGAATCATTTCTGTTGAGTTTGCTCCAATGCACATTTTGCTCAGTTCTGCAAATCTCAATGTTGCCCAACAGAGCACCCTATGGCAGCTCCCTGGCTGCTACTCCTCCTGTTAAAATAGTAGTATCATTTAAATAAAAGGACTTTGCCAATATTTGATGGAAATTGGAATGAATATTTTATAGACTTTGCAAGAACTTTCAAGGTCTAATTGCTAGAAAATTCATCCATTGAATTTGATGGTGCAATTAGTTGATGTTAGCTCCAATTATAAGATCTGTTTGGACGTCATAATACTTTGCATCAAGGCCAGGAATATGCAAGGTAATATTAAAAATTAATAGAAGAAAGATTAAATTATGGGTATCTACCCACTTTATGTGTTTGTAATAACTTTACAGAAAACATACCATTCTTTATTTTTTTTAATTGAGAACACTTAAATGAGTCCTGTAAAATAATTTCCCAACTAATTATAGTAGAAAGGCACAAAGTAAATACTCAAAACATTATTTTTGCATTGTTGCAAAAATTTAGGTGGAAATTACAATAGCCACTTTCAGTGTTCAATTTTTAATGTTAATTCAGTAATGTGTATACATATATATATATATATACAATTCATATATAACATATAATACTATATAATATTTGGCAATATTTTGGGATTGGCATCCCATTAAAATTGCAAAGTCAATAATACTATGAGTTTTCATCTGAAAACATTTTAGGTAAGAAATATAAACTCCTCTAGAAATACTGAAGAGATTGAGAGAATTTGTTTATGCAGTTCCAGAACACTGTAGCAAAGCTGTAAACTCCTCTGGAGAGGGACAACTTCAGGGGCACATCCATTTCAAAGCTTACTTGGAAGTCTTTAAATGCTAATTCTAAGAAGATGGGGTAATTTAAGAAACAATGCTTCACAGAAGGTGAGAGGCTTTCCAGAAATTCATTCTTGTGCACCTTTCCCCCCCAAGGATAGGATCTTTGCTCACTTCAGAGTAAGACTTAGTGGTTACACTGCCCCGGCTAGAGGCAGGTTAATATTCTGTCTGCCCCATGATCCTTGAATTCATTCTTTTAATTTTCTGTTCTCCTTCCATTCATATCAAGTGGAGAGAAGGTACATGTGGCTTCTGAGTAGAAAAACATTTCAATGAATGTTGTTATCACCTGTGGTCCAGGAGTACAGCATGGGTGTTCCACAAACATGTGGTCCCTATTTAGAAAAAGGCCTGTACTCCATCAGTGGCAAGCCAGTGCTATAGCAGGGAAAGAAAATGAAGAAAAACTAGCATTTTCCTAAAAGTTTGATTTTTCCTTATTTATCCACTGTCTTTCCTTAATACCTAAAATTAAGTGAATGATAGAATTCACTTAGTTTTGCTACAATAAAAGACACTTTAAGACACAGTAAAAATGTCATGAAAGTCATCATTTTACTTTAATTTTATACTTTATGTATCCATGAAATGTACATATACAGTCCCTTTCCTGGCCACTGCAACCTATTTAACAGCTTGTGCTTAGTCACACTCTAAGTTGCTGTTGGCTGCAGAGTAAATAGTTTGCTGTATTCTTTCTTTGAAACACAATATTGATGACATATCTATCTTAAAAGATTTTAAATATTATTTTTATCGTTTTGTTAAAAATTCATATTCATCTTCTTTTTACTAATTTATTGTTTATAATATTAGAAATAAATCACAAAACAACATTTACAAAGCCTATACAATTTTGTTAAGTTCTTCTATACAGTTACAATAGTTATTCCTTTTATGTACTAAATTATGGGTCAATTTTATAGAAGCTAATTTTAAAAAAATAAATCCAATATACCCTATTAGGTTGTTTCACTCTACATTGCCAAGACTTTCTAAAAAATATGATAAAATTAAAAGTATTAATGAAATTAATAGCTGCAAATATTCAAATTTAGTATGGCTTAAGAGGATTAGTTTATTGAATACAACGATAGAGAATATAAAGGCACACATACACAAGGAAAATGAACCGACAAGATAAAATCTAACATTAGCTTCTGTAAATGAAGACGGTACAAAAATTTTCAGTGTAAAATAGTTATGTTAGAAAAAAGTATTATGGGGAAAATGTATAAGCAAGTTAACAATAATCAATTCAAAGAGCACACAATTTTTTCAAAATTGTTGATACTACTTTGGATTATTTTTTTATCGTGAAATGCAGGTCCCAAGATTTAAGTTGAAATTCTGAAAGACCTCCGTGGTAATACCCCCCACCCGAGTCACGAGATAGCATGCACCCAAAAAAATCACGAGAGACCATCTTGATGCAAACACATGAGTTAGTTTAATGATGGAGCTGCAGGCCAACATGTATCTCAAGCAGGAGATAGAGGTGTAGACAATGAGGCTCAAAAGTTAGGAGTGTATATAGGAAAAGAGTGGGGGTAGGGGAAGAATTGGAGCGGCTTCACACAATTGGACAGTTTAAACATCAGCAAACTATACGTGCAGATTGAGGTAACAGCAGAGCATCTGGTTAACATTTAACCCATGTCAGAGGGCAGGAGATAGGGAAGCGCCTGGCCAGTCGGTGTTCTTGTATTTCTTCTCTATCTTTATGGCTAATGGGTTCCTGGGATGACTTAATAGCAACAGCCTTTGTTCTTTGTTCTAGGCCCAAAAAGCCCTCCTAACTAGCAAGCCACATGAGTCATGGACCTTGAATTTTAATTTTCTTTCAATAACAGGAATGGAAGGTAAGAACAAAGTCCAAATATTCAGGATTCAAATAATGACAACAGAAAAATGAGACATACCCTTATCCAACCCACATAGTATTCACATCAAGGATTACAAGAAGTAAGTAAATTAATAGCTGGATGTTATGTAGGTATGTTGAGGGAGAGATTTTCTTAGAATGGTAGTTGCTACTGCCATTTTTACACTAAGAATAATCTAGTACACAGGAGAGAAGAGTAGAGGTAGAATACAGAGAGGAGACAATTACTCAAGTGTAATCCTGAATCAACAGAGTGGACTGGATGAGGTAATGGATCAATGTGAGTAAACAGACTAAAATAATAAAATAATGAGTACACATGAAATAAAAGATTAGTTCAACGAACGAATAAATAAAAATGAGCAGAACAATGGACTAATGGACACATGAAAATACAGATTTAGGAAAATGGGTTGATGGATAGATAGGAAAAGGGTATTAGAACACCAAGATCATTCAAAATATAATGCATCCATTTTTGTTCAATTTGCTTAATAGCCTGCTTTATTCCATCACAGTGCTACAGTAAGGAGAAAAAAATGTGGCAGATAAAAGTGGAGGGATGTCCCCTGGTTTGAATGGTACAAAAATAATTCATTTTAATACACGTTTGATTGAAAAGGTACACTTGGTATTTAGAAGACAATGACAACACAAAAGATACAACCTTTGTGTTTTAAAGGATATGGAGTGCTGAAGACAGCTGCTAAAAGGGTTGGCAAACGGGTGATGAGCTTCAGCCTGATTTCTGCAAGAACCAAGCATGAAAACTTTTTAAACAAAACACATGGAAATTCAAAACCAGAATTGATGCAGGTGAGATGGATGTATAAATAAGGAAGGTCGCTCAAGATTCATTTACTATAATTCAGCAAGAAAGCACAATGAAGGTCATACTGTAGGGCAGGCTGAAGTGAACTTCTTTCTGTTATTACGTTTCTAAAGGCAAGGAATCACCAAGATAACCCAGATGCTGAAAAAAATTCTAGATGAAATAAAAACACACGGTAGATATGTGTTTGCAATTTGAGTTTGAGATGACTGTTCAAATTTCCATTTTGGGGGAAGCCTTGTGGGTAATCACAATGTTTAATTTTGGGTCACATAAGATTAGTGTCTACCATCAAGGGCAGAATCTGTTATATGTGTCACAATGCCTAAGGCTTCTTCATCCTAGAGACATTTCGTGGAATAACAGTTGGAGAAACAACATGAGGTACACTAAGTACTCCAAAGAAGGGGCTTATGTCAGAGTTTTCATTTATTGATTGGTTGATTGATTGATTGATTGATTGATTTACATTCCAAATGCAGCCCCTTCTCAGTCCCCTATCCACAGATTCCTTCCCCTATCCTTTCCCCTTCTCCTCTGAGAGGATGTCCCCAGGTTTGCCCACACTCTGGTACATCAAGTCTCTTCAGGTTTAGGGGTATCATTTCCCACTGAGGCCAAACAAAGCTCTCCTGTTCAGGAAGAGATTCCAGAGTCAGGCAACAGCATTTGAGACAACCCCACTTCCAGTTGTTAGGGAATCCACATCGGGACAGAGCTGCACATCTGCTACATACATAGCAGAGGATTTGGTCCAGGTCCAGCCCATGTATGTTCTTTGGTTGGTGGCTCAGGCTGAGAGCTTCCAGACTTCCAGGTTAGTTGACTCTATTGGTCTTCCTGTTGACTTCCATAGCTTTCAAGTCTTCCCTAAACTTTTCACAAGAGTCTCTTCTCCATCCAATGTTTGGCTGTGGGTATCTGTATCTGTTTCAGTCAGCTCCTGGATAAGGCCTCTCAGATAGGTTCCTATTTCTGCAAGCATAACAGAGTATCATTAATAGTGTCAGGGATTGGTGCTTGCCCATGGGAAAGAGGGACAAAGGAACAGGAGAATGAATGGAAATCTGTAGCTGTCTGGGCTGGGAGGTAGGATAGAGAATCTCTAGGAAGTCCTAGAGACCTGGGATAAGGAAGGCTCCTAGGAATCAATGTGGATGACCATCGCTGAGATGCCAATGTTGATATTTTTTTAAATTTAGTTTAAGTTTACAAGACTCCTGGAAGCTTTCTGATCTGCCATCTGCACCTACAAGCTGAGGCTATTCCACAGCCTGCTGTGCAGGGTCCCACCAGGAGAGACCTGTTCTACCAGGAGGGCTTTCACTCCCAGGCTCTGTGGTGAGATAGTCACTTTCTCTCTAATAACTTTGTGGAGTGGGGCTGGCCAGCAACACATGGGGTGCCTCAAGATCAGTCGAGAAGCTGGGACAGAATCCTTCCAGTCACCATCTGCACCCAGGACTTGGGCTGTTCCAGAGCCGTCTGTACACAAGTTCCGCCAGGAGAGAGCTGGTCTCCCAGGAGTGCTGACACAGGCTTACAGACTCAAAGAAGGACCAAGCTCCAGCCTTGGACATTAAGAACATCTAATACCAGAGATAACCAGATGGCGGAATGCAAACGCAAGAATCTTACCGACAGAAACCAATTCTACTTGGCATCATCAGAACCCAGTTCTCCCACCACAGCAAGTCCTAGATTGCCCAACACACCTGAAAAGCAAGATGTGGATTTAAAATCATGATGTTGATAGAAGATTTTAAGTAGGACATAAATAACTCCTTTGAAGAAATACAGGAGAACACAGGTAAACAGGTAGAAGCCCTTAAAGAGAAAACACAAGGTGCCTGGTAAATCAAGAACAGATGTTTAAAGAAAACTGGGAGAAAAAGAATTTGTCCTAGATGAGAATGGTTTAGGTACATGGAGGAAAACAAATGAAAAAATATCCCTTCACAAAAATTGAATTAAATATATTCCACACAACCTAAACACATCTAGTCCCACTTACCCCTCATAGTCATCAATATTTCTTCAGAAATGTAGTCATGGAAATATATTAGTAGAATATATTAAGTAATAATAATATATCATTATACTTGAGCATAGTGAAAAAAATAATACAACAGTATAAAAGCATTTAAAATACTATATTTCTATTATGTTAATATATTTGAATTAAAATAATTTTGTTTTCAATTATTCAAAAACTTCAAACATTAAAATTTTGTGATCATCAAAAAATATTCAAAATATTTGTTTCCTTCCTGGAATCAATATATTCATGAAATGACACATGGCTTATTATTACAAGAGATACAATGAATATTGTTCTTATATTTTAAAGCTCATGTTTATGTGTGTTTGTGTATGTGTATGTGCCCAGATACACATGCATATGCCATCTCTTAAATAGATATGCATGCAATTTTGTGTGATCGTGCAAAAGTTAAAGAGCTTTCTGTGATAGTTATCAGAGCAATTGCTCTCTTTTCAGACAGCTTCGTTTTTATGAATACCGAAGTAGCATTAGCTTAGTATTGTACTCTAGGGCTTATTTTATATGCAGCATAAAAGCATCTGGGGAAATGATCTTGTTTTTGTGTTGCTGATGATAGTCTTGCTAATGATATTAGCAGCAATTTTTCAATTTCAACTGTTACATATATTTGTGTCATGAAGTGATTTTGTTGAGTCATATTGATAAATTTAGTATAAAACTGAAGCCTTAAACATTTTCAGGAAGTTTTTTTTTTCTTGTAATTTAAGCTGAACAAACTTTTGCAGCACCCTAAGCAGAGATTGGGGTGGTGGGCAACACGACAGAAGAAAGAGCACAGAGTGCCAAGGTGTTTTCACCTGTCACTATAGTAACTGAACAGGACAATTATGAGCCAGAGAACAAAGGCAGTAAAGTAAGGAAGAGAAGGCAGAAGGACCAGGCCATCTAACAATAACTTACTCATGCTTAATTTATGTATTAACACAAAATAATAAAATGTATTACTAAAAATATTACTTTGGATTCTTTAGAACATTATGATTTAAATTTTGTCTGTGTGTGTATCTGTGTGCGTGAGTGCGTGCGCACATGCACGAGTGTGTCTGTTTGTCTGTGTATGTACATGTCAAGTGTGTGCAGGTGACTGTGAAGGCCAGGAGTTGTCAGGACCCATGAAACTGGAGTTCCAGATAGTTGTTGACTCTTGATACAGACATTTAGAACCAGACTCAGTCCACTGGAAGTGCTATAAACTCTGTTAACCTCTGAGCCATCTCTTCAGATCTGGCAATATTAATATATGCATAAGGTAATCAAAACAACCTGTATAAGATCTCCACTTTTATGAGTAACATTGACCATTCTTCTTTTCATTTTATGGGAATGCTAACTTGTCATTTGTTGTTATGATTTCACGTTTACTCTGAACTGTAAGTGTTGAACACTTGTTGACAAGCAATTTTGATAGCTTCTGGGCGATAAGGTTTCTGCCATCATGAATGCATTAACCTATCCCTGGTGAAGAAGATAATTGAGTTGTGGGTGTGGCTTGTTATTCAGGGAGCTCTCTCTGTCAAACTTGGTATGTCTCATTATGTGATGCTATGTTCATTACAATTCTCATTGCTTTGACAATACCAAAACCAAACTCCAACCGGAGAGAGAGAAAATATTCCAGCACATATCTGCTGCTGTAGTAAAACATTATGGTAAAATAATGGGTTTATTTATGTTCAAGATCCCAGTTTATTGTTTATCACTATGAGAAATGAAACTGGAACTTGAAGTAACTAGTCCTATTCAAGGTGGTTCTACACAGCTCATTATACACAACCCAGAGCAAAGCCCATACCATGGTACTATCCACATTCAGACTGGGCTGTCCCACCCCATCTCAATTACATTTCACACAAACATGCTCTGATGGTGGCTTGATCTAGGCAAATCTGCATTGACAGTCTTTTCCCATGTGATTCTAAATTGTTTCAAGTTGACAATTAAACTGTCTCAGGATGTAAAGATGTATCCTGGCTCACATTCTGATGAGCTAGAATCTCTCAAGAGAGATTAGCAATGGTGTCTTGAATATGCAGCTCTGCTTCCTCATGTATTTCCCCCTTGAGGGTCCAGAAGAGGGGTCAGGCTGCAAACTCTCAAAATTCACCTCCTACCCATCTTCTTCAAGCAAAAAGAGTCTCCCAAATATCCTATGACTTCCCATGTAGCATTATAAGCCAAGGAAGAAGTGTGCAAACATATAAGCCTATAGGGGAGATACCTCATCCAAACCACAGCTGATGATCTGTCATGTTACACTGCAGAACAAAAGCCTTTCTAGATGCCAGCTCATGGTATGGGATTTCGTGGCTTGTTCAAACATGAGCTACACAGATCTCTATTCTTAACAAATCCATCCATCTCACACATTGGAAGGATAATTTTCACCTGATTCATTTAAGTTTTTCCATCATAGTTCAGAAAGGAATACTATATTGTTTATTTTTATATAAACCCAATCACTCAATAAGTCACACTATCAAAAACAGGTTTTCATGAAATGAGACTGGTGTGTGTGTGTATGTGGTGTGTAGGGACAAAAGGATGGCAGGACAATAATTAGAGGCTGTTTTAAGATACTACTCATCAATAGAGTTTTGCAGTTCACACACACACACACACACACACACACACACACACACACACACACAAGCTAGTAAAGGATGGAATATGAAGGAGACAAAAAAGAACAGCTTAATTTCTAAGTTCTGGTATATAAAAGCTCTGTAAATTTCAATAGCATTACTCCCTGACAGATATCAAGCCTGTATGTCCAATTTCATATTCATCTCTCCTTCACTGTTGTTAAATACTGCTCTGTCTAACATTTATAGATTTTATGTTCTGTGCTACCTGCGGGACTTTACATCTACGACCATTGTGTTTGTTACTCTCTTAATGAACCCATCACCGTTTCACATATTTAAATGTTTACTTCCCCACTCTCTTCACTATAATGTGAATTCTGTTCCCTGCTGCCAATGATGAAAGTTCATTCATAAAATAACTTAAGAGAATATCTGGTAAATATCAAATGAATATGATAGTGATATAAATGTTTTAACTGTGAGTTTAAGCGAACATTTTGTAAACCAGATGTATCATTAAAACACATAATTTACAAGCACGTAAAGATTAATGCAATATTTCAAATATATTTGTGAGCTGTTAATTTAATTGCTTCCTTTGAGATAGTATATAAAAAGGTTAATGTTGGATTAAAATACCTGGAGTTCAAGTTCATGATCCTTTAAGCTATAAATGATTATATATTTGGTTAATCTTTTTGAATGTTTTAATTTGAGGTTGATTAGCCTTTGCCGTTCTATGGAGGGTAAATATTTCATGTTTCTCTTTGTGTTATTAATTTTAAAAAGACTTGTACTGATTGCTTCTAGTTTTTGATGTTGTTTATATACATTGCCATTGTCACTGATTGCTTTATGTCATAGGTCACATTGTACCAATCATAGCATTTGAATTTTGAATTACCTCTGAAATGAAAATGTTGCATACCTATGGGTAAATCAGCATAGGTGTACTTGCCCTCTAATATTGAGGTGAGGTATTTCACAAGCTCTTTTTCTTTTAAACCTTTTATTGCTTCCTTGGGAATTTCACATCACACACTCCAATCCCAATGTTGTTGCCCTGTATAATAGAGATTCTCTAGTTGGGATTCTATAAGACCATCCACTGTATGCACTCCAGCAGTTCATAGATAGGGTAGATGCTAAGTTGGGCAAATTTAATGCCTTGGATCTGAGCCCAAAAGGTACCTTGGCTGGTCTGTGAGCCCACTGTCCAGCATCCACACCACCATGTCAATCTCTCTTGCCCTGCCTTGGCTGGTCCATCCAACACTGTTCAGACAGCCAGGAGCAGAGCCATTCATTTCTCTCAAGTACCCTTAGGAGTGGCTCATTCCATTACATGCCATCAGAGCTAGCTCTATTGCTCTGCTCAAGCAACCTGGAGAGCTTGCTCTCTGAGGCAATAGGTGAGGAACAGGCCACATACTCAGATAAGCATCAATATAGTTTTACTTTTCTTGGTGTCAGTTTTTCTTTTCTTCACTGGGAGTAGTATTCTATAGTCTTTGTTTTACTTCGAATGGATTATACTGTTTAACATAGTAATGTCGAAGTCTGTCTTGATGTGACAATGACAAGAAAGATTCCATTGCCTTTAATGGCCAAGTAGTAAGTATACCACTCTCTATGTGCACCATAGTTTTTTAATCTACTCATCCAATGTAGTTCATTCTGGCAGTTCAATTCTTGAAAACTTGCTATAAAGCAACAATTAATATGAAGATGCTAATGCCGTCAGGTATGACACTGATTGCATGTCTTTGATGCTGTGTACACACACACACACACACACACACACACACACGAACATATATACACATACACACAGTTTCGGGTCAATTTTCCTGATTTTAAAATCAGGTTATTTATTAATTTGTGTATGTGTTATAAAGTATGGAGCTAATGAAGATAGCTGATATATTCAGGATGCCATCATTTTTCAGTTGTGTAAATTACATGTATTTTCTCTCATTCTGTAGTTTGGCTATTCACTTTATTTATAGTTTTCTTTCTAAGTCATTGGCTTTTTGTTGGATCCATTCCTATTTATCTAAATTTATTTTTGTGCTTTGGGATTTACACACACACACACACACACACACACACAAATAACAAGCATAGTCTTATGTACTTCAATACCTAAATTTTTTCCTTGAATTTCTAGGTTATTTTTCAGGGGTTATAATTTGAATTTAGGTGTGTGTACAATGTTGAGTTATTATTTTTAATGTGAAATATCTAGATTGATTCTTCTTCAGATAGATAATCAATTTGTTCTCCTTTATGTGTTGTTCAACTTTTTGAAAAACTCAATTGGCTATAGGCTTCCTTCTCAATGTGTCTGTGTATATGTGTTCATCCATGCATATGCAGTTTGTGTGTATGTGTGTGTATGTATGTTTGTAGAGAAAGTAGAAATCTACCTGGAGTGATGTTTATTTTAAGATGTCTTCAGTAATTTGTATGATACGTATAGCGACTCATATGATCCTATTTTCATTTACCCAATGTATATTTATTAAATAACTTAGTGTATTTCTTAAGTAAAGCTTTGTATTGAGAGTGTTGAAATGTTAGATTGTTGAAGCATTTGAAAATGTTATAAGCTGTGCCGGAGAATGGCTGAAAATTAACCTAGTCATAATGATTTAATACAGTAAGTAAAAATCTAGTATAAACTCTGAAAATTGAAGATAGAAAAATGTAATATGATAACATTTATAAATTATTGAAAAATTTGAGAATTCTGTTTTATATAAATTCATTCTAATATATAAAGCACTTTGTCCTAATGAGGCTGTGGCCATAATTTAAAGTAAAGGCATATTAATTATTAATTTCAAAATGCTCTACTTTTCATAGTTATGTGCTAATTAAAAAGTACAACTAAAATGCTATGGTGTTTACAAAAATAATATTGAACTACTACTCATGAGGAGCTTGTAGTCACTGGATAGCAAGGTTTTAACAGAGATAAGTTTAAGCCAAATTTGTAAATCAGTATGATTTTGAATTAAAGAAATATAGGCTGATATCTATTACATAGAAGAGCACTGTGCTTGGCTATTGGGTATAAATAAAAATTTGCTATCTTCTACCAAACACACACACACACTACCTTTTCTTCTCTTTTTACTTTCCAAACGTCTTCTCTTTCTACAGGCTCCTCTCTGCTCTTCATTGCTGGTGACATTTATTCTCTCTAGTATGAGAACTAACATGAACTTCCACCAGTTCCTAGAGGAAGATATAGAATCTGTATTTGAAACACAAGCTCAGGCCACTTCCATGAAATTATTATTATTCAAGTAAAAACTGAGATGAAAGAACATATTGAAGGTTGAAGACTCAGAAGTAAAATCTGAAGTTAAAGTACTATCAGGAAACTGAGAAGCACTGTATGTTTTTAATCCACAAATGTATTTCTCCTGGGTTGGAATTACTACAGGTAGCAAAAAGCTCTGCTTAAATGAAAAAAATACCTAATAAAAAAATTAATTCTAAAAAAAAAAAAAAGCTGTGCTCACTATTTCTATACATGTTCTGGAAGTCTTTCCTCCTCTCCAGAGGAGACATCTCCTGAATTTTGTTGCATCCCTCTCCCTTTTGATAAACGTAACAATTGTACATATGAGTAAAGAAACATTTATCATTAAGAAATTTTGGTTTTGTGTATTTTCTGTCCTCAAGTTAATAGTGATCCTATTACAAAAAACAAACACCATAAAGAAAAAGAGGGGAAAAAAAACTGATGTAGCAAAACCCAAAACAGAACTACAAGTAAACAATTTTAAATAAGTCCTTGTCTTAATAAAAACTATAATTCCAAACTAATTAAAATAAAATGATGAGAATCTTTTTCTCTTTCAAAATATCAGTACAAGATGGATTATGTGTAAATTATCTAAGAGTGCTTTTTGTGGTAAGAAACTACGTGTGTGCTTATAAATATTGATGTTTTACCTCTCTCTTAATTAACTATGCGTATACTACCTTAATTTCAACACAGATATTCATAGGTTATCATCAGCTGTGATTACTATTCTGTCGTGGAAACATTTTAATTTCAAAACTTACTCTCCCGTTACTGAGGTTTGAACATTGGCTATAATGTTACACTTAATTTCAATCTCCTGATATTTGAGAACATCATAAGAAACAATTCAGTGAACATCAAGTAAGATCCACATGGTTCACATTAACACAATCAAGTCAGAGAATTTGCTTTGCAGGAAATTCTGTTCTTTTGCAACAGAATGAATTGCAATATGTTTGAAGTACTGTGAGATCAAAGGCCCGTAACATTTGGTGTAGCTGTTTAGCCATAATAAATTTCCACATGCAACAAGTCCTTGAGATCCTTGTGCACATAAAAATGTTCATTAATACCACAGAAAAATAGCTTGGGAGGAAAAAAAATAGACCCGATAATCCAAGGCCAGGTTGAATACAGACAGAAATATTATAAAAGTTTTTCTGAACAAAGAAAATTGTGGACAATTGTGTAGAACATATTAAAACAAGGTTTTATGAAACATTACATAGCATGCTGCATATATTAACACCAAAAAAGCAATCTTAAAGGAAGAAACAACCAACAAATAATATATTTTTAACAATGAGACAGTGAGTAATTTTAAGCAACAGAATAAAATTTGGCCATTATATCATAACCATATATGAAAAAGTAAATAATTTAAAGTGAATCATTATTTAATGAATAAAAAGGAAAGAGAAGAAAAAATGGAAACATGTATATTGTGACTCTCTGTGGCTTTGAAGCAATCAAAATCTAGTCTTAGATTTGATCCTAAATGCATTCCAAAAAACTGAAAGACAGACAAATGGATGACATCGAAGTTTGCCCCATCTCCGCAACTTCAAGAGCAAAGACCAAATGGATAGATGACTGAAAAATGTCATGAGTGTGAGCGATGAGAACCAGCAGTAAGCAACAGTGAAAATGTGCATTGTAGCCTTGCTTGAGAAGCAGATAGCAACTTCCTCGGATGCCTAAAGACAATGAATTGCATCACAGTGCCATTATATTCCTAGATGTATTGTGAGGAGAAAAAAGAAACCAGATAGATAATAAATATTATTTTTATGTTTTTAGTGTTTTATCATTGGCTTGCTTGCTTTCCTTGTTTTTGGACTGGATCTTGTTTTATGGCCTAGAACTGTCTTAAAATAACCTAAAACTATCTCATTTTAATCCCTAAATTCTCCTAACTTAACCCTGAGGAAATGGGAAATACAAATGTACACAAGCACTAGGTAAAAAAAAATTTTTTTTTTCTACACAGAAGCATGAACAATAAAATTTCCGAGTTCAGTGTTTGTACATACATGGATGAGATACAATCTCTGCATGAACAAGTGATAGACATAATATTTTGTGCCCACAAAATGGGTAATATGCTTCAGATAAACTTTTGAAATATTTGTCAATATAATTAAACTTAGGATCTGGATAAAGACCCCACTCAAAAAGAACATATGCAGAATTCAATCTATGTGAGATTTTGGAACATGGGAAGTCTGACATTAGAGGCAATGTTTTACAGTATAAAGGCTTATACTTGTAGCCTATGGATTCTTTCTCACCTTTATTTGATAGATTTGTGGCCTAAGAATGTAAATATATTTATCCATGTGAGGTGTGTATGTGTCTGTATCTGCTCACTTGAAGAACAGAGACAGCCTTGAATGCCAAGCCATCAGCTCTCCAACTTGTTACTTGACAACACCTCTCCTAGGCCCATAGCCCATTGAGTAGTCTAGTCTGGTTGGACTTGAGCCCCAGGAAGTGAGCGTGTCTCTGCCTTGACAACACTGGGAATATAAGGAAATAGCACCATGCTTAACTTACATCATGTGGAGTCTAGAGATCAAATTCAGACATTGATGGCACATACTTTATGGGTAGAGATATCACCAAAGACCTGGTAAAGCTGTAATTACTATTTGTTTTATTAATCTTTTTAAAAAGTTACAACTATAGACATTTTTGCACATATTATTCTTTATTTCTGAAAAAGGTTTTGACATTCTTTTGTTGATTTTTCAGAATTTCATACTTTCATCACAAATGCAAAAAACTAAAGCCCTTTTAATAGAGTTATGCTAGTAACTGTACTTTTCTTAAATATTTTTAATTTCAATAGAATTACATCAATGCCCTGGCCCCCATTTCTTTCCCTATGCTAGACAAAGAACTACAGGAAATGGCTATGTAAGAATGCAAAATTAAGCCAGGTGTGGTGGTGCACACCTTTAATCCCAGCACTCAGGAGGCAGAGGCAGGTAGATTTCTGAGTTCGAGGCCAGCCTGGTCTACAAAGTGAGTTCCAGGACATCCAGAGCTATACAGAGAAACCCTGTCTCAAAAAAAACAAAAAAAAAACAAAACAAAAAAAAAAAGAATGCAAAATTAAAACCTTTTAGAAATAAAAGGTTGATAATTTAAAAGGGCAATAACTCAATTAAAATTAATGAAAATATATTTAAACAAAATATGTAAGTTTTTATTCACTTTTGCTTTTAATACCTCTGATTATTTCAATATAAAATTTTTCAGGAAATTATATTCTTATCCTTTTAATTATACCTGTAAATGAACCTTCCCTGAGATTTATCACAATTTCACTTCCTAGGTGTTAGTCTTGAAATCATTTTACATTGATATTTCCACTAAAGTAGAGAGCATTACTCCTTTTTATTATTCATTGTGATATAACTGTTTTACAGTTATAATTTTCTTAGGTCTTTATTATGAAATATAACTTCAACGATTATATCAGGTTATCCCTTGCATGTCTGTCTGTGTTAATGGCATCACAGAGTTGACACTGAATAGGAAGGAATAATTTTTCTGCATAACCAAAGCCATCATTTTGCAAATGTGAAAATATAGAATCTAAATCTAAATGTTATCTAAGATCGTATTGTAAAATATATTCAGTATAATCTATGTGAAATGTGTGCTAAGTTATATGCTTTACTCAACAGTTTAATTTTGAAATTCCTGTAAATGCTAGTTATCAATTAAAATTATTCCTATATTTAATGTAGCATTTACAATTCAAAAGCAGAAAATTGCAAAATACTAGGGAAACTGTATATCAAACAATAATTAAATAAGTAGAAAAAGCAACAGTATACAGTACTGATAAATATCATTTTATGGAATAGAATTGTCACTTCTATACATATATAGAGTTGTTGCTGCTCAGATAAAACCCAAGGCAAGTGCTTTAAGTAAGCAATGGTTGAGCATCAAGTGACACTGCCTGATTTGGTGACATCACTTCAGATGATGTTTCATAAAGGACTATACAACCTGGCAGCTTTGTGCCAGCAGACATCCCTTTAGGAATATCAGGTGTCAAGATTATATGCATACTTACAGCAGAAGTTCAGCATGCCAACTTATCCTTCTGTCCAAATTGCATTTGTAAAAGAAATTGAAATATTAAAAGCGTGGGGATATTACATAAGACAAACAGGGGTTTGAGGATAGTGCACTATGATAGCCATTCTTTTTAGTGACTGATTCCAAATCTTTCCATGTTAAATGTTAAATTAACAGGATCAAAATGGGGAAAAAACCCACCCAATTCTAGCAGGTGGCTTTGGAACAGCCTAAAGGCAAGGAAATTGCTCATCACCCATGCCAATATACCCTGGGGATAAAAAAAAACTATGGTCTCTTCACTGGCTATATTATTAGGTACCTTTGGGGAATGCTTCAAAAAATACTCACCTATTTAAATGAAAATAAATAAAGCACAGACAGACTAATCTTGTACTCAGTAATAGAATATACATAACTAGCAACAACCAAAATTCCCAGAGAAAGCGAACAAAACAATACTCAAACAAAGGTAAAATTATTGTTTTAAAAGAGCACACAAAGGCATTTAAATTTGCTTGCTTAAGCCACTTGTTTCTTTTATCCTGTCATTCTATCTTTCTAATTTATTCTACCTGCCCTTGGGCTTTCTTTTGCTTGCATTTGCTCAAAAAAGAAAAATAGAAGTGAGAACTCACATGTGTTTTTTTCCCCATATGTAAAGCAAATTCTACATATACATATGTACTCTTTCTAACTAGTATTTTATAGTTTTTGACCTTTCTATTACTCCTGTACATGTTATATTTAGTTTGCCCTTTTGAACAACTGACTTTCTGCTATTCCTCTATCCTGATCTTCACAGAAAACCACATACATCAAGATATGCACATGATGCCACAGGTTTGTCCCGTCCATGTGGATTCTGGTTGGACATCCAGGCCCAGACACCTTTCCAGCTCTCAGGCCCTGGTCTTCCCCACAATTGCCACTTGAAAATTTTATCTTAAAATACTCTTCAATCTGGAGTTTTCAATCTAAGTGGAAAATCATCTCACAGACATGTTTGAAGGCATCAAGCAGTGTTCACTCTGGCTTATTTTGGGGGTACAAGTGAGCTTTATCCTAATAAACTGCTTCCCTTAGAACTCACTTCCATGACCTGGGGGACTGTTTACTATGCCATTGTTGGAATGATGCAAAATGGTAATAGTTTGTGAGTATGTATTTAAATGATATCAAACATTTATATGTTCAATTTTCATTAAATGAAAGAGCTTCTTGAATTCAGTGGTGGATTCCTTACATACATAAGTGCTATTTGTATTCTATAGTTTTTAAATATGTGTATGGAATAATCTTACCACATACCACATTTCTCCTGGATATACAAAACCTAACAAGCCTGAGATGGCTCAAAGAGCATGTTCTATACTCTAAAGAAATGAGGAAGTTTCTGAAAGAAGAGAAAAACATGACATTCTTTTTTGGAATTTTTGTCTTCTTTAAAGGAGATTTTTCAATAAATTCGCAGTGATTACTCTTTCCTTCCTTCAAAAGTAAAGGTTTGGATGCTCTACATGAGAATGTTAAAAAAAAAAATCAAGGCTGCAATCCATGAATTTTTTTTTTTTGTTGTAGATAAGGAATAGCTAATTCTTTATTTTTACTGGATGAATTTTTCTAAAAATTTTCTTGTGGAAGTTTCCCTCTGAAAATACAAATGTAAAATTGCCAATAACTGTTAAGCTGCAAAATGGCTATGGGTAACTTGCAAACAAAAAAACCTAAGAGAAATTCTCTCTCTCTCTCTCTCTCTCTCTCTCTCTCTCTCTCTCTCTCTCTCTCTCTCTCTCAATCTCTCTCTCCTGTTCCCTTTCTCCCCTTCTCTCTCTCTTGAGTGTATATATATGTATGGGCTTATTAGTATATTTGGGTGAAGTATAAGGTATGTATTTGTTTTGAGGACAGAGAACAATAAACTTTGGCATCATTGTTTGTTATTATTACTATTACATATTTTCTTTATTTGCATTTCAAATGTTATCCCCTTTCCTACTTTCCTGTAAGAAAACCCACTATCCCCCCCCCCACTCCCCCTGCTTACAAACCCAAGCACTTCTGCTTCCTGAACCTGGCATTCCCCTATATTAAATCACAGAATATTCACAGGACCAAGGGTTTCTCCTCCCATTGATGACCAACTAGGCCATTCACTGCTACATATGCAGCTAGAGCTGGTTAGTTCATTTTGGGATTCTTTCTATGGGGCTGCAAGCCACTTCAGCTCCTTGGGTATTTTCTCTTGCTCCTTCATTGGGGAACCTGTGCTCTATCCAATGGATGGCTGTAACCATCCACTTCTGCATTTGACAGGCAGTGGCAGAGCCTCTTGAGACAGCTACATCAGGCTCCTGTCAGCAAGCTCTTGTTAGCATCCAAGAGTATCTCGTTTTGGTGTTTTTTTATGGGAAGGATCGCCAGGTAGGACAGTCTCCAGATGGTCATTCCTTCAGTCTCAGCTTCACACTTTGTCTCTATAACTCCTTCCATGGGTATTTTGTTCCCTCTTCTAAAAAGGAGCAAAGTATCCACACTTTGATCTTCCTTCTATGTGAGTTTCATGTGTTTTGAGAATTGTACCTTGGGTATTCTGAACTTCTGGGCTAATATCCATTTATCAGTGCTTATCATGTGTGTTCTTTTGGGATTGGGTTACCTCACTCAGGATGATATCCTCCAGATCTATCCATTTGTCTAAGAATTTCATAAATTCATTGTTTTTAATATCTGCATAGGAATCCATTGTGTAAATGTACCACATTTTCTGTATTCATCCCTCTGTTGAGGGACATTTGGGTTCTTTCCAGTTTCTGGCTATTATAAATAAGGCTGAACATAGAGAAGCATGTGTGCTTATTATATGTTGAATCATCTTCTGAGTATATGCCCAGAAGTGGTAGTGCTGGGTCCTCAGGTAGGACTACATCCACTTTTCTGAGGAACCACCAAGCTGACTTCCAGAGTGGTTGTACCAGCTTTAAATCCCACCAGCAATGGAGGAGTATTCCTCTTTCTCCACATCCTAGCCAGCATCTGCTTGCATTTCCCTGATGACTAATGATGTTGAATATATTTTTTGGTACTTCTCAGCCATTCAGTATTCCTCAGTTAAGAATTCTTTGTTTAGCTTTGTACCCTATTTTAGTGTTATTTGGTTTTCTTGAGCCTAACTTCTTGAGTTCTTTGTATATATTGGATATTAGCCTTCTATCGGATTTAGGATTGGTAAAGATCTTTTCCCAATCTGTTGGTTGCCTTTTTGTCTTATGGACAGTGTCCTTTGCCTTATAGAACCTTTGCAATTATATGAGGCCCCATTTGTTAATTCTTGATCTTACAGTACAAGCCATTTGTGTTCTGTCAGGAATTTCTCCCCTGTGTCCATATGTTCAAGGCTCTTCTCCACTTTCTCGTCTATAAGTTTCATTGTCATTTGTTTTATGTGGAGGTCCTTGATCTAATTAGACATGAGTATTTTTAAAGGAGAATGGTACAATTCACATTCTTCTACATGCTAAATGCCAGTTGAGACAGCAATATTTGTTAAAAATGCTGTCTTTTTTCCACTGGATGGTTATAGCTCCTTTGTCAAAGATCAACTGACCATAGTTGTGTGGGTTCATTTCTGGGTCTTCAATTATATTCCATTGATCCACCTGTCACTGTGCCAGTACCATGCAGTTTTTATCACAATTGCTCTGTGTTACAGCTTGATAATATCAGGGATGGTGACTCCACCAGAGGTTCTTTTATTGTTGAGAATATTTTTTGATATCCTAGAGTTTTTGTTTTTGTTTTTGTTTTTTTTTGTTATTCCAGATGAATTTGCAAGACATCCTTTCTAACATTGTGAAGAATTGAGTTGGAATTTTGATGGGGATTACATTGAATCTATAGATTGCTTTTGGCAAGATAGCCATTTTTGACTATATTAATCCTGCCAATCCATGAGCATGGTAGATCTTTCCGTCTTCTGAAGTCTTCTATTTCTTTCTTCAGAGACTTAGAACTTCTTATTGTACAGATCTTTCACTACCATAGTTAAAGTCATGCCTTGGTATTTCATATTATTTGTGGCTATTGCAAAGGTTGTTGTTTCCCTATTTTCTTTTTCTGCTTGTTTATCTTTTCTATAGACAAATGCCACTGATACATTGGGGTTAATTTTATGTCCAACTACTTCACTGAAGCTGTTTATCAGGTTTAAGAGTTCTTTGGTGGAATTTTGGGAGTCCTTGTGTATACTATCATATCATCTAGAAATAGTGTTATGTTGAATACTTCCTTTCCAAATTGTGTCCCTTTGAACTCCTTTTGTTGTCTAATTGCTCTGGCTAGGACTTCAAGTACTATATTGAATAGGTAGGGAAAGAGTGGGCAGCCTTTTCTAGTACCCGATTTTATTAATAATGTTTCAAGTTTCTCTCCATTTAGATAGATGTTGGCTACTGGTTTGCTGTATATTGCTTTTATTATGTTTAGGTATGGTCCTTGAATTCCTGATCGTTCTAAGACTTTTACCATGAACATGTGTTTGATTTTGTCAAATGCTTTCTAAGGATCTAATGAGATGATCATGTGGTTTTTGTCTTTGAGTTTGTTTATATAGTGAATTACCTTGATGGATTTCCTTATATTGGTCCATCCCTGCATCCCTTGGATGAAGCCAACTTGATCATAATAGATGATTGTTTGGTGTCTTCTTGGATTCAGTTTGAGAGAATTTTACTGAGTATTTTTGCATTGATATTCATTAAAGAAATTGGTCTGAAGTTCTCTTTATTTATTGAGTCTTTGTGTGGTTTAGGTATAAGAGTAATTGTGAATTCATAGAACAAATTGGGTAGAGTCCCTTCTGTTTCTGTTTTGTGGAATAGTTTGAGGAGTACTGGAATTCTTTGAAGGGCTGATAGAACTCTGAACTAAACAATGTTGATCCTGGGCTTCTTTTGGTTGGGAGACTATTAATGACTGTTTCTATTTTTTAGGGGATATGGGATGTTTCTATCATTAATCTAATCCTTATTTAACTTTGGTACCTGGTATCTGTCTAGAAAATTGTCCATTTCATCCATGTTTTCCAGTTGTGTTGAGTATAGGCTTTTGTAGAAGAATCTGATGATTTTTTTTTCTTTTATTTCCTCAGATTCTCTTGTTATGTCTCCCTTTTCATTTCTGATTTTGTTAATTAGGATGCTGTCCCTGTGCCCTCTAGTTAGTCTGGATAAGGGTTTTCATTTCTGATTTTGTTATTAGGATGCTGTCCCTGTGCCCTCTAGTTAGTCTGGATAAGGGTTTTCACTCTGATTTTGTTATTAGGATGCTGTCCCTGTGCCCTCTAGTTAGTCTGGGTAAGGGTTTATCTATCTTGTTGATTTTCTCAAAAAAAACTGCTCCTGCTTTGGTTGATTCTTTGTTTAGTTCTTTTTGTTTCCACTTGGTTGATTTGAGCCCTGAGTTTGATTATTTCCTGCTGTCTACTCCTCTTGGGTGAATTTGCTTCCTTTTGTTCTAGAGCTTTTAGGTGTGCTGTCAAGCTGCTAGTGTATGCTCTCTCCAGTTTCTTTTGGGAGGCACTCAGAACTATGAGTTTTCATTTTATGACTGCTTTCATTGTGTCCCATAAGTTTGGGTATGTTATGGCTTCATTTTTATTAAGTTCTAAAAAGTCTTTAATTTCTTTTCTTTCTTTCTTTTTTCTTTCTTTCTTTCTTTCTTTCTTTCTTTCTTTCTTTCTTGACCAATTATCATCAAATAGACTGTTTTTCTATTTCTATGTATATGTGGGCTTTCTATTATTTATGTTGTTATTGAAGATCACCCTTATTCCCTGATGAGCTGATAGAATGCATGGGATTATTACAATATTTTTGCATCTGTTGATGTCTGTTTTGTGACAGATTTTATGGTCAATTTTTGAGAAGGTACCTTCTGGTGCTGAGAAGAAGTTATTGCCTTTTGTTTTAGGATAAAATGTTTTATAGATATCTGTTAAATCCATTTGTTTCATGATTTTTGTTAGTTTCACTGTGTCTCTGTTTAGTTTCTGTTTCCATGATCTGTCCACTGATGAGATTTGGATGTTGAAGTCTCCTACTGTTATTGTGTGCAGTGAAATGGGGGGAGGGCACACTAAATAAATAAAAATATATTAAACAAAAATTAAAAGTTAATTTGTTTTTCTGGGTCATGTGATTGTGCTGCTCTGTTTTATTGTCAATTTGACACATGCTGGAATTACCTTGTAATAAGAAACTGTAATTGAAGTTTTTTTTCTGTTTTTTTGTTTTGTTGTTTGTTTGTTTTTGTTTTTGTTTTTTGTTTTTCAGAATGTCTATGGAAACTGTCTGTGAAGAACTCTCTTGACACATGATTAGTGTGTTTGGACACATCCGTCTGTGGATGGCACTGTTACTAGGCAGGACGACATTGGCTCTACATTTAAACTAGTTTAATATGAATTAGGAAGCAAATAAAGAAGCAACATTTTTCATAGTTTTGGCTTTAATTCCTTCTTGAGTTTCTGTCAGGAAACAATTGGTCATGGTATTTATCACAGCAAATAAAATTTAAAAAGAACAGTAACTATATTCAAAAGAATTTCTTGAAAAATCTTCCTCTTTTACTAAACTGAATTATTTTCTATTTTCATATTAGTTTTGGCTTTACATATATATTCTTTCCACTGTTATTTTGTATATTTGTAGATATTTCGAAAGGACAGTTTCTCAACTCAGTCATGACTGAAAATTAACTCCATGTTATAAAATCCAAACTATGCTCCTGTCTCAGGTGTTTCTAAACAAAGCATGCTACCTCAGACATTCTAAGTACTATGTTATTTTTATTTTGATTTGGTAAATGAGAGTTTGATATTTTTCCAAAACTATTACTGTGATTTGTTTTATAATTTACTAGTCTATCGTGTTTAGCAATATGGTTATTATCATAAGACTTGCCTTAGTTATTTTTCTATTGCTATGGTAAGACATCATGAGTCAGGAAACTGATTTAAATAAAAATGTGATTAATTTTGGCATAAATTTTAAGAATGGTAGAGTCCAGATATCAGAGCAAGGGCATAGCATTTGAACACCTGAGAGTTTATATCATCCACTCCCAATAGGAGGCACTGAGAGAAATGACAGTAGTTGAGCAAATCTTGTGAAAGCCCTCAGCCACTGACATACCTCATCCAACAAGGCCATACTGCCAACTCCATTGCAAACAGTTCTACCAGCTGGAAAGCAAGAATTCAAATAGATAACTTTAAGGGAAACAGTCTCATTCAGAACCCCATAAAAGTATAGAATTTGCTTTATTATGCCCATTGCCAAAATATCCAACTGAATATGTACAATAATTTTTAAACATCTCACATTCTACAGTATGGCATCAGAAATCTGAATATGTTGTTAATTTCTTAGTTTTTAGATTCTCACCTCTATCGTTTCTGTGAATGACACTGTAAACGACAATTTTAAAATTTCCATCTAGAATATCTTTTTACTAGGTAATAAAATATTTGTAAATATGGAATTATATGAATTTAAAATGTATAAAGTATTTGAATCCTTACTTTTGTACTTTGTTTTAATATCAAAGATGAAGGTGGTTTTCATTGACTGGGGTATTTTTTATTAATTCAATTATCCAGTCACTTGAAGATAACCAGCTTGTTAGTCCAAATTGAAATAAACTATTGCCTGATTTTTAGCTTCTTACATATGTGTCAGGAAATCTACTGATCAAATTACAAAATGAGAGGTATTTGCCTATCCTAGTTGTTCTAGCTCAAAATAAGCTGCAACTTTGTGAATTCCTGCAGTTCAAGTAAGACAAAACTTTCTAGTGAATTCTGTGAAGCTTTAACATTCTGTGTATCAATCTTGTATTATAAATGCATGGGCTGGAATCTACATGTAGGCTAAATATATTTTATGACCTTCCTCAATGTTTTCTTAATAATGTTCTTGTTCTTAAATATCATCCTGATTTCAATTTCTAACATCGAATGCCTTCTGAGCTTTTAGTAATATTGCAAAACTATGCTGAATATATCAATTTATAGCCACGTGTTCACTAATTAGCATATAATTTTTTACTGCAACCTTCATTCTAAAAACAAAAACAAAACAATTTTTTTCTGTTTAATTTTCCATTAACTTGTATAATGGCAACTTGTTCAATTCATTTGTTTTATCTCTTTTGAATGGACTTTTTTTTTGTTCCATTAACATGTTTCTCCAGAGTTGTGAACTATGGTTTCTAAATTTTTATCTTAATTAATCCTTGATTCAACCAATATCAAAATACAATATCAGATTTTTTTTTTAGAATTAACATTCAATACTGAATCAAAATATTGGATCATGTCTTCATTTTACCTGTGTCTTTACACCAATCTCTTAACTTGAATCAAGTTTTCGATGGAAAGCATGAAAATGTAACTACATAGAGCTTCAGTCAAATAAAAAACACATACATGGCTTCCTGTCACTCACCTTTAGTTGTTAACCCATGGAAGCAGGCCAAAAGCGAATACTATACTATTCTGACTAAAAGTTTGAAGATAATGATGAAATTAATTGTTAATATTAATGCTAAAGATTAAAAAGGAACATGAGTATATTAATTAAGACATTTTTTTAAGATTAGAAAAATGAGCATTCCTAGAGATCCAAAGGGTTAAAAGATAAATACTAATTTCAGAAAATAATCATAATACAGAAGTAGTAAATTACAGATTAGAATTAGTAAAATGTATCTTCCAGAATACTTTTGAAACCCACAGACAGACATTATGCAAAGAATCTAAATTGGACATCTCCATCAGGGACTTACTTTCAGAGATAAAGAAATCCAATTGAAAAGAATGAAGAAAGATGGTAGGAGTCAGAGAATGAAGGACAGAAGGGTCACATGTTCAATTGAATCAATTAAGCAGGGCTCCTATGTGGTCACAGAGACTGAGGCAGTAACCACGGGCCTATGGTTCTGCATCATGTCCTCTGCATTTATGTATGGCTCTTAGCTTGATGTTCCCATGACGCTCCTAACTGAGGGACATGGTATCTTTGTGACTATTTTACCTATAAACCTTAGCTTCAATATCAAATTAGTAGGGGGGAGTTATCAAATAGTTGCCTTCAATGTACAAACTTAGATCAACATTTTAGATGTCATTGTTAAAAGATAGAAAGGGGTTTCAAGGGGAATTGTGACTAATTGATATATTTTAGCATGTTTTGTTGGGACTTAAGATTGCTAAGTATTCTACAAAATTTGCAGAAATGAGAAATGGCTCCTTGATTTGAATTACTTTTCTACTTTCCATTACGTAATTAAACTTAATTATAAAGGAAGCCCTTTATGCCCAAAGCTATTTAAGGTTGTGTTGTTATATTGTATGTTAAATAATTGAGAACTATTAATCTCAGTAATATTTTTCCCAAAGGATATAGAGAAATATCAGCTGAAATATCAAAAATTGTTAAATAAACAGGAGAATATAGACTATAGGCATGGATTTTTATTGTTAGACGTTGCAAAATACTACCATGTTCTTTTAAAGAGTTATACTGTGTATTATAACTCTTGAATGTGGACAGGGTGGTGGAAATCTTTTATTTTTAAGTATATTTTCTTTAAAGAACTTAGAGGAAAAAATGTTGAGAAGTGCCCAATAAATTTGAAGGGTTGGCCTTGAGCGATCTAAAGAATGTCAATTCTTATTTCTAGGATCCAAGGCTTTTCTTACTTTAAAGAGCCTTGACCAGTGCAATTCAAAAGAAAGAGTATGAAGGCACTTCTCTCCAGACAGGAGGGCAATTTTAAAAGGGCATGCAGGTAATGTGTTTTCTCTTGTTTCCCTTTAATAAATTTATCGGTTTCTTTATTACCCACTGTTAACTATTTAATAATTAACAGCAAATACACTAATAATAATTCCTGTAAATGCTGATGCTTCCAGCAGCACAGCTTAAGTTTCTGTCAGACTAACATATCAA
The DNA here is from genome assembly GCF_000001635.26 of Mus musculus. NCBI lineage: Eukaryota > Metazoa > Chordata > Mammalia > Rodentia > Muridae > Mus > Mus musculus. The sequence goes on along the minus strand of NC_000069.6, from coordinate 46,590,711 downwards.
TTTGGTATATTTTTACGTCAATAGAAGGTCCTGTTCTGTGTCTTAAATTGTTTGTAATATAATTTCAAAATATATTTTTATTTGGGGATATTATAGTTACAACCAGTGTCAGAGATCCTCTAAGCATTCCATGCCAGTACATTCAAGACCTTGTGTTCTGAGGCATTATAGATGTTTGGGTTTTAAGCTTTGGTGCTCAGGATTTTCTTTTCTTTCAACAATGTATTAGTTAGAGAAGGCAAAAAGGAGATTACTTGGTGTAATAGCCAGAACATCCTCTCAAACTGCCCATACCTTAATCCCTGGAACCTGCAAATAGATAGTATTACCGGGCAAGAGGGAATCTGTAGATGTAATTTCATTTATAGGCTTGAAAATGGGGAGATGATCCTGGATGATCCAGATAGCTCTAATTTAATCACATTAGCTCTCAAAATCAGAGAAGAATTTCTACACAGAGACAGAGGAGATGGAGCAAGTCATAGATTCTTAGCAAAGGAATGAAATTTAATGTTCCTGGGCTGACTGAAATGTAAAGTCGTGTTTTCAGAGCAGAGGCATGTATAGACTTGTTATGAATAGTCTAAACGCTTAAAGAAAATAAGTCTTTTTTTTGCACTATATTTAATATAGTCAGCCTGTTGACTGAGAAAGACTATTTCACCCACTGTCCCAGAAAGAAATCTAGCTCATTTGATAACAGGTTAATAATTGTGAGTAATTATTACAGTAATAATATCACAGTCATGTGAGAGAACACATACATGATACCAGATGCTAATATGCTAATAAAATACATTTATTTTCCCTTAATCTGCTAGCTTTAGAGAAAATACCTATACACCAGCTAAAGCAATGCTCCAGATGTTGTTTCTTACTATGCGCTTTCTATTTCAAAGAAATAAGGAAGCAACTATCATTAGACACTCACGTGTTTCAAACTCATGATTTTAAAAAGGACACAGCATCGTAGTCCTTGCCTTTTAGGTCATTACTTAGGAGACAGAGGCAGGTTGAACTCCGAGTTTGAGGCTGCCCTGAAACACATAGGAGGTTTTATAATAGCCGGTACTATATAATAGAAAGATTCTGTCTGAGAGAGAGAGAGAGAGAGAGAGAGAGAGAGAGAGAGAGAGGGAGGGAGAGGGAGAGGGAGAGGGAGAGGGAGGGAGGGAGGGAGGAAGGAAGGAAGGAAGGAAGGAAGGAAGGAAGGAAGGAAGGAAGGAAGGAAGGAAGGAAGGAAAATTGATTTTGTCTTATATTTGGAGATAGAATTTCCCTTTGTAACATAGGCTGGCCTCATACATGTGATCACCCTACCTCTGCATCTTCATTGCTGGGAAGAGAACCACGTGCCATCTTGCCACCACAGAGATTCTTTGGATTAAACAACCATCAATTTAACCTATGTACAATGGTTGTGATTATTCATTTATAGTCGTAGGTCTGGTGAGAAGTTCTACTCCCAGATCTGCACACCTCTGCCTGAAGTCCATTGTGTTTTCTATTAACCATCCTCAGTTACTAAATTCACAGGAATTTGGAATTGTTGCTACTAGAATTATCTAATCTTTTTCCTCTAAGAAGATTTTGCTATTATTATAGGACTAGGCCTATATAAGAGCCATTAGAAAACAAAACCAGCCAAAGAACCAAACAGCAGCAGCAGCAACAGCAATACCTCATGCTTATACATACAAAGAATATATACGATGTCACAATTTTCTATATAAGACAATAAAATTACTGGCAAAAAAAACATGCCAATGATTGCAAAGAAAGGCAACAAACAAATATTTTAACAAGTCATTTAAGGGATTAACGGAGAGTTAAGCCAATATGTGCCTGCACCGCTACACTTCCAGAAGCAGAAAATTATTTTGCAAGCATGAAAATGAATATGTGAAAATAAAACACAGAGGTGACACGGGGCAAATGCCTTTAATTACAAATCCAAATTTCACATGCAAATGTTCTTAATCACACAGACATATAGTAAATTTTTATTTTTCACAAGTGCTTCTCCATGCTGAGGTTATGGTAACAATAATATGAATTATTTGAAGCACGCTTTAATTTTCAAGAAAATTACATGTCCTTGCCATTTAGTCTCTAACTTACAGATTATCAAATATCAAAAAAGAAAATGTTCTCATTTTCTTTTATTGTGAAGAAGATATTAAGAAATGTATGCTCTGAAGTCAGATTGTATACAACTTCAAATTCTTTTTTTTAATTTTTTTATTAAATATTTTCTTTATGTACATTTCAAATCCTATCCTGAAAGTTGCCAATAGCCTCCCCACTCCCTGCTTCCCTACCTACCAACTCCCTCTTCTTTGTGCTGGCATTCCCCTGTACTGGGCATATAAAGTTTGCAATACCAAGGGGCCTCTCTTCCCAGTGATGGCCAACTAGGCCATCTTCTGTTACATATGCAACTAGAGATACAAGCTCTGGGGGTACTGGTTAGTTCATATTGTTGTTCCACCTATAAGGCTACAGAACCCTTCAGCTCCTTGGGTGCTTTCTCTAGTTTCTCCATTGGGGGTCCTGTGTTCCATCTTATATATGACTGTGAGCATCCACTTCTGTATTTGGCAGGCACTGGCATAGCCTAATATGAGACAGCTATAACAGGGTCCCTTCAGCAAAATCTTTCTGGCATATGCAATAGTGTCTGTGTTTGGTGGCTGATTGTGGGATGGATCCCCGGTGGGGTAGTCTCTGGATAGTCCCTCCTTCCATCTTAGCTCCAAACTTTGTCTCTGTAACTCCTTCCATGGGTATTTTGTTCCCTATTCTAAGGAGGAATGAAGTATCCACCCATTGGTCTTCCCTCTTCTTGATTTTCTTGTGTTTTGCAAATTGTATCTTGGGTGTTTTATGTTTCTGGGCTAATATCCACTTATCAGTGAGTGCATATCTAATGACTTCTTTTGTGATTGGATTACCTCACTAAGGATGATATCATCCAGATACATCCATTTGTCTAAGAATTTCATAAATCCACTGTTTTTAATAGCTGAGAGTACTCCATTGTGTAAATGTACCACATTTTCTGTATACATTCTTCTGTTGAGGGACATCTGGGTTCTTTCCAGATTCTGGCTATTATAAATAAGGCTGCTATAAACATAGTGAAGCATGTGTTCTTATTACCAGTTGGAACATCTTCTGGGTATATGCCCAAGTGAGGTATTGCTGGATCTTCCAGTAGTATTATATCCAGTTTTCTGGGGAACCTCCAGACTGACTTCCAGAGTGGTTGTACAAGCTTGCAATCCCACCAGCAGTAGAGGAGTGTTCCTCTTTCTCCACATCCTTGCCAGCATCTGCTGTCACCTGAATTTTTGATCATAGCCTTTCTGACTGGTGTGATATGGCATCTCAGGGTTGTTTTGGTTTGCATTTCTCTGATGATGAAGGATGCTGAACATTTTTTCAGGTGTTTCTCAGCTATTCGGTATTCCTCAGGTGAGAATTCTTTGTTTAGCTCTGAACCCCATTTTTAATGGGGTTGTTTGAATTTCTGGAGTCCAGCTTCTTGAGCTCTTTCTATATATTGGATATTAGTCCCCTATCAGATTGAGAATTGGTAAAAATCCTTTTCCAATCTGTTGGTGGCCCTTTTATCTTATTGACAGTGTTTTTTGCCTTACAGAAGCTTTGCAATTTTATGAGGTCCCATTTGTCAATTATTGATCTTAGAGCACAAGCCATTGCTGTTCTGTTTAGGAATTTTTCCCCTGTGCCCATATATTCGAGGATTTTCCCTACATTATCCTCGATTAATTTCAGTGTCTCTGGTTGTGTTTTCCTGTATTTCTTTAAGGCCTTCTACCTCTTTATCAGCGTTCCCCTGTATTTCTTTTAGTGAGTTATTAAAGGCCTTCTTGATGTCCTCTACCAGCATCATGAGATATGATTTTAAATCTGAGTCTTGTTTTTCGGGTGTGTTGGGGTATCTAGGACTGGCAGAGGTGGGAGTGCTGGGTTCTGATGATGGTGAGTGGTCTTAGTTTCTGTTAGTAAGATTCTTACATTTGCCTTTTGCCATTTGGTAATCTATGGAGTTAGTTGTTATAGTTGTCTCCAGTTGGAACTTGTTCCTCCTGTGATTCTATTAGCCTCTGTCAGCAAACATTGGAGTCTAACTCTCTCCTGAGTCTCAGTGGTCAGATTACTCTCTGCAGGCAAGCTCTCCTCTTGCAGGGAATGTGCACAGATATCTGGAGTTCGTACCTGCCTCCTGGCTGAAGATGAAGGTCCGAAACAGGGCCTGTCCCAGAAGCTATGTAGCTTCTGTATTCCGCACTCTCACCTGTGAAGACTAGTCTCTGAGGGATCCGGGACCCAAGATGGCTCCCCAACCTGCACTGGCAGAGCCCTCCTGGGCAGACACCTCTCCTCTGGCAGGGAGAGTGCCCTGATGTCTGGAGCCCGAAAATGAGGTCTGTCCCAGTAGCTGTGTAGCTTCTGTAGTCGCACTCTCACCTGATCAGACTAGCCTCTGAGGGATCTGGGACCCAAGATCCAAATTCAAATTCTTAAGTTGTACTTTCATATTTTTTTTCTAACTTCTCCTGAAACGCCAGTAGCTTTAAACTATATCAGCTGGATGGGATGAAATTACTATATCTCCCACTGGTGTGAGTATGATAATAATATCTGACATTTGGTATATCCCAAAATGTTATATTTGCAGCCTGCTGCTATGTAAATATCCCAACTGCAATTAATGCCACTCATTGGCATCCTGGTTCCGTTGTGTGTGAATGTAGCACAGAAGCTCATTGCTCAGTTTGCCCTTTAATGTCAGGTAAATCACAGTATTACCGAGAAAATAGCTTAGATCAAAGAAAGCCTAAACATTCAAGTCAATTAATTCATGAACTTCAATAGCCAGTGAATGGTGACTCTCTAATTTATTTTCAAATGTGACAGTTGAAGCTGAAAATACACGAGTGGAGAAAGCTGTACGTGTGAAGCATTACCTGAAGGTGGAACTGATTTTCACTGCAGCACCAATTCTGCAAACTTCACAAACTCATTTGAAAGTACAGGGAAGATAAATGAACTAGGAAAAATGAATGGAAGCAAATATAAATTAAGACCACTTTGACAAAGTCCAAGAATTACTCTTCCCACAGTAATAATTTTTAGACTCTGATTTCGTGTGTATTAGAGTAGACAGTCAGTTATATTAGTCATCAAATGTAGTGAGGATTGAATTAAAATTAATAAGCCATAATATTTGTTTCCTAATTTTGAATTCTCAAACCAAAGCAATGAAATGGACATGTTCCATAAGTAAAGCTGTTTCCTGTTAATGGCAACTTCAGTGTTGGAAATTCTCTGCTATATTATACTAACAACCTTAAGATGAAGGTTATATTATTGTGTTCTTGTGATAATGATATTGGCTTTTCATTTCAAATATAAGTTTCACTTAGCTATAGTTAGCAATTGAATCTTTAAAATAAGAATAATATTATCACTTTCACGTTTTCAAGTAAAATTACCTCTCTACACATTTGCTGTAATTTAACAAATGTCTACTATAATAAACATTAGTAGTAAAAGGATCTTTTGTTTATAATTTTGTGAATTCAGTACTTTGCTGCATGCCTCGGGCTCTTGAGGATATAACTCAGTATATAAAGGCAAAGGTATGCTGAAGAGGTAAGATATCTGCTTTGCTGCATGGAAGAAAAAAGTGGAAAGATATAGTTTGTAGATGTATTTACAGGCATCCTCAAGAGACCTGAATAGACTTTAACATACTAGATTAACTTCATTTTAGGCATTAATTTTTGAAGTTGCCATGAATGGAATTATTTTCCATATTTTTCCTCAGTAAATTTATAATTGACATATACCAACTCCTCGTTCATAAAGAATATTTTTGTGATATTTTGTTTAGTTTGGCAATTTGTGATTTTGTGTTTATGTAGCATTTTTTGTGAGCAGTAAAGTATAGCATCCTGTCATCTGCAAGTATTAAAACATAACTTATTTTTGCTATTCATATGTCCTTTTTATCTTCCTTTTCATATTGTATATATATAACATATATGTGTATGTATATACATATGTACACAAATATTCATAAAGCCAAAACATATGGACACATATACACAAATGTATACACTATATACACATATACTAGTAACTACTTTCAAACTAAATTTAAAATGTTTAATTTGAATAACTACTCCATTGCTTTTAAGGATGATCTTTTCATTAAATCATTCCTCTGTTATAGTGGAGAAGCCAATTATTACTGACTCCAACAAAGAACCATTGGCATGGAATGGGTATAGTGAACTAGTTTCTTGTTTCTCTACATATTGCTTGGACGGATACCATGTCTACTTAGTTACCCAGGAATGCAGAAGAGACAAGAAGAAAATGGCATAGATACTATTCTGCCTTAATAAGAGAAACAGAGCAAAACAAAGCAAAAAGCAAGCAAAGCAGTAAGTGTATGCTTTCACGGTTTTCCTTTCATATATATATATAACCAAATTTGGCCTTGAATGCTGGGAAGTGTTGTTTTCTTTAGTTTGTGTCTGCATAGTTCCAGGTTGTGCATCCACTCTTCATAAAATTATTTAAAGACTACTAGTCACAATGAAAGATTCTCTTGGCACCTCATTCTTACAACTTTTACAAATGATACTAATATTTTACAACATATCCTATGCCTGTCAAGGCTTTATGAATCGAATCTTAATTCCTACTTCAGGATCATAAGCATCCGTGTTACTACAGATTTCAGGATGCTACACCCTCACATCAAATGTGTCTCTTCATTACATACAGTTCTCCTATAATATATCTCTCACCATTGCAACATTGCATCAAAACATTAGAATTTTCTGAAGTTAGGTCCAAAATATGGTAAGTAATAGGTACAATTTCTTCCCTTCTTTCCACAGGAATTTTAAAAAGTATTAATGAATCATAATTGGTATCCTCATGACAATGACTCAATGATTTTCTACCCTGAAAAAGCCTGCAAATAAATATGTTTTAGTAGGAAAGTTGATGTGGATTATATGAGTCTGGCAAATGGAATAGGACCATATGGAGCAATATGTCTTTCTATGCAATTTTGAGTTATTTTTACAAAGTAGATATCCATTCTGCATGTTCTTCTGACAGGAATAGTAGGAGGGATGTCTCAGTCACAGTCCCACACATACCCTCTGCTTAGAGTGAGGGTGGATGAGAAAGGGGAAAGAAAAAAAATGGAAGGAGACCCATAGAGAAGCAATGTTAACAGTCCTGGAGAAAAGGAGGGTGGTGGAAAAAAAAAAACTCTCACACGGTGAAAATAGAGAAAATTGGGTGGGTGCAGTGAGAGAATTGACAATGAATGGTGATTTGGATTTAAATAAAGAGAGATTGAGGAGAATTCAAATTCTCAAGAGTATTTTTAATGAACAAGATGGGTCAATGAGAAGATGCTGAATAAAAAATAGTACTCTGAAGGAATGAAGAAATAGCTTTTTACTGGAACTAAAAATCAAAGAAAAGACACAGAAGTAATTATTGTGAATTCCCATTCAGGAAATGTATTTGAGGAAGAAGGTAACACTTGATAGAAATTTTATCATAATGAGGACTTATTTTAGTTGGGATAGAATCAAGAAGGAAATAACCCAATAGAGGGGAAGTAGTTGGCATTGCAAATAAGTTATAGATCAGCAAAGTCACCCATGGGAATAGAAGAAGGACTTTTCATGAGACATATCTTCTGAGAATTCTCAATAACAGGATTGCAAATGACTAGGAAACATTTAAGGAAATGTTCAACATCCCTAGCCCTCCAGGAAATGCAAATCAAAACTCCTTTGAGATTCCACCTTGTATCTATCAGAATGGCTAAGATCAATGGTAAGAGTGATGGCTCATGATCATGAAGGGGTGAAGCTAGGGAACACTTCTCCATTGTTGGTGCAAGTGCAATCTTATATAGCCATTATGGAAATCAATTATCACAGTTCCTCAGAAAATTGGGTTTTGATCTATCTCAAGACCCAACTATATCATTCGGCTCCATTCAACTGCAAGAACTGTTGCTCAACTATATTCATTGTGGCTTTGTTCACAATAGCCAGAAAATGGAAAACTGAGAACTAGATGTTCCTCAACAGAAGAATGGATAAAGAAGATATGATACATTTACACAATGGAATATTACTCAGCTGTGTTTAAATTTCGAGGCAAATCAATGCCACTAAAAAAATTAATGATCCTAAATGACATAATCCAGACCCATAAAAACAAATATGTACTCACTTCATAGTGGATATTAGCTGATAAGTGAATGATAATCAAGATACAACCTACAGACCCAGAGAAGTTAGGTAATGTGGAAGGACCAAGAACCTGCCTGGGAAGGGGAAATAAATTAAATTTTATAGGTGTACTCAAGGAAGGTGGGAATGGGAGCTGGAGGGACCAACTATCGGGGAGATGAAGGTAGAGAGTTTTAACAGAAACAGCTGCAATTGGGAGTGTCATTTGGAAACTTAGTTCAGTGTGAACTTCCTGGAATCTCTGAAGATGACCGCAGTGACTAATGGTAGATATGAGGTCTACCCAGGCCATCTTTTGTAATTTAGCAAGGATTCTGGTGGTAAAACTGGGTCACATTTTTTTTTTTGAGTTGATGATAGAGGGGATCCTGTGGAAATTCATAAATATCCTAGGCTGATGCTGGGGCAGATGACAGTCACTCTCTGACAACTGACAATGGATCCAAATCCCTAGAACAACATCTGCAGAGCTCAATGAATATAGAAAGGTCAAAATGATGCCTGCATGGAGTCTCTACCGCTGTGTACTACTCTCTGCCACATCAAAACTTCTCTGCAGACTACAGAAAGAAAGGCCTGATCCCCACCCAGCCACAAAACCTTCAACCTACAATCTACCCTGCCTACATGATGTTTTCTAGTAATGGTAGCACTGCACATTTGGATGTGGCCAATCAATATTTAGTTGAACTTGTGAGGCTCAAGACATGACAGGGGTGCCATGTGCTAATTGTGTGGATGGCCAGAAACTAAAGGCTGGATGGCCCAGAAAATTAGGGTAAACAAACCAGACTGGCAAAAAAAAAAAAAAAAAAAAAAAAAAAGAAATATTTCCTAATAATATTTTTCTGTACTCCTAGATTTCTGCCCTGTTCAGCTGTAATTTGTGAGACTTCTTCTGGCAGCAGATGAGAAGAGATGCAGAGATTCACAGCCAGCCATTATGCACAAAGAGAGACTAAATTTAATGTCTCCATTAGCTTCTTCTCCAGAAGATTGAGGATGCTTCAAAAGGGGGATGAATTAGATTATAGGAGTCAGATGAGATGGAGGACACCAGAAGAACATGTCCCACCAAATCCAACAAAGAGGGCTCACTTAGGCTCACAGAGACTGGAGTGACAAACACAGGGATTGCTTAGGTCCCCTGCTCATGTATTATTGTGATTAGTCTTGTCTTCTTATGGGACTCCTAATTGAGTGGCTGTATCTCTACTTGTTTTGGCTGTCTTTGAGACTCTTCTCATCGTTTTCATTGTCTTGTATTGCCTTGCTATGAAGATCTTCTGTTCTGTATCTTACTTTGTCTTGTTTCACAGCCATTTCTCAGAGGACTGCTTTTTCTGAAAGGAGATTGAGCATAGCTCTGCAGAAGAGGTGTGGGAGTAGGGGGCAACTGGAAGGAATGAATGTGGTTAGGTTGTTTTAATAAGAAGAAATATCTATTTCAACAACAATACAAAATACAAAGTCTTCATCTTTGACCAAATGGTTCATAATAGGTATAGATGTTGTTTTATAACTCGGTAGGCTTAGAACTGCCAAAAATAAATGTGAGAATGTCAAAGGTGTAAAATTGGCCCACTTTTCTCTCTGCAATGGCAAAACATAGCTGTCTGAACAGTAGTTACTTTTCAGCCAGAGGTAAGCATACACATGTCCAGTTATATGAATATTTATTGTGCAGTGTGTAGGAAAAGCAATATATTAGGAATTGAATTCTACAGAGATATGCACCTCTAACCAAGTATGGCAGACCTGTCATCTCAAGCACCTTACAATGGTCAGCTGTAATTACAATGTAGAAGCTGTGCTGAACAAGCAGCTGCAGTAGACTGCAGTAGACTTATGTACCATTGTGAGATGAAAACGTGGTCTTAGATTCTAATATCACTACTTAAAACATTGGTAATCTTGGGGATTTATAAACACTCTTTTTCCAACTATGACATATTTATGTTATTTATAAACACTTTTTTTCCAATTATGATAATTTCCAACTAGAAATGGTATTTTAAGTATTTAACACTGAGTTGGAGTGACCATTATTATGGTTCATTGAGACAGGCATCTGTCTTTATGTGCTTCTAGATTTCTGGTTCATGTACTAAAACACTGCCAGACACTGTAATTTTTCCAAATATTGGACAATAATAGAAACGGTATTATTGCTCTAACAACAGTTGGTATTACATGGCTCAAGCTCTAAAGTGTATATGAGTGCTTAACAATATTTTCTTGCAGTGTTTTTCTTCACATTAATGGTCTTCAGACTGGTCTGTAGTGAAGAAAGCCCTCATTTTCTCTTTAAGGTAGCTTGAAAGTGCTGGCCAGGGGTACAATAAACAAAATCTGTATTCAAGAGTCTCTCAATTTTCTCTATTTGAGACTAGAGAAAACCACAGAACTCAACACTTTACAAGGTTTTCTGTTTTGTTTTTTTGTTTTTGTGTTGTTTTGTTTTGTTTGTTTTATTTTGAGATAATTTCAAATGTAGTCCTGAATGTCCTCAAAATCAAAATACAGCTGAGGATAATCATGAGATACTGTTCCTCCTGTCTCTGTCTTCCAGCTTCTAAGATTATTATGGTGTGCTACTCTATCTGTCGTAGAATACATTTAAACTATTAATTATACCTCAAGGATGTGCATATATCTATTGCCCATTTTCTTATGAATTTACCAAAATTATGTCCATTGTTAATTTTGTTGTAATAATCACAATTACATAAAAGACTACGTCTTTTTCAAGTAACACCTCTAATACATACACAATACCAGGATAACCAGGATTACATAACAAGTTCCTGTCTCAAACACCACACTGACAAACTCTTAAATATGAATGGAAGTAGAATACTTTATAATATTTTATTAGTATAATAAAGAGATAAATCTTCAATATTCTATTTTAATACAAAGAAATCTAAATGTGGAATGCAGTGTTTTTTTCTTAAAATGGGAAGCAAATGTGAATTAAATGAGTTTAATATTTTGGAGCATTAAATCCTTGACTCTGGATCACTGAAAAGAACAGAATTCTGAGAATTCTCTTAATGCATTTAAACATAAGAATGGGGAAGGAGGTTAGGCTGGTGTAGAAGATAGACAAAGAAAGGAAGATACAATTTTAAAGTTGACAGGCTTTGTATACCCTGGTTATAGGGACTGTATTAGGCTCTCAGAATTATTAGAAAAATTGGATGGGGCACAGACTTTGTCAAATTGTATATTAGTATGTAAGTGAAGGAGTTTTTTTTTTCATAATTCTACAAAGAGACACATTTGGAATGAAGCAGGGATTATAGTTTAATTTAGGAAGCAGTTGTAGGAGTAATTTTAGGAGACTTAAAACCAGTTATCTTATTTTCTAGACAAAAGTGCTCTCACTGAGTTAGGAAGGCTTTGGAGACAGTAATTAGCTTTGCCTTCCACAATGGTGTTGTAGTTCTTTAACTTGTTAAGTCTGCTACTGACAAATTGCTATTGAAGTCTGTCATGCTCATTCTTTCCAGAAAATGAATATTTTCCTATATGCAAGTAAGTAATTTTCTTGATTTAAAGCAATCTATGAGTAAAGGGATTACAACCTATCATACTGCAAACAATAGATGACATAAGGAAAAAGTAAACTGATTGTAATTACTCATTAGAATTCTAGCAGTATGCCAGTACTAAGTGACACCCACTCTTGTGTTTTCATTATAAGCACTGTGGTGGTTTGAATATGCTTGACCCAGGGAGTGACACTATTAGGAGGTGCGACCTTGTTTAGAAAGAGAGACACTGTGGTGGTATGTGGGCTTTGATTGAGACCTTTTTCTGGGCTGCCTGAGAGATTCAGTCTGCTCCTGTTTGCCTTCAGAACAAGATGTAGAACTCTCAGCTTCTCCAGCACCATGCCTGCCTGGACCCTGGACGTTGCCATCCATGCTTCCAGCCATGAGAAAAATAGACTGACCTCAGACCCAATCAGCCAGACCCAACTAAATGTTAAGAGTTGCCTTGATCATGGTGTCTCTTCACAGCAGTAAAACCCTAAGAGAAGCACCTGTCATATTTGGCAGATATATTGCCTGAACAATGATGTCTGTTAATGGCCTACTCACTATGTCACAAAATTCTATACTTTTCCTTTTCCCCAAAAATCAATTGATTAAAAAAAAGCAACTCAATAATCTGGAAAATCAGAATCAGTTGAACTTGTTCAATTAGATATCACAGGTGAAAAAATTAGCTATTTATATTGAAACATCAGGTTAACTGCTTTATTTATGAATCAAATAAAGATGCTAATATAGTAACTTTCATTAAATACACCAATAAGATGATGAGTTTTCTTATTACTAAATGTGGATGCTTTTTCATCTTTTAAAAATGCTTCATTTGATCCTCATAATAGTCATATGAAGGCTGATTAGTTGATGGACCTTGGACAAAAGTAAAGGCTCAGTTTCACACAGTTTCACAAAGACAAAAAAATAAGGTAGAAGTGACAACTGGGCAAAAGTTACACTGACATAAATGATCTGTTCCTAAACTTATCAGCATAATACAAACTTAAAAGGCTGGAGATATGCATCTGTCATTAAAAGCCTTTGTTGCTCTTGCAGAAGACCTGAATTTGTGTTGTTGTTTATAGCTTATTGCTCTTGGTAAATTAGATGACCTACAGTTGCATTCTGTTCCCAGGAAACAATTTAATTTCCCTTTAATCTATTGCTGACAACAAAGATGGACTATGTATATTTATACAGAATAGACATAGATAGATGATTGATACTTAGATAATAGATAGATAGATAGATAGATAGATAGATAGATAGATAGATAGATAGATAGTGCTTCTCTGTCACTTGAGATTCTTCTGTTGAGAACTCCCTATTTAACACTGTACCACCTTTTTTATTTGGTTTATTTGCTGTGCTGTTGTCTTATTTCTTGAGTTCTTTATATATTTTAGATATTAGTCCTCTGTCAGATGTAAGTTTTGTCAAGATCTTTTCCCATTCCATTTTCTACTATTGATAGTGGACTTAGCCTTGCAAAAGCTTTTAAGTTCCGTGAGGTCCCATTTTTACTTGTTCTTAGTGCCTAAGCTATTAGTGTTCTGTTCAGAAAGTGGTCTTTGGTGCCAATGCATTCAAGGCTGTTTCTCAAATTATATTTACTCTATCTGGTTTTATATTAAGGTCTTTGAACCAATTGGTCTTGAGTTTTGTGCAATGGGATAGATATAGATATATTTGCATTTTCCTACATGCAGACATCAAGTTAGACCAGTACCATTTGTTGAAGATGCTTTCATTTTTTCCAATGTATACTTTTGATTTTTGGCAAATATCATGTGTCCATAGGTGTGTGGGTTTCTTTCTGGGTCTTTGATTCTATTTCATTGTCGAACATGTCTGTTTATATGCCAATAGCATGTGTTTTTAAATACTATTATGACATAATATAGGGTGAAATCAGGGAAGCTGTTATCCCCAAAAGTTCTTTTGTTGTAAAGGATTGTTTCAGAAATCCTAGGTTTTATGTTCTTCCATATGAAGTTGAGACTTGCTCATTCAAGATCTATAAAGAATTGTGTAGGAATTTTAAGGGGAATTGCACTGAGTCTCTTGAATGCTTTTGGTAAAATGCCCATTTTTACTTTGGTAATCTAATCGATCCATGAAATATCGCTCCATTTTCTGAAACCTTCCTCAATTTCTTTTTTCAGAGACTAGAAGTTCTTGCCATACAGATCTTTCAATGCTTGTCTAGAGTCACACTAAAATACTTTATATTATTTGTGATTATTGTAAATGGTGTTCTTTCCCTAAATTATTTTTAGCCCATTCATCATTTTACAAAGGAGGGTTACTAATATTTTGATTTAATTTGAATTCAGGCACTTTGCTGGAGGTGTTGATCAGCTATAAGACTTCTTTTATAGAGATTTTGGAGTCATTTATGTATACTATTATATCATTTGTGAATAGCCGCATTTTGACATCTTCCTTTCTAATTTGATCTCCATTATTTGTCTTATTGCTCAAACTAGAACTTTACGGAAGCTTACTTGATCATGGTGGATGGTATTTTTTTATGTGTTCTTAAATTCAGTCTGTGAATATTTTATAATTTTTGCATCAATTTTCATAATTGGTCTGATTTTCATAATTGTCTTTCTTGGTTGAGTATTCGTGTCATTTGGTATTCATTTGGCAATGTTCATTCTGTTTTTACTTGGTGGAATAGTTTGAGGAGTGTTGGTATTAGTTCTTCTTTGAATGTCTGGTAAAATTCTGAGCTAAACCCTTCTTCCCCTGGTATTTTTTTGGGGGGGTGATGGTATTTATGACTGCTTCTATTCCTTTAGGTGTTGTGGTGTTGTAGGTCTATTTAAATAGGTTTACCTGACTTTGATTCAACTTGGAAATCTATCTAGAAAATCATCCATTTCATTAGGATTTTCAATTTTTTTAAAATTAAGGCTTTTGAAAGAAAAGCTAATGATTCCTGCAATTTCTGAAGTTTCTGTTATTATGGCTCTATTTTTGTTCCTGATTTTGTTAATTTCCATACTGTCTGTTCTTTTTTTTTCTTTCTTTCTTTCTTTTTTTTTTTTTTTTTTTTTTTTTTTTAGTTTAGATTGGCTAAGTGTTTGTTTATCTTGTTGTTGATTTTTGAAAAGAAAAAAAAAAAGAAAACCCAAAAGAACAAAAAAAGAACCCAGCTTTTCGTTCCATTGATTTTTTGTATTCTTTTCTTTGCTCCTAATTTATTGACAATGATAAATGGATATATAATAGATACATGTATGACAGATAGATGATAGATATACAGACAGAATAATATCTTTTTTTGTCATACATCTGTGAATGGGTTTGGTTTGGATTGATTCTATAATCTTACTATGTGGAAGTGCTTCAGTACACATTTGTATAAAGCTGTGTCAGTGGTAAACTGAATTTTTTAATAGTAACATTAATTAAAATGGATCATGGATCACTTACCATATGATCCTAAAACTGATGACACTTATCTAGGCAAGATAAAATCTATTCTTCCCAATTTTCTAGTTCATAGTCTCTATGAACCCTGATGGTCAGTTATTTAATCCTCACTGAAATTCTGACATCACTACTTGTTAGCACTTATGAGGTTTGTCTTCACATTTTTCTGTGGCTGATATTTCATGCAAGCTTCCCCTATACTTACTGTATGCCTTACATCTGCAAACAGACTCCACCAACTCACTGTAAAGGAAGTGAATTGCAATAGAGAACATATGCTTAGAACACAAGGTGAAATACTTTTAAAGGAAACATCCTCTCTTCTCTAGACAGGGAACAAGGTGACTCTTCTTCATGCTCACCCAGGACTTATAGAAACCTAGAAGACATTATCACTCATTTTTTTCTTGAACATCTCACAACTTTTGTTCTACTACTGTGCTCATCTACACAATAATAATTATATTTTCTATAACTATTACTATAAAATAGTAAAATTGCCTACAAAGGTCTCTTTCTTACAAAGAAATATTCCTTTCAGTTTAATGCAGCTGGAAGTGTAATATATAATTTTCAAAAGATTTTTTTGTCCACAATATTTTGCATGCAGATTTCTCACATCCATATTTATGTTTTCTCTACTAAAAATTCAATATATATTTAAGGATTGGAAATGAATGTATCTCTTTACTTTTTGTTCTAAAATTTAAAATTTTTATTAATTTGAAAGTTAAAGCAAAGATCAGCTCAACATTTTATTCTTGGCAACCACAGAAAAGTTCAATTCCACACGCACTAATACATGTACATATTCTTATCATACCATGAATATCTACAAATAAGGATATTTTGGGTTTTAAAGATTAAACATAATTTTCTATTATATACTCTGAGAACAATGGCTGCCCAGTCATTGAGTTCTGTATATTCAGTTAGCACATGATACTCTTCTTTCCTCTAACCACTCTTTCCTCTGTCAGGAAAACAGCATAACATTTTAGACATGTTTACACAAAGGAAGTGTATATGACTGATTAGGTTATAAGCCAAAGTTTATACAATAATAACAGTGTAGAAAACAACAGAATATAATAGTATATTGTAGTTTCATGAAATATGATTGCAATGTAATGAGAGATGTCATGTGTAAAATCACAACAAATGAGTTGTGAGTAGTAGTGTTTGCTAATGCTTCATGGGCTCAGACAGAAATAGGTTGATGTAGATAATCCCAGCTATACGACTTCCAGGTATATACCCAGAAGATGCTTCAACATGTAATAAGGACACGTGCTCCACTATGTTCATAGCAGCCATATTTATAATAGCCAGAAGCTGGAAAGAACCCAGGTGTCCCACAACAGAGGAATGGATACAGAAAATGTGGTACATTTACACAGTAGAGTACTATTCAGCTATTAAAAACAATGAATACATGAAATTCACAGGCAAATGGATGGAACTAGAAAATATTACCCTGAGTGAGGTGACTCATTCACAAAAGAACACACAAGGTATACTCTCACTGATAAGTGGATAATAGCCCAGGAGTTTGTAATACCCAAGATACAATTCACAGATGACATGAAGTTCAAGAAGGAAGACCAAAGTGTGGATACTTCGATCCTTCTTAGAAGGGGGAACAAAATGCCCATGGGAGGAGACACAGAGAGAAAGTATGGTGCAGATACTGAAGGAATGGCCATCCAGAGACTGCCTCACCTGGGTATCCATCCCACATATAGTTACCAAACCCAGGCACTGTTGTGGATGCCAACAAATACTTGCTGACAGGAGACTGATATAGCTGTCTCCTGAGAGGCTCTGCCAGAACCTGACAAATACAAAGGTAGATACTCACAGTCAACCGTTTGACTGAGTACAGGGTCCCCATTGGAAGAGCTAGGGAAAGGACTGAAGGAACCCCACAGGAGGAACAACAATATGAACCAGCCAGTACCCCTAGAGATCACAGGGATTAAACCACCAACCAAAGAGTACACATGGAGCGACCCATGGCTCCAGCTGCACATGTAGCAGAGGATGGCCTAGTTGGTGTATGGCCTAGTGTAGAGGAATGCCAGGACAGGGAAGAAGGAGTGGGTGGGTTGGTGAACAGGGGGAGTAGAGATGGTATAAGGGGTTTTTGGAGGGGAAACGAGGAAAGGGGATAACATTTGAAATGTAAATAAAGAAAATATCTAATAAAAAATTTAAAAATATTAATTTAAAGCCGGGCGTGGTGGCGCACGCCTTTAATCCTAGCACTCAGGAAGCAGAGGCAGGCGGATTTCTGAGTTCGAGGCCAGCCTGGTCTACAAAATGAGTTCCAAGACAGCCAGGGCTATACAGAGAAACCCTGTCTCTAAAACCAAAATAATAATATAATAATAATAATAATAATAATAATAATAATAATAAGCCTTTGTGTCATCCAGCTAAGATTGGCAGTACAAAATTACAATGTAAAACCTCATTATCTACATTCAGTCTCTGGAAATCTCTTAGTCATTGATCAGATAACATGGATCCTGAATAGTCCATGGAACCAAAAATAATCAATAGTAAAATCATGATTGAATTACTCTAAAATCCGTGTAGTCTCTATCTTGTCAGAATTGTTTGAAAGCATCATTGCTTTTTAGTTTTTTATGACTGAATATAACAAGAGTGTAAGCAGGGCACATACAACCCCTTATATTGGTAATATGATATATATAATATACTGTTTGTTAGTGGTAAGCAAATTAAGATTGGCATTTAAATTATGTTTTACTTTTTAAAAAATGAGCTCTCAAAGAATTTGTATGCATTTTCTCTCAATGTTTTATACCCAGTGCTTAAATCCATACGATATATTCTAGGTTTTCAGTAAGTAATTATAGACTATCCAAAAATCAAAGTTCACTAGCCACTTAAAATATGTGTCACCACTTCTAAATCATTTTGTCATATACAATTTTTAATTATTTAGTGTTTTGTACACTTTGATATTTATATTTCTTTGCAAATATAAATTAAATTAAATTTTAATTAAATAAAATTTATAAGTAGTTATTCCTGCAGAAGTATAAGACGATTAGAGTGCTGTAGAAAACACTTTTTTAAAAAGATAAATAGATCTAGACAATTAGTTCTATATGTTCACAATTCCAGATTTTCCTCTTGTAGCCTTTTCTCTTGCAAAATCTAACAATCTGTGAAGGATATGTAAGAATTTGTGGCCTTGCCTGAGAATTTCTTGATCCCTGGTTATCACAGCTTTTCCTGTAGCATGCATTTTCATGTTTGCTGGCCAAGAAAGAGAAGCGGTGAAGAAAGTCACAAGTTCTCTTTTGAGGACACTTGGTTGTAAAGTCCAGACACTATCAAGTGATGCAGGAAATCAATTTGCATTCTCTAATGAGAGTCTCTCTCAGTAACTTCACTCACACTCTCCTGCAATATATCGTCCTTGGGAATGTATGCTTTCTTGATGCTACTACATCTTCTTTGTAGTTCATGGTCAGAATACAAATAAGTCTGGCTCCTGTTCAGGATGGTGTAACTCTGAGGAGCCACAGTGGTCTGGGTTTCCTTTCAACCACTGCATGGCCACCCCACCTCCTTCTTCCACACAGCTCTGCTTCTCACTAACACTCCCAAACATGTCTCCTACCATTTCCATCATGGTATCTGTCTCTACTGGAATCCAAGCAGCAAAACCTGAGTGTTTCGAAAGGGAATGCATGTTTCCCCAGCATTTTTCTAATGATTATAATTGGATAGTTTGAATTTGTTATTCCTTAAGAAGAAATGTGAATATTTCACATTAGTTTACGTTTTTTTAGTGAAAATTGTATGTTTTGGTGTAAAATCACCAAAAAAAAAGCACAATCCCTGCAGTATATGTTATTTTACAATGCTTTGCATAAATCTGCCTTTATAAAAGAAAGTATATTTGTAATTATTTCTGCCATTAATTGAAAAATATGTAATCAATAATATCTTTAAACTCGTATCTTAATTCAGAAGAGTTTGCACATGTGGAGCAAAAATGGATATGAGGGATTATTGTGTGGATATTCAGGGAAAAGTAGAACTGGCTTTATCAACAATATCTCTATGAATGAAAGAATGGATCAGTTATTGCTGAAGCTGAATTTTTTTCTGATATAGAAACTGATAATCTCCTACTGATGAATTTATTCTAATTTAATATTAATGACTATTTTATAACATGTCCAAAATGATTATTTTTCTTAAATATTTTTATTGCAGAGTAAATGATTTTCTGCTTATTTTGTCTATTTATGTTTTAATATATTAAGAAGTAAGAAAGTAACATACTTACATATTGCTTTTGGTCCTGGAAATGCATGCAGGACTTTCACTACAATATACAGGTACATTGTTGAGTTATATCCATAACCATTTGTGTTTTATTTATAACAAATAGCAGCAAGATTCACATTTCCAGATTTATATCAGTGTATTAGCTTGGACATCATTGGAGAGGTAAACAAATGGGTTTTGTAATCTAAAGTACTAAACAAATATCAGAAGACTAAATGTATTTAAAAATCATCAGACTAGTCTGATGTTATTAAACCAAAACTGTCTCACCCTTTTTAATAATAAAATAAAATAAATAGAATTAGAAGTCATTTTTTTTTGATGCTGAAACTTGGAAAGATTTCTGGAAAAATCAACACAGCCTATCCAAATTACAATACAAACAAAATAGAGATATATGTCTTGTTTCTTTTTCTCTGTTAAAACTCAGTGCATCTATATCAGAAAGCCTAGTATAAATACCAAAGTAGGTGACACTTAAATTACAAAGCAGAAAAAACAATCACTTCTCTTCACAGGGTTTTTGTCCTGAATATGTAAGGATGAATATACATGCAGGTATTGCTCCTTTGGCTGGCATTCCTGAGAACAGACACATTAAGGAAAATCTAAATTATATACACATGGATAACTGCTTGATCTCACTGCTACTATTTGGTTTATGCATTTTCTCTCTTTGATCATGTTTTATACACTATGGTGAATGAGGTAAGCTGTAGCCTCCATCACTAATAACCTTTGAAATCTTCACAGCACATATGGAACCAGGCCTTGGTAATTTAATGCACTAGATATCTCAGACATGCTTCACTATGAATACAATTTGATCTTGTTTAAAAGTTTAGATACACAGATAAAAGGTGGTGTCAGAAATGTTTTTAAACAGAGATCAAAAGGTAGCATTTCATAAATATCCCCTCTCCCCTGCAATGAAGATCTCTGTATTCTTCCCAGAGCATTTGCATGGATGTGGAACAGCAGATAGCCTGCTCCACTAAACGTCAGTAGTGATATAATTACAGTTGATTCAGAAAGAAAGAGATTTTAGTTTATATTCTCTCCAAGAGTATTGTCTATACCATCATACTCAGCAAAACTACACATTTGGTTCGTGCATAGTCCATAGACCAGTGACCTTCAATCTCTGACTTATTTCAGCACATTTGTTCACATATTTTAAAAACTATGTCAATTGTAATATAAGATCCCATGATTCTATGTCAAGATTGTAGATTATTTTCTGAAAAGAAACATTACTTTGCTAGAAAATATACATAATCTAGTTATGTACATAATTAGATGTATACATATTATTTTATAAGTTTGTATAGACTGATTTTGTAAGGAACACAAATTTTATTGTATATATTAAACATACATTGTGTTTGTGTTTTATTTGTGTGTGTATGTCTTCATGTTTGTCTGTGTGTGTTATATTTTTGTGCTTAGATTTTAAATAGAAGTAAGGGAAGTCAGTCAGCAACAGGTCATAGTGGCTTACAAATTTATTCCCAAAACTCACCAGTCAAAGATAGGCAGATATCTTACTTCAAGCTAATCTTAGTTTACACAGTGAAATCAAGATAGGTCTGGAGAGATGGCTCAATGGTTAAGAGCACCAACTGCTCTTTCAGAGATCCTGAGTTCAATTCCCAGCAACCACTTGGTGTCTCACAACCAACTGTAATGGTGTCTGTTGCCCTCTTCTGGTGTGTCTGAAGAGAGCAATGCTGGTGTACGCATAGTATAAAATAAATATTTTAAAAAATAATATATATACATATATATGTATATGTGTGCAATATATATATATAGATATATATATAGATATAGATATAGATATAGATATAGATATAGATATAGATATAGATATAGATATAGATATAGATATAGATATAGATATAGAGCCAAGGTTATGTGAAGAGAAAATGTCTGTTATCAGGGGAAGGGAGTATATTCTATACATAACTAAGAGTAAAAAAACAAGGACAAGATGAAAGGAAAAACCTGTTTTATTTTAGAATGAACACTATGACTAAATAATTTAATAATTATTATTAATCAGAAGGCCCATTTGTGTGCCATTCAAATTTGTTTCACCAAAATATCTATTTTCTCCAGTTCATTGGCAAATGGTGGGCCAATACCCGTGGAAATCCCCATTCACAGATAGCCTCAACTGCAAGAGCTGCCAAGAGAAATCATTTCCATGGTCATGGCCGTACCTTTCCAAGTGAGACAATACTGAACTGGTATCAAGATGAAGTTCCAGGTCTTGATTTTCTGTCTAATTAACGTAGCTATTATTGACCATTTTAGTGACTTTAGAACTAACTGAGAAACACAGGAGAAACATTTATCCATTGAAATTCTTCTAGGTGTTTTAGCCAGTTAACTTCCCCTAGATGCTGTACTCATCTTTGTTCTTCTAGGTGGTTTATTCATTCAATGTACCCTGTTGTCGTCCACCCCAATGTTAAGTCACAAATCTACTGAAATTATTCTACTCCTTGATGTTTCTGTTCATCAATTCTATATATTCCTTCTCTATCACATGCATTCTGTATAAACTGAAGTCCTTATGAACAGAGAATTAGTCTTTAGGTAATGTATTTGTTGGCTCAAGAGAGTTCAGGAGATAGCTGGGTGAACTTCATTCCAACAACAAAACTTTCATACATAGACAAGAGTTATCCATTTCCTCTTATTTAAGCCTGAAATTTTAAAGCTATCTGAATACTTTTGTGTTTCTTTGATTTTACATGTTATTTCTTGATCATTAGTACAGCCTGGGTCTGATTGCTCTGCTCTTAATCATCCTTGATCAGGAAGAACAAATGTTTGTCGTTTCCTTAAGGAAGTCAGCTTAGAACCTGCAGCGAAGAACACAGTCCCTCCCTGCCCAGTCTCACAAAGCCTGTTTTATTTCTGTCTCTCATGTTTAACATACATTAACTCTACTTAGTTGTATTTTAATTTTTGCCATCCCTGCTTTATCCCTGTCTTCATTAAAACACCTTTTCTTTATGTCTGCATCCATACAATCAAGAAGAGTCCTCACACATACTAAAGTTAATTCACATAAAAATGTGACCCACATTTTTGCCTAGTCTTCTTACAATGCTTTGTTGTGTACTTTTCTCTGGGATTTCCAATGATTTAATCCTTCAAAAATTCAATTCAAAGTGACTATACTTCCTTTTTTCTATCATAATTCGCAATTTAATTCAAGAGTTTTTGTTTGTTTGTTTGTTTATTGATAGGGTGACATCTTGTTCCAATGCTTTTATTGTAATTTCAGGTTAGACTTTCTTTTGCCTATCACGTGGAAACTTCAATTTAAATGCATAAAACTAGATATTTTTAGAAGTTAGAAGTATGCTGCTGCAGTTGCTAAGACATTGGTGATTATACATCAGAGGAGAACACAAAGGCACAGACACATGAACTTTGAAAATTTATTTTCTGGAGCTTTGTTTAAATAGTTACGAAATACTCTATTACAAAAATATTCTAGTTTTTCCCCCCAAACTCAGTGAAAGCTCCCATTTCTTACGACACCCTACAACAACTTAAATTGCTTAAACACTTTTGAACACAAAGAATTTCTTTTCAAAATAATTATGAAAATTTATGTATCCCATTTCTTGAAAGTAAAGGAAAAACAGATTGTGAACATTTAAAAGAAAGGAAGTTGACATTATTAACCTTTTACTAGAAAATGTGGACATAAAGGTTCTTTTATTACCTTGGAATTCCATAATTGTGAAGAGTTACAACTTATTTATTTCACCTTCTTAAACATAAGATATATAGTTTCAATTTCAAAGCATGTGCCTTCAATTTAAAATGTCTTAGTTCTCTGTACTTCATCATTTTATCATCAGAACAGTTCCTAAGTTGAATCTTTACAAAGGAAATTTGTCCAGATATCCAGCGTTACTTGCCTCGGGGCATGGTTCTTTTTGATGTGGCACACAATGAACTTTTTTTTTTTTTTTTTTTTTTTTTTGAGGAAGCATGGGATAATGAAATGCTGATCTTTTCGAGAATGTCCAAGCAGATGTCAGTTACAGATCAATTAGGGAGATTCAGGGTACAAACACATTGAGTACATTGAAAAGAGGGGAAAAAATAGCGACATAGGGAACAAACAGAATTCAGCTGGAAATGGAATCAGAAAAGAGCTCAGGGACCCTGAGCCAACCTGACATCAATTTAGTGATACTGCCCTGAGGCCCTTGTCTGCCTTCTTAGACTGCTCTCCACTCAAGCTTTCAGGATCCAGCCAATCTTCTGAAATAGGGCAGTCTTAGATTTTACGATGAATTTTCTTTAGGTTTCTGCCATTATGTAACCCTTAATTACAACAGAACAACATAAGAGTAATGGTAGAGCGTCTGCATCATTATATATGAGGAAACAGAAAATTATTTATGTAATTATTTTTAATAGTAGATGTATTAAATATTTTGCCCTTTTCCCATAAGTACAAGTGTGCTTTTGACCACTTATTCATATCTACTTAAACATCAACTGTCTCAGTGAGATGAGATATTTTGTTCTGTTTAAGATGTCTCTCCTCATTTCTCTTAGTATTGTGGATATCTTGTTTCATTGTTACTCCATTGTCTGGCTCCAGGCTCTAATAAAATAGTGTTTGCAACCCTTGCCAAAGACATAGACGATTGGCCACCACTTTGCTCCTTTTTAAATACTACTATTACTTTTCCTTTTTGACATTTTATACTATCTACTTAACATCTTCTTGTAACTGTTTCTTCTCCATTGGAATCTGTGAGACCTGACTGCTCTGTTAGAGTAGATTCTTCCTTTAGTCATAAAATAAGAGGATTCTTGTGCATAGCTATTTTGAATGTTTTTCTCTTACCAAAAAGAAATATCAATTCAGATAGTGATGCATTTTCTTTGCCGATAGGTAGAACAATTATTGGTTATCACAATCAGACTTAAAATGTTTTGTAGACATCAGATATGTTTGCATATTATTGTATTTTGGATATGGAAATTTCCAAGAGCATCCTCTCATGTATAAGAACAAATTCATTCTTGCAGCACTATCCCGTGATTTAGAAAGATACTATCTATTCTCACTTCCTATAATTTCTTCTGTGTGTACGCTTGTGTCTGTATGTGTGTATGTGTGCATATGTCTACGTATGTGTGTGGGAGTGTGTATGAGTGTGTGCGTATGTATGTGTGTGAGTGTGTGTGTATGTGTGTGTGTGTGTGTGTGTGTGTGTGTGTGTGTGTTTTACTGCTAAATACAAGAATACAATCTACTTACTCCCTTCCAAGATTTTACCTCATGACTACAGTCAGACCTAGAGCTGGACACCACAGGAAACATTTCTTTAGTTTTCTTTTCCACTGCTACATTCTTCTACATTATTCTGGTGTCGTGATTACATACTGATGAACTATAGCTTATAATAAAAATTCTCAATGTTTCAACAAAATGTAATAATCTCACAGTACCTATTGTAATAATCATTTCATATCACAGTAAATAATTTTGAAATTGTCATTATTAATTTGTGCATTGTCAGGGTGTATTTATATATCATTTCAACAAATGCTTTTATTTGTCATCACAAGAAGTAGAAGTTTGAACTTCTTCAAATAAAGAGAACATTCTGTTTGATAAGCTCTTTGTAAATCAGAAGAAAATCTTGATTCTCCTTCAAATTACGGCCCATGAACATCATACTTTTCTATCATTGCCTGGCCAAAGCAATGTACTCTTAAGAAAGATGAAAGATATAGTTGTGCTCACGATGTACTATTTGCCAAATAGTACAATCATCATTCCTCTCAAAGATTGATAGCATTGTCAACTGCAAAAAATGAATTATTAAGAACAAAAGTATCAAAGAAGAACAACAGAATCTAATAAAATAACTCAGTGTCTAATGGCTTGTGGACAAGTGAAAAATGACCTGAACTATCTAATGCTTAAATTTCTTCTAATGTATGCTACTCTATTAAACTTGAGAGAAAAATATTTAAATGCAAATATTTCATTATGATATCTTGTTATATTAATAGTAGTAGAGTCAGTACCTAGCAATATATTGGCAGAATTAGAAGCCTATTTTGTAGTTCTTTTGCGATTAAGTACACACTTACTTGATAGGCAGTAACCTGGATGTGAGGATACCAGATATATTCTAGCTGCATTTGTTGTTCAGGCTCCTGATGCTTAGAATTACCTATTTGGCTCAGCATCCTCAAAGCTGTTGGCCTCCTATGTGTCTCAACATCATTGAAGCCAGAGTTGTGCTCTTCATAGCCTACTAGAAGTTAAGTAGAGTAGAAGGGGGCTTTCAAATGAACAGAGAAAGACCATTTCTCATTGTTGATCACCTTGATATTGCTCAGCAGTTAATGATTGCCTTGATTAGGCCACAAGAATTGAATTCAATGACATTATATATATATTTTTTCCTTTACTTGTCTTAAAAACAAAATGTGTTTCTGGCCAAAATCTCAAAATATTGCTGGAGTACATTCTTCATTAAAAACAAATTCTATAGATGGAATTCAAATCGCAAATAAAACTCTATAATTGTTATTGACCCATTCATTGTTTCTACTCTGTGTCTTGACCATTATCCAGTTTAAGTTTTTATGAGTTTTTTAAACTAAACTAGATTAACTTTTAATTTTTAAACTAAATATCAAATGTTGAATAAAATTGTTAAACATTGCAAATGTATGTGAGAATATTTTTATAGTATGATTCTCTCTTAAAGGATTCTCAATACTAATGTCTGTTATGTATAAGATGCATACACTTTCCTTTAAGATTTAGAAGTGGTTAGATTCTTGATTTTGAAAGTCAGGGATTGTGCCCTGCCGGCCCTTACCACTGAAGGGTATGTAGTTGTTAATTTTATAATGACATTGATACACATATATTATGGACTTGGTTAAGTTTTTCCCAGCCTATTCTCCTTCTCTTTGCCCTCATATATCTCTTTCCCTTAGATAATTTTGTGTCAATTTTCATGTTATCTATACATACATATTTTATGTCTATGTATACAAGTTGGTGCCATGGCTAACAGAAAATTGTCTCTCATTCATACCCTACATTATTCATTTAATAGATTCACCAGCTGCAAATTTCATAATTCCATCTGCTTTTATGAATTCATATACAGATAGGTACACTGCATAATTTGATTCTATGAGTCACCAGTTCTGAATAATGCTATGTAGCCATAAATATGCAGGCATCTAGGTTATGTTCTTAGAGACCTTCATGGAAGCACCAAGAAGATAAGACTATATTTACTGTTTTGAAAATACTGTGTTGATTTATGGAGAGGCTTTTCAATTTATGTTTTCACAAACTGTCCATAAAAATCCTCTTTTCTCAACAACACAAACACCCTTGGTTCTATTTCCTTGTTTGTCATTCTACCCTGAATGAAATGAGATCTTGACATAAATTCATTTGCATTTTTTTCTGATGGTTAAAGTAGTTGATCTTTCCTCCCCACCCCACCCCCTTCGGTTTATTGACATATTAACTTTTGAGAACTCTCTGTTCATCTCATTACTCCATTTATTTATGAGGTTGAATAGTTGATTTATATTTACTTAATGACTCTGTTAAGCATTCTAAGTATTAATTTTATCATCTGTGGAGCTAGCCAAGCTCTTTGATCTTTCATCCTGCAGGTTCCTTCTTGGCTCACTTATTTTCTTTGTTTCACATAAGAATTTTGCAGTTTTCTTTGCCCTTTTAAAAATTCAATGCTACAGAAATTCTAAATTAGAATACTTTAATTGGGGAGACTAGTCCTTGATTTTAAATACCTTCTTTTTATTTACAGTATTTAAAAGTATGTTGGTATATACCAATATCTTATCAGGAGGAGAATTGATGACCATTGCATTTCACAGTGGTTATTTTAAACTAAGTTGTTCTTTTCCAATGATTTCACACACTTTTCTGAGAAGAGTATTTGAATGAGAATGGACCTTTTGTTCCCACACTTCCCATAGTTTCCTAGTTTATTGCAAGCACTTGTCATAATAGTCAGCATTTACTTGTCTTCATAAGCTAGGCATCCTATATTACATATGTTGAGAAATAATGAATCTGGGAGTTTTGATCAGATGTCTAATTATTAGGTCATTACAACATGGTTTTTTTTATCGTTTTACATAAACAACCAAAAATATCACATGTTATACATTTCAAGAATAAAGAATTTCTATTCTGTATCATTTAATGGGAAACCCGGCAACAATAAGGGAGGAAAAGTGGGGTGGATAAATGATTATATAAAAGCAATAAATGCTAAAAGAAAGAATTATTATGATCAACTCAAAGAGGGATATCAAATGTCACAATAAAGCATACTGCTTTATATAATTAAAATATGAAAAAATATATTGAAACATTTAAAGGAATTATTCACGAGTAAGCTGGCATGTCATAAGACTCTAGTTTTAGTGAGAACATACAATGATATTCAGTTATATTTCAAAAATGATACTCAGACTTCTGCGTTTAATCAGATGCACTATTTTGGGAAATCAAACATGTCACGGATAAGAATGCAATCATTGTGTGTTCCAAACCTAAGTGATCTATAATATTCATTGTAATTAATAATAGTTTATATTTTGTCCTATGCTAATTAATTGCTTCAAGATCTTCAGTTCAGAATCGCTTTTTCTTGTCCTTTACCACAAATCTGGTGAGCAAAGGTTTTAATAAACATTTTAAAGTTTTGTCACAGTAAAATGGCCATAAAGCCCTCATAATTCCCTCCTCTGCTTTAGCTAGGTAATTTTAAGAACCTAATTGAAGTTTTCAGCTGATATGCCCAAAGTATTCTGTAGAAGTTTTCAGAAAATATACTTACAAATAGAGCTCTGAAAACCTCAGACACTAATTCTGCTGATAAATTAGAACTTCTAAAATTAACTCTAAGAATAGTTGTGGCACAAGCTGTTTAGCTTGAGTCACAAAGCTCTGATAAATGTTGATGGGAATGATCGTCCTCTTTATTTCAAGTTAATCAGAGAGCAATGCAATTCACTTACTCAGCACTGAGCACTGACATGCCAATGATGGAATATAGCGTTCTATGCAAATCCCCATCTATTACTCAATCATACTTTGCAGAAGGTGACAGTGAAGATCGATGGGCTTCCCGCGTATGCCTTTGTAGTTTAATAGCAGGCTTGACGCTGAAGGATTCTCCCTGCTAGATTTGTATGTTTAATTTAGAGATTACTCTCTTCACTCTTCTCTGCTCTCCTGTCCCCTACTCCCGGTCTTTTCTTCTACTCATGTCTCCTCTCCATTCTCCTCCAGCTTCCCCAGTTTCCCTTATTCACATTCCCCAGCCCTCCCTTCCTTCTCCTTTCATCTCTCCTCTTCCGTATCCCCCCCCTCTTTTGTCACCTCATCCTTTAGTTCTCTTTCTTTCCAACACCATCACAAGTCCTAACATGAACAAGATGCCTTGTAGAACACTTACCATAATTATTAGTATTTTGAGGAAAAAACGATGAAACTATGTATCACTGCATCACATAATCGTCATAAGTATGAGAACACATGTGCAGGAACCCAATCCCTGTTCTTCATTAAGCACAAGGTTAGCATTTTATGTCCATTCAGTTCCCTGGAGAGAATTGTAAAGAATGCATAGCATAAGCGTCAGAATTATGTATTTGAATGGAGCAACACCCAGCCACTGACTTACTCCGTCATTTTCTGGTTTTTTTTTTTGTTTGTTTGTTTTGTTTTGTTTTGTTTTGTTTTGTTTTGTTTTCTTTTCTTTTCTTTTCTTTTTTGGGATGGGGGGAAGTGGTTCACCTTTAATCTCAGCACTCAGGAGGCAGAGGCAGGTGGATTTCTGAGTTTGAAGCCAGCCTGGTCTACAGAGTGAGTTCCAGGACAACCAGGACTATACAGAGAAACCCTGTCTCAAAAAACTCCGTCATTTTCTAAGCACTTTCCATTACCTGTGGCTCAGAATTTTATCTGGTAAAATGTACAATATAATATTTACACGATGATTGAGACTGTACGACACAAATTTTTGAAACTGTTCATCTTATTTTAAATCAGAGTATTGTAGTAATTATCAATGTCACGGTCCATGTTCCAAGATTAAGGACACCAACACATTAGCAAAGCAAATTCTTCAGGGTAGAATTCAAGAAGCTATGATTTCATAGAGCCTGTACATCTTTTTCTATGGGATAATCTTGCTTACTTTAATAGAGAGATAACACAACGCAGAAACTGTCACATGTTTAAGTGAAGAAAATAAAGTTCATATTAAACACACTCACAGTGATGTGCACACACACACACACACACATACACACACACCACAACTTCCCTTTTCCTCACATAAGTCTGAGCACTTTAGAGACCATTTGTTATGAGTTAAGTATAAGGCAACAGTTTACATGGAATAGTGAATTGCCATCAGTAGGCTTCACCCCTAAGGCTTTTCATCATTAAACACACTTTTGGAGAGATTTATACATCTGTATTACACATTTGCTGCTGGCAAAAAACTGGCCTACAATTTCTATGCTCAATTATTATTTGATTTTTCTTTCTAACATCTTTTCTTGAGTGAAAACATTTATTATTGTGAATATATAGGACACTCTCTATGTTGTAGTCTTGTAGTCTTTTCTTCACTTCCTAATTGTTACCACCTTCAGGCAATGCTGGATTTTCAAAAAGTTTCTTCTTTTTAAATTTACTCTTTTTAGTGTTACTTTCAAGGATACATTATCATAAAATAATAATATAAGTACATGATCATCTCACTAGAACTCGACATTTCTAACAGTGGAAATTTTATTTCTCTTTTTATTACCTACATTGTGTTTCCCTTGAGTATATTATTTGTACTACAGAATGGGAAGTAGATATTAAGCAATAAGTTTGTAGAATGAGACTCCACAGTAAAAGTGAGCTAGCTTTACAATAGTTTCATAGAAGTACGGTGAGTGTATAACATTATGAAAACATCACACTAAGATGAGAAGTGGTCTTTCAGAATGCCAGAGATTCTGAGGCCACTGCTAGTGTATATGAATAAATCTGCTCTTCCTTAGCAACAGGGTATAGAATGACAATTTCTTTTTAGGATTTCTCCAAGAACAGTACCTGATCTTTTCTCCCTGTGAGTAGTATTTGCCACTATCTGTCCTTCAGTTTTGTTCTCTCTTGCTTTCCCGTGTGGTTAGAATTTGAGACATAGGACTTAGGGAATGAAGGTATGTTGACCGTGAGAGGCTTAGACCAACCAGTGCAAAGTGGAGAGTTTCTCAAACAATATGCAAAGTATAGCCCAGCAGTGAAGGGGCAGAGGGCTGTTTGGGGAAGAAGAAGGATGTGGTCTTTTCCATAATATTGGCCCATGCATTGTATGTGTAGTTGCCTTAATGTATAAAAGGTAAATAAAATTATAGTTAGACTTTGCTATTAGTAGAATCATTAATTAGGATTAATACAAATTTGAACATTGAATTAAAAATCACTGTTTCAGAGTGTATCCTGAGATATCAAATTATATTCTGATTTTTCATAACTAAAAATCTGTAAATGTGATTAATAAATATATTCATTTCTAAAAGTATTTGTAAATGATCACACACATGTTCTCTAAACATTTCCTCCAATTTTCAATTTAAATATGGGAAATTACTTAAAATGTCCAAATACATAATGTTAAACATCTAAGCATTTTTATATCTGCAATGAAAATAATAAAAAATTATTATTTTTTCATAAAGGGTAGAAACTTCAAAAATTCTAGTTTGTGAGATAAATGTTTCTTCTTAATACAAATCCAATAAAGCTTTAACTGTATTTATTCAAGACTTATGCAACTTGTAATGAGCTTTGTTAATTCCTCTCTCTCCCCACTACCCACCTTTCTCTCTTAACAGATAATGCATGTATTTGTCATGTGCTGTGTTCAGGGATTACAAAAATGCAAAATCCAATTTTTATAATCACATACTTACATGTTCCAACCCAGTCTGATTCCACCACATCATAAGTTAAGAATGTTGATATCTAAAGCATGAAATGCTAGCTTTCCATCTCTATCATACTTTAAGACTGGTAAAGGTTCCTTGCAGCTTTTTCTCTTCTACAAAATGAATAATGAGCAATTTTAATCTTGGATGATTGTCATACTTCAAATATGTTAATCATCTTTGAAATTTCCATTTATTTTTTTTTTAGACTTTTCAGAGTCCTGTGATTGGTAATAACAGCCATGAAACCTCAGGTTAAGGATTATTAGAATTAATACTAAATTATTCTAAAATTTATGATGACACAAAATTTGCACTTTTTAAAAAAAGAATTTCATTAAAAACAGAAGTCATAAAATAGTGGAGAAGGCACACATAAAACCAAAATAAGAGATAATGCTTATTATCTAATAAACTAAATTGCTTATTGTTATTACCTAATAAACTAAAATGTCTATTATCTAATAAACTAAAGAATATTGACTAGGATATTAAAATGTGAATTAATTTTGTACATATCAACAAGCTGCTATAGTCACTTCTTAGAGATGAACAATTCCAGATGCTATTAAGATCTGTGGTCAAGCACCACCTAAAATATAATTGATAAAATTATTTGTATCTGTAGCACTCTATTTATAAGTTATCTTGACACATAAGAATTGACTTGAAACATAATCTATAAAGTTCACATGAAGAAACATGTGATCACCTCAAAGTTTTTTTAATCTCAGATCTATTCTTTTTTCTTCCCACTTCTTGACTATTTTTATTAATCAAATCATATATTTTAGTTTGATTTAATGTTTTGATTATCTATGTATCAATTCTGGTTTTGATATTATCTATGTATGACAAAAATGTCTCAAATTACTTTTATATTTTCCACTGATCATTGTAGAAAAAATGTTCACCTGTTAATGAGTTCTAGCTCCTTGAGAGACAAGTTTCCATAAAGGAGGAAGATAAATTAGATAGATTCCAATTTTTGTTTACATTATATAATTTTAACAAAATGTTAGTTTTTGTGTTGTAGTAATCATTAGTAAGAACAGAAGAATAAGTTCACTGAATTTAAAATGTAAATTTTTATAATTTATGTTTCATCTAAACTGCATTGCTTTCTAAACATTTTTCTTTCATTTTTATATGTGTGAGTGGTTGCCTGTATGTATGTATGTATGTATGTCCATCATTTGTGCTTCTGATGCTTGAAGAAGACAAAAGAGGGATGCAGAAGCCCTGAAGATGGAGTTAAGGATAGCTGTGAGCTGCAATGCAATTGTTTGGAAAGAAATCCAGGTCTTCTACAAGAGCTTAAGGTTCTAATGGGAAGCTGTGTCCTCCACTTGTTCCATCCCCCACATTGTGTTGATGCTCTTCTCATGGTCCTCCTCCTTCCCCTCCTCTTCCTTCTACCTCTCTATGTATCTCTGTCTGTCTGTCTCTCTCCTCTCTTGCCTCCCTTTACTTCTCTCCCCTTTCTCTCTCATACACATATAAAATAAACAGTATTATAATATATATATATAATGTTATAATATATTTAAATATACAAAGCACAAATTGAAAGAAATACAATATTTTCCTTTTTTGCATTTGATCTTCATCTCTATATATTTCTCAGCAAATAAAATAGCCTCATATTTCTTTATGGATAAGTAGACTACTGTGACTGTGTGTGTGTGTGCTTATTCATTCCTTTTTAAAAGACCTTCAGAAAAATTAGAGAACTTGTCTGTTGTGAATAATGCAACAATAATCACAGATTGAAGGTATTGTGGTATGAGTCTTTTGAGTGCTCCAGGCAGATATTCAGACATGGTAGAGCTTGTCTACGTAGTAATTAAATTTTTAGAATTGAGGAACACCATACTGAGTCCCTTATGCACTCAGAAAGCTTATCTGCCCCTTAGCAATTTGTAAGTGATCTTTTGTCTCTCATCGTTGCCAGGATTTATTGTTGTTTGTTTTATTAATAATCTTTATTCTGCCTTGGGTGATGTGGAATATAAATGTAATTTTAAGCTATTTACTAGAATGGTATATAAGTGGCAACTAATCCCATTACCTGTAGAGGCGTAGTTACTATTTGGAACATGATGGCCACTGCATTTCACTGTCCTTTATCCTCCAGCTATTTTGGTCTTTGATGTACAGAAGGAAACTGACCATCATGTTTTCCTTACAGTATTATAGACCTTCTCTAGTATATTGCCCATACTTTTTCCTGAAAACTAGTTCCAAAAGTTTCTGTGATATTGCCAAGTAAACACAGCAGTGGCCCCTCTTCTCTGATGCCACTTTTCTGTACTGCTCATACTTTCATGTTTGGCAAACACCTGACAAGGACAGCTAAGAGGGTGGAAATATTTACTCAACTTAAATATTAGGTTTTTGTCCACAGCCACTTGTGTCCATGAAATTTGGAGGCAAGGGGTGACATGTGGCAGGAGAGATTCTTATTCTTGTAGTAACAGAGAAAAGAAATGAAACAGGTCTCATAGAAACTATGCTCCGCAGGTCTGTCTCCAGTGACCCACTTCTTCCAGTTAAGCCTCATTTCTTAAAATTTTCATCAGCTTCCAAAATAGCATGTAAAGAATTCAATGCATGTGCTTTTTCGGGTATGTGCCTTCAAAACATCACAAAGGATGGATGACTGATGGTCAGTGAACTAAGAAGCCACTGCTTCCCCACAGTGCAACTGTAAATATTTAGTAGTAAGCTCTGCAAAGGCACGTTAAAACCCTGGCAAAGATGCTTTTGGAGGTGCTTAATTTTTCATGCTTGATACATAAGATTGCACACAGGTTGAACTCTGTTCCTCAGTGAGCCAGGAGAGATGCCACTTTACTCTAAGCTCTACATCAGAGAAGAACAAACTTTACTTTGCAACTGTGTGTCTAACTCTTGACCATTATCAAGAATGAGCAGTTCCCCATGTAGAGATGATTCTCACTGATTTTTCTTGAGGAAATAATCAGTGACCTAAATCCTGGAAGTGATGGATGCTGCTTTTCTAATAATGAGTCCTCAGATTGCTTTTAGTAGGAATGAATGCCATCATAAACCAAACATGTGCTGAGAAATGTCATAAGACACTGCTCTGCATAGGATGCAGTAGTATAGCGACAAGCAACTATGAAGAAACCTTCTTTCTACAGTGTTATCATGGATAACACACATATATATTTACTTTTCCTAAGCATACTTTTTCTTTAACTTGAAGAACACTGATGCATGAAAATTCCTAGCCTTTTGATAAATAGAATCAATAAATTAGCTTCTAGCACTTACTGAATGAATGCTTTTATTCAGTTCCAAATTTTCTATGGTATGCTTGTGTTAAGCAAGGTTACTTTGACTGAAAATTGCATGCTTAAGTGCCTCATAGCATTATTACAAAACCATATTAGAAAGTTTGAATACAATTGTCTCTTTGTTTGCCCATATTTCAAAGATACTACAGAGGGGTTTTTCAAAAGTTATATTAGGAAATGGAGAATGGGTAGATAAATAACTTTATTTTAATAAAGTAGCAAGACAAGACAGGTAAGAGAAATACTAAACATAGGGCTAGAACAGTGAATCCTCAGTGAAGGGCTTTTGCTGCTCTTCCAGAAAAATTTGTTTCAATTTCCAGTGCCCACAGAGGACCTCACAAGTTTTTATAACTGCAACTCCAGCAGAACTGATACCAGCATCTGGCCTCAAGAGGTACCTGCATACACGTGGCCTGCAGACAAACGTGTACATGAACACACGCACACACACACACACACACACACACACACACACACACACACACACACACACAAACCCAAAACAAAAGTAAACCATAAAAACTAAAATTCTGGGGTCTAAGAATATGGATGCACAGCAGAGCCCTAGCCTACTGAAGTTATGGTTCAATTCTCAGACTTAAAAAACCAAAAACAAACAACAAAAACTTTTAATTTCAAAGCATGTTGGATTTTTGTGTGTGTGTGTGTGTGTGTGTGTGTGTGTGTGTGTATGTGTGTGTGTGTGTGTGTGAGAGAGAGAGAGAGAGAGAGAGAGAGAGAGAGAACAATTCATGTTAATGAGTGCTAATTCAAATAGAAGCAGATAGAAAACAAATTAGTAATTAATATCTTTCTATTCCTAGCTTAAAGAAAAATGTTGGGGTCTGTTAGCTGGGAAAAATAGAAGTAATAAAACACACGTTTCAAATGTGAACCAAAATTATTTAATTTTCCAAAGACTCAACAGAATTAATTTTCTGTTTGGTTTTACACCTGATACCAACATTTCAGCTTCCACTAAATATACAGTGTGTCTTCAGATAATGTTGGTTCTTAAATTCGACATTTGGTTCTAATTTAAAAAAAAAATCAGCTTGTTGTGGATCAGTTACCATAACCCTGGGAAACATCAGTGGAATTTACAAAAATAAAGTTTTGGAGTACTCCCGTAGCTGTTGTCTTTAACAGGGATAACTCTGAATTCATTATCATTCTGTTGCATGGATTTGTTTCTTAGTTTTTAGATATACACATTGATTGTTCTGTTTTATGGCAAGCAAAGGAACTAAAAACAGTATTTTCAGATGGCTATGTTTAAGCCAATATTAGTTAAATGTACAGAGATAGCATGATGAAGGCAGTGCGATGGTATGTGTAAGTAATTTTTCATATCTACTTTTGTTCTAGTTCATCACTTACAATATATGAAAAAATTACTCCCATCAAATATACAAAAGCAAAGAAAATTTGTCATAAACCTCCTGCCAAAGAAACGTTATAAAAAGAAAAATTTCTTGAAAGCAGTGATATGTTTCTTGACGCTAGCAGTTGAATTATACACAAAATATGGTTTACATTAAGGTGTCAGTAGTAAGAATCAGAACAAATTCTTTACCATGTTGTTATGCTAGAGTTGGAGGGATGGTCTTTGAAAGGCTTTGTGTGTACAAAGGTGTGCATGTGTATGAAACCCGGTATCTGAAGTTCTGATAAATATTCTATGATTAGAAGAATGAATTAGTGAGCAGCTGACAAGGTATGTTTGCCTGATGGGGAGATTTTATGTGGCACCTAAGCTAAAGACAGTTGAGCACCCAGAGGCTTCTGCCAAGGGTTCTGCTGCAGTCGCTTTTGTTAAATTTGGGAAAGTTAGCAAAGCATGACACAAATTGTTGCACCATTCAGTTTTCAACTGGAAGTGCTAAGTAGAAATACTTCAGGCTTTCTTTCCCTTGGTAAGCCATCCGGTGCTACTAATTTTAGAACACTATTCTCAGTGAGATACAGAACTCGAAAGATGTCCTAAAATACATTCAGGAAGTCTAACATTGGTGTTTTAGATGATCAGATGTGGAGGAAGACACCTAGATCACTTTAATGTAATATTGGCTACAAGAATTATGTATTGGGATCTACTGTAACATTTTTATACTAAAAGAGATCAATGTAATCTTAACAAAATCATCATCCAACTTAATGGATATTTATAAGTGTGTATTATGTGAACACAAATGAGCTGTATTAATGATGTGGGTAACATTTTTTTGCCAGTCATGGTATATTGACATTTATTTATTTATTCATTAATTTATTCATTCACTTTACATCTTGATTTCGGTTTCCCCCTACTCGCAGCCCCCTTTCATACAACCCCTCCTCCAATTTTGCCCTCCCTTTCTCTGAGAAGCAGAAGGCCCATGGCTATTACCCAAACATAATACATAAGTCACTGCAGAACTAGGCACATTCTGTGCCACTAAGGCCAGACAAGGTTGCCCAATTAGAGGAACAGATCCACAGGCAGACAACAGATATAGGGACTGTGCTCACTCCAGTAATTGGGGAACCTGCATGAAGACCAAGCTGCATATTTGCTACATATGAGCTGGGAGGATGGAAGCTAGGTCCAACCCATGTATTCACTTTTGTTGGTGGTGCAGTGTCTGGGAGCCCCCAAGGGTCCAGATGAGTTGATGCTGTTGGTATTCATGTGTAGTTCCTGTCATCCAAGTCTTCCATAAGACTCTCGAACTTTCTCCAATATTTGGTTGTAAGTCTCTCCATCGGTTTCAGTCACCTGCTAGGTGGAGCCTCTCAGAGGAGAATTATACTAGGGTCCTATCTGTAAGCATAACAGAGTATCATTAATATTGTCAAGGACTGGATTTTTGCCCATGGAATGGATTTTAAGTCTTAAAGCAGAGACATACAGAAAGCAGACATTTACAGAAAACACGTAAAAATAATGCGCAGACACCTTTCACCAATACTGTATGAACATGCCTAGCTAAGGCAGAGGTGCAAAGCCATCTAGACAAACAAAAGTTAGTTTGGCAACACAGACAATGAATTCCCATTCCTCTGAAATTCCCTACTTCAGATGGAGTAGGAACCAGTTGTCAGTTACAGTTAAACAGATACTGATCCAAACTGGAGGAAAGTCAACTATCTGGTGTTGGAGAACCAGATGTTTGGTGTCAGTGTGAAGCCTGTATGGGAAAGTTACTCTTTCATTGAATTATCGACTGGACACAAATAAGATGCTAAGCAAGAATTCTTCTGCTTCTCTACCTTTCTCTATCATATCTAAAGACAGAGAGATTCTGTGTAATCTTGGCGAATTAGTGAAGCTTCAAAAACCAGCCTTGTGATAAAGGGCATGGGGGAGTAGTGTTATGGAATAAACCCTAAGTTGCTTTCAGAGAAGAAGATATGTTGTCTTTCAAGTGCTCCCTGCTTTGCCAAAACATTCAATGAACTGGCCTTGAGGCAGGTGGGCAGACTCAGACTCAGTGCAGGTCAACACAGAAGCATGATGCATGCATGTGGGCATACGTGTATGTGTGTGTGTGTGTGTGTGTGTGTATCTTTGTATGTGTCAGAGAGAGAAAGAGAGATCAAGATAGACACCTACAAAGAAGTGTAGAAACAAATATAAAATCATTTTCTTGTTCTACATTATGAAATGTAGAGTGAATTATCATAATTTCTTACTTCTACCTATAGAGTGACATCTTGCAACACTGTACTCGCTGTCTTTTTCCCTTCATTCTCCAGTGTCTGACAAGCACCTGCTTACTGAAACTTGTCAATCACTGTTAATAGTCTTGCATGTGAATCTCATGATGTGATGATGCACACTGTATGTACTTACCAGGATGTTCCGTGATTTGAAGAAATGGGTAATGCTATGAATTAGGACAGTAAATATGAGATTCTGATTTCACCCCCCCCCAAAAAATAAATGAACCTAAGTTAGTATGCATTATGAATGGGGATGTATTTTAATTGTGGTACAGAATACAGAATATTAATTGGAAAGTGGCATAAATAGGACAACCCACTCCCTAGCATTAAAAATCAAAACATGTGATGTTAAAATGAGCAAATTGCACAATGGCCTGCAGCACTGGAGCTACAAGAGCAGAGTTTGGAAATGACCAATTAGTAACTCTGAGCTGCTTACTTAGAAAAGTTAAGAATGCGTCTGAAATTTTCCCACGGGCAATTTGGTTGTGCATTTATTTACATTTAGTTTGAAAATTACAAATAACTTATAATTCATGGAAGCTTTGTGGAAAATGTGATGCAATTTACAGAAAAATTTGTGAACTGCCAAGCATGTTTAAAATATTTGATATTACTATTTAATTTGGTGACAAAGATTAAATAAAACAGGAAGACATATTTTAGCAGTTAATTTTCTGAATACTATGTCTTCCATAAAGTAACAAGTTAGGAAATACTTATAAATGGAGCTTGCTATAAACTGCATGCAATTGTGAAAATACTGATAGAGTAAAGAGAATATGACTGAATTTCTACCAATCTGTGCGGAGATATACTGGTTCTCTGGGTAAAAATTTCATTGCCAAAATAACATGTGACAATTATACTGCCCTGAATTCCAATTAGTCCTCGGCAGTGTCACGTCCTTGTGGTTTGATTTATTTAATAAGTAAAAACGAAGGTAGAATTTCTTGCAGCTTTGATCATTCTTGGCAAAATATTTAGCTTCTCTTTTCAAGTCCCCAGTGTACTTTGAACATTTAAAAATATGCAGTTTGTATGCTCCATAGCTTAGGAAGAGATACTATTATAATTTAGACTTGTTAAATTTGTGTCTATAAGAGTTGCTGTTTGTGTCAGGTTTACTTGTTTCCTTTGCACTTCTTTTAAATAAAAATGAAATCCTTTATCTGCCTGGTTAAATTGTTATCCATGTAGAGTCAATACATAAAAACAAAAGCAAAAGCAAACAAAAAAACCACACACTTCCTAGTCAAAGCAGGCATCTTCCAAGTGAAACCTATGCAGATAAAGGGCAACACAATCTTTTCTTAATTTTGAGAGTCTAAGTGAGCCTAGGTGGATATTCTTCTACTTCGTTCAGATCTGAATAATCAATCAGCCCTTATAATAAGGAGCATCCATCACTATTATGCACAGTGATCGCAGTAAGCTTGTGTAGAATACACACTGGCATTCTTTATCACCAAGACATCTTGGTGAAATGGTATTAAGAAGATTATTCTTTCACTTTTAAATCCTGTCTTTGCTTTAAAAAGCACATCAAGATCATGCAAATTTAACACCATTTTTTTTCCTACTGCTGATATAGCCAACATTGCTGAAGAAAGATTCCTGACACACGTATCAGGAATCAAATTGTGTGTTCCGTGACACTAGAATGCTCATTTTACAAAGCAATTGACTTAGTCTATATTATGATGCGGAGAATTAAAATAAGGAGTGGACAAAACACTCTCCAGTGGTTAGATGATAGTGTAAATAAAATTAAATATGACAAATATAGTAGCATCATTTTATTAAATACATAGTAAAACAACAATTAAGTGTCCTGATTTATTAAGGAAATTGGCACACATGCTCTCATAGGATTAGCCATACAATGCAACTGCAAGACCAACGTTTTCATTAATTTAGTTTATACATTTTCCCTTAGTAATGTAACCATTCTCAATCACAACTACAAAAAACACTAGTTATTTCAGGCTTACGAAAGTAAGCACACTCCCTAAGTTATTTCAGACTTAACGATAGACCTGAATTACATGTTCTCTATGCACTGAAATATCTTTAGAAATTCCAACTGCAAAAGACTTTAATCAGCTTAGTAGATTTAGATGTCTCTGTTATTCTCTTCCTTCCTTCCTTCCTTCCTTCCTTCCTTCCTTCCTTCCTTCCTTCCTTCCTACCTTCCTTCCTTCCTTTCCTTCTTTCCTTCATTTTTCTTTATTTTTTTGTGCTTCAGGAAAAAAGACAAAAGGTCAAGAGGTTTTAGAAAATGTCTCTGTATCAGAACGTTTCAGTAATGCAGTGCTTATACATAGAAAATATCACTTTGCCGCATGTTGAAATCAAGGCATTAAAATGTACAGCTTGTATGACTTTACTTTAATGGGCTGTCAACGGTCCAGGCAGCTGCAGTACAAAGGTAGGCATGTCTTTAATCTTCAAAGAAAAAAAAAAAAGTAAAGCGAATAAATTCAGCTATTAGCTTGGAGGCAAAAACCAATGAAAGAAGAACGTGAAAGCACACAGTTACTTAGTTACTTAGTCACCTTGTATGAAATAAGGAATTGTATTATTAGTTTATGGTGGGTCACACACACACTTGCATGGCACACAGACACACATACACACACAAACATGCACATACACATAAACACACACAAATACATATGCATCGTTGTTAATACCAATTCAAATAATAAGCTGTCATTCTAAATAACAAAACTAATGTTACTATCCAGAACAATTAATGATCAATTTTAAGCATGACCATACTGTCAGTACCAATAACACAGAACAGTATGATTTTAATTTCTCTTACCTTAATTATATCATATGCCTAAAACATGTAGACTATGCTTATATCAATTATAAAGATAGTATCATTTGACATTTTAATGAATAATTACATAAATTGTTTTTGTACTTGTGTGTTTGTCCCCTAATAATCCAGTTTGACTAAATACTAACTTCTAACATTTAGTATTTATCTCAAGATTTCATATTTATTTCCATTTCCAAGAAATATATTGTATTTTTACATATTTTCAAGGCTAAACCTGTTTTCTTTTCCTACTGTTATGTGCTAGCACTTCCTACTTAATTTTATAGGTAATTCTTATATGCTTAAAAGGGTTTTAACATTTACTAAATGTATACATTAAAACCCAATAAATGTAGTATGCAAGAGGTACTTTTCAGTTTCATTTTATATATTTCATTTGTAAATTTTGTGTTTGGTTTTTGTACAGGACTAAATTGAAAGAGTATAAAAAAGGATGAGGTATATTTGGAAACTCATAAAATTTAAAGTGTGAAATATAACAGGTGAATAACTTTAGAATATGTGTAAGGTCTTTCACATTTAATTAATGAAAAATGGAATCTGAGAGATACATCAATATAAATCTTTAATCATAATAAATCCATTGAGCATCATGTAAAATGATCAAAATGCTTTATCAAATTGTCTGAAGCTTGCACATTAAAAAAATAAAATTTTATATTTTAAAAATATAGAATTTAAGTGAAGTAGAATAATATCACTTTCTGCTTCAATTTTCTACCTTCAAGTCCACTGCAGGTGTCCTCCTTCCATGGCTTTCTATAACCACTGCTCTTTTTTGTTGATCATTATTGTTTTACACACACACACACACACACACACACACACACACACACACAAATTGAGACATTTTTGCTTTTTTTTGTGCTCTATTTCCATTTTTTTCTACATACCTAATAGTCTGCCTGTGTAATTTGCTACTACAAATGTTATGGTTTCATAATAGTAGCAATTTTCAATATATAATATATTGCCCAGAAGGAATAAGATATAAGATGGCAGGATCCAAAAAGACAGCTGAGTTGGAAGTGTGTGGGCAATTCCATGCTTTGTGGCAGTATTTGGACTGAACTTACAGCATCACTTGTCTTAGGAAATATTTGAACAATGACCCACCATCTTTTCCCTCAATGACTCTATTTCTAAATTAAATTTTGTCTGTGACTATAATGCAGACAAAGACAGTGCCTATTTACATACCATATAACACAACTGAAAAGTAAAATTTTCTCAAAGCTCATTCTGAATTTGAAGCAAGTCTTTTTGATTAGGCATCTAGCCTAATGTAACTGATATTTTATGACTGGAATCCCCCTGAAAATTCATCTTGCATAGAGCACTCAGTAATATTGCAAAACACCTGAAATAAAGTTTTATCGTTTTGATTTTCCCAAAGTACGGAATAGAAACATGATTTTTATTTTGTGCTCACTCTACCATTAATAGTTCAACACATTTCAACAAGTGTCCCAAATTAACTCTATATGCCGTCAGGATGTCCACCTAGTCTTGAATAAATATGGGGAGTAATTTGTTCATTGGAAACTTTGCTCATGTAGTTTTTTTCAATTACAGATTAATTGCATTGCATTTTATTTGAAGGCTAACCATCTACATTTTGGATAGTTAATGTCATTATAAGTTAAAAGAGAAGGTGATGCAATTTGTACTTTTTTCATCATAATGAGTTTGTATGTAAGAATCAGAGTTTCCTTCTTAAAAAATAAAAACATTCATTGTAATGCTTTTTTATTTTACTTTTTATTCATTTTATTTTAAATTTAGGTCTTCAGGGAGAACTTATTGCATTTACTCTGCTAGATGCACATAGTATTTAATGGACTCCTCATTAGGAGTCCATTATATATGTCTTATACTCATAGCCCACTTCACCTCTTTTCACTTGAGACCTTTCCGCTTGCATTTGATAGTGGTTAACAGAGACCCAAGTTGGCCAAGTTGCAGAAAATAAGAGACTGCAAACTATCCATCCTAAGTCAAAGGTATTCACCACAACCCATTCTTCCCAAGGCACAGAATCTTTGAAAAGCAGGGTCCTGAAAGAATGTAAGAGTCACAGATGGGCCAGACAGAAGTGGCACATGTCTTTAATCCCAGCACTTGGAAGGCAGAGGCAGGAGGATTTCTGAGTTTGAGGCCAGCCTGTTCTATAGAGTGCATTCCAGGACAGCAAAGGCGATACAGAGAAACCCTGTCTGAAAAACCAAAAGAGAGAGAGAGAGAGAGAGAGAGGAAGGGAGAGAGAGACAGAGAGAGAGAGAGACAGGGAGAGACAGAGAGAGACAGAGAGAGAGACAGAGACAGAGAGACACACAGAGAGAGACAGAGAGAGAGGGAGAGAGACAGAGAGAGGGAGAGAGAGAGACAGAGAGAGAGACAGAGA
The DNA here is from genome assembly GCF_000001635.26 of Mus musculus. Lineage (NCBI taxonomy): Eukaryota > Metazoa > Chordata > Mammalia > Rodentia > Muridae > Mus > Mus musculus. Next base: position 46,546,690 of record NC_000069.6, on the reverse strand, counting down.
GAGGGAGAGAGAGAGACAGAGAGAGAGACAGAGAGAGAGACAGAGAGAGAGGGAGAGAGAGAGGGAGAGAGGGAGATAGACAGAGAGAGAGAGAGAATAGATAAGTACAACGGAGTGATCTACCCACAGAGCAGCACTACACATGTGAACTCACAGTGGTTGTGATCACATGGCCAAGACCTGTGCATACCAGAACCAGAATGAATCCCAGCATGGAATTGTGTGCAAAACCCAGTCTGATCTAAGGAGCTGTTAGGAATTTTTATTATCTGGAAGAGGTAGAAACTCAGAGTTTTCTCTGAGAATGTATCCCTTGGTAAGTGGATAAGCTTCAGTGAAAATTCACATATCCAAGAACACTTGTGCAACACAGATTGGTCTTAATGACAGTACACATGGAGTTTGGTGGATATGGAAAAGGTAATAGGACTGGGAAGAGTTGAGGGCAGTGAGTTGATCAAAACATTATGTGAGATTGAAATAAATTAACAAATGCATGTGATTTTAAATCTTGCACGAATCATACTTTAGGTCACTGTGAAAAGAAAGCAAAAATGACTTGTTACTCTTCTATAATTAATTTGTTTGATTTTTCATAGAAAGTTGTAATCATCTTCTCACCTCTGCCAATTCATCCATTCAAACTTCTGACCACAATATCAGTTATTTAAAGTTTTAAAGTTTATTTTAATATTTAAATGTGTAAGTAGAAATATGTGAATGTAAGTGCAGGTACCTGAAGACAGGGGCTCTCAGATCCCTTGCAACTGGAGCTACACATACTTTAGAAGTAGGGTCCTCTGTAAGAGGATCTCTCTAGGACAGTTACTGAATTTTAAAGATACTCATTGCGAGACTTATAACTGAACTTCCAAAACTGAGTTTGAGAATAATGAGCCATAATAATAAAAATGAGAAGGAAGTTTTGGTATAAAAAAGAATAATAAGTCAATCATTCTTATTTCAAGTTTCTCTGGCTGTCAAAATGTGACAGAGGATTCAGCCTAGTTAAAGGGCATGGGGATGTTAAGAATCATGGGGGAAAAGGGAAGGCAAGAACACAAGTGCAGGCAGTGATCAACCTCAGCCACTTTGTGTTCTGTCTAGCATTTGTCAGACTCTCCTCATACTCCAAAACTCCTCCACAGATCTGCCTGGCTCCTCTTTCAAGACCAACAAAATGTATCCTCAATTGATTTTTTTAAAAATTGATGCATTATAGTGTGTCAGAATATGCACGAAAGAAATAATATGAGTTCATGGAGAAAAATAACGTTTAACAGTCAGCTGTATGACTGAAAATAGTAGGACTTGGTTTCATAAAATATTCATCCAGCCATTCCTTCAGCATCCCGTGCCTGCCAGCACCATTCTGCAGGCATAAGCTAGACCCAACATTAGGCAGGTGAAACGTAAATTCTATCACAGTATAGAACATATTTGATACTCTGCTATTATCTGAATAGAAGTGTAAAATATACAGATAATTTATAATTTTAGTTTATTTGTATTAATTATTTTACTTGTTTATATTTAAAATATTAACTCCTTTCTCAGTCTCCCATTCATAAACTCCCCACGCATCTCCATCCACATTGTCTAAAAAGGTCCTTTCCCACCACCAATCCACCTACTCCAGCCTCACACCTCTAGCATCCCCAGTTACTGATGCATTAAGCCTCCACAGGACCAAGAGACTCCCCTCCCATTGATGCCAAAGAGGTAGTCCTCTGCTAGATAGGTAGTGGGAGCTGCTATGGATGAGCCAATTATACTCTGGCTGGTGGTTTAGTCCCTAACAGCTCTGAGGACTCTCATTAGTTGACACTATTGTTCTTCCTATGGGACTGCAATCCCCTTCAGCTCCTCAGCCTTTCCCCTAACTCTTCCACTGGGGTCTAACAACTCAGTCCAACAGTTGGCTGTGAGTATCTGCATCTGTCTTAATCAGGTACTGGCAGAGCCTCTGAGAGGACAGTGATATCAAGCTCCTGTTGCAAGTACATCTCAGCATCAGCAGTAGTATCAGGGAGTGGTGTCTTTGGATGGAATCCCATGGTGTAGCAGTCTCTGGTTAGCCTTTCCTTCAGTCTCTGCTCCATTTTTGTTTCTGCATATCCTTTAGACAGGGACAAGTCTGGGTTGAAATTTTGAGTTTGTGAGTGGCTCTATTCCTCCACTGGGGGCCATGCCTATCTACTGGAAGTGGTGTCTAGAGGTTCTATCTCCCTGCTGTTGGGATTTTCCACTAATTTCATCCCCATTTGATCCTGGGACCCTCTTGCATCCTTGGTGTCTAGAACTTTCTAGTTATTCCCCAAGTTCCCTACCCCCTATTGCTACTTATTTCAATTCATTGTTCTGGAATTCTGGACTTCTTTCTTGTCTCTCCCCATACCTGGTTCTGCCCTCCCTTTTTTCCTCCCCTCCAATCTGCTTCCCAATTCACTCTCTGCCTCCCAAAGGATTATTTTGTACTCCCTTCAAAGTTGGACTTGAGCATCCACACTTTAGCATTCCTTCTCATTAGGCTTCATATGGTCTGTGAGTTGTATTGTGGGTATTCTGAGCTTTTGGGCTAATATTCACTTATCAGTGAATACATACCATGTATGTCCTTTTGGATTTTTGTCACCTCATTCAGGACATTTCTAGTTTCATCCATTTACCTACAAAATTTGTGAAGTCATCATTTTTAATATCTGAGTAGTATTCCATTGTGTAAATGTACCACATTGTCTGCATCCATTCTTTCATTATAGGACATATGTGTGGTTTCCTGCTTCTGAATATTATAAATAAGTTTTCTGTGAACATAATGGAGCATGTATCCTTGTTATATGTTGGAGCATCTTTTGGGTATATGCACAGGAGCGGTATAGATTGAGGTAGAGTTACTTGCAATGTACTGAAGAACCACCAGATTGTTTTCCAAAGTGTACCAGCTTTCAATCCCACAAGCAATATAGGAGGGTACCTCTTTCTCCATGTCTTCAACAGCATCTGCTGTTGAGTTTTTGATCTTAGCCATTCTAATTGGTTTAAGGTGGAACCTCAAGGTTGTTTCAATTTGCATTTCGCTGATGACTAAGGAAGTTGAACATTTCTTTAGGTACTTCTTGGCATTTGAAATTCCTCAGCTGAGAATTCTTTGTTTAGCTCTGTAACCCATTTTTAATTGGTTTATTCAGTTTTCTGTGATCTAACTATCTGAGTTCTTTGTATATTTTGGAAATTAGCCCTCTAACAGATGCAGAGTTGGTAAGGATCTTTTCCCATTCTGTAAGTAACTCTTTTGTTCTATTGACAGTGTCCTTTACCTTAAAGAAGCTTTTCATTTTCATGAGTTACCACTTGTCAGTTGTTGATATTAGAACCCGAGCCATTGGCATTCTGTTCAGGAAAATTTCCCCTGTGCCTATGTGTTCAAGGCTCTTTCCCACTTTTCTATTAGACTCAATGTATCTGTTTTTATGTGGAGGTATTTGACCCACTAGAACTTGAGCTTTTTACAAGAAGATAAAAATGGATCAATTTGCATTCTTCTACATGTAGACGGCCAGTTAGAACAGAAGCATTTGTTTAACATGCTGGTTTTTTTTTTCCACTACAATATTTTTTGGCTTTTTTTTTTTTTTTTTTTTTTGTGAAAGAACAAGTAAACATAAGTATGTGCATTTATTTTTGGGTATTCAGCTTTATTCCATTGATCTACATGTCTGTCTCTATACCAATACCAAGTGGGTTTTGGGGTTTTTTTTTTTTTTTTTTTTGGTTGTTTGTTTTGTTTTTCACTATTGCTCTGTAGTAGAGCTTGAGGTCATGGATGGTGATTCCTCCAAAATTTCTTTTACTGTTGTTACTATTGTTTTTGCTATCCTATGATTTTTGTTATTCCAGATGAAACTGAGAACAGTTCTTTCCATCTCTGTGAATAATAGGGTTGGAATTTTGAAGGGGATTGTATTGAATCTGGACATTGATTTTGGTAAGGTGGACATTTTTACTATGTTAATTCTACTGATCCATGAGCATGAGAGATCTTTCCATCCTCTGAGGTCTTTTTACAGAGACTTGATGTTCTTGTCATACAGATCTTTCACTTGCTTGGTTAGAGTTACCCCAAGATATTTGTATATTATTTTTGACTACTGTGAAAGGTGCTGTTTCACTAATTTCTTTCTCAGCCTACTTATGTTTAATGTAGAGAAAGGCTTCTGACTTGTTTGAGTTGATTTTATATCCAACCACTTTGCTGAAGTTGTAAATCAGGAGTAGGTTTTCTCTGGTAGAATTTTTGAGGTCTCTTATGTATATAATATCATGTCATCTGCAAATAGTGATACATTGACTTCTTCCTTTCCGATTTGTATCCCTTTGATGGCCATTTGTTGTCTAAATGCTCTAGCTAGACCTTCAAGTTCTTTATTGAATGAATAGGGAAAGAGTGGGCAGCCTTGTCTTGTCCCTGATTTTAGTGAGATTACTTCACGTTTCTCTCTACTTAATTTGATAATGGCTGTTGGCTTGCTGTATATTGTTTTTTAATTATGTTTAGCTATGTGCCCTGAATTCCTGATCTTTCTGAGACTTTTAACATGAAGGAGTACTGTATTTTTTGAAGGCTTTTCAGTATCTAATGAGATGATCATGTGATATTTTTTCTTTGAGTTTGTTTATACAGTGGATTCCATTGATCGATATCCATTTTGAACCATTCCTGCATCCCTGGGATGAAATTACCTTAAGAGTCGTAAATGATCATTTTGATGTGTTCTTGTATTTGGTTTGTGGGAACTTTATTTTCTATTTTTGTATTGATATTTATAAGCAAAATTGGTCTGATGTTCTCTTTTTTTGTTAGATCTTTGGGGGGTTAGGTATCAGCGTAATTGTGACTTCGGAGAATGAATTAGGTAGTACTTCTGTTTCTGTTTTGTGGCATAGATTGAGAAGTATTGATATTAAGTCTTCTTTGAAGGTCTGATAGAATTCTATACTAAACCATCTGATCCTGGGTTTTTTTGTTTGTGTCTTTGTTTTGTTTGTTTGTTTGTCTAGAAGACTTTTAATCACTGTGCCCATTTCCTTATCAGTTATGGGACTCTTTTTTCTGGTTTATCTGATCCTGAGTTACTTTGATACCTGGTATCTGTCTAAAGAATCATCCATTTTTTCTAGGTTTTCCAGTTTTGTTGAACATACTTTTATTTTAGGATCTGAGTATTTTTTGTTGTTGTTGTTAATTTCTTCAGTTTCTATTGTTATGTCTCCCTTTTCATTTCTGATTTTGTTAATTTGGAGACTGTCTCTGTGCCCTCTTGTTAGTCAGGCTAAGGGCTTACCTATCTTGTTGATTTTCTCAAAGGACCAGCTCTTGACTTTATTAATTCTTTGTATAGTTCTCTTTGTTTCTAATTGGTTGATTTCAGCACTGAGTTTGATTATTTCCTACTGCCTACTCCTCTTGGGTATGTTTACTTTTTTTGTTGTTGTTGTTCTAGGGCTTTCCGATGTGCTCTTATATTGCTAGTGTAGCATATGTTCAATTTCTTTATGAAGATACTCACTTCTATGTATTTACCTCTTAACACTGCATTCATTGTATTCCATAAGTTTGGGTATATTGTGCCTTCATTTTTGTTACATTCTAGAAAGTCTTTAATTTCTTTCTTTATTTCTTCCTTGATCAAGTTATCTTGGAATAAAGAGTTATTCCTGTTTCTATGAGTATGGGGGATTTCTGTTGTTTGTGCTGTTATTGAAGAGCAGCCTCCGTCTGTGGCAAATTGATATAATACCTGGAATTATTTCAAACTTCTTGAATCTGTTGAGGCATGTTTTGGGTGTGATTATGTGGTCAGTTTTGGAGAAGGTAACATGAGGTGCTGAGAAGAGGGTATATTCTTTTGTTTTAGGGTAAAATGTTCTGTAACATCAGTGAGGTCCATTTGGCTCTTAACTCCTATTAGTTTCACAGTGTCTCTGTTTATTTTCTCTTTCCGTGATCTGTCCATTGGTAAGAGTGGGGTGTTAAAAATCACCCATTATTATTCTATGAGGTTCAATGTGTGATTTGAGTTTTAGTAACTTTTCTTTTAAAATGTGGATGCCCTGGCATATGGCGTGTACGTGTTCAGAATTGAGAGTTCATCTTGGTGGTTTTTCTTTTGATGAATATGAATTTTCTTCCCCATGTCTTTTGTTATCTTTTGGTTGAAAGTCTATTTATTAGATATTAGAATGGTGTACTGGCTACTTTTGTGTCAACTTGATACAGCTGGAGTTATCACAGAGAAAAGGAGCTTCAGTTGTGGAAATGCCTCCATGAGATCCAACTGTAAGGCATTTTCTCAATTAGTGATCAAGGGGGAAAGGCCACTTGTGGGTGGGACCATCTCTGGGCTGGTAGTCTTGGGTTCTATAAGAGAGCAGGCTGAGCAAGCCAGGGGAAGCAAGCCAGTAAAGAACATCCCTCCATGGCTTCTGCATCAGTTTCTGCTTCCTGACCTGCTTGAGTTACAGTCCTGACTTCCTTTGGTGATGAACATCAGTATGGAAGTGTAAGCCGAATAAACCCTTTCCTCCCCAACTTGCTACGTGGACATGATGTTTGTGCAGGAATAGAAACCTTGACTAAGACAAATCTCTAGCTTGTTTCTTGGGGCCATTTTCTTGGAAAAAAATATATAACCTTTTAGTCTGAGGTAGTTTCTGTGTTTGTTGCTGATGTGTGTTTCCTGTATATAGCAAAACGCTGGGTCCTGTTTAAGTATCCATTTTGTTAGCCTATGTCTTTGTATTGGGGAATTGAATCCATTAATGTTGAGACATATAAATGAACAATGATTGTTGGTCCTGATTTGTTTGTTTATTTGTTTTTCAGTTTTTCAAGACTGGCCTCGAACTCAGAAATCTGCCTGCCTCTGCCTCCCAAGTGCTTGGATTAAAGGGGTGTGCCATCATTGCCTGGCTTTTTGGTTCCTGTTATTTATTTATTTATTTTTTTTGTTAGTAGTGGTATTATGTTTTTGTGCTTCCAGACTTTTGTGTTTGTTTTTGAGATGATTAATTGTTTTGTTTTGTTTTGTTTGTTTGTTTGTTTGCTTGTTTTTTGGGTTTTTTTTTTTTTTTGGCTGAAGTGTCCATTTCTGTATTGAAGTTTTTTAATGTTATCCTTTGTAGGGCTGATTTGTTGAATGATATTATTTTGTAAATTTGGTTTCATCATGTAATATACTGGTTTCTCCATCTATGGTGATTAAGAGTTTTGATGGGTATAGTAGCCTGGGCTGGCATTTGTTTCTCTTATGGTCTAGATGGCATCTCTCCAAGATTTTCTAGCTTTTGGAGTCTCTGTTGAAAAGTCTGGTGTAATTTACCTCCACTGGGCCCTGTGGGGTTTCCAATTAGACAAGGTATTGGGGTCTGTGTGTTGGGGGGTCTCACTTATGAGCCTGGTTGAGATGGAGCTCCTGGGAGGTGGTCTGGAGTGCTGCCTCTGTCCCGGGGCTGAGTTCAATTTATAATCTGAATAGCACTCAATACAGTGAATTGGACACCTTATCTTTTCAGATTCAAACTATCTGTATTTGTGCAGCATACAAGTTTGTCACCACAAAGTGACTGCTGACCACTAAGGAGTATATACAAGACACAGACAGTGAATATCATATATTGATTGAAACTCACGTGCCAGGCTCTTATAATAATGTCCAATAATAGTCACTATTTATATTCATGATGTAGTTCTTGCAGTAGATTCATTTGGGCTTTTTTCTCCTCCAGCTGTCATCGCTGTTCACAGTCTAACACAGAATGTTCTGTGAATGAGGATTCGGGACAGATTGCATGAACAAGAATGGGAAGAAGAATTATGTGGCTGCATATATTTGGGGGGGTATTTTAAAGCTTGTGGCAAGCAAAAGGAAGAAGAAAATCATGAAGTTAGAAATCTTTTATAAAGCTGCATTATTTACTATGTCAGTAAATACAGCACTATTCCTTCACTGTCCTTTTTTTATGTTTCAGGGAAAGATGCTTAAGAAGACATAAATTTATGTGAACCACTAGGTTTCTTTGGCAATTTTTATCTCTTTTACCTTGCAAGTATATGCAAGATAAAAGAAATATTGTGCTAGAATTACTGCAGTTCTGACAGGGAAAGATCTTAAGAATGCCATTGTAACTAAAGATCTCACTATTGGTCAATATAAGAAAATTGATCAAGTCTAACATTTTATGTTATGCAAAATAAAGGAGCAGAGTTATGTAAAATCCCATTAACTTTCAACAGAATGTTGATGGCATTAGCACTTTAAAGCTGTATTATATACCCGATCGTGATAAAGGAAGTATCTTACCAAAGAGCATGTACTTGATGCTTAGTATTTAGTACGTTGTTGGTTATTACCAATAGTGTAAATAGAGTCATCGATCTAAGAGAAAACTTATATACTTAGACTATAGATTTCTACTTCTAAGAACTAGTATCCAAAGAATCAGCCTAAAGGACTTTTGAGAATTATGCATGATAGATTTCCTTTCCATGCTGTTTGTGAAGTTCAGAAGGAAGTGAAAGAATTGATGGACTTTCAGTGAGGGAGGGGAGGGAAGCAAAGAAGCAGTGGGAGAGGGGTAGGTACCACTAAGGATTAGAAAGCCATCTAAAAATGTATTTTATAAACCTCATTTTATGTGTATAAGTTTATTTTTCACATAGTCGTTAAATTGGATTTCCATACACAGTGATTATGCTACTACAAGATGGCATGCGCTGGGTGTGGTGGCGCACACCTTTAGTCCCAACACTCAGGAGGCAGAGGCAGGCAGATTTCTGAGTTCGAGGCCAGCCTGGTCTACAAAGTGAGTTCCAGGACAGCCAGGGCTATACAGAGAAACCCTGTCTCAAAACAACAACAACAACAACAAGATGGCATGCTAGCTATGGGATATCTCCACTAAAATTGCTAGTCAGAAGTAACCTTGAGACCCTCACCATATGACAGGACATTGCCATTGTTCTTGCTTAACCACTAGAGCTTGATGTTAAGACTCTGTTGCTAATGGAGGGATTATACACATAGGTCCCAGGATATGTGGAGACCAAGTTGATATAGACCAGGAAGCTTTCCTGCTGATGGGTAGAATGCAAATTGATCCATTTTTATCCTCTTGTACAAAGCTCAATCCCAAGTAGAACAAAGTCCTCCACATAAAACCAGAAACACTAAATATAATAGGAGAGAAATTGGGAAAGAACCTCGAACATACCTCAAAGAGGAAAATTTCCTTAACAAAACACCAATGGCTCAAGCTCTAAGATCAACTATACACAAATGGAATTTCATAAAACTGAAAAGCTTCTGGAAGGCAAATGACACTGTCAATAGGACAAAGCAGCAGCCTACAGATAGGGAAAAGATCTTTACCAATCCTACATCTGATAGAGGGTTAATATTCAATATATACAAAGAACTCAAGAAGTTAGAGTCCAGAGAATCAAATAATCCTATTAAAACAGGGTACAGAGCTAAACAGAGAATTCTCAACTAAGGAATACCTAATGGCTGAGAAGCACCTAAAGACATGTTCAACATTCTTAGTCATCAGGGAAATGCTTATCAAAAGGACCCTGAGATTCCACCTCACACCAGTCAGCATGGCTGAGATCAAACATTCAGATGACAGCAGACTCTGAAGAGGATGTGGAGAAAGAGGAACATGCCTCCATTGTTGGTGGGATTGCAAGCAGGTACGACCACTCTGGAAATTAGTCTGGTGGTTCCTTTGAAAATTTGACACATTATTACCTGAGGACCCAGCTATACAACTGCTGGGCACATACCCAAAAGACACTCCAACATTTAATGAGGACACATGCTCCACTATGTTCACAGCAGCCTTATTTATACTAGCCAGAATCTGGAAAGAACCCAGATGTCCCTCAACAGAGGAAGGATACAGAAAATGTGGTACATTTACACAATGGAGGACTCCTCAGCTATTAAAAATGATGAATTCATGAAGTTCTTAGGCAAGTGGATGAAACTAGAAAATATTGTCTTGAGTGAGGAAACCCAATCACAAAAGAACACACATTGTATGTACTCAATGATAAGTGGATATTAGCCCAAAACCTCCAAATACCCAAGATACAATTCACAGACCACGTGAAGCTCAAGAAGAAAGACCACCAAAGTGTGGATGCTTCAGTCCTTCTTAGAAGGGGAAACAAAATACTCACAGAAGGAAATACAGAGACAGAGTATGGAGTAGAGACTGAAGGAAAGGCCATCCAGATACTGCCCCACCTGGGTATTCATCTCATATAAAGTCACCAAACTCAGACACTATTGTGAATGCCAAGAAGTGCTTGGTGACAAGAGTCTGATATAGCTATCTCCTGAGAGGATCTGCCAGAGCCTGACAAATACAGAGGTGGATGCTCCCATCCAGCCATGGAGTTCCCAAGGAATGAGTTAGAGAAAGGACTGAGGAGCTGAAGTGGTTTGCAACCCCACTGCAAGAACCACAATATCAACCATCCAGACTCCCCTCTCCCCCCAAGAGCTCTCAGGGACTAAACCAAAGATTACACATGGAGGGACCCATGGCTCCAGCAGCATATGTAGCAGATGATGGCCTTGTTGGGTATCAAAAGAAAGAGAGGCTTTTGGTTCTGTGAAGGCCTGATGTCCCAGTGTAGGAAAATTCCAGGATGGGGAAGTAGGAGTGGGTGTGTGAATGGGGGAATCACCCTCAGCGAGGCGGGGGCAGGGAAGATGGGATAGGGGATTTCTGGAGGGGAAACCTGGAAGTCGGATAACATTTGAAATGTATACACAGAAAATATCCAATAAAAGAAAAAAAAAGAAAAAGTAAAAAGACAAGATTTCTTACTAATAGCTGAATTATTTGCACTTTGAAAGGACATTTGAGATGCATCATTTGTTTTTGAAAACATGAGATGCTCAATTTAGAGTTAATTTCACAGGAATGTGATCATCACACTTCAAGATGCAGTTGATTTAGTTTTCTGACCCCAAGATATTTCACTCATTAAAAAAAAAATTATTTAAGTATGTGTGTGGGTGGTTTCTCTATGTTTGTGTAACACATGCATTCCTGGCTGATGCCCATGGTGCCAAGAAGAGGGTAAAGACCTCTGGAACTAGAGTTGCAGATAATAGAGCAGCCACTGTTTTCAACTGCTAAGCTATCTCCATTCCATAATTGTCACATCTTTTTATATATTTTTTTAAAAATATATTATTTTATTTTATTTTGGGTTTTTTTGAGACAGGGTTTCTCTGTATAGCCCTGGCTGTCTTGGAACTCACTCTGTAGACCAGGCTGGCCTCGAACTCAGTAATCTGCCTGCCTGTGCCTCCTGAGTGCTGGCATTATTAGGTTATGGTTTTATTGCCTTGAATCCAGGAACCAAAATTTTTTTCCAAACTTTTTTTTTTAAATTAGGTATTTATTTCATTTACATTTTCAATCCTATCCCAAAAGTCCCCCACATGCTCCCACACACACCCACTCCCACTTCTTGGCCCTGGCATTCCCCTGTACTGAGTCAGATAAAGTTTCCACGACCAATGGGCCTGTCTTTCCACTGATGGCTGAATAGGCCATCTTCTGATTCATATGCAGCTAGAGACATAAGCTCTGGGGTGTACTGGGTAGTTCATATTGTTGTTCCACCTATAGGTTTACAGATCCCTTTAGCTCCTTGGTTACTTTCTCTAGCTCCTCCATTGGGGGCCCTGTGACCCATCCAATCCTCTTAATTGAACACAATGAAGCTATTTAACAATTCCCTGTGACGAAACCTATACTTTTCCAAATCATATTATATTTTTCTTTGTCTGCTTAATTTTCTGTACTCTCTAATGTGATTATTCTGTCTTAACTATTTATAGATGTATGTTATTATTATGATATACCAAAGTATATTGCAAAAATATAGCATTTTAGTGACAAATTTGGAGTTTTGGTTTCTTCTTAAAAACATCACAGAAATATGATAAGGATATATGTTTGCTGTAATCCCATGTATGGCATATAGGGATATTGGACATAGGGTTGTTTCAGATTATGCACTGCAAATGTCTATGATTTGCCTCCTGTGTTAGCAGAGACATAATTTTCTAGCTGCAGATAGTTTCTGTGATTATGTGACATTTGGAACATTCTGGAAACTTTTCAGGGTGTATTTAAATTCTAGGGTCCCAAGAGATAAGGTGGCTTTTGTTGGTTGGCAATTAGTTGATCTTTGGTAAGTTGTTGGTTGCTTGCTGATTTCTGTTGGTCGGTGATTGTTTAATAGTAATGCACAAAGAAGAAACAAGAAAAACAGAGGTTAGAAATTCTGGTGCCAATGATGAGGCTTGTCCCAAGGAACCTGATGCTCCCAATCATCAGAAAGTAATCCAAGATATCCCTTTTCCTTTCTATCCTTTATTCTCTCCTGTGTAGTGTCAGGGGATTGCAAGGGAGGAAAAGAGTGGAGAAAGATGAAAGAAGAGCCCTCAAAGTAGCAAAGGCCAGCTTCACAGCACAAGAGGTCTCATTGGTTAAAAGCACTGACTATTTTTCTACAGGACCAGGGTTCATTATCCAGCACATAGTTTTGCAGTTAACAGCTGTCTATAACTGCAGTCCTATTGGAACCAATATCTTTTGACCTCCTCAGCAATTGCATCCTTATGTTGTATGTGAATGCAGGCAAAACACTCATATAAAATAATATAAAATCTGAAAAAGGAAAACAACAATAGAATTACAATTTGTATATATATATATATGTTCACATTAATATTTGTATGCCCAATATAAATATACATTCAATTACCTTTATTAGTTTTATGTTTTTAAAATGGATATTATACATAAACACACACACATATATATCTTTACTAAATAAGATATATGACTTTTATAGATAGGAAAAAGAACTCTGCATTTTATTCAAACATTCTTTAGTCTCCCACAAATGAAGACAGTCTATTTGCATTAATGAATATGAAAATGTACTTAGGCGAACAAATACCAGACATGATTATTAAGTGGGAGTGACAAGAAATAGATTTTTAAAAAGTCCAGAATGTTCTTTGTATACAGTTTGAAAAGAAAACAGACATATTCAGCTAAACAAAATGCAAATGAATATCTGCTACAACTTTAATTTTAGTAAGTTTATGTCAACATATTTCAACACTAGATGTCAATATTTTAAAATCACAAACTAGTATTTGCTTAAGGATATTTTCATGATATTTTATTAACATTCATATCTACTGCTGGAAAATATAATGACACATGTAGTGTCAATAAAGTCTAATTATAAAAGAAGCATTTGCTCTGCTTTTATTTTCCTACTCATGCATTTCGATTGCTTCAAAGACTGGTGTGGGAACTCTGTGAGGGGGAATGCCACATTGTTGCACAGCTAGGTTTTGCTCCTGTCTCCACCACAAGGCAAACATTGCAGCATACCTCCCTGACCACCACAGTCCTTCGGGACATCATTTCTCTTTCAGAGGTCATTTTTGCAAGTATTTTCACCCTGTTGGTGTGGAGAGGACATAGTTTTCCCCCTGCACTCTGAATTTAGCCTTCTTGGCAATTCCTGACTCACAGACAATAACAGTGCACAGAGTTTCATTGCCTTGCATTTTCCTCTGGTCTCTGCTGTAGAAATTCTGATCATGTGACCTACACGTATGAATAGTTAGAAGAAAATTGGAAATTTATTTATTGTGTTTATGGTTCTGTGTCTAGCAGATAAATTTCACATTAAAGTGATTTTCTAACGAATAAAAGGTATCTCTGGAGACACATTTCAAACAGACCCTTTTTTTCATAGCCTTCAACATAATGAACAGAAATAGAAAGCTAATGAAATTAATTGACAGACTAACAAGTTAAATCCTGACGGGATAAACAAAGCTTTGTCGTAAATAGCAAAATATTCACTTATCAATTTCTCATTTAAATTGCAAGTCTAAAACACAGTTTCTACTATTTAGAGCCAATTTTTCACATATAACAAATTATTTAAACATGAACACTCACTATGTATACTATTTAGTTTCAAGTTGTAAATATCGTGAGCTTTATAGGCACTTTGCTCCTTGACAAAAATATTAGTGATTCGAGACAGTCACATCCTGATCTTTCTTTTTATAACATGTTGTTACATTACACAGGGAAGCCAACATTTGGCTTCATTAATCTCTTTGCTTCATTGAAAAAAAACATTTAAAATGTGTTTATTTTAAGGAAATGGATTTATGAATAGTCAGTTTGCTGCTTTGGAATACTGAATTTGGGGCAAGAGGAGTGGTTCAGTGGATAAGAAATACCACCATGCCCTGATGCCTTGACTTCTTTACCTAGAGGTCATGTATGCTAGTAAGCTCATGTACTGTGTGGTAGACGGAAAAACAAGCATGCCTAATCTCGCATGGCAAATACAGGTTACATTTTTTTTTAGAAGGAATACTGCATTTGGATGAATTGTTTCCACAAGTGAACAACAATTACTGATAGGTATGAAGAGAAATAGGAGAAAAAAAATAGAAATGCTAGCAGCAACTCAGGCCCATAATTCGTTCCAAAACAATGACTTTAGCTGTGGATTTTGATGAATAGATTTTCTTGCTGAAGTTTCAATTCTGAAATTTCACAATATTTGTCTTTGTCATATTTCCATATATATATATGAAATATATATGCATATAAACATATATATATATATTGCAGAACCATATATATAATTTATTAACTTATTTTGGCGTGTATTATATGCATTGTTTATGCATTTACATATTTACATGGAGATGTATATGTGTGCACATGCATGCACATAGATAGAGAGATCAGAGGTAAATGTCATTTTTCAGTCAGTTTCCACCCTATTTAAGACAGAGTCTCTCAGTGAAACTTAATCTCTCTTACACAATTTTATTGACATCTAGTCAGCTCCAAGTGTCTCTTGTCCCCACCAGCATAGATATCACAGGCAAAATCCATTTTGTCTTATATTTGAAACAACTCTTTATTGATTGTGCTTTCTGTCCCAGTGTATGTGTGGGGGTGCGCATGCCACAGCACCAATGGCGACCACAGAAGATGTGAGGTTGGGAAACCAGACACAGGCTTTCAGGCTTGGGCGGTATGTGCTTTTCTTGAGATACCATTATTCAGGGCCTGTGCCCGAAATTTTATACAGATTCTGGGAATCCAGCTCAGATCCTCATTATTGTATACCAAGGAACTTACAGTCAGAGCCATCTATCCATTTCCCAATTTATGCATATTAAACTAATGAGAGTGACTTATTCTGTTTAAAATGAGTTAAAAATAGAACAAACGGAATAAAACATCTCATTTATGTCCACATAGAAGGACTCAATATAAACCCAGTTCTCAGATATCTGCATTTTTATCATTTTATGTCATACATTAAACAGTTCAGTGCTGTGGCATATTGTTTTTAAATGTTTTTGAAGTTCTCCTGTTCCCAACTTCAATTTACTCTAGTTAGACACGTGAATAGTTTGAAAAAATCCTGCTTATTCCCTCTGTAAAATATTTCAAATTTAAAGCGCACATTGTTTTTTTATTCTTTGCTTGCTTCACTTTCCCTAAATAGCAGCAGCATGAGGATGATTAAGAGCTGATCATGTTCATGTGTTGTATCCTTTCAAAATGATATGGTAGGTATAATGATTCGGGACAGAAGGAGAAAAAGGAGAAAGCAGTATAACTTCTGTTACCCCCAGACATATCAGTAAAGCCTTCTAGAATAGGGTGGGTGGTCCCCATGTTGAAAAGATCCACCCCCAACCACTTTCTCCATTCCTGTATGTCTGTGCCACTCAAGCCATCTGGATAGTGACAGATGATCGATGTCCTTCTCCCTGAATGTTAGCTGATGTTAGTTGAGCTTGAGACTTTCTTAGATAAGATGTACCTATGCCCCAGTATAGTGGAATGCCAGGGCCAGGAAGCAGGAGTGAGTGGGTTGGGGAGCAGGGCTGGGAGAGGGTATAGGAGACTTTCAGGATAACATTTGAAATATAAATGAAGAAAATATCCAAAAATTGTTTTTGAACAACAACAACAACAAAGATGTACCAGAAATCACACTGTAGATTTTAAGGCTTTTGGTTTAAGATCTAGAATATTTAAATTTACTTTTCTTTTGAATACCAATCGTTATAAAGAAGTTTAGATACCTTGATGGAGAGATAGACCTTTAGAAAAAGGTTCTAGGAATTGAAAGATGTAAACCCAGCAAGTTATTAATCACTCCTGTCATTCAATTTATTTGACAGACCAGCCTGCAGTTCCATCTTTGATGACTATGTCAAGATGGGATATCTAAAATAGTTCTGCACTCAAGAAAGATATACAGATTGTAAGAATACTAATTAGATAGAGTAGTTCCATAATAATAGAAAACTTAAATGTATATAAATATTTCAATTACAATTAGGAACAAATTATAATACAGACATGAGAATGTGAAATTGAGACCCTGAATACAAGAACATCTCAAAGAGACAAGAAACCTTTAAAATAGCAGCATGGAACAATATTGTGTGTCTAAATGTTCTCTAGGAGTCTATAAAGCAAAGTGGCTATGACTAAGGTCATTATGCTGAAAGGATATGCCACTAAATATATAGTCTAGAAGAATTAAAGATGAGATGTCAACTTTTGAAGATTTATGATTAAGACAGTTATTTATATCACAAGAATTTATTTAGAAACACTACAATATCTTGAGAGAAAGGAAGTTAATAATGTAGGAAATATATAATATAAATAGTTATCTCAGGACATGAAACTGACTATAAGTTACTTGGCTGAAATTTTTATTTTATTTGTTTGTTTGTTTACAATGATAGAATAATAATAGTCTTAAAACACTAAATTGATCTGCAGACTCAAAAATTGAAATGTTTAAAGTAACAGATAGATATGAATCTAGCAATTATTTGCCTTGAATTTAACTTTTGACTTCAATAGGTAGACTGATTTTTATAAATAACACTACATGCAAGTAAAAGCCATATTGTTTATAAGTCTGACCTTGTTCCTCTCTAGACACTCTCTCTTGTGTTATAGTGTAGATGGTTTCACTCAGACACATCTGTTCTGAGAAGTCCCAGGTGTTCAGATAAGGTGCCTCAGAGGAAATGAAGTAACAGCATTTGCATTCTAAACCGTTGTCTTGATAACTAATAAATCTAACCTTTCCAGGCGGAGGTATGCAGTTAAAAGTACTAATTGATCATGTTGGCACTAAGGTGTTGTTCATTCTAGAAAGGCCACGTTAATTCAAATTGATGTGATTCAAATTAACCTTAATCAGCTTTACACAGACTGTGATTCCATTGCAGGATATTTTGCAATTAGACCTCTCCTGTCTTTATCTGCCCCGTGGCCTTGGAAAGGATTTGGAATTTTATTTTGGATCTCTTGAAATGAAAATTATAATAACTGTTCATTTTTCTATTCAGCATTAATATGCTGAATGCACCAATAAGCTTTTTAGGTATCAGTTTGGAATTATTTTTATTAGGTATTTTCTTCATTTACATTTCAAATGCTATCCCAAAAGTCCCCCATGCCCTTCCCCCCCACTGCCCTCCCCCCCACTCCCACTTCTTGGCTCTGGTGCTTCCCTGTCCTGAGGCATATAAAGTTTGCAAGACCAAGGGGCCTCTCTTCCCAATGATGGCCGACTAGGCCATCTTCTACTACATATGCAGCTAGAGACACGAGCTCTGGGGTACTGGTTTGTTCATATTGTTGTTCCACCTATAGGGTTGCAGACCCCTTTAGCTACTTGGGTACTTTCTCTAGCTCCCCCATTAGGGTCCCTGTGTCCCATCCAATAGCTGACTGTGTGCATCCACTTCTGAATGTCAAAATACCTGTAATACTCTGACTGACATTAAGTATGGTATGTTTATTTGAATAATAAATATAGTAAAAATGAGCAGGTAATAATATATGCTAGACTTTATTCTGTGTTAATAAAACATGTGAACCCTGGCTAGAAAGTCAAGCCACTAAGCAATGCATATGTTTGATTATAAATGATACAAAATGGTAAGTGATAGGATGTAAATGGCAGTGGGTAACTTAAAACAATATAGCCTTGAATAATCATGGCTATTGCTATTTTAATTACAGAAATTAGATGAATGCTTAAACTAATCCTTTTTATTTCATTCCTACAGAAAAATATATGAAAATACAAACTTTAATTTTTTATGGTTTCTCAGCAATTGATTATATTTGTTTGAACCTTGAATCAAACGCAACCCCATTATGGTTGTGAATGGGGCAGAGGATGTCTATTCACACCAATACAGGGAAGAGACCAAAAGCAATAATATCCCGAAAAGGATTCACCCTTTGACAACCTACCTTCTAAAGTAGTACCCACTTTATAATACGCTGCAATAATTTAAGTAAATGGAGTCTCAATTTTACAGTCCTAATCCTGAGGGGTAGCAATTCAGACTAAAATCCTTGTATAAGTGAACACTTCGTCTAGAAAGGAGAAAAAGTATTAAAGAGAAAAATACTAAAGAAGAGAAAAATAAAATAAAGAGGACTTGATATTGGTAAGGGCTCTGTTCTATGCATTGGAGACTTGGAGGGACAAAAGAGGGGCTATATACAATACTGGTTCATGATATAAATGAATAAAATTATCAAGAATAAATGACTACAAAAAGAAAAATGATTGGGAAAAATCAGAAAACATACTGCTTTTTATGCCATTGATAATTAGAGCCAAAGGCAAAATCCTGTCCTTAGGGAGACCTGAATGCTCATAGACATTCTTCTCCTTCAAGCAGTGTGGTTTTGAACATGAAACTGAGCATATCCATGCCCTCATCTACAAATGGTTATGACAATCTTCTTCATAATGTGACTAAAATTAGCCATACCTTCCATCTTACTGTTTTAGGGCTGTGAAACAGATACCATGACCATGGCAACTATTATAAAGTAAAACACTTAATTGGGTTTTACTTACAGTTTTAGATGTTTAGTCCATTATCTGCATGACAGAGAGGAAGTAGCTCTCAGGCAGTCATAGTATCTGGGAGTTCTACATCCAAAAATCTGAAGGCAGCTGGAAGAGAGAAAGATTCTGGGCCTGGCTTGGTCTTCTGAAATTTCAAAACCCACTTCTAGTGACACACTTCCATAAGAAGGACACAGATAGGCCCCAGCCTAGTCTCACAAGAGACAGCTATATCACGGTCCTTGCAACAAATGCTTGCTAGTATATGCAATGGTGTCATCGTTTGGAGGCTAATTATGGGATGGATCCTGGATATGGCAGTCTCTAGATGGTCCATCCTTTTGTCTCAGCTCCAAACTTTGTCTCTGTAACTCCTTCCATGGGTGATTGTTTCCAAGCTGCATATATATCAAAAGATGGCCTAGTCAGCCATCACTGGAAAGAAAGGCCCATTGCACAGGCAAACTTTATATGCCCCAGTACAGGGGAACGCCAGGGCCAAAAAATGGGAATGGGTGGGTAGGGGAGGGGGGGGTTGCGGGAGACTTTTGGGATAGCATTGGAAATATAATTGAGGAAAATACGTAATAAAAAAAAAAGAAGGACACAGATACCACAATAGGGTCACACATCATAATCCTTCCAAATAGTGTACTCCGTGGTGACAAAACATTCGGATCTATGTGCTTATATAAGTCATTCACATTCAAAGCATCTCTGAATCGATTTACTCTGTAAATAGAGGTTGCCTATGAATTCTAAAGGAAGCTTTAACTAACTTAATTGGAATTTAGTACAGCATTCAAATAATAATGTTTTCCTTAACTCAAAAATAAGAAAGAAAGGAAAAAGAGAAAGAAAGAAAGGAAAAAGAGAAAGAAAGAAAGGAAAAAGAGAAAGAAAGAAAGAAAGAAAGAAAGAAAGAAAGAAAGAAAGAAAGAAAGAAAGAAAGAAAGGAAGGAAGGAAGGAAGGAAGGAAGGAAGGAAGGAGAGAGAGAGAGAGAGATTGAGAGAGAGAGAGAGAGAGAGAGGGGGGGGTCAGGATAAGACACCAAGGAAATATTCATGAGTAGATTTATTTCTACTTGTACTAACAGTAATGTAAGGTATATTCAGCTCATTTTCAGGCCCTTTTAAGACTGTACAGAATGAATTTTGTTCATTAACATGGAAACCAAGATTAGGTGTCAACCTTTTGCAGGTGTTATAGTAAAACAATCAAACAGTGAGATGTATAGCAAGCCACATACTCCCAGGACAAGAAAGTCAGCTGGCATCTAGAGACAAAGGTGAGAGCCATCAGGCATTTGTGTGGGTTGCAGCCATCCAGTTGAAAGATGCCTTTCTCCTACCAAAGGTAGCAGCAAAGAGTGTTCAAGGAAGGGACAAAATATCAGAATTTGGATACAAAGCAATTAATTAGTAGCAATAGAGTCTTGGCTTGGTTGGGTGCAAATATATGTATCTGACTCTTTCATTTGCTTGTTGGGTCTTCCAGAGGGCAGTCATGATATAATCTTTTTTGTGAGTGCTCCATAGCCTCAGTAATAGTGTCAGGCCTTGGGACCTCCCCTTGAGCTGGATCCCACTTTGGGCCTTCTTTTCCTAAGTCTCCTCTCTATTTCCTTCCCTGTAGTTCTTTTACATAGGAACAATTGTGGGTCAGAGTTTTGACTGTGGGATGGCAATTCCCTCCCTCACTTGATGCCTTCTCTTCCTGCTGGAGGTGGGTTCTATAAATTCCCTCTCTCTACTTTTGGGAATTTCATCTAAAGTCTCTCCCTTTGAGTTCTGAGAGTCTCTCACCTCCCAAGTCTCTGATACATTCTGGAGGGTCCCTCCAATGTTCTACCTCTTGGAGGTTGCCTGTTTCCATTCTTTCTGCTGGGCCTCAGTGCTTTAGTCCTTTTCCCTCACCCAATACCAGTTCAGGTTCCCTTCTTCCTCCCCACCCCATGCTACTTTCCCTCCCAGGTGACTCCCTCCCTCCCTCCCTCCCCAGTTTTGCCTCCAAGTATGTATGTTTACCATATGTGTGCAGTGGGCATGGAGACCAAAAAATATGATTAACTTAATTGGTGTTACAGATGATTACAACCTACAACTTCACTCTTAAGCATTGAACCCATGTCCTCTGCAAAAGCAGCCAGTGTTCACAGCCACTGTGCAGTCTTTAAGTTTCTTAATGAATAGTGAGTTATTAATGTACCTTTGCAAGATATCACAGGCAATGCTTTTTAACACTTTTAGATTCTCAGAATACTAGTGTCACTTTAATGTGACCCTTCTTTGTTTATTCTGTGTAAGAGACAGATGGAATGGTAGAGACAGATTTTGTTTATAATTTCAAAGGATGAGAGTAATTTTATGAAAGTCAGTAGGAATTTTAAAGGTGGTAGATGAGGACCTAGGGACAAACCACTCTACGATGTACAATTCTGATGGACAACTAGCATTACTTTGCCTCTGGGTACGATACCAGAGGTTAGAAATAGATTAGGACTCGGAAGGGATGACAGGGGATCTTATCTATATTTCCTTACTGGAAAAAGGAGGGATCCTGCTTGATAACTAAGGTAGAGCTTCAATTAGAGTCCCAGAGTACCTTTCACACTTACAGAAATTGGGAAATACACCACACTGTGGACAATATTAAAGCAGGCTTAAAGGAATGAGGGCTAAGGAACACAATCCAGATTCCAGTCTCATGCTGGTCAAATAAATACATGCAGGCATTGCAGGGGGGTCTATACCACTAAATTAATTCACATTTTTACACATAGTATTCATGACCAAAACTGAATTTTATAGTGTTTAAAGAAGTGAGACTGTGTTAAATATGGTTATTGACATATAAGATATAATCAAGTTATACCATTTCCTATGGAAAAAAAATAATCATAGGCACAGAGAGGTAAATCATGTGGGGATACACAGAGAAGAAGTCCACCATGCCTACCCCCCAAACCAAACCAAACAAACAACACCAAAAACAAAAACAAAAAACAAAACAAAAACAAAAAACCAAACCCAATACCACCACCACCAACAAATCAGTCTTAGGAAAACATAATCCTGCCTTGATATGGACACCCATCTTTAGAAATTCATGTTTCTGAATATTGTTATATATCACTGGAAAATCATGTAAGACAACTTTGTGTTTAATTCGATTTTTCCATAAAAATTGTTTCACAAGGGTAACTACTCTATAAACAGTTGGTCAACTGCTAACTTAACTAAAGTTTTGGGACTACAGAACAAGATTATTATAATATATCTGTACTGTATTGTATAGTATATAGTATTGCAGTAAGAATAGACAACGGAAGAGCAAATAACAGCTAATAGCCAAGGTTCTCCTTTAGTCCAACACCACCTCCTCTTCCTTAGCTAGGCCTAGTGTGGGACCTTAAAAGGCAGCCTATTTTCTGGTTGAGTTAAGTTCAAACCCCGGAGACACAGCAGGTGTTACTACAAGTAATGGAAGGTGTTTGCCATGCTCCCAGACACCAGTCTCCTGACACCAGGCCACAGCTCCATAATTCTGTGGCCATCAGTCATATAGCTCCTGGTATTTTGTCTAGATTCCATCCCCACAGTTCCCTGGCAACAGCCAGGTAGGCCTTGCCCATTATAAAAGGGGCTGCTTGTCCCCTCCTTCCTCTCTTACTCTTGCTCTCTAATCTTGCCTCTCTCTCTTGCCCTCTTGCCTCACTCTGCATTCCCTTCTGCCCTTTCTCCATGTGGCCATGGCCAGACTCTAGTTCTCTTCTCTCTCTCTCTCTCTCTCTCTCTCTCTCTCTCTCTCTCTCTCTCTCTCTCTGTCTCTGTCTCTCTCTCCCTCTCTCTGCCTTTCTCTGCCTCTACTACCCTCTTAGTTCCCCTTCCCTAACCTCAGTCCTGCCCTGAGAAAGCAGGCTAAGGTTTCGCTTCTCACAACTCTCCACCATGACAATAATTAAAACCATGGACTGCCTCTTCTCATTGGTATCCTCCATGGGGAACAATGTAGCAGGTCTTGCTGTAAAGAGCCACATCTAATCTCCTGCAGGAGGCTTCTTTTGTGTTCTTAGGCATAGTAATCACCAAGCCAAGGCCACCTAGCAAGACAAGGACACTCTGCCCTCAAGAAACAGCCAGAGTTCTCCTCCTTTTTTTTCCCCTTTAGCCCCTGGCTAGAGCCTGCCCACAGGCCCACACTCCATTCTCAGCTCTTCTGAGGCATCCAGTGGCATCTGCAGTGCCCAAGAGTTTGAAAGCCTGTCCTCCTCCTCGCCGTTTTGCAGTCCTGGGAACCTCAGAACCAACTCTTCAGTGGTTCCCAGCAGCATTGGCAGTGCCTGAGAATCTGGGCCAACACCAGCAATCTACAGGGACCTCAGAATGTGCTTCCCCACCCCCGGAGTGGGGTCCTGTAGCTTCCGATGTCCACCTGGCAGCAGCTTGGTATACACACAGTCAAACATCCTGCATCCCTGCAACAGACCAGATGCGGGACACCATTTTTATCCACAGTCTAGCAGTTCTGAGGCCCTTAGTTCAATAGTACAAACTAACCGAGCAAACAAATGAGCGATGTTGAGCTTCTTGCGATTCCTGTGAAGAGTATGTTTCTAGTGAATATATGCTCTATGGAATTTTCCATTACTTCATGCTTTTATAATATATAATCAGCATGCCTCTACACAATAATTGCCAAATAAATTATTAAAACACGAGTCCTTGAATGAAAACTGATTTCATACCCAAAAGCTCAAGATTAGATAACCACTAGAAAGTCCCAGATGCCATGGAAGCAAGAGGTTCTTAGGACCCAACAAGGATGACATTAGCCAAAATACCCAACACAGGGGAGAGAGAAACTGTAGAGATCCTATTCAGTGATTAGGCATAGCCCCCTGGTTGGAGCCACCCACCCATCTCAAAAATATTAACCCAGAATTGCTCCTGTCTAAAGGAAATGCAGGGGCACTGAGTAGAACAGAGATTGAAGGAAAGGCCATCCAGAGAATGCCTCACTAGGGGTCCATCCTGTCTGCTGACACCAAACCCATACTCTATTGCTGATCAAGAAACACTTGCTGACAGGAGTCTGGTATAGCTGTCTCCTGAGAGACTCTGCCAGAGCCTGACCAATACAGAGACATTTGATGCTCACAGCAAACCATTGGACTGAGCAAGGGGTCCCCTATAGAGGAGTTAACGAAAGGAGTGTAGGAGCTGAAGGGGTTTGCAACTACACAGGAAGACCAATATCAACCAAGCAGACCCTCCAGAGCTCCCATGGACTAAACTTCCAACCAAAGAATACACATAGAGGCACCCATGACTCCAGCTGCTTATGTAGTAGAGGATTGCATTGTCTCACATCACTGGGAGGGGAGGCCTTTGGTCTTCTGGAGGCTAGACACTACAGAGTAGGGGGATGCTAGGGCAGTGAGACAAGATTTGGGGGGAGCACCCTCATAGAAGCTAGGAGAAGGGGATGGAATAGGGCATTTCCAGAGGGGAAACCGGGAAGAGGGAAAGATATTAAATTAATAAAAACATGTTTAAATGCCATAAAAATAGAATATATGTTTTCCCATTTATATACACAGTAAGCACACTTTCTGAAGGAAAGTTAATTTTCACTGTTTTCTGGAGTATTTACTTTTACTGCTATGCTACTCCTGTTCATAGAAGTGAGCTACAGTTTTAATTAAAAGAAAATGACAAAGGTCAAATCTTCTACAGCTAATTACATGTGGCAAATAGCTCAAAATACACATAATATATTCAGTACATAAACATGAAAATTGATTATAAAAACAACTGCTCTCCAATCTAATTATGTGACAGTCTACTTAAATGAGAGAATGACAACTGAAAGAGATATTTATAAATTAACAAAAATAAATCTTGGTCATAATTACATAGATTTATCCTACTGTGCATACAAGGATAAATGATATTTGCTAACAATAGACAGAAACATCTACCAAAAATTATTATGACCATTGTAGCTTTCTGTTTTTATATTATTTTGGGTCTCAGCAGAAAACAAACAAACAAACAAAACACAGAAAAGCAAAACATTAGCAATTGAAAGTATTGTTATTCAATTAAAATATTACAAAATGTGACTTTAGGATAATTATATGATTTTATATTAGGAAGTCTACTTATTTCTTGCAATCATATACATATATATAATTATATAGCTGAAAAATAAAACTTTTGATTTTATATTATTGTGGATGATTGCATTTTTACTACATTGAAATTAAAAAAAATGGTGAACTGTAGACATCCAAACCCATACAATATAAATTGTATTGTATTATAAACTATATTCAAATATATGAAATGTAATGCAAAATGAATATATACAAACACATAAGAATTTAATACTACAAAACAACACTACAAAGTACCCGGCTATAACAATTGATTATTGCCAGAGTACAGTCTGAGTCCTGGATACCATAACAATTTTCATTACAAAACTGAAGACATTTTTATAATCATTCAATGCATATTAAAAATTAGAAAATCTGGGTATATTAGTCTTCTGTTATCAAATTCTCTGAAGTTAATTCTAAGAGAATTTAGTTTGACTAGTATACAAAGGGGTAATAAGGCAAACAAAAAACAAAAAACTTGGGACAAAATAAATAATAATACTCTTTTAATCTATTAAAACTATTAAAGTAAATACATAGCCCTTAATTTGAAATCATTTACATTTACATTTTTTAATTAGATATTTATTTACATTTCAAATGTTATCCCCTTTCTTGTTTCCCCTCCTGGAAACTCCCTATCCCATAGCCTCTCCCACTGCTTTTATGACAGTGTTATCACACCAACCCACCCACACTCCTACTTCCCTGTCCTGGCATTCCCCTACCTTGGGGAATTGAACCTTCCCAGGACCAAGGTCCTCAACTCTGGTGGATATCTGAAAATACCATACTTTGCTACAAATGTGCCTGGAGCCATTGGCCACTCCATGTGTACTCTTTGGTTGGTGGTTTAGTCCCTGGGAGCTCTGGGTGATGTGTTGATATTGTTGTTGTTCCTATGGGGCTGCAAACCCCTTAGGCTCCTTCAGTCCTTTCTCTAACTCCAAGTGGACTGAGCATGGGGTCCTCAACTGATGAATTAGACTTACTGGTGTTCTTGATTTAAAGAACTTGAACATGACTTTAACACATTGTAGCTTAGCTAATTGGTCCACCATGGGGTTTCATCTGCTCACATCTGAGTCAAAAATCATTGCGAAGGGGAGTCATAATATACCTTCAATGCACAGCACTTTGAGATAGGATCACAGTTGTCACTAGTAATCATTACTGTGACAGGCATTGGGCTTAGTATAACCTATGAAGCATATCTCAAGGTGAGGTGTTGTGGAGGGGTTTAACTGGGAGGAAAAGGCTATTCTGAATACAGGTAACATAAGGGTCAGACTTTCAGACTGAATAATGAGGGAGTAAGGAGGAAGCAAGCAGAAGAGCAGTCATCCTCTTACAAGGTCCCCACCTTCACAATGCTCTTCCATTTTCATTCTTACAGCTACACTTTCCTTAGTGTGAGGCGCCAGATGTCTTCAATCTGAGAACCCAAATGGATCCTTCCTTCATTAACTTATCAGGTATTCGGTCACAAAAATATGAAAACTAATGAATACAATGCTTTAAGACTAATACAATGCTGTGAGACCAGTGTATATCATATGTTCAACATCATAGAGTGGGAAAATGTTCACTGTGAACCTAAGAGCATCTCTAATTTTAAAATAAATATAGATATGTACAAATGGTAATTTTTATTCCAAAATGAGTACCATCTTTAAAGTTTTTAAAGAGTATCTTTAGCATGGAACACAGTAATGAAATTACTGAAAATTAGGTCTCACTTTGCTATAATCTCTGAGTTCATATATGTACTAGTTGTGCTGTGTTTCAAAGTTTATTTCCTTGGTATGCTCTATCCCCTCTGGGTCTTACACTATTTCCTCCTCCTCTTGTGCAGGGTTCCATGATCCCAAAGGGAGGGTTTTGATGGAGAGGTCCCATAAGGACTGAGTGTTCACAGGCCTTTCACTGTCTGTACATTGTTGACTGTCGATCTCTGAATTTATTCTCTTCTTCTGCAGGAGGAAGTCACTCTCATAATGATGAGACTAGATTATTTGTAAAGAACAGACTGGAGGCAAGAAGTCCAAATTTTTGTGGCCACACAAACTACAGACTTTCATTTCACATCTTCCTTTACCAAAATGCAAGAGGACAAGAAAGCTCCGAGGAAAAATGAAGTAAGTATGTCAAACCATGTCTTTGAACAGGAGCCCATCTCTGAAACAACAAGTCCTCATGATGATGACACCCATCCATTTAAAAGGAAAGAAAGTTTCATATAAAAATTAAGTAATAAGCACATATGTGGGTGATTAACAGAGTTTAATGTGTGGTTTAACATACTAATATTTTTATTTTTAACATCAAAAATAACAGGAAAATTTCAGTCTTTCCAGATAAAATCATAAGAAAATAACCTTATCACCCATATCATATGCTAAAAAAATCAATTTATAACCTTTGTCTCAATTTATATGTTACATTGCATTCACGAAAAAGAAAACAATTTATCCAAAGAAAATATTTGTTATCTAGAACCAACAGTTAAAGCAGCACACTCAAAACATTTGCTAGGTTGATCATGTCTTTTGATTTAAATTTACAAATAACAATGTATCAAATGAAAGATAAATAATACACTTCCAGTATTCAGCCTAAAAGTATGCTTTGTCTTACATTCTTTTTTTTACAGTCCTCTGAAGCTATATATTCGAATTTAAGAAAAATGAATACAAAGCGTTGCTTTTTTAGCAAAATGATGATTTTTAAGAAACATAGCACAACAGGGTATGAATTATGATGTAATAATTCACACCCATTGCATTGTTAGATATAAGGCTGTACAGAGCACTATTTAGTGCAGGAGGTGTTGATTATTATTCCATAACTCACAGCATGGAGTGCTTTACTGTGCTTATAAACAAGTCCCTACACAAATATTTTTTTATTAAAATGGTAAAATGTTCCAGAGTAAGATGTTTTGAAAATAAACTGTGAGAAACTAATAAGAATGGAATTCAAATAACATCAAACACTGTCTGGAGTTTTAAGCACTGTACCTTCCTTTAACTAAAATGAAGTTTTGTTTTTTTTTTTTTTTTTCTTTCCTCGGCTGACAATCTGACCCAGCGTGTATCCCAGCAGCCAACTTAGTTTAGCTATACCATAGCTAGCTGCCACTGCTGTAATCCTTGTGCTTCACAAGCCACCACAAGGGCTGGCTCTTACAATTGCTTCACAACCACAGAATCCTCTATTGTTTACTCGTATTGTTTCAAGTCTGCTTGTCCAGTTATTAAGCACCTGAATATCATGAGCAGCTCCCAGCTTGCTCGTGAGTATGGCTAGACACCATGAAGTGGGAGTCGGCTTTGCCTTTGACCTTGATATTCCTAATAGTGATCTTGATTGTAATCAGCCAACTGGAAAGACAATTTCTTTTTTTTTTTTTTCTGCCTTGTGCTTACAGTAGACACTCAGTAATTTGGATTATATCAAAAAACACCAGCCTCCTTTAAATATCAATCTGCATTGTGAGACATATGCAGATAAATAGAACAAAGACTTAGTGTGAATAACTGTCTGACTATTTTTTGATAGTAAATGTTGGTTAAAAGTAATTGGAATACTTGTATTAGGTACACATTCTGAGGAGCTCTCCCCATGTATCTATTATATCTGCAAATAAAGATGCTTTAACTTATTCATTTCAACATAAGTTGCCTTTTTAAAGTACTTCACCACATTTTTTTGCATCAGGATCTCTCACCAAACATCACAGGTTCAGATAGCATTGCTGAAGAGTAATCTTTCTTTCTGTCTCTCTCTCCCTAATGCTGGGATTACATATGAATCAGTACACCCCACTTTTTATGTGAGTGCTGACGATACAAACATGTTATGGTACTGCAAATAATCCTACCTATCGAACCATCTCTCAAATAACACATTTTGGTTATTAATGGCTTTTATGAATGTTTATTTCAGCACAGGCATTTTAAGCAACCCCATTCAATGTATTAATGACAAACCATGAGGGTTTTTTTTTTTGTTTGTTTTTGTTTTTTTGTTTTTTTGTTTTTTTGTTCTTTGTTTTTTGTCTTTGGCTTTTTTTTTTTTTTTTTTTCGACAGTTGACTCTAGTTCTCATATGTAATTGCTGTTAGGAAAAAAAATGCAATGAGTTATTTATAGCTCGAGGTAATTTGTGCCTTGATGTTTGAGTAGAAATGTGTTTTTTATTCTTTACATATTATGTTGTAATAGAAAGTAGGTCAAGAAATTCTATTGATTATAATTATCTCTGGTTTTTCTCTACAGAATTGTTCCAATGGAGCTTTGGATGGATACTGAAAAGAATATAATTTGCACAAAGCATAATTATTTTAAAGACTAACTCCACCTTATTCACTCAAAACTATTTTACTCTAGTCAGATAGTTTACTAGAACCGTCTACATATCAACAAGGACATTTTTGATTGGATAGCTGATCTTGTAGCCATATCAATTACACAAACTATTCAAAATATAACTTGAACTATTTTTTACTTTATATTGGAATCATTACATTAAAATAATTTACAATAAAAATATGTACTGTATTTACTTGTTAAATAAGAATAAGATTAAAATATGACCTTGAAATTTTTATATTATTATTTACTTTGTTTTTATGTGTGTGTGTGTCTGTATGAGAGAAAGAGACTGCTATAGCAAATATAAAGAGGCCAGAAGAAAATATTTATGAATTTATAGAGGCTGTGTTTTTTCTAATATTCATGTTATTGGGAATTCTACAGTTAGTCATTTTTATTAAAATATAAGCTATTCTGTTTATTTCTACAAATGTAGATTTTTATCATCCTCATTATTATACTCTCAAAACAGTTTGTCTGTCTATTGCACACTACTATACATAACAATTTTTATTCATTTTTTCCCGCTATGAATTTTTTTTCTAATTTCAACAGTATAGGTGAATGCCAAGGCCTGTAATGGGTTGGGGAGCAAGTGGAGGGGGGGCGGGCATAGTGGATTTTAGGAGGGAAAACTAGGAAAGGGGATAACATTTGAAATGTAAATAAAGAAAATATCTAATAAAAAGTAGTTAAAAATGTTCAAGGTTATTTGCCTTGACCTATGCTCAGCTATGTTGTGTATCAGGACACAGATGTCTCCTGCTTTCCCACAGGACCCACCTCCAGGAAAAAAAAATACTAAATTGAAACAAAACATCATTTCTCAATGTCCTGATACTATGCTTCAGGAAAAAAACATTGAAACAGACTGCATTAAGACTCTAACAATAGTTGTTGTTTTTTAAAATACCAACTTTAGATTATTTTAAATATTATATAAGTCATAGACATCTATATATTTACCTTAATTAAAGATAGTTAAAATTTTCACATCAAAATGAATTAGAGCTAGGGGTTTTTGATTTTCCATTTAAAAATATAGTACTTTGACAATGTGACTATACGTAATAATAAAAAATATAAAAAAATATTAAAAACTTAGTAAAATCTTTGTTCCTAATTAAAACAAGGCAGTGAAAGCAGCTACTTTTTTCTTTTTATTCAATAAATCAAAGGAAAATAATCTGAAAGAGATATTATTAAAATATATTTTGATTAAATAGATAGGTAATATCTTTCTATTAAGACAGCCTTTTAAAACTATAATGCCAGACTCATTCCCAATTAAATATAACAAAATCAATATATTGAATAATTCATGGAAGAATTAATTAATCCTTTATTTTCCACAAATATGGTCTAGTAGCATTTTAATATTAGTATTAACTCAGCTTAAATTTTACAACTAATTGATTCCTTACCTTACACTATATTTTTCTAAATTAACTTTTGTATCTCGTGGTGTTTTATTGTCTTTTGCATAAGTGTTTTATATGAACCACTCATACTGAAAATGATATCCGCAGTTTAAATATGTTACCTTGCAGTCTTTGTCTCTTGATTTTTTCCTTGAAAATAAATTAATTCTATGACATAATGGTATATAAAATTTATTAAATTATAATTCTTATTAAGCTTTTTAATAGATTAAAATAATCAATGAGTTACTAAACAAAGATACTTAATGGAAATTGAACAATCACTCTCAAAATATATATTCACTAACCTCCCTTTATGTAGCTCTAAATCTACTTTTAATAGCCATAAATTCCTGTTTTCTCTTCCACAAACAAAATGAGTTGCTGAGCAAAATCTAATGATGAATGTTTAGGGAAACTTGAAGCATTCATCTAATGTGTTTTCTTAATTTGTTCATTCATTCAAAGTTGGAATAACTCAATTTCGAAATTTTCATTAATAAAAGCTTTGAAGATTTTTGAATGTACTGGCATAAAATGAATAATTTTGATGTTTTAATATGGAAAATGTGGTTTTAAAATATGGGTTTAATTGTATAATATTCCATCCTCTAATTTAATATTAACTATGCTTATACAAAACTTAATAAAAATTATAGTTTATAGGTCTATGTAATGACTTATCAAAGAAAATGGATGGTTTTTAACTACAGAGTGAAGGTAGCATTTAAGTAAATTAGAAGAAGCAGACACACTGATGAATTGTGGTAACTGTATGGGAGAGGCTAGTGCCTGGTCCACAGTGACTTTGCACTAAACAAATTTTCAGATTCATTGATCCATAGAGAAGTAAGACTTGAAGAATACCTCATTCAGGAAGAAAAACACAGCTTTAGTTAGGAACCAGAGAAGTAAATATAGTTGGAATATGTGTGTGTGTGTGTGTGTGTGTGTGTGTGTGTGTTTCAGATTCCAATGGAGACATTATACTTAGAGAAATGCATTTGAGAGCCATAAAAAGATAGTAATATTTTTTCCTTATTTTGGAGGCATAAACTATTGAGATGCAATGTTAAATCTCATAGCATAGTAATAGTCAAATATCAACTTTTTTAACCTGTATGGTTTGGAATATTGCTACTAAACTCTCAAATGTTATTAGAAACATTAAATGCAGGAATTGGCTAGATGTCCTAGCTTCAAAATTTTCTTGTTAAACATTCCTGGTTACAGTAATCTAACCACTTTCTACTTCTGAAAACAGTGGGACAATGTATGTTGTATAGATTTTGTTTAGGCTTCCATAAAACTATTTCTATGTACCTTTTAACCAAACAACAGTATACTCAATCCATGAATATTATTACACAATGCCACAATTATTATAAAAGTTATTGTGCTATATTTATCTATCGATCAATGATCTAATAATTTAGCCAGTGTGGCTTTTGACTTTAGTTGAAAGTAAAAGTTCGATTCTTCTAGGTTTCTTCCTTCCTTTCTTCCTTCCTTCCTTCCTTCCTTCCTTCCTTCCTTCCCTTCCCTTCCCTTTCCTTCCTTCCTTCCTTCCTTCCTTCCTTCCTTCCTTCCTTCCTTCCTTCCTTCCTTTCTTTCTTTCTTTCTTTCTTTCTTTTTCTTTCTTTCTCTCTGTATTTTTTAATGTTTTTAGTTTTATTTTATTGAATATTTTCTTTATTTACATTTCTAATGTTAGCTCCTTTCTGGGCCCCGGAAACCCCCTCTTCCATCCCCCCTCTCCCTGCTTCTATGAAGGTGTTCCACCACCCACCCACCCACTCCCACCTCCCCTCGCTCACATTCCCCTAGATTGGGGCATGGAGCCTTCACAGGATCAAGTGCCTCTTCTCCCATTGATGCCCTACAAAGCCATCTGCTGCTACATAAGCGGCTAGAGCTATGGGACCCACTTGGTTGGTGTACTCTTGGTTGGTGGTTTAGTCCCTGGGAGCTCTGGGTGATAGGTGCTGCAGACTGACCTCAGTCGGGTCCTTGATCTGCAGGAAAACTCGAGGTTCCAGTTACAGGTGAGCAAGGAGTCAGTGCACTTGACAGACACGGACACAGAGAGAGTGTGTATCTGAATGTAATTTTTCCAAACAAGCACCAAACTTTTAATACAGAAGAGAAACAAGAAAGCTAGGCAAATACATCTGCCAAGGTACATAGACACAAAACAAAGAAAATGCATACATAAAAAGCTAAGGGGAGCCAGGCAGTGTTTACAACTGAGAATAGGAACAACCCTTAATTAAGATCAGCTAAACACAGCAGCCAGGTGAATGGTCTGATACAATACTAGTCTATTGTTAAACCTACCACCAGGGGTCCTTTAGTAAATACCTGATTATGCTATTCCTCTGGGCCTAGTGAAAAACATGCACCAGGGGAATTCTGTTCTATGACCCTTACATGAATTACCCTTCAGTTCCTCCTGAAACCACAACCCACCTTCTTCCTAGGCCATTGTAAATTCCTGTGTATGGGAGTGACTCAGCTATTGGACTAAGTATTTACTATGTAGACTAGCCTTAAAATTACTAGCTCTATTCAAGTAAATTGTAATGCCTGATTACTTTCACTGTCTCCTTTATAATACTAGAGGTAATTCTGATTGTTACTGAATAGGTAACATTCTTACTGAATTCCAAGCTCAGAGTCAGCTTCAAGGACTGCCTAGGACAATGGAACACTGGTAAAGGCTATTCTAACTTAGCAATACATCAAAAATCAATCCTTAAAGGCACTTATAATAAAACAATATTGAGGGAAAGCACACAAATCCATACACCAGACTAATGCTGGAAAAGGTTTGGAGCATTCATTTTACAGGATGCCACAGTTCCAGGACACTAAGTTTCCTTGAACTTTTTGCCTTGGGACTGCGTTCAGGTTTCTAGGCCTGTCACAGGAGTCACTACTGGAGTGGTTGTAGCCAATCTGGTTGGTTTTTATTGGTTATTTTATTTATTTATATTTTAAATGTTGTCCCCCTTCCCAGTTTCCCCTCCACAAATCCCATATTCCTTCCCCTTGTTCCCTCTGTTTCTATGAGGGTACTCCCCCACCTACCCACCCACTCCTGCCTTAAGGCCTTAGCATTCACCTATTCTAAGTTATCTAGCCTCCCCAGTACCAAGGGCCTCTCCTCTCATTGATGCCAGATAAGGCCATTCTCTGTTACATATGCAGCTAGAGCCAGAGGTCCCTCCATGTGTACTCTTTGGTGGTTTAGTTTGTGGGAGCTTTGGGGTTCTGTTTGGCTGATGTTGTTTTTCCGATGGGGTTGCAAACCCCCTTACCTCCTTCAGTCCTTCCCCTAACTCCTCCATTGGGGTCCCCAAAAGTGGGGGGCAAGATCAGGTGTGGTAGGAAAATGGGGAGAAGTACATAGGGTCAGGAATTTGAACAAAGATGTATAGCAGTGGGGAATGGGAACTAGGGGTAACCACTAAAAAGTCCCAGATGCCTAGGACCCAAGAGCTTCCAGAACCCAACAGGGATGATATTAGCCAAAATACCCAACAAAGAGAAGAAAGTATCTGTAGAGGCCATATGCAGTGGATAGACCTAGCCTCCTGTGGAGAGATGAGGCCACTCATCATCTCAAGAAAATAGTAATCTAGAATTGCTCCTGTCTAGATGAAATTCAGGGACTAAGAGTTGAGCAGAGACTGAAGGAAAGGCCATCCAGAGACCACCTCACCTAAGGATCCATCCCATCTGCAGATACCAAACGCAGACACTATTGCTGATGGCAAGAAGGGCTTGCTTACAGGAGCCTAGTATAGGTGTCCCCTGGGAGACTGTGGTAGTCAATCTTCTAGGTTTCTTAGTTAAATGCTAATGCTTTGAAAACGCTTCAGAAAAGGTAGGCAACAGAATTCCAAGAGACTACTCAAGTAGAAGGCACCTCCAGCAGTGCCGTTCCTTACAAGCTTTGGAAGCAAAAGATACTGCTGTCTTTGGGCAGCAGACAGGTGAGCAATAGACGTGGTTATGTTTTGTTCATAACTCAGTATCACTTGGAGGGTAGTGGCTAGGTGGCATCCTGTGACAAAATCTCCAAAAGAGGTTCTATGAGCTACAGTGGTGATATGTGGACAAGGAATAATCACAAATCAGAAAGGATGAACTGGACCAACCCAGGTTCTGCCCTAAAATGATAGACAGCCCAGGCTGGGGCAGTTTTAGAGAGTGGAAAGACCGGTTACTGACAAGCTAAGAAGTGTCAACAACAGAAAGAATGCTCTTCCCAGGCAGTGATGTGTGAATGTGACTGGTGCACCACCCTTAATGGCTCAGAGCAGACCCAGAGTTTAACAGCCTTGAGTTCAAGGTCAGTAGATAGAGCCACCTTTCTGGTCACTCATTTGCTAATCATTGCTGTAGAATACTGGGATGCCAAGCTCCTTTAAACACAATGTGCAACCAAAAGCTTAGTGATCAGTGTCAGTGTTGAAAGGAATTAGAAAGAAGTCAGGGTTTAGTATAAATTCAATCCTGTACCTATGTAAATTTAAATCAGATAAGGATTAGAAACATCTTCATTTTTAACTAAGGATTTAAACTTGTTTCTCTTTTGTTTCCCCTTATTAAATTACACCTTTCTTTTTAATTGATTTACTTATCCTATATTAACTCATCAATCTGTTACTTTACAGGACATTCTATATTAGTTTCCAATTTCTGTTTTATGGTCATTGGTATTGTGTTAGTGGGTTTTAACCAACATCAATAGCTGCATCTTCTTGCAAGGCGATTAATAATAGTTAAGAGTTTTAGAAAGAACAAACAAGATCTTGTATTTATAAAAATTTCAATGCTGTGGTTGTTTTCCATTCCTCACCACAGTTGGGAGGTACCCACCTTCCATGTGAACGTGATACGCAATAGCAGGTATGAACGTGGGACTGTCAGAAAAACCAGAGAGTCACCCTATACCACAGACAGTAAAGATGAATTTGGTGCATAGAGGTCCTCGCATACAAAAAGTATGTATACTACTGTGAAGACACCTCGGGAAATCAATGGACGCTTGCCTAGGATAAGTCATGAATAAGCCAGAGGGAAGAAAAGTGTGCATAGTTAACTGACTCCAACCCTGGAATATAGCTGCAGTGGCCAATCCCTACTACAGAGAGAAGCTATAATTTGTGATCTCTGAGTAGTACTACAAGGTTAGACTTAATTTCGAGTTGGTTGCTCAGTAAGTTTATCATCAAATGAGAGAGAGAGAGAGAGAGAGAGAGAGAGATGGGGAGAGGAGAGAGGGGGGAGAGGGAGAGGGGGGGGAAAGAGGGGGTGGGAGAGGGAGAGAGAGAAACCCAAAAGAAAAGACAGTGGAAGCCACCTGAATTATAACAAACCTCTAGCTAAAGATCAAAAGATACTATCTATATATTACCAGAAGTCAAGACTGCCAACCTGGAACCAAGTTAAAG
Source organism: Mus musculus (assembly GCF_000001635.26). Classification (NCBI taxonomy): domain Eukaryota; kingdom Metazoa; phylum Chordata; class Mammalia; order Rodentia; family Muridae; genus Mus; species Mus musculus. The sequence goes on along the minus strand of NC_000069.6, from coordinate 46,510,198 downwards.
CTCTTATGTATCAAGGGAGAAGTTATCTACAAAACATACAGGGCCCTTTGTCACCTGAGCATCTTTCTCTGGAAGTCCTAGCTGCTTTAACTTGTGCATCTGTGGATAATCATGCATTAAATGACAGATTTATTGACAAGATCACAAATAAAATCCACGTTGGATTTCCTATATCCAAAAATAAAAAAGAAAGGGTGGAGTTGCCAGAAACTCATGCAAACCCACAATATAATATGAAATTTCTGAAAACCCTTGAAGACTTTAAGAGTCTTAGGCCTCAATTTCTTCAAAACCACCAGGTTGTTCTTGGTTTATAATTTTGTGCCCCATTTTGATGCAGAGGATAGGAGTAAGTTTACTTCATATTATTTATCATAACTGCATATCATTATTTATCTATATGCCTCTATGGAAAAAAAAAACTTTTTTCTTTTTTTTTCTTTTTTTTTTTTTTTTGCCCTTGCTACTACATGAGCCTTGTCCACAATATGTAGCTTGCCCTTGTGATTGTACACTTACTTTATTCGTGTTACTGTTCTTAACCCTCATCATATGAAATGGCTGTATCTCTGAGTAAGGTTGGCTGTTGCATAAGACTTTAGTGTGCCTCATTCCTCAGCTCCATTCTTTCAGGTCCTGCCTTAAGGTCAGTGATAGTTGATTACGTCAACACGAAAACAAGTAACATAAGAAAACAAGGTAATCTCATTCTTCTAAAGGTTCATAGTCCTGACTCCTGTATTGAAAGATACTATAATAAGTTAAATAAATTATATATGATAAAAAAATTGAAAATACCAGTAAAAAATTATCAGTGTCTCCAAAGTGTACAATGGAGAGACAGATAAATCTATGCAGACATGGAAAGAAAAGTCCACTACGTAGAGTTACAAATGTGTGAGGAAATCACCAATATAAAAGTGCAATATGGAGGAAAATTATAAAATAATTGTGATTTCAGGAACAATCTAACAATAAATCAAATGATAAGATTGTGAAGAGTATCATAAACCTGACCATGCCAAAGGAAAGATATCATGAATTCAGAAAAATGTCAAGAAAATGTACTGCTGAAACATTAATAAAAGAAAAAATTAAATAGAAAGGCATGACCTCTATAGTCAAGACCTTTGAGAGAAACCAAACCCAAGAATACTTGGAAAGAAGGAGCTAAGATGAAAAGTGAAGTCATATAGAATCTATTTAATTAAACAATAGCAGACAATTTTATAAATAATTATCATAATTTAAGTGAGATCATATGAATGCAAAGTCTTGGTGTATGGAAGGAGAAATTTAGATAGAGTGAAGGTAAACCTTGCAAAATATGAGAAAAACTTTACTAGACATACCTCAGACAGTGAAGGACCGCAAGTTCAGACAGCACAAAGTTGCATCTCTCCTTCCCCACCTTAGCTGATGTACTGTGACCAAAGTGATGGCTTTCCTCAATTTGGCCTCCATACTGGAGTCATGGCTGTTTGGTTAGGGCCACAATGCAAAAGTGATGTGTGCAATTATTATTTCCCTGAGTTATCCTTCATACTTCATCAAATATAATGCATTTGTTACCATTTTATGCATATGAATGTCATACTGAACATTTCACATTTGATTTCTTCCAAGATATATGGAAAATGAGATTTGAACTTTTCTGTGATGACCAAATGAAGCTAATATGATGCAGGAGATTTAGAAGCCCTTTTGTACAATATATAAAATCATATGCTCTACTTTGGGAATAAATTACACTCAAAAAAAATCATTTTATTTATGTGTTATAACTAAATCTTCAAAATTGAGCTATACTGAATTACAGATACAACATTAATATAAATTCAAATACTTCTTTTGTTTTATACATTAATTTATGGTTCTTCAGTTTATTTGAAAATATTGATTAGCTCATAATTTCCTAGATATCACTCCTCAACCTTCACAAAAATATTCTCAATGTTTCTTTTACAGACATTCAGGAATAAGTTTGCATCTGTAACTGAAGGAACACAAGTTTGGATTACAAGGTTTATTATTATTATTATTATTATTATTATTATCTGTAAAGCACCATGGAATTTTCCCCTTTCCTTTTTTTCCCAGTTACAACTGCATTTCACAATTAATGTGATCAACTTTTGTATACAACTTTTTAAATATGTTTATTGTATGTATATATGTGTCCAGAGTGTATGTATGTGCACCATTTGAGTGCAGTGCCTGAGGAGTCAGAAGATTTCAGACCCACTGAAGCTGGAGTTGAAGGTGAGCCAAGCGACAGGGATGCTAGGCCCCTTAGTGTTCTTAAGGGCTCAGCCTTCTCCCTAGTCCAGGGACTATGTTTAGAAGCTCCCACTCAAACAAAGACATGGCAGAAAATACGTTGCTTTGACTTCAGTGTTCAGTGACCTGATTTGAAGAAAATTAAGCTGGCTGTTTTTTATGATATGGTGCTGATATTGACATTCCAAATTTATTTAGCACAAAAATCAATTGTTTAAAAATAGTGCTTACTCTAAGTACCTTTAAATTTGGGAAGATTAAGGTATCATATGAACTTTAAGGCTTAAGAGTATTTCTTATATTAATGCAATTAGTGTATGCAATTGTAATTCTTCTACTTAACATAATTAAGAAATATATTTACTTGCAATTTTCCTTCAAAGTAAAATTAAGACATGAATATCTTATTGGAAAAGGAAGTGTGCACTTAGACATAAGTGAATACAGTTTTCTAAGTATTTTTCCCTTTGAATATAACAGGCATTTATACTAATAGTACATTTTCAGTGATTTTAGTTAGCCACGTTTCTAATAAAGGTTGTAATTATAAAATAATAACTGAATGCCATTGATTTATTTTGACTTTTAAACTCATTTTCTTTTTCCTCCTTTTTGTTAGACAAGGTTTAATGATTTATCACAAATTTTGCCCAGTTACTTATCAAAACATAGTTTACCTGTGTTTAATCAGAACTCTTTGTAGGTAATGCATCTTCCTGATATATTTGCTATGGCTCTAGTTCACTGAATTGATTCAAGTTAGACGTTACAAATGGAAGTAAGGAAACGTTTGTTTTCATAAAAATATTCTGCATTGAAATATTTTTAATACGTTCTTGACAATATCATGCATTGTATTCCGATTATATTTATCCTCCTCCAAATCTTCCCATTATTCCCCTCCTTATGAGCTCATTCAACTTTTGATCTTAAAGACAGTAACTCTTCTTCCTCAGTTACCAATGACTCCTCAATGGATTAAGAATGGTCCCCTGGAGCTTGGCCATTCTCCAGTGAATAGCCACATGCCCAAGAAAATGTACAGCATAAGCTTTAAATGTGTCTATTTTATCGCAAGATATACATTAAAATATAAATGATTAGATATTTTTTTGTATTTTAAGAAACTGCTTAACATTTCAACTGTCAAAATGTAACTAAAATGATAAGAAAATAAAAGAAAACATGTAGTTGTAATGATTTAACATGTACATATATGTACAATAATACAAATTATGAGCAAGGTGATTTATAGATTTTGGCTATTCTTACTATTAAATAATTAAATCATTTTCATATTTATCTCTATCTGGAGACAGGGTATGTTGCCATAATCCATAAATACAAAAAATCTAAAATGTTTCAGCTATTAAGAATACAATATGCTAACATTTTCATAGTAAGACACTGAGAAGTGGAACTATTTTAATGATAAGCTAAATCATAGCTTAGAGTAATCTTAGTCATAGCTTAGACTAAGAGGGTTCTTAGTACTTCAGTACTGGATTCCATAGTAGAACTGTAGAAGAGTATGAACTTGAAGGCCAGATACATTTTAGAATGTCATAAACAGAGATTAGTCAATCATTATGTTGGGGAATTTGATGTACAGATTACAAAGAGAACTACAGATAGTGAACCATGAGGTTTCAGAAGGAAGTAAGTGTTAACAGGAAGTGTGAATGGGACCATATTTATCTCAGTCTAGCTTCATCATACTTATATTTCAATGATGCAGAAAACAAAACTAAAAGCTGGTGTTGCACTAACTCTCCCAAATATACCCCGGCAATGAAAACGCAACACAGTTAATATGAATATATGCTCTGTGCCTAGATTGGGCAGATCTACAGCTATACTACCATCTTCCACAACTATGAGACCCCTTAGAACTTGTGGTTTCTCCAGGCCACATGCTTCTGCTCCCCTTTTCTTCTTCTTCTTCCTCCTCTGTGTCCTCTCCCTCTTCCATTTTCTCCTTCTTCCCTCTCCCCCACCTTCTGCTCCACCTTCTCTTTTATCCGCCCAATCATCAGCTCTTCTTTATTTTACAAATTAAGGTGGGAAGCAGGTTTACAGGAAATCACCTGAGTGCTGACTCATTCCTTGTTCACAACCACTCACAGGGGAATGTAATTAACATCAAATATAATTAGCCCCAGGGTAATCCACAACAGGCTGGTTTTGGGTTTTTGTTTTGTTTTGTTTTGATTTGATTTTTTTTTTTTTAAAGCAGAAGATGGAAGACATATCAAGGCAAGGTGATATTCATTTCTTCATTTCTCTCTGCCCCTGACCACAATGTGTATCATGCTGCTGCTGGCATAGCTTTAACCACTGCTCTGCCCAGTCTTTCCCTACCAAGAAAAACTGTGGTCAAAGAATAAATCCTACTCTTCAGTTGCTTTGCTCAGGTATCTTATTACAGCAGGACAAATGTAACCAATCCAAATGCTTTGATCACTACTCCTATTCTTCACCAAAAATACAAGCATTCATCTCTCACTTGATTCTACTTCTCTGCAAGGAAATTTTGCCTATAAAGTTGTAAAAAAAAATGTTTTTAATTTGAATGCTAAGCTACTCTTCTTGTTTTCTTCATTTCTGAAAAAGAAATGTAACTAAGACCTCATACATACTATTATTTGTTTGTTTGCTTGCTTGTTTGTATGGTTGGTTTTGAGACATGTCTTCCTCTATAGCCCAAAGCCAATCATGAATGGGGATACTGGTGCTTCAGCCCTCTGGACTTTGAGATTTCACCCCAGTTAACACTCTCCCAAACTTTCTTTGCTTTTCCAGTAGGCAACATAGTCTCTACACTAAGCATTCCTGTGTTAAGTTGTCTACTATAGTCATAGCTGCATTGGAAAGGACTTAACTGCACTCCTGAGATGGTTACTCACTGGAAACTGTGGGGCCCAATAATATCTGTCTTAATGTTAGAGAACTGAAAACTCATTATCCTCTCAATTTATAAAGCTAGATGATTCAGCAGTCTCAGTTTGGTGTTGAAAGCCTGTAAGATTTCAGAAGAATTACTGATCCTTGGTCCATATCCTATGTCTGAAGAGGCTGGATTGGAATGCCAGTAGAGGATAGGAATTGCAGTAGCAAAGAGAAGTTAGTAGGCAGCATTGCTTTTCTTCATCCTGGAGTACCTTAGGCTCAAGCTATCTAAGCAATTATCCTATCTGCCCCTCCAAGTCTTCTGAGAGCTGCAGGGCAAAATTCCAGAAGGAAAGAAACAAAAATGTCAGGAAATTCCATGGGCTTATATGCAGACATAAAGGGGGTATTCTCCATTTCCTGTTCCTTTCGGGTGGAGGGCAGATCGTGAAGGATCTGGGCAAAGGCAGAACATCAGTAAATTGTGGATTTGGAAGAAATTCACAGATAAGAATTCAAGCAATAAAAACAGGGAATTTTCAATACAAACCCTACTCAATAGGTGTCCCAATCACTGCAGCTCATATTTACAAAAAAACATAAATAAGAGAGAAAAGCAAATATTGACTGTGAAGAATGAAAAGCTAAGATAAATAATCCAGATGACAGTCCTATGTGATTTATTGGCAACTAAATACACATCGATGCTATCTGGAAACCAGGGAAATGATTATCATTTTATATTAAGAAGGCAAGAGGTACCAGAATGCCTGATGCATATTCTGAATATAGCCTCCAGTTTTCAGAGGAAGGAAAGGATTAGACCAGGGAAACTCAAATCTTTGATTGTTGACAGAAGGAAGTATTCAAATCTAAATTAGAAACATATAAATTTGCCTGGTCTATTTCCAGGGACTCGGGATAATGAAGGTTAGTGGGAGAAATTGCTTCCTGGGATGTTAACCTCAATATTTCTTCAATAAAAGTTTTTGTAATGGAAACTCTGATGATGTTGCACTTTGGCTCATAAAGAATTTTTTAGTAATGCCATATGAAATACAAACTCTTTGGCACTCCAGACTATATCATGGCTTTTAAATTTCATCCCTTTCTAATTTTTTCCGCATACCATATGCTACAGTACAACTGAAAAACAAGCTATTCCATGAATAGCCACTTAATCCCTTTCCTTTTGATTTAGAATGCAGAATCCATAAATTCACCCCCCCCCCAAAATCTGCCTAGAACAGGATGTGTTTCCTGTAACTTCCTTAATAATTTCCAGTTACAGCCATACCTCGGCAGCCATATGTCAGGGATAGGTATGTTTTCAACTATGTTATTTATATGAGATAATATACATAATATGATTATTCTGTGCATTTATTTTATTTACTGTTAGTTTGAAATGTCTTTTAAGTGACTTTATAATTTTCTTCTTTTCCCTTTCTTCTTCATGGATTGATCAAAGAATAACTCCAATAAATATTTGAAAGAGTAAAATAAATGAAAGATAGAAAATGTGAAGCATTATTTTAATTTATATTAAAAATAAGTAACAGAAGTTAAGCTAAAAGAAAATGTATATTTAATATCAGGAAATTAAGAATTTATGCATATTAGTTTAATACCTATTTTATAATATAGATTATAAAAATAAATGTTTGTATTTAAAGATGTTCATGTATTTTATGAGATTTAGCTTTATTTTCATTCCACATATTTGTCATATAAACAAATGTGCATTAGTATGTTTTTATAAGAATAATTGCAAACTATTAAAATTGAAAAATATACAATATGTCCAATCAAAAATCACAAGCAAGGAGTGAGAGACCAGCTATAGAAAACTGAAGAAAATTCTCCAAACTTTCAGAGCTGATTGTAAGTATGGGATCAGCGAACTCTCCAGATTTTATCTTTCCAACCTTTACTCTTTTTTTGTTTTACTATGTAGCCTACACAGTTTTGGAGATTGTACAAAAAGAATAAGGAGTCATTGATTTGAAAACAAATGTATCATGGAATGTTAAAGTTTAAAAGGGGAAAATTCACCTATTTTAGAGTGGAGTTTTGAAGGTATTGAAATTTTGGAAAGGGCAGGCATTCATTAGTATGAAACTGTAGTTGATACACAAGAGTAGAGTACAAAATATGTTATTTGACACTCCAGGCTATTTAAGCCAGTGGTAAACTATAAGGACATTTGACTTTCCATTTCTTTCCACTTCCAAGTTCCCTTAGAGCCCACAAACAGTGAAACGCCTATTGTTACATTAAGCATAAATTTAGCGTTTTTAATATTGTTGCGCTTTTGCATGATTCTTTTTGAGACATTGTCAACATTTAATGAAATTTTTGGGCAAATGGATGGAACTAGAAAATATCCTGAGTGAGGTAACACAATCACAAAAGAACACACATGGTATAAACTCACTGATAAGTGGATATTAGTCTGAAAGTTTGGAATACCCAAGATACAATTCTCAGACCACATGAAGCTCAAAAAGAAGGAACACCAAAGTGTTGGTGCTTTGGTCCTTCTTAGAATGAGGAACAAAATACTCATGGGAGGAGTTACAGAGGAAAAGTGTTGATCCAGAAACTGTCCCACCTAGGGATCCATCCCATGTATAGTCATCAAACACAGACACTATTGTGTATTCAAAGAAGTGCATGCTGATAGGAACCTGATGTATCTGTCTCCTGAGAGGCTCTGCCAGAGCCTGACAAATACAGAGGTGGATGCTCAAAGTCAACTATTGGACTGAGTATGGGCTCCCCAATGGCAGAGCTAGAGAAAGGACTGAAGGAGCTGTAGGGGATTGCAGAACCATAAGAAGAACAACAATATCAACCATATTACCTCTGAGGTCTCAGGGACTAAACCACCAACCAACGAGTACACATGGAGCGACCCATGGCTCCAGCTGCATATGTAGCAGAGGATGGCCTAGTTGGTCATCAATGGGAGGAGAGGTTCTTGGTCCTGTGAAGGCACCATGCCCCAGTGTAGGGGAATGCCAGGGCAGGGAAGCAGGAGTGAGTGGGTTGGTGAACAGGGGAAGTGGAGATGGGATAAGGGGTTTTTGGAAGGGAAACGAGGAAAGGGAATAACATTTGAAATGTAAATAAAATATCCAATAAAAAAACAGAAGACTAGGCGGTGGTTGGGTATGCCTTTAATCTCAGCACCTGGGAGACAGAGGCAGGCAGATTTCTGAGTTCAAGGCCAGCTTGGTCTACAAAGTGAGTTCCGGGTCAGCCAGGACTATAGGAAAAAAAAGTATCTTAAAACAAACAAACAAAAACAAGAAGAACAATAAAAAAAGGAAAATAAGTATAGAAAAGTAAGTAAATTAATTAATTAATTAATTAATTAATTAAATTGAGATATCTCATGTACCCCATTTCACCATGAAGTCTTTATGAAGCCAGGGACAACTTTCAACTTCCGGTCAATCTCCACTTCCTCTCCTTCCCAAGCAGTCAGATTGCAGGTGAAAGTAAGCCAGGACACGAATGAGACTTGGTTATGAACTGGTTCAAATTTAGGATTTGTGTATGCCAGGAAAACTAAGGACAAATCCCTTACTTTATTTTCTTGCTCATTCCTTGTTTTTTATTTTTTATTTTCTTATTTTTTATTTCTTCATCTCTTTAGTTTATTTATTTATTTATTTATTTATTTATTTTTGGTTTATAAAAACTGACAATAGTAACAAGTATGTTTTTACACATTTATTTTTGTTTTCCTTTTTTGAGCCCTGATTTGTTGATTTTGTGGGCTATGTTCTTCTGTTATCCTGGGCCAAAAACTTCCTCCATCTCTTCTGCAGAATTCCTGAGCTCTGCCTAATGCTTGGCTGTGGGTCAATTTTGTGTTTAAAACTGAAATTTGAAACTCTTTGGACATCCACATTAGGATACAGATACTCAGAACCAATCTGAGTAACTCCTTTAGTAACAAGGTAACAAGGTCCACTGGCCTGACTCCCCAGGCTCTACATATGTAAAGCGATTTTGAAAGTAAACCATTCTAAATCTTGGTCCAATGATTAGATAAGAGTGCTCCTTTATAACAAATTACTTCGCTATTACTACATGCCTCAGTAAATTTAGATTTTTATTCCATTTTATATCCTTTCCACTAAATTCAGATCTTAAGGGGACATACTTGGGAGAGGGTAATATGAATATAGAGAAAACTCTTCAAAGAAATGATTTATGTCTCACAAATAGAATAGAAGGAACAATTGGGAAATTAGTGTGTTTCAGCAAAGTCCACGTGTAGTATTGTTTTTGTTTTTGTTTTTGTTTTTTTCTGGTCAAGTATGTTGAGAATCTGCTGCCGACCCAGGCTCATCTGCATTTCGTGATCCTGCTTTTGGTTCAAAAGATCGCACTCTAGGCTTCTGCCAGCTCTCTCAATATTTTGGCAAACATAAATCAATCAATCAATCAATCAATCAATCAATCTCTCCTCTGGCAAGAGAACTCACCCAATTGATCTAGCTTTGATACTTTAATAATTTTGTTCCTTAATAAAGCAGCATCATTTCCTGTCATGTGTTCTATAATTATCTCCATACATGGTATGTAATCAACATTGGCTACCAGTGTATGCGGAAGGTTTGCTATGAGGACTCTGTAATATTTCCAAAGTGAAAGCAAATTTGGAATAGAGAGAAAAGAAGATGTTATAACTAAATTCAGAGGAAAAAAAATTCAATCTCTTGACTTGCAAGGTTTGCTATTTGCAGAGATGATAAAGGTTCTGAGTGACAGACAAGGTCTGATTCACAGATATTTTACTGTGTTGTAATGGGTTCTCTTCGAGTGTAGATTTGCTTTTCTGCTGGTATGAGTTCTTCCAAGGCCAACTGAGAAAATAATAATATTGTTGCCTTTACAGACTCTACTATCAGAATACTGCAAGCCTAAATTTCTCTGCAAGAAAAATTACTGGATTATGTTTTTATACATTTTTTTCTGGAAGCCTATATTTTAAAATCACAGTGGAGTCCAACCATGATATATTTTGTCCATAGTGCATCTGAATTGAACAGGCCAAGAAATTTAATATTCCATTAGCAAAATAAAAGGAAGACAAATGGTTCTTTCTGAAGAAAGTATGCACAGAAGTAAAACAGACTTTATAGCTCTGCTCTACTATTACAAGCTGACACTGCCTTTTCCATTTGTTTTCCTTTTACTATGTGTAATATCCTGCTCTGAGCTCCTCATGTATTATTACTCTTTCATGAATCACAGAAATCAAGGAGAGGGCTTTATTATTAATATAACTTTAATAGAGAATAAATGTCCCCAAGGTAAATGTTAAAGAGCACCCCCCGCTTGCATTTACGTGGGATATTAAAACGTTGCCAGGTGACTTTCTAAGTATCAGCATAACATACCATCCTATGCCTTTATGTATCATACCTTATACGTACATGTTTAATACAAACCTAGAGGAAAGTCAATTCAGAATGTCACTAAGTCCATATCCATAGTTCATGTTGCATTATTTTTGTTCATTCAGGGCTCTGAAAATCGCAAGTTCTCCATGTTGAGTTTTAACATTGGTCTGGGGTGTTACATTGACTACTTGAACGTGACATAGGTTCTTCATGACCCATCTTTGCTTCTATATTTTTAATCTCTGCTGATCCTCTTCAGATGCTCAGTATCTGATAAAGTACTGTGTGTATGTGCCACCTGTGAGGTGACTGGGATCTATCCCAAAACTTATGGAAGTCACCAAAACAGACAGACATAAGGGGACATTTGGTAACAGTATTTCATGTACTGAACTAAATTGTATCATATCAGTTGACTTCTTATGCTGTCACATGATCTCTAATGTGGAAAACATAAATAGTAATCAACTAGATCCTTATTGTATCTAAAATCCTGCAGAGTAAAATCAATCAATTTTACAATATTTATTTATTACAACTGATTGCCACTGAAAGTCTTTCTTCCACTTCCTTTTTTGACTTCTTGAGTTTTCTAAAGTAACAATTTGTTAGGAATCATATATTACAATGTTTAAAATCAACACAAGTTTCAATGTATATAAAATTTAATTAAAATTATGCTTCTTTTCTCCTATATATTCCTTTCCTCTTCCCATTACTTCTTTCTTCGTGGGAAATTTTATTCTGTTCTCAGCTTGGTAGTAGCTGCGGAAGTTACAGAGACCTTGGTACACCCCTGAAACCATGTGTATTGCTAAGTCGGAGGATTCTCCCTATCATATTGGTCCACTGGTGATTGCAGAAGGTTCTAAGTTTTCTGATTATGACAACAAGGCATAGAGAACAGCAAATAAGGATGCCCCCTTCCTCAGGTGTCACTCCAGTGAAACACTATGACTTCAGCTTTGTTCTCACCTTTCTGAGTGCCAAAGTTATTTTATTTGTTAAACATCAAAGAGAATGAGGTACTTTTGAGCTGGCATAAAACCAATAAAATTCCAAGCACACCAAGATCATAAATGACTGTGGAGATTAGAAGCTTACTAGTCCTGACAGTGGGTGACAAATAGATTTCCTTTGCCAGAACGTATCTATTCATGTGACAAAGGAGACAGAGAACCAACTAAACAATAATGATAACAGAAATATAGCATACAGAGAGAATTCCTGTGAGGCATAGGGGAATAAACTAAAAGTAAAACTGGAAAATCGAGTGCAGTGTGAGTTTTGGGATTTATGCAGTAGTTTAGCTTTGTACAGTCAATGCTTTCAGCAATACACTTAAATCTCATGGCATAATTTACCTGAGTGACCAGGCTTGACAAATTGCACAAAACATAGTAACCTGATAATTGAGAACAATATGTTATAAAATTCTCCACAAAATGAAGTCATTACTGAAAAATGGTTTCAGGTGCATTCCTTTGTCTTTCTTTTTTTTTCAAATCTTTTTATTAGAATATTTTCTTTATTTACATTTCAAATGCTATCACGAAAGTTGCTTATACCCTCTCGCTGCCCTGGACCCCTACCCACCCTCTCCCACTTCTTGGCCCTGGCTTTCCCCTGTTCTGGGGCATATAAAGTTTGTAATACCAAGGGGCCTCTCTTCCCAATGATGGCTGACTAGGCCATCTTCTGCTACATATCCAGCTAGAGACATGAGCTCTGGGGGTACTGGTTAGTTCATATCGTTGTTCCACCTATAAGGTATTTTTTTTAAGTCATCTTGTCATGTTGTACTTTCCATGACTTCCATAAGTACGAAGAACAAAATTAAAAGAAACAAAAACGATTGTGTAGGAGTTTAAAACAGGAAACTGAACAGTTAATTTATAAAATTCACCCATTTTGGAAAGAAATACTAAATTGAAGTTAATACTTTTTAGAAGATGATTTTTGATATGTAATTGTTACTTCAGTTTACCAAATTGCAAAACATGGTCTCCTCCATGCTGGAGTGTGTTGCTCCAGTCCTTCCTCTTATCCTCCATGCTAGAATGTGGTACTCTATTCAGTTCTTACATCCTCTGCTAGAGAGTGATGTTCCCTCCTTTCAGTTGTTGGAGGTTGGCACCTGTAAGTATACCCTGGACCCTCTTTCTTTACCTTATAATCCCCTGTATAAAGCTGCCAATGTATAAAGTTCTAGCTCTGTCATCGTTAGTTGAGGCAGTAGTGAGTAGAACATCTAATAAGCTCCAAATATTGTTTAGTTTCATGCTGCTTCTATGGCCTAGTTTGATAACAACTTTTCTTAACGCAAGCTACATGTACCACCTACTTATGAATTTGAACATATTTGGAATTTATAATTGTATGGATTACTTCTTGACATGTATTGGATAAGCTTAAAAATGGTGTACTGTTCCTGTATAATGATAGTACTGTGTTTTCTAAGTAGTGTTGATGAACTTTTACTACCTCAGTGTCCATTCTTCCAAATTCATGGACTAGTATCTGGAGCCACTAAGTAAATCTCTCCAAAATAAATGAATAACAAATGCATCTCTAATGCAATTATATATGTTTGAAACGAGATCTCGCTATGAGCTACATTTCCATTAGCAATGAATATTATTTACTCCGTTTCTCCTGAGATTAACTTTGTATCATATAAGAGGACACTTTGTTAAATAAAGAAAGGAAATCTTGATATTTTACTAGTAAGCAAAACACATAGCACAACAGGGTTTCATCAAGCTTCCTTTTGAATTATTTTTATCTTCCAGGAGCCAAGCCAGTGTGGTACTGACACACACTGAAATGACACTATTTTGAAGAGTCTTATTATTTTCTGAAACAAGTCAGTGGCAACATGAGAGTAAAAACACAAACATAATCCATATTTTATAGCATTCATACAATACTCCTTATTACTTTACCAAGGTTTCTGGTACCAACACATGATTTTTTCCTTAATTTCTTACCCATGTTTATTCATTTGTTTACAGAAAAAAAATTCATATGTGTGTGTGTGTGTGTATGTATAATTTAGTATATTCAATCCTTGCCTTCTATCTTTCTTTTTTTACTTTTAAAAATGAATTTGTATGGGCTAACATGTTTGAAATATACTGTTAACTAAAGCACAGAGAGAAAATATTGTGCAAATTTGGATGTTGTTTCCATCTGTTCACATCATCGTTTGATTATTTGTAACTTAAGTCTGTGTGTCTGTGTATCAACACACAATTACACCGCTGGCCTATAACATCTACAACTGTAAGCACCTGCATATGAAACAAGACATATTTCACAATAGTTGGTCATTGGCTTGAAGATGCCAGAGGAGTCACATGATTTTCATGAATTCTAGAGACAAATGTCAAATCCATGTTTTATTCTTACAAAAGCAAATTTCACTCTGTATCACTCACTTTTTAAATAAATAAAAGACATCAACATCAATGGCATATATTTAGTTAGAGAAACATTTTTATATAAAAATACCTACATCAATTTCAGTGTTTAATCCTGAGGATAAATATCAGCAATTTAGAACTTATGCTAGAAATCATACACAATATATAATAGAAACAATGCTTTTTTTTTCCCCTGAGACAGGGTTTCTCTGTATAGCCCTGGCTGTCCTGGATCTCAGAAATCCGCCTGCCTCTGCCTCCCGACTGCTGGGATTAAAGGCATGTGCCACCACGCCCAGCAAACAATGCTTTCTAATGTGTTGAAAAATATTACCTATAAACTTAAAGGAGGCAGCTTGTCATTTTATTAACATTAACTGATTTTATGTACTATAAAAATTGATATAACTAACTCTAACCTTGGAATGAAAATTTTAATTCCAAATAGATATATTTATATAGTAAATAAGCTTTTCTTGCTTATTCTATGGGTTACAAAGTTTTTTAAATTAATCAACTAATTTATTTATTTTATGTATGTGAATACAATGTGGCTCTCTTCAGACACACCAGAATATGGCACCAAAAACCATTAAAGATGGTTGTGAGCCACGATGTAGTTGCTTGGTATTGAACTCAGAACCTCTGGAAGAGGAGCCAGTGCTCTTAAACACTGAGCCATCACTCCAGCCCAGGTTACATAGTTTTAAATGGTGACTGAAGTAGCCTGATAATATGCCTAAGTAAGGAATTCAAAGTGAAAAGAGGTTCACTTTTATTTGTGTTTATATGTATATTCTTTCTAAAGTATTTGGTATGCATTTCATACTCTATTACCCTAAGCATGCATACCAAGAGGCCGTTCAGTTCTAAAATGAACCTAGTGAGAAATCAGTGATATTAATTCATAACAATATAAAAATAATTACAATATAATAGAATATAAGTAATGCATATATAATCTCCCTTTAAAATGCATTATTATCCCTTGGGTCTTAGAAATCTTAGGATATTATGGGTTTCACTCAATATTTTAGAATTTTAACCTTTTCACTTAAAGGAAACACATTATGACTTTTCTTTTACAGAGCCAAATCAAATGTGCAGTAGCACTGTATTTACATGGACTGGTCTTTTTTTTTTTTTTTTTTTTTTTTTTTAAGATAAATGGCTTTTATTACTGTATAATCACAGTGTGATACTGTGATTAGCATGACAAACTGCTTCCTATGCCAAAAAAGACATAGAGCAAGAGGAATACTCCTCTATTGCTGGTGAAAGTGCAAATTTGTACAATCACTTTGAAAAACAATCAATACTGAATATTGAGAATAGCCCTACGTCTAGACATCTGAGCATATACATAAACGATGTTCCAACATACCACAAGGACACTTCCTCCACTATGTTCACAGCAGCTTTATTTGTGCAAAATTGAATAATACTCATCTATTAAGAACGAGAACATTATGGAGTTTCAGGCAAATGGATAGAATTAGCAAATATCATCCTGCATGGGAGAGGACAAGTGAAGCATAAATTTCCTATCTCTTTCAAAACTCAGTTGTGCCATGTGATATTTTCTTATGGGAGGACGTTTCTGCTGACGCAGACATGTGGGAGGATGTTTTGCTGAGAACAGACACATAGTTCTTGTCTCGAGGCAGCCTGGAGAAAAGACATGTCATATTTTGCTAGAGGAGATGCTTGAGAGTATAGTGGATGTTTAGAAAGGGTATAAATATAACCCAACAGACAGTAGACCACAGTGGTATTGGTATGCCTTACCATTCTTTGCTGGTCATCGTTGGTCATAACTTCATAGTGAGAAACATTACCAAAGAAGTTCTGCTAGTGTTCCTGTGGCTTCTTGATTCTTCTGTGGACTTAGACTGATTGGCAGAGCCCAGGAGTTTTGTCGGCATCTTCCAGCCATTGCTGATTCATGAATGTATTTGCAAGTGGATGAAGGTGCCACTGTTCATTTTTGTGAACCAAACTGCTTATATTCTGACACTGCAGATTCAATTTCTCCAAAGAACTATTTCTTAGCAAATCTACTCCCTACTTTGTTCTATTAACCTTTCCTTTCCACTACCTCTGGTGTGTAGTCAGCTAGAAGGGAGGTTAAATCACTTAAGGAACCTTATTAAAATTAGGTTTTGAAAAATCTAAAGCCTACAGCAGTGGAAAAGGGAACAGGAACTGGAGTGGGGATGAGATATAGGAAGAGTGAGGGTGAGAGGTGAGAATATTGGGAGAGAAAAGGGAAATTTGTTAGGGGATGTTCCTGGGACAGGGGAAGCTCCTGGGACCATATAAAGGTGACTTCAGCTGAGACTCCTAGCAATGTGGGATAAGGACCCTGAAGTGACTACCTCTTGAAGGACTTCAAGTAAAGGCTGGGAGTAACCAATCTAATCATAAAACCTTGGGACCAAAATTTGTCCTGCCTTCAGGATTCACGGGAATAATGATGGAGCAGAGACTGGGGGAATTCCCATCCACTGATTAGGCAAGAACTAATCCTTGACACTCCTAAGAGAGGGAGAGGCTAGAGTGGGGAAAGAGAGTAAGGAGGAGGGAGGGGGCTAAGATAAGGATGTAAACTAAATAACTAAATAAAGTAATGAAACAGATAAAAGTGTTCATGAAGTGTGGTAGAAATATACAGTAGATAATAGCGAATGAAGGTGTGGTGCTTGTTCCTGAAAGATAGAGAACAACAGTGTAGATTCCATCATGATATGCAGAACACTATTTAATTTTAGAAATTACCTTGGTCCATTTCTACAACTTTACCAAAAGGTATCTCAAGATTATGCTTCACCAAGAGAAGATATCTAAACTAAGAAGATAAGACACTACAAAAATAAGTAAATAGTAAAACAAAATAAATAGTTTAACTTATCTAATTCAGAGATCTAATCTATATAACTGCATTTATTATTCATTCTTTAATTCTATATTTTTAAGTACCTGTGCACAGATGTATATTTTCATACTGAGATTACTTCTAGATATCTCCCAATAATGTACTTGAGTGCATGAAATAGTAATTTTAAACATACTTACATTTTTGTTGTACTATGATACAATTACATATGTGTTTATATAGCTCTTAAATCTTGTCTTAGGTAGGGTTTCTGTTGCTTTGTTGAAATACCATCACCAAAAAACAACTCAGAGAGGAAGAACTAGTTTGTTTTACACTTCCACATCATGGTCCATTATGGAGGTGATAAGGACAAGTACTCCAGATAAGAAACAAGAGGCAGCAAATGAAGCACAAACACAGGAGCACAAGTACTCATTTATTTCCCATGGCTTGCTCATTCTGCTTTCTTATACCATGCAGGAACATCTGCCCAAGTGTGGTATTGACCCGAGTAACTTGGAACCTCCTACATTAATCATTAATGAAGAAACTATTCTAAGACTTGCCTACATAAAATCTAATGGTTATATTTTATCAATTGATGTTTTTGCTTACAAATGATACTAGATTTTACCAAGATGTCCCAAAACAAGCAGGACAAGTGTTTTGCTAGTGACAACTGCATCCCTTATAAGTATATGGAATGTCACCGTTAGAAATACATTTCTAATTATGCATTCTAAACGTATCCTAAGTGTGCATCTGTTTTATGAGAATGATTGTGGTAGTCCTTCAATAATATGTACAGATTTTCTGCTTAGATTTATTTATAACAAAGGAAAATCAAGCTAATTTTGCTACCAGTAAATTTTAGTTTTCATTGTGAATCTGATTGATCGCTGAGAAGAGCTAAACATTCACTGAGTTACTAAATAACACAAGCACATTTCCCTTGAGAATGGATGGAATAAAAAGAGTTAATATGAAAAAAAGGGAGAGAGAAATGACTCTTCTTTGTCCTGAAACCATTTTAGACACCAAACTTGCTTTTTCTTTGGTGAAGGATATTTCTCTAATGACAAGAACTGGTACCTAAAATGATATGAAAGGTGAAGACTGGTAACTGAAACATTCTTTTGAATACAGGCAGTGGCAGGTGAGTATCTGCACTGTCACATACAAATATGCTCTCATATACCCTAAATAATGAATAAAATATCTTGTTTGAAGGAAAATGTCATTTTATATAAGCATATCCATTACTCTCTTTGTATTTTAATTTTCTCTAAAGTTGTTAAACTAAAAATTGTTTTATTTTGCTGATAGCCCGTTAATATGAACTATTTTAACTTGCCTCCTACCCTGCCTTCAATTTTCCTATGAGTTCTAATCAGCAAAGTAACTATATTTTCCGACAGAGTAAAACTGCACGCTGACTGCTCTGTGGAGTTTCCCTCATGGATAAGTATCATTATTTCCAGTGGTTTTTGCATTATTTCTCTAATGGAATTACATTAGAGACTGGCAGAAAATACATACTACTTACTGTTCAAAAATAAAACACAAAAGTTACAGGAGGGAGCATTCCACCTGATTGCATGTATCTACGAGTTCAGTGTCAATCAATTTAGCACTTTGATCCAGCAGGGTGGGTGATAATTTTATTTGGTCTTCTCAGGTAGTCAAATATAATTTCAAACTATTAGAAAAAAAGAGGTTTCCTTATAGAATCTCAGGCAAGGAAATGTGGGATGGATTTTTATCAAAACATATTATGTGTATGTATGTAATTCTCAAATATAAAAAAAATAAGTAAATTAAATCAAAACCAAATAGTTCTGAAATAAATATAAATAATTTAACACAATATAATTAATGTAATAAATCTGAGAAAGTAAATCTGAGCCATTCCTGTCTTTTGTGCCTTCTTCTAGGGATTAAAGTAGTCTCTATTCCAATTCCATTTTTTTCTGCTCTTTTGTTATGAAATGGGTAGTTAGCCCTTTGCTTTTAAGGAATTAAAGAAATAGGGGGTATCAGGTGTTGAAGTTCTGAATTGAGACACATCCGTTTGCCATTTTCATCATGCCTAACTATACAAGGGCAAGTCAACTTACCTTAATAATAGCCAGAAGAAATGCCTCTAATCCCATTGGTTACAGTGCAGTTATCACCAAAACCAATTTCTGTGTAATTAAAGGGTGCTCCCAGGCACTGTAAGCACTTGGAAGTTGCCCGTGGATTGGGGGCAGGGCGGGGGGGGGGGGAGTAAGAGGACGTTTTTATTTCATAGACAGCAACCATACCGAAGCCATTTCTGAAACCCACTGATAAGCTTTGCCTTTGAATTTACATTAAAGAACTCAATAGTTGCTACCTGTGAGAACAGCTCACGCTTCTAAACGGACTCATGTCCTGTAGAGATTAAGGACACAGGCCTCTAGAAGATTAGCACGTCACTTGGTTTAAGTGACACTCAATCCATTTTATTGACATAGACTCCATTCTGCAAAACAAGCACTTTTTGACTGAAACATAATGAAAATTTGGTGTGTCTTTCCTGACCAGCCTAGGTAGGTTTTATGCATTAATGCTAGCTAATACAGCCGGTGTTTGGAAATGAAACAGCAGTTCTCATTACAGAAAGGGAGTAGCCACAAGCCTGCGAATACTAATTCAGTGCAGCATACCTAGGTACCTTACATTACTTGTTAATTTTACCCAAGTCCTGCTGTGGTCCAAAGTTATTAAGCCATATTCATTGAATTCGGCAGGCTATTACTTTGCATTGTTAAGATTCCTGCTGCATCTCGCCCTTCAATTGTGAAGCCAAACAGGCTTTGATTTGATTTCTAATTGTTTGTTTTCAGTGCTTTGAACCTGGGTGTCTCGCTTATGTGAGGAGGAGAAAGAACATCAGAGAGGAGGTGACGAGTCCTCTCGTTTTCCTTCAATGTGGTCTCACAGAGTGTGGTCCAGAGTGCCGCTCTGCTAAGATAGCTACATTATACAGACGCGAACCATTACTGAATTTCAACTTGTGCAGACACCTTGGAGAGCTGACATTTTATAGTGTTCCCAACAGCTTCCTGGACTCCATTATTATGGGAAAATAAGCCTGTGCTAACACCTTGGCAAATAACACTACCACGCTTTCGCTTTTGTTTTCAATCTGCAACATAGAAACGTACCATGTCCTGAGGTTCAAAGGGACTCTAAAGCAAGCCTCCCATGACAATGTGAAGTTTTCATCAGCGAAAACATATTACCCAGCATGAAAACCATCATTTCCAGAGAATAGGCCCACGTTCAACATTTTTATAAGTCTATTTATACAGAAGTTAAGAAAAAATAATGCTATACTAGATTTTATTTTATTGTAACTTAACACTTGCAATAACTTACTGGAATTGGAAATGGTTCACAATAATTAAATCTGGATTGAAAGAATATTTTCAAGTGCCCATTATTTTTGTAGGCTAATACTTACTTTCTTTAGTAATTTCCCACAAGAATATATGACTTTGGTTGTTTTCATTTGTTGGTGTACTTCATTCATTTCAATAAGCATACAAGTTAAGTCTTAAAGTCATTAACTACTTAAACACTGTGTAATCAACTGTTACATTATTGATTTTTGTTTTATTTTATGTTATAACAATATCTGACCAATAATGACTGCAAAGGTGATTAAGAGACTTAGAATAAACCAGTTCATTAGAACAAAACCCCCGTCACTATTTTGAATTATTGCTGTTAGTGTTTGAAATAAATAAAATTAAATTATTTCCTCCTTCTCATTCTTCCCTCCAAACCCTCTTATATTCCCCCTCCGTGACATCTTTCAAACACATGAACTCTTCCTTAATTAATAGTACACACACACACACACACACACACACACACACATACACTTTGCACTCTGAAACAGAAGCATATGACCTGAGGTTTGAAATGTCTCTCAATCAAGCGTCCTGTGACAATGTGAAGATTTCATCACAGAAAACATTATTTAGCACAAAACCATCATTTCCACAGAATAGAACCACTGTTGAAAAGTTTTAATAAATCTATTTATACAAAAAGAGCATACTTATATTTAGGTTGCAGGTATGTGTTTCTAGAAACCCCAAGTAATTACATCCGGCTTAGTCTGTATTCCTTGTATGCCTGTTTTCAGGGAGGTCATTACATGTTGGATAATCCCGTATTGAAAGCTATGACATCAAGCTCTTTTCCTTCATGGTCTTGGGGAACAAGTTTTAGATAGTCACGATATTTCAATATTTTCTAATTCAATCACATCAGGACCAAACACCTGGCTTACTTACTATATCTTTTGTCCTTTTGCTATTTCATAAATTAGTCTGTTTATCAACCGTCTACGAGCATATAGGATACAGCCATCCTTGGCTCTTGTATGAAGATGAAAATTCCTTAATTTCCAAAGAAATGATGACCTACTATTTCTCATCCAGCATGCCTTGAGCAATGGATGGGACCTAACCATGAAGAGGTTGACGGAAGTTCCTCGGAGTGGGCTTTTTAGCCAGTCAGGTTACATAAATATATTAATCTTTATGTAAAACAATGAATGCTCTCTAAATGAATAAAAATTACTCTCAACTATTGCAGAAACAGGCTATTCAAGAAAATTTCTTCTCATTTCTGATTTTCATCTTACATATATTTTGCATCTTATAATTACATTAAAATGTTTCTCACATACATGAGTTCTACATTCTACAAAACACCGTATGTTTGCATCTAAAATTTCATAGAAAGAAATGCAGGCTGTGTAAAACAGTGCTCCAGGGTCATTTAATATACTTTATATTATTAGAGAGTGAAAAATACTGAGAATTACAAAGATGACTATCTATTGCCCATGTGCCTAATATGGAAAGGAATCAGAGACCCTATTTATCTTCTAATCTGGGAGACTAACTCTAGTTTTACTAAATTGCTTGCAGCAAGCTATACTTCCATTATCTCTCTGTAGGAATCCCCAGATATGATAACTTTCCCCTTTTCTATTAGAAACAGATTTTTTTTCTCATATAATGTTTAGATTACAGTTTTCTCTCCATGTATTTCTCCCAGTTTCTCTCCACCTACCCACCTACCCTGCTGCACCCCTTTCTGACTCTCATTAGAACATAACAAGGACTATAAGGGATAAAAAAATAATAAGATAAAACAAAATTAACAGATTAGAATAAGACAAAACAAAAGGAAAAGAGCCAAGAAAAGGCAGGAAAAAATACATAGACACAGAGAGAGACCTACTCATTTCCACACCTCAAAATCCCACAAAACACTATACTGGAAGCCATAATGTGTAAGAAAAGGATCATGAGGGTAAAAAGAGAGAAAAATATCGTTAAAAATAACTTAAATGAATAAAGATAAAAATAAACATTACCAAACGTTACCAAATAAATATTACCAAAAACTCTGTGGCATGACATTATGAAGAAACCTTCAAAGGAACAACAATATGAACTAACCAGTACCCCCAGAGCTCATGTCTCTAGCTGCATATGTAGCAGAAGATGGCCTGGTCGGCCATCATTGGGAAGAAAGACCCCTAGGTCTTGCAAACTTTATATTCCCCAGTACAAGAAAACGCCAGGGCCAAGAAGTGGGAGTGGTTAGGTAGGGGAGCAGAGGGCATGGTAGGGTATAGGGGACTTTCAGAATAGCATTTGAAATGTAAATAAAGAAAATAATCTAATAAAAAAAAGAGAGAGAGAACTGAGTTTGTTTTCTATTGGCTGTCTACTGCTGAACATGACACCTACCCTTAAGAATATGTTTCTCTAGTGAGACACTACTGGAGAAAAGTAAATTTTATTTGTAAGTGATTATCACTAGAGGAGTGATTATGGCTATGGATTTTTTTCCACTTCTCCTTTCAGCTACAGATTTCATCAGACGTGTGCAGGTCCTTAGCATGCTGTCTTAGTCTTTATGAATTTACGTGTGCATTGGTTCTTCTGTGTTTGGAGGTTGTGAGGGTCTGATTTCCTTGGTGTCCTCCATACTCTCTGGCTCTTAAATACTTTCTATGGTGTTCCATGAGCCCTGAGGGCGAATTTGCACTAGTCTACTGTGAGTGTATAGTGCTGTTTTGTCATATTAATGTATATTTTATGTTCATATAAAACTTCCATCTTGCCGGGCATGGTGGCGCACGCCTTTAATCCCAACACTCAAGAGGCAGAGGCAGGCAGATTTCTGAGTTCGAGGCCAGCCTGGTCTATAAAGTGAGTTCCAGAATAGCCAGGGCTATACAGAGAAACACTGTCTCAAACCCCCCGCTGACCCCCCCAAAAAAAACCTTCCATCTTATCCATTTTTAAGCTACCATTTTTCTTTTCTTTTAGTCTTTTTATTTACTTTTCCTTTATTTTCTTTTGTGTGTGTGAAGACAGATATACTATTTTAGTCTCTAATGAATTTTCTTTATTTTTATTATGTTAGTAGCTAACAGTAATTTTAAATTGATTATAGATAAGACATTAAGGAACATTATTTTTAGAATACTACTATCATTTAAATATGTTTGTATTTTGGATTTTTTTTCAAAGTGTAAGTACTTCACCTGTCCTGGATGAGTCACTCAGAAGACCAGATGCTCCTAAGATATTGCCACAACAATGAGTTACATACTCCTGAAAATTTAAAATATAATCAGGAAATACTTATATATTCTTTTGTGTTGGGGCTGGCCTGCAGCTCTCATGTCCGGGTTCGAGCCTGGTAGGCATCTTGGAACTGGAAGAGAAGAGGGGATCTAGATGGGTTGAGAAATATTGGAACCAAGACAACTAGTCTGCTCAAGGTTCAAATTTTAATGGTGGACATGCTTTATAAAGGAGAGGAGAAAGCCCATTCCCGCCAAATCATCCTTGGAGCCCAGCTGCAGGTGACCACATGTAGTCTCTGGAATAGCTAGGCCTACTCCCAGCAGGTAGCAGCAGAGGCAGTAGCAGAACAATAGAGTGATCCAGGGAGGCAGGCTCCACCCTAAGTAATCTCCTTAGTGACAACAAAGTCAAGGTCTAGCTCAGTGAACTCCAGGCTTGTTGGAGGCTACACTTTTGCATGTTGTTCTGACAGGATACAATTCCCTGACTCCTTTAATTTTCCCTTTGTGTTACAGGTACAATTTATTTAATCTTGTGAATTATTTTGTATGCAGTCTTTCCCTTCCCCTTCCTTCTCCTTCCCCTTCCCCTTCCCCTTCCCCTTCCTCTTCCCTTCCCCCTCCCTTCCCCTTCCCTTCCCCTTCCCTTCCCCTTTCCTTCCCCCTCTCCTTCCTCTTTCCTTCCCCCTCCCCTTCCCCTCCCCTCCCCTTCCCCTCCCTTCCCCTTTCCTTTCCTTTCCTTTCCTTTCCTTTCCTTTCCTTTCCTTTCCTTTCCTTTCCTTTCCTTTCCTTTCCTTTCCTTTCCTTTCCTTTCCTTTCTTTTCCTTTCCTTTCCCCTTACTTTTCTTGGCTTGGCTTGGCTTGGCTTCAATTCGCATTAATTTTTTTACATTTCAAATGTTGCCATCCTTCCAGGTCCCCACTCCACGAGCACCCTACCCCTCCCACCTACCATTTGCTCCCCTACCAACCCATCCACTCCTACCTCACCCCTCTATCATCTATCTCCCTTCTCTGGGGCATCAAGCCTCCACAGTACCAAGCACATGCCAACCCACTAGACAAGACAAGAAACTCCTATGCTGCATATGAAATGGAGGTGGGTCATAAATGAGACCATATATGCTCTTAGTTTGGTATCTTAGTCCATAGGAGCTCTCTAAAGGGTTAGTTGATACTTTTATTCTTCCTATGGGGTAGCAATCCCCTTCACCTCTTTTGGTCCTTCCCCTAACTCTTCCAGAGAGGACCCTAGGCTCAGTCTAATGTTTGGCTGTAAGTATCTGTATCTGTCAAGTACTGATATAATCTCTCAGAGAACAACCATGCCAGGCTCCTCTCTGCAAGCACATATTGGCGTCAGTTTTTCTTTCCTACCTAACAGTCAATTTGTGGTAGAAGAGATCCAAAGTCACCAGAAAAGTCATCACTTTTTCTATATGATTTACCTGTCTAGATGTATTCTTCACCTTGGACATTTGACATTAATGAAGATCTCTTCCCTTTTTGTAGTCTGTAGTTTAAATAATTTATCCTGACTTCTTTTCATGCAAAATAATTCATTGGAGCATTCCACATTGTTGAATTACATTTTGATAATCTTTTCCTTTCAATTGCTGAAGAAACTTCCATGATTCAATGCATACACTCTAGGTGAATTATATCATTTTTTTTATCAGCCTCATGAATATTTGTAAAAGAAAAAAAATACTGTAAGCAAATATTTTCACTACTGTGGATGAAAGATTGAAGACAAGTAACCATGAGCTCCATTACTCTTACGTGTAGTTTTTAAGAAATGTCAACTCACATTCGTAATGCTTATGCCACTTCATGGCCTCATTAACTGTAAAAGTCAGTTTCTATCTATAGATCTTTTGTTCTTTAAATGGTATATCCAGAGAAATTGTCAAAAAGTAATTATCTGGAGGTTGCCATACTATAAAAGAATACCTAAATTAATATAGAAGTGTTTAAGGATATAAAGTCCCTGGAAAAGATGCAGGAAAACATGTCTAAGGTAGCAGACTCTGTGCAAACAAAAGAAGGCTGAAGCAGGTCTGACAGCCCTGAGTACTGGGTGTACTCTGAAGAGCACTCAGACGCTCATAACCAGTGTTTAGGGATCTCCATTGCTTAGAGAATTCTTTGTGTCCAAGGGGTAAATTAAAACTAGACACTTGAGACAGAACATCTTAATCACCATGAAAAGTTTATATAATTTTCTTCTTCTCAATGAGTATTTAAAATGCAGGGCTAGCTAGTACACCTCCATGGGTATCTAAAACAACTCAATAGTATACATGATGACAGCTTAATCCAGAGCTTGTTATTTCAAACTTTATGTTCTTGCTAAGAAGCAGAAGTTTGATCTTTTGTATAAAATCATGACATTTTCATATTTTGAAGGGAAATATGACATGCACACCAGTGGCCAATATTTTATAACATATTCATAAGTAAATCTACTCTGGGCTTTATCTTTTAAGTTATTTTGATTCATTTAATTACAACATTCATAACTTTTGGCAAGAAAATTTCAGATGGGTGCCTCTTACATTCAGATCCCTATATGTTGCTTGATGCTTCTGAGCTGTGATCTTTCACTGACATTATGATAATTAAAAGGGAGAACCACACTTTCCAAAATAGATACATCAAAGTTGATAGCTTGACTTGTGAAAAGTATAATACTGAAAAATCAACATTTTGTTCTAGTTGTAGAATCATTACAAATAACTCATTTTAAGAATACATAGATGTAAATTGCCCTTAAAATGATGATATTATGGAGGTGTGGGCTATTTTAGATAGGGTCTCGGGGTACATTAGCATAATTTATTCTAGCTTTATGATCAGGATACTCTAATCCTATTTCCTAGAGAATTAACCAAGTCACAGAGAAGGCATGCAACTATGCAACTTAGAGCCAACCAGCTGTTCGGTAGATCTCAAGTTTCTCCAATGAAGTCTAGCAGCAAAATCTAAGTATTTCATGATTGACATAATGTGAATGTTTAACAAACCAAGGATGACATTAGATAGAATATATATGCATGTGTGATGTGTGTGTGTGTGTGCTTACTACATTTGACGATCAAAAATAAATTTTAAAGTACATCTGGAAACTGGAATTAGATATTCATGACTTGCAATATCTGAATTACTGAAAAATACAATTTAGCAGCTGAAGAATTAGTTGCATTTTCATTTGGCCAGTAAATGGCTTTTAAAAATTCTAAAGGAAGAAAATTCATGATAGTCATTAAGGATGCACTTTACATATGAATGGATTTAATTTCAGCAGTGAAACTGGTACTGGAAACAACCCACTCTGTAAGAAGTAATAATTGAAGGCAATCTATATAGCATCTTCAAATTATTACTGGATCTTGAACATTTTTAATGCTGAATGATTACTATTAAATAAATGATTTGCAGTATCTGGCTAGTAATTTTCCCCTGCCAAGATATTTTATGAGCAAAATATTAAATCTATGAATTTTATAGAATTTCTCCATATAGAAAAAGAAGTATCAAGTAACATTACATGTTTGCAAAACAAAGCAATAAAAAATGGCTGAGATAAATAACCAAAATTTCCTCATAGTAATTATTTCTGAATAAAAATAAATGAGAAAAAATTGCTCCAGATTCTATTGTTGGTAAGAAAACAGTTAATATATTCAAATTTATTAATCAGTATATTTTTGTAAAAAGAATTATTTACAAATATAATAAAACAGGAGACTTATAATGGGAAATCCTAGTGATATATATATATATATATATATATATATATATATATATATTAGAATAAGATACATAAAAGTTAGATCAACTAAGGAGACTATGGGCACCTTTACTACAGAGAGCTGCACTGTTGAAGTTGCAATTCTAACAAAATGCAACCTTTGTAAAAGGCAGAAGTTACTGAGTTAGGGAAGAAGATATAATTTGTTCTGATGTCTGAATAGGGTTTCCTATAGGCAGAGTTCAAGTTCAAGAAACAGAGGTGAAGACACAGTGTGTACAGATTCCAACCTCACAGTACAGACCAGGTTAGCAATGGGAAGAATCTTGTAATGGAGGATCCACAGGGTACCACTCAAAACAACAGTCCTTTTCTGAGTTACCATTTATAGACCTCAAGCTGAAAACACATTTTTTTTTTCAGGTCAAAAATTGCTATTTGATAGTTATACTGTAGATGTATGGTGAAATTGGTTTTCTTTTGATTGACTCTGTGTATTTATGCTGTCTTAGAGAGGTTGTTTTCATTCATAATTTTAACTTTAAAATGTTCCTAGGGCTGAACTCAGAGCTAGTATATTTTGCAATAGGTAAGTGGTAAGAATAGTGTAATGATATTGCAACAAACTGTTCACATTTTTTACACTAAAGGCTTCATGTCAGCGTGACATTTCAGTGCTAATCCCGTCAGAAATGTAACTTGAATCAATACATGGTGAAACATTAAATAAACCCAAATTTAAAGTTATTCTGCTTAACAACTTGCTCTATTCTTCAAACACACAAGGATCAAGAAGGTGAAGAATCAATGACACATTATCACTAGCTAAAATGTTCTAAATTTATATACTTCAGTGGCAGTTTTGCTAAGGGTAAACACAATGGGAACTTCTTACCCAGGGAGCAATGCTTCTATACCTCAGTTTTATGTCATTCATCATTGTTAATTTCAATGGTTCCTTTATAAAATAAAAATTTTACTTCTCATATACAAAAGAAAGAAGTGACACTTAAATAACAAAAGGTATTTTCCTTTTAGTTATATTATATTTTTCCTTAAAATATAGGACTTATGCTTTATTTTATACCTTTACTTACATTAATCAGGACTTTTATCTATGACATTTAAATAAATTAAAACTGATTAATAGCATTTATAGTATTATAATTATATCAATAGTACTTATTAGCTAAACTTATTAATTTAATTGCATCTTCTACCATCTGTTTTCTTCTGGGAATTACTCCAAGCTTTTAATATCTTCTTATTTTTCTGTTGCCTAATTTTTAAAATTAATTTATTGGTTTCTTATTATATATTTTCTCTGATTTTATGGTGACCTTTTAAAATTGAATAGTTACATGCAATAAGTCTGCCAAGTGATGTATATATATATATATATATATGTATATATATACTTAACATCTTAATATATATATAACTGTAATTAAAACTGTGGTATTACTTTTGTTTATCTTAATAGTTTTTGTAGTAAATCTATCTTTTAAAATGCATAAAATATTGTTTCAATTGTAATGGTTCAATAGCACCCTAGATCCTTTTGCTCTTTGTCAAAACTACTCAAACACTATATATAGCAGCATTAGACAGACAAAAATCAGAGACTTGAATTATCTGACCTCATAGTGACTGAGTAGGAATGACTAATTAACAAATAACTGGTTAATAACAAATCCTAAGTAACTCTAATAACACTTTGGTACTCACTAAATTGTTTCTTCTCAACTGAGAGCACTCGTAAGTACTTAAATTTAACAGAATGCTCAAAAAAAAAATCCCTAAGTAATTGTATATTGAAAACATGTGACTGGTACAACTTCATATATGTATTAAAATCAACACACACACACACATATATATTTCAAGAAAGAATTATATGTTATTAACATAGAATTACATAGTTCTTAATTTTTACCCTAATCTTTAAAAAAAGTATACAATGACTCATGTCTATACATAACTACAAATATGATAAAATTTTGTACAAGTATTTGTTAAAAGATTGAGTTCTCAAAATTTAGAGCTTTTAATTTGGAGAAGAATTATACTAATTAGTCTTGAAAGCTAACAATATGTACTGAGGGTAGTTTAATGAATATTCTTAGAATTATAATTTGGGTATTCTTCCATGTAATACATAAAAAAATAGTAGAAACAATATTTTGCTCCAATATTTTAAATGTAATTATCATAACAAATATAGCAGTTGTTCTCAATATCTTGAAATCATGCTAAGAATGTGTATATTAAATACCTTTGCATAGAAAACAGTATAATGAAGAAAACATGGAATTAGAAAATGATAATGAATAATGATCATGCATTTAACATTTTCTATAGTTACTCCAAGCAAATGTAAATATTCCTACATGTACCTTAGTTAAAATTTCATTAATTTTGGAAACTAATTTTCTTTATTTTAATCTTGTTTGTATTATTGACATGCCATACTGCATTAAAATTTTAAGTTACTAAAGTGTAGCTTTTAAAAATAAATTTGCTTTGTTTAGGCTTTTTGTCTAATTTATTAGATTTATAACTAGTTATTTAACTCTTTATTATCATATAGTTTGGTATTTTTCTCTGCTTTTTTTTGTCTGATACATATCAAATATATGACTTTGTATTGAATATTTTTATCCAATATAGTACTTTTATTGATTATTTAGGAATTTCACATGATGCCCTTTATTGCATTCACTTTTCAGTTTTCCTCCTTCTACCCAGAGCCCTTGTGACCTTCTCCAAAATAAAAAGATGAAGGAAGAAAGAAATTAAAAATATTAAGCGGATTTTATGTTGCCCATATATTCACTGGCACATGGTCAAACATCCATTGGCCAGCCCCTTTAAAGAATACTAAGTCCTACCCATCTCCACCAACTAGAAGCCACCAACTGTAAAAAGATACACCTCAGCACTCTCTCACAAGTTTTAAGGATTCTCTTCAATGACCTTGTGTGTAGACTATTTCTTTGATTTGGAGGATGTGGACACAGGAAGAGGTTGTCACAGAAACCTTCTATGTCTTTCGTTCTTAACTGTGAGGATACAGTCATTGATACCACTGCAGAAGAAGCTGCCCTGCCTTTTACAGTCAGCAAAAGCATGCATCATGGACTTCCCTGTGGTTTCTGGTGACACCACAGAGGATCTGTATGACCCCAGGGCTTAACATGGATCATGGGCAACAATGTAGTCTCTAGCAGCAGTACAGACCAAGGTCATGGATCAGTATGGCTTCAGGTAGCAACATGGGCCATGAACAGGGACAGACCATGAATGTCAACATGATAACTAACTTTCAATGTGTAAGTAATGTTCATATACAATTATAAAACACACCAAAAATAATGAAGCAGTTTCCAATGAGAGACAGCATGTATTCTAGGCTTATTCAAGAGAATTCCCTATGTGATGTCTAAACTGTGCTTTATTTTTTTATTGCCTAATGGTGAGTTTTGTTACTAGAAAAATAATCTACTCCTCAAGTTTAAACATCTCTATTTTTTAGCTATTCTCAAGGAAGGCTGTAATGTCTTTAAGTCATTACTATATGCAGTATAGTCTCTACCTAAGTAATAGTATAATTCTCTGCAAATCTAGTGTTTTCTAACTTAAAATCTCTTGTCTCAAATATGTGAAATATAATAAGCCCTATTTTAGCTGGTTCTCCACATTCACAAATAGTTCCTAACAATTGCTTAATATTTCTAAGAAGAAAAGTATAAAAATCAGTATTCAATGTTAAAGAAATGAACAAATGTTAACATTACTTATTGTCCTGCTATTATTAAAGGTATGCATTTCTGAGGCACATTCAGTTTCAAGACATTTATGTGAATTGCTTCTTTAAAAATCACAATACCTGTAAATAAAGCTCAGGAGTCATTGAGAATGAAAGAGTGAGAAGACTGAAAGAGCCAGAAGATCAAGGGTTTGTTGTTAGATTGCATCTTTTAGAAACCTCAGTGAGGCTTACACCCATGAGGTCTCATCAGCATGCCTGCCTAGACAGCATCAGAAGAATCATAATACCAAAAGACTTGCTAACAAGGATGAAAACCCAAAGGGTCTCAGCAAAGAACTACTAACAAACAGAGAATGTTGAGAACTGGAGAAATGGTCTTCCCCTGGGTAACATTATATGGACTGAGCAGTTTGTAGTCATGTATTTGGAAATATAATTTCATGCTGTGGTGGTTTGAATATGCTTGGCCTATAGGGATTGTTACTGTTAGGAAGTGTGGCCTTGTTGGAAGAACTGTGCCACTGTGGGGATGGGCTTTGAAGTTCTGCCCAGTGAGGAAGAGTCAGTTTTTTTTTTTTTCCTGGCTACAGTCAGGTCAAGATGGAGAACTCTCAGCTCCTCCAGCACCATGGCTGCTTGGATGCTGTCATGCTTCCTGCCTTAAGGATAATGGACTGAACATCTGAAACTGTAAGCCAGCCCCAATTAAAAATTGTTCTTTATAAGAGTTGCCTTGGTTATGGTGTCTCTTCACAACAATGAAAAGCCTAACTAAGATACAAGTATGTAGGTTAAACACTTGCAAAATATGCAAGCTATATATCAGAAATAGAAGGAAAAAGCTAATATCTATTGCTAAGTGCTTCTGAAGGAAAAAAAAAAAAACATAGAGAATATCTTACGGGGTATAAAAACACAGGGAGAACCCTACAGGTTCCCCAAAGGGAAAAGGAAACATAAGAGATGGGTGAATCAAAGATCAAACAGTGCAGCTTTCTGTATTTGGTTGGCTGATTCACTTTTAAGCTAAGCAACAACCACCAGTTGAGTGGAATGTTTTAATGACCATAAAGAATTGAAACATCAATAAGTATAAAACTTGCAGCTAATAATAACAGAAGAGGAAATAAATGCCACTTTCTTGAGACGAGAAAGAAGTTGACATATTTTAAAGACAAAATATGTCAGTGAGAGTCTCGATGACAAGCTGTTGTTGGCATTTCCATATTGACGTGACATAAAAAAATCAATAAAACAAGGTTAGTACAAAAGAGAGTTGTCATAGCTCAGAGTATCTGATAACAGAAACTGTAACAGGCTCATACCTACTGATTCTCCCTCCATGAATCACCTAATTTGAAGTATTTCAAACTTTCATTTTATCAAAAATTGTAATACAGAGATATAAGCAATTGTTATGTATCAATAGAGTGCATCTTAAGCAATCAGTGCAAACATGCAACATTTGTATTTCTCATAATGGCTATACATACATTATATATATATATGTAGAGAGAGAGAGAGAGGGAGAGAGAGAGGGAGAGATAGAGATGGAGAGAGAGATAGTGATGATCTCTATCTCTAGTGACATAATTTTTGAAATGATAAAAATTTGTTCTTTACAGATGATAAAATATATTCTTTTAAAAAATTAGTTTGTAGGGAAGGATCAAGAAAAAAGTAGATGTTTATAACATGAAAATACAAGAATTCATGAGAATGAAATATTGGACTGTGTCAGTAAGGCACAGGGCAGAGTCAGCAGAGAGCGTCACTGTCTTCACATGGCCTGCTGTGTATGAGTTTCCTCCAAATGAAAGACTTCCATCCTGGGAGCAGGCATGAAGCATGGAAACCTAAACAATCTGAAAAAGTTACATCTCCTACACTGAACTCTGTAAGTAGGAAGAGAAATTCCAGTAAAGAAAAATATATTGGACAGATGTGCAAACAAACTGTGCATGAACCTCCAATGTAGTTTTGCCAGTCACCGGCCAGACTGACAGCTCTTTTCTTGTGAGTTAGCCACCTCTGAGTGACCCATTCTTCTGTAACTTCACACACATAATTAAGCTAGACTTGAGTAGAATAATTTTGTTTGATTAGCTAGAGGATAAAGGTATTTGTTCACCTCTCCCCCTGGAAAAGACCTGCAACAAGTAAAAAAAAGAATAACCAACCAAACAAATAAACAAAAACCCTCAAACAAAAACAAAAATAAAAACAAACAAATCAAGGCTCTCCCACTGAAAAATAAAGATTCAAGTCCATGGAGGCATACTGAGGGATTAAAGAGTCTCAGGGGGGCTAGTGAAATGATTTAGTACCTAAAGGATTTTGATCAAATTAAAGACAAAATTTTAGAACACACAGGATGGATGAAAACAAATGATGCCCACAATTTGCTCTCAGACCTAGACATGCTCGCCTACTGCAATCAAGCATATGTATACATGTGCCTAGAAACAGAATAAATAAGTGAAAATTAAAAAAATATATATCTGTAATAGGGAGGTTTGTGGTAAACTAACTGTATATTCAAATCAGCGTTATGAACACTGGGTTAATAGAATGTGGTGCAAGAAACAGTGGTCACAACTCTAGCAGTTTCTGCGGGGTCTTCTTTCCAGTGTCCAGTCAATGTTGTACTAACTGAAATGCAGACTTACTTACTAGCTGTTCTTATGAACACCCTAGCTAAAGGTCTAAGCATAGAGTCAGAGAATGTGATTTTCTTTCAACTTAACTGAGTTTCTGGAGCAGGGCTTCTTATGCTTCTTTATTCCTCCCTACCCTATTTTTCTTTCTAGATGATGAGTTCTGAAATCATCCAAGTAGAGGGCTATTTGTGGGTCATTTAAAATTAGCCTCTATCTCTCATGAGAAAAGGACAGCTGGAGAGTATTTCAGCTGTATCTGCCTGTAAATTCCAAAGGGTAGGCAAGGGCCTTGGGGAATTTATTAGCTCCAAGTCCCTGTCCATCAATGCAGCCTGTCTTCCTAGAACCTCATCCCTAGCCTGCTGATGCACTTGTCTCCATGTCTCCTTGACACATTGTCCACTGGGAAATGACACTATGCAGTGTGGTAGATTTTCTAATTAGGTAGAATAGGGGAGGGAGAGATGTGTTGTCAAGATGTAAGACAAAGATAAATTAGAGAAATAGAGATAAAGATACAAAACTAAAGCAGGACATCGGGAATGGCTCCATTGAATCAACAGGTGGAAACACAGAGCAGAATGAATTAGGAAACCACAAAAATTTCTTTAAGTTTTGGTTATGGCTTTTGTTCTTACAACACAAAACTAAAGGTTATTTCAAAAATTTCAAAATTATGTGCTTATTCACCATGTTTCAAAATTATATTTAAGTAGAAAATGCTAAATTTACATGTTTTATACCAGGGTTTTAAGAGAAATAGCTGATTATTAGAATAGCTTAGAGGTTATAGTCTAACTAAT
This sequence comes from Mus musculus, assembly GCF_000001635.26. Taxonomy (NCBI): domain Eukaryota; kingdom Metazoa; phylum Chordata; class Mammalia; order Rodentia; family Muridae; genus Mus; species Mus musculus. Next base: position 46,475,662 of record NC_000069.6, on the reverse strand, counting down.
TAAATTGTGGATGTCTCTGATTAATATCCCTGAATCAGTTCACAAGGCTGGATATCTCAACTTGTATCAGTGGGAATGATGACAATCAGGTAAAGCGAAATTACTTCCAATTTCCTTGTCCATTTTTTTATTACCAAATTTATCAGACTTAATATGGGTTTTCCCCTCAGAGAATTTGGACCCCATTTTAAATAATTCAGCTACCAAAAGCAATCAACAGTCTCAAAGAAATTCTGATCAAATTCCAAACACAATTTTACACAGCATGAAAGGGCAACTTTCAGTTTCATATGGCAACACACACATAATTAGGAAATCTAAAACAGAACCTGATGACAAAAGGATTTTTGTAGTTATTGCTTTCCCTGATCTGTACTACAGATCTATAGTGATACAAACTGCATGTTATTAGCACAGAACCAGACATATTTATCAATGGAATAGAAGACCAAAGTGTAAGTCAACACCTCTATGGAAACCTAATTCCAGAAAAACCAAGCCAGTAACACTCACTGGGAAAAAAAAAAAAAAAGTTAGCATCTTCTACAAATGGTGTTGGTCAAATCAGATGAGTGCAGGTTAAAGAATGGGACTAAAACCATATTCCTCATCCTGTGCAAAAACCAGCTCTAAACAGCTCTAAATGGATGAAAGACCTCAACTTGAAGCCAAATACAATGGACCTGTTAGAAGAGAATGTGGGGAATAACCATGAACTCATTGGCACAGATAAAGGCATGTATATACGGACGAAGCTTGATACTCGGAATAAAATTGGCTACTGGATGAGACTTTAGTGCTCCTCAATTATCAAATCCATTCTCCCAGGTCCCAACACCTCTAGAACACTTACAAACATCAAGTAAATGAGGTACAGAATCTTGTTAGGGATCCAGGTATACTGACTGCAGATCTGCAACTCACCTTCTGTTTCTTCAGACACAGTACTTCAATCTCACTTACTCCCAGCTTTACAATAGAATATATGCTCTACCCTTTCTTTATCCATGCACTCATCTTCTGTGGAACCCACAGATTTTCCGACTCTAACCACCCTCCTCACTCACTTATCTAAGCCCCAACCCCCCCCCCCCCGCCTCCTGCTACCCCTAAGGTCAATCTTGCTAGGGATAAAGGGAGAATGACTGAAGATCTTCACCTCTAATTCTGCTTCCCCAGTCCATATCCTCAAGGTTCAGATCTCAGCTCAGTATCAGAACACCGGGTACATCATATGATACCATCACTGACATATGACAAAGATATTCTCCAAAATTTATTCCCCCAACTCATCCTATTATTCTAGATTTCAACCCTAACAGGCATTCCCTAAGAATATACCAGGTAAACAGGCCAGGGAAAGAGATACAATCCCAGTCTCATGCCCAGTACTTTAGCAGAAATTTTGTGAAGACTTTTGTGCACTGTTTACCTCCATTCCAAAGAGACTAACTAAGTAGATTATATAGATAAACATTCCCATTTTCCCCTCCCGCAAACCACTTCAGATCCCTATCCTAAGTAATAGCACCCAGTACCCAGGAACATATTTTTATTCATTTATTTTATTTATTTACATTCCAAAAGTTGCCCCTTGCCTGGTCCTCCTCCCAGAGTCTTTCACCCCATTCTCCCATTGCCTCTTACCTTTGCCTCTAAGAGGGTGCCCCACTCCCCCCTGTGGCATCTCCATTCCTCTGGATATCAAGTCTCCTTATTACTAGGCACATTCTTTCCCACTGAAGCCTGACAAAGCAGTCCTTTGCTATACATGTGCCAGCAACCTCAGTCCAGCCCATGTATGCTCTTTGGTTAGTGGATTTGTCTCTGGGAAATCCCAGGGGTCTGTGTTACTTGACACTATTGGTCTTCCTATGGGGTTGTCATTCCCTTCAGCTCCTTCAGTCCTTACCCTATCTTTTCCATAGGGGTTTCCAATGTCAGTCCAATGGTTGGCTGTAACTATCTGCATCAGTCTCAGTAAGCTTCTGATAGAGTCTCTCAGAGGACACCCATGCTAGACTCCTGTCTGCAAGTACAATATAGTATCAGTAGTAGTATCAGAGTGCCTGCCCATGGGATGTATTCCAAGTTGGGCTGGACACTGGTTTGTCTTTCCTTCAGTCTCTGCTCCATTTTGATCCTTGTATTTCTTTTAGCAGGAACAATTTTCTATCAAAATTTGTGAAGGTTGCCCTTCCCGTTGGCGCCAGCACCTGGCCACCTGGGCGCAGAGTTGGTAGACACCCCCAGGTTCCTTAGAGGACTCTCCATTCAATCTTAGGACCTCTGGTGAGTGGAACACAACTTCTGTTCTAATCCAATCATGCGGGACCTGAGACAGCATTAGGAAAGAAGAAAACCCGGCCTGACCAGGATCACAAGTCCATTCCAGTCAGTGCCACACCTGGTCACCTTGGGCGTAGAGTCAGAAGACACCCCAAGGCCCCTAGAGGACAGCTTCTGAGGCAGACCCCATTTTGGGCTCCAGATATCCAGGCACCTTCCCTGCCAGAGGAGAGGTATCCACCTGCCCTGGAGGGCTTTGCTGAAGCACCTGAGGGAGCCATCTTGGTTCCCAGATCCCTCTGAGATTAGTCTGTGCAGGTGAGAGTGTGGACTACAGAAGCTAACAGCTTCTGGGATAGGACAAAGCCACACAGCTTCTGGGACAGGCCCTGTTTCGGGCCTTCATCTTCTACCAGGAGGCAGGTCTGAATGCCACATATCTGTGCAGCTTCCCTGCAAGAAGAGAGCTTGCCTGCAGAGAGTGCTCTGGTCACTGAAACTCAGGAGAGAACTAGTTTCCCAGGTCTGCTGATAGAGGCTAACAGAATCATGAGAGGAACAAGCTCTAACCAGAGACAACTATAACAACTAACTCCAGAGATTACCAGATGGCAAAAGGCAACCATAAGAATCTTACTAACAGAAACCAAGACCACTCACCATCATCAGAAAGAAGCATTCCCACCTCACCCAGTCCTGGGTACCCTAACACACCTGAAAAGCTAGACCCGGATTTAAAAGCATATCTCATGATGATGGTAGAGGACATCAAGAAGGAGTTTAATAACTCACTTAAAGAAATACAGAAGAACACTGCTAAAGAGTTACAAGTCCTTGAAGAAAAACAGGAAAACACAACCAAACAGGAAGAAGTCCTTAAAGAAAAACAGGAAAACACATCCAAACAGGTGATGAAAATGAACAAAACCACACTAGACCTAAAAAGGTTAGTAGACACAATAAAGAAAACCCAAAGTGAGGCAATGCTGGAGATAGAAACCCTAGGAAAGAAATCTGGAACCATAGATATGAGCATCAGCAAAAGAATACAAGAGAAGGTAGAGAGAATCTCAGGTACAGAAGATTCCATAGAGACCATCCACACAACAATCAAAGAAAATGCAAAATGCAAAAAGATCTTAACTCAAAACATCCAGGAAATCTAGGACACCAAGAGAAGACCAAACATACGGATAATAGGAGTAGATGAGAATGAAGATTTTCAAATTAAAGGGCCAGCAAATATCTTCAACAAAATTATAGAAGAAAACTTCCCAAAACTAAAGAAAGAGATACCCATGAACATACAAGAAGCCTACAGAACTCCAAATAGACTGGACCAGAAAAGAAATTACTCCCGACACATAATAATCAGAACAACAAATGCACTAAAAAAAAGATAGAATATTAAAAGCAGTAAGGAAAATGGTCAAGTAACATATAAAGGCAGGCCTATCAGAATTATACCAGACTTTTCACCAAAGACTATGAAAGCCAGAAGATCCTGGACAGACGTTATTCAGACACTAAGAGAACACAAATGCCAGCTCAGACCACTATACCCAGCCAAACTGAATTACCATAGAAGGGGAAAACAAAGTATTCCACGACAAAACCAAATTCACACATTATCTTTCCACGAATCTAGCCCTTCAAAAGATAATAACAGAAAAAAAATACAAGGATGGAAACCATGTCCTAGAAAAAGCAAGAAAGTAATCCTTGAACAAACCTAAAAGAAGACAGCCACAAGAACAGAATGCCAGCCCTAACAACAAAAATAATAGGAAGCAACAATTATTTTTCGTTAATATCTCTTAATATCAATGGACTCGATTCCCCAATATCTTAAAAGACATAGAATAACAGACTGGCTACACAAATGGAACCGAACATTATGCTGCTTACGGGAAACCCATCTCTGGGAAAACGACAGACACTATCTCAGAATGAAAGGCTGGAAAACAGTTTTGCAAACAAATCGTCTGAAGAAACAAGTGGAAGTAGCCATTCTAATATCTAATAAAATCAACTTTCAACCCAAAGTTATCAAAAAAGTCGAGGAGCACTTCATACTCATCAAAAGTAAAATCTTCCAAGAGGAACTCTCAATTCTGAATATCTATGCTCCAAATGCAAGGGCAGCCACATTCATTAAAGAAACTTTAGTAAAGCTCAAAGCACACATTGCACCTCAAACAATAATAGTGGGAGACTTCAACACACCATTTTCATCAATGGATAGATGGAAACAGAAACTAAACAGGAACACAGTGAAACTAACAGAAGTTTCAAACAAATGGATTTAATAGATATCTACAGAATATATTATCCTAAAACAAAAGGATGTATCTTCTTCTCAGCACCTCATGATACCTTCTGCAAAACTGACTATATAATTGGTCACAAACCAGGCCTCAACAGATACAAAAATATTGAAATTCTCCCATGCATCCTATCAGATCACCATGGACTAAGGCTGATCTTCTATAACAACATAAATAATAGAAAGCCAACATTCACATGGAAACTTAACAACACTCTTCTCAGTGATACCTTGATCAAGGAAGGAATAAAGAAAGAAATTAAAGACTTTTTAGAGTTTAATGAAAATAAAGCCAAAACGTACCTAAACTTCTGGGACACAATGAATGCATTTCTAAGAGGAAAACTCATAGCTCTGAGTGCCTCCAAAAGGAAACTAGAGAACGCACACACTAGCAGCTTGACAACACACCTAAAAGCACTAGAATAAAAGGAAGCAAATTCATCCAAGAGGAGTAAAGGGCAGGAAATAATCAAACTCAGGGGTGAAATCAACCTAGTGGAAACAGGAAGAACTATTCAAAGAATCAACCAATCAAGGAGCTCACTCTTTGAGAAAATCAACAAGATAGATAAACTCTTAACCAGACTCACTAGAGGGCACAGGGACAGTCCTAATTAACAAAATCAGAAATGAAAAGGGAGACATAACAACAGATCCTGAAGATATCCAAAACACCATCAGATCCTTCTACAAAAAGGCTATACTCAACAAAACTGGAATACCTGGATAAAATGGACAAATTTCTAGACAGATACAAGGTACCAAAGTTAAATCAGGATCAGGTTGATGATCTAAACAGTCCTATATCCCCTAAAAATATAGAAGCAGTCATTAATAGTCTCCCAGCCAAAAAAAGCCCAGAACCAGATGGGTTTAGTGCAGAGTTCTATCAGACCTTCAAAGAAGATCTAATTCCAGTTCTGCACAAACTATTTCACAAAATAGAAGTAGAAGGTACTCTACCCAACTCATTCTATGAAGCCACAATTACTCTGATACCTAAACCACAGAAAGATCCAACGAAGATAGAGAACTTTAGACCAATTTCCCTTATGAATATCGATGCAAAAATACTCAATAAAATTCTTGCTAACCGAATCCAGGAACACATAAAAACAATCATCCATCCTGACCACGTAGGTTTCATCCCAGGGATGCAGGGATGGTTCAATATACGGAAATCCATCAATGTAATCCAGTATATAAACAAACTCAAAGACAAAAACGACATGATCATCTCCTTAGATGCTGAGAAAGCATTTGACAAAATCCATCACCCATTCATGATAAAAGTTTTGGAAAGATCAGGAATTCAAGACACATGCCTAAACATGATAAAAAGCAATCTAGAGCAAACCAGTTGCCAACATCAAAGTAAATGATAAGAAGCTGGAATCAATCCCACTAAAATCAGGGACTAGACCAGGCTGCCCACTTTCTCCCTACATATTCAACATTGTACTTGAAATCCTAGCCAGAGGAATTCAACAACAAAAGGAGATTAAGGGGATACAAATTGGAAAGGAAGATCAAAATATCACTTTTTGCAGATGATATGATAGTATATATAAGTGACCCTATAAATTCCACCAGCGAACTCCTAAACCTTTTAAACAGCTTCAGTAAAGTAGCTGGATATAAAATGAACTCAAACAAGTCAATGAAGTAAATGGCCTTTCTCTACAGAAAGGAAAAACAGGCTGAGAAAGAAATTAGGGAAACAACACCCTCACATTAGTCACAAATAATATAAAATTCCTTGGTGTGACGCTAACTAAGGAGGTGAAAAATCTATATGATATGAACTTCAAGTCTCTGAAGAAAGAAAATAAAGAAGATCTCAGAAGATGGAAAGATCTCTCATGCTCATGGATCGGCAGGATCAATATAGTAAAAATGGTCTCTTGCCAAAAGCAATCTACAGATTCAATGCAATCCCCATCAAAATTCCAACTCAATCCTTCAACAAATTAGAAAGTGCAATCTGCAAATTTATCTTGAATAACAAAAAACCTAGGATAGCAAAAACTGTTCTCAATGATAAAAGAACCTCTGGTGGAATCACCATGCCTGACCTAAAGCTGTACTACAGAGCAATTATGATAAAAACTTCATGGTTCTGGTATAGCGACAGACAAGTAGACCAATGGAATAGAATCGAAGACCCAGAAATGAATCCACATACCTATGGTCACTTGATCTTTGAAAAGAGTGCTGAAGACATCCAGTGGAAAAGAGACAGCATTTTCAACAAATGGTGCTGGCACAACTGGTGATTATCATGTAGAAGAATGCAAATTGATCCATTCCTATCTCCTTATAATAAAGGAACTCCATATAAAACCACAGACTGTAAAACTTATAGAGGAGAAAGTGGGTAAGAGCAGTGAAGATATGGGCTCAGGGAAAAAATCCTGAATAGAACAGCAATAGTTTGTGCTGTGAGATCTAGAATTGACAAATGGAACCTTATAAAATTGCAAAGCTTCTGTAAGGCAAAAGACACTGTCATTAAGACAAAAAGGCCACCAACAGATTGGGAAAGGATCTTTACCTATCCTAAATCAGATAGGGGACTAATATCCAATATATATAACGAAATCAAGAAGGTGGATTCCAGAAAATCAAATAACCCCATTAAAGAATGGGGCTCAGAGCTAAACAAAAAATTCTCACCTGAGGAATACCGAATGGCTGAGAAGCACCTGAAAAAATGTTCAGCATCCTTAATCATAAGGGAAATGCAAATCAAAGCAACCCTTAGATTCCATCTCACACCAATCAGAATGGCTAAGATCAAAAATTCAAGTGACAGCAGATGCTGTTAAGGATGTGGAGAAAGAGGAACACTCCTCCATTTTTTGGTGGGATTGCAAGCTTGTACAACCACTCTAGAAATCATTTTGGCAGTTCCTCAGAAAATTGGACATATTACTACCGGAGGATCCCGCAATACCTCTCCTGGGCATATATCCAGAAAATGTTCCAACAGGTAAGAAGGACACATGCTCCACTATGTTCATAGCAGCCTTATTTATAATAGCCAGAAGGTGGAAATGACCCAGATGCCCCTCAACAGAGCAGTGGATACAAAAAACAGAGGAATGGATACAGAAAATGTGGTACATTTACACAATGGAGTGCTACTCAGCTATTAAAAAGAATGAATTTATGAAATTCCTAGCCAAATGGATGGACCTGGAGGGCATCATCCTGAGTGAGGTAACCCAATCAGAAAAGAACTCACATGATATGTACTGACTGATAAGTGGATATTAGCCCAGAAACTTAGAATATCCAAGATTCAAGATAAAATTTTCAAAACACATGAAACTCAAGAATAACTAAGACCAAAGTGTGGACACTTTGTCCCTTCTTAGAATTGGGAACAAAACCCCCTTGGAAGGAGTTACAGAGACAAAGTTTGGAGCTGAGACGAAACGATGGACCATGTAGAGACTGCTAGAGACTGCCATACACGGGGATCCATCCAATAATCAGCCTCTAAATGCTGACACCATTTCATACACTAGCAAGATTTTGCTGAAAGGACCCAGATATAGCTGTCTCTCATGGGGCTATGCTGGGGCCTAGCAAACAGGGAAGTGGATGCTCACAGTCAGCTATTGAATGGATCACAGGGCCCTCAATGGCGGAGCTAGAGAAAGTACCCAAGGAGCTAAAGGGATCTGCAACCCTATAGGTGGAACAACATTATGAACTAACCAGTACCCCGGAGCTCTTGACTCTAGCTGCATATGTATCTAAAGATGGCCTAGTCGGCCATCACTGGAAAGAGAGGCCCATTGGACATGCAAACTTTATATGCCTCAGTACAGGGGAATGCCCGGGCCAAGAAGTGGGAGTGGGTGGGTAGGGGAGTGGGGGGAGGGTATGGGGGACTTTTGGGATAGCATTGGAAATGTAAATTAGGAAAATACCTAATTAAAAAACGTGAAAGTTTTTTTTAGTGTCCCCATCCCTCCTCTGGAGGCCATGTCTAATTAATGGAAATGGTCAATTCATGTTCCAACTCCCCACTGTTGGGCATTTTGTCTAAAGACAACCCAACTGAGTCCTAGCAGCCTCTAATATCCCAGGTCTAGATGTTCCCTCACCCCTCACCTCCAGAAGCTGCATATTTCTATTCATTCTCCTTGGGGTCCCTCCTGTCTCCTCTTATATCTGATCATTTCCCTGTATCCCCTTCCTGTAGCTTCCCTATCCAGCTTCCTTTCTCCCTCTAACAGCCAGGCAAATATGCCACCAAAGAGAACCCAGCAACTCTACTAAAACAGATCCTTAATAATAATAATAAAAAAATAGCTGATGCACAATTAAAAGATCTTAAATCAGCTTGCATGAGGATGATATATATCCTTAATGTGGAAATGAAAGATAAATCATAAAAAATCTAAGCATATATACACACACACAGACACAAACAGACACACACAGACACACACACACACATAGTGGAAGGAAATGAATAGTTACATTAAAGAATTGAAGAAAATACAAAGAATTAAAGTAGATAGATAGATAGATAGATAGATAGATAGATAGATAGATAGATAGATAGATAAAATTGTGCAAGCCCAATAACGGAAATATAACCAATAAAAATTAAGAGGTGCAATTCTGGGCATGTAAAACTTGGGGATTTTAAGAGGAACTATAAAGGGAAGCTAACCAAACCAAATAAAGAAATAGAGAAAAGGATCTCAGGTGTTGAAGATACAAAAGATGAAATGGGTCAAAGAAACTGTTATACATGAAAAATCTCCCATGGAATAAAGTTAGATATCAACACCAGCAGAAAGCTTACAATACTCATAAAAACTGAACAACTCTAGGCTTAACAAATAATGAGTGAAGAAAGTAATAAATAAAGAAAATAAATTAGAATTCAATGAAAATGAATATTTATGTCCAACTATCTGGAACACAATGAAAGTTGTCCTAATAAAATATTCCATATCACTACATATCTCCATATAGAAATTAGAGAGATCTATTACTATTAACTTAACAGCACACCTGAAAGCTCTAGAATATAAAAAAATACATCCAAGCATAAAATGTAAGACATAATCTAACTGAGGACACTGACATAAACATGAAATGAAGAAAGAGAGAAGGAAGAAAGAAAGAAAGGGAGAAAGAGAGAGAGAGAAAGAGAAAGAGAGAAAGAAAGAAAGAAAGAAAGAAAGAAAGAGAAAAAAAAAGAGAGAAAGAGAAAGAGAGAAAGAAAGGGAACAATACAATGAATTGATATAACCAAGATTTGATTCTTTGAAAATATCAACAAAATCTAATCTAAATGATACTAAGACCCAACGATATTAAGATCCAACAAGGAAATATAATTATGGACTCATTGACCTTATAAACAAAGAAGTCAAAATACACCCTAAAATACTTACAAACTTGTGGGAAGCCGCCCTCACATTCGCCGTTGCAAGATGGCACTGACATCCTGTGTTCTAAGTGGTAAACAAATAATCTGCACATGTGCCAAGGGTAGTTCTCCACCCCATGTGCTCTGCCTTCCCCGTGACGACAACTCGGCCAATGGGCTGCAGCCAATCAGGGAGTGACACGTCCTAGGCGGAGGATAATTCTCCTTAAAAGGGACGGGGTTTTGCCATTCTCTCTCTTGTACTCTTGCTCTCTTGCGCTCTGGCTCCTAAAGATGTAAGCAATAGAGCTCTTGCTCTCTTGCTCTCTGGCTCCTGAAGATATGTAAGCAATAAAGCTTTTGCCGCAGAAGATTCCGGTTTGTTGCGTCTTTCCTGGCCGGTCACGAACGCGCATAAGAGTTGGTGCTGAAACCCGGGACGAGAAAACCCAGGACAAGAAAACCCGGGACGGAATTTACCATCACCGGCGCAAGGAAGATCCCTCATTCCGGAACCAGAACTGCGGGTCACGGTCATAAAGGTTCCCGTAAAACAGACTGTTGAGAAGGATCCAGCCTGGATTCAGAACTCCTCAGCTGGGGAACGGTGGTAATGAAGTGTTCCCGTAAAACAGACTGTTGAGAAGGATTCAACTGCGTGAATTCAGAACTCTTCAGCTGGGGAACAGGGTACCCGTAAGTATAGCTTTACAAGGTAAGTCTTTTCTTGAACTTTCTAACGAAATTCAAGACAGTCTATCAGAAGTAAAGTGGGAAATAGCTTTACAAGGTAAGTCTGGTCTTGAACTTTCTAACGAAATTCAAGACAGTCTATCAGAAGTAAAGTGGGAAATAGCTTTACAAGGTATGTTTGGCCTTGAACTTTCTCTAGTGTTAGGAGCCTTTTTGTTCCTTTTCACATGTTATCAAGCGGTTAAGGCAGGGCTGAAAATTCTGGATGAAATTCAGGGCAATCTATCAGAAGTAAAGTGGGGAGAGAGAGTAGGAGCAAAGAGGAAATATGGCACACAAAATAAGTATACAGGCCTTTCCACGGGTCTTGAACCCGAGGAAAAGTTTAGGTCAGGTAAGAATACCTGGGGAGAGATTAGAAGGAAGGAAAAGAAAAAAGATCAATTAGCGGAGGTCTCTAGGAGAAGGAGCCTATACTCATCACTAGATGAGCTCAAGGAGCCAGCTCTTAGTAGCTCTGAATCAGACGAAGAATTCTCCTCTGAAGAAACAGACTTGGAGGAGGAAGCAGCTCGTTATGAGAGAAAAAAGTACCAGCCAGATAAAATGCTAGCTAATCAGTTAAGGAAAAAGCCAAAAGCGTCTGGCAAAGGCCAGCATGCTGCTTGGCCTCCGGGCAGTCGGCTTCAAGGTCATAGTGCACTTCCGCCCTATGCGGAGCCCCCACCCTGCATGAGGCGTCAGCCCTGCGCAGAGAGGCAATGGACAGAGAGGCAATGCGCAGACTCGTTCATTCCTAGAGAGGAACAAAGGAAAATGCAACAGGCATTTCCGGTCTTTGTAGGAGCCGAGGGTGGGCGTGTCCACGCTCCGGTAGAATATGTGCAGATTAAAGAGCTTGCCGAGTCGGTCCGTAAATATGGAACCAATGCTAATTTTACCTTGGTGCAGTTAGACAGGCTTGCCGGCATGGCACTAACTCCTGCCGACTGGCAAATGATTGCAAAAGCCGCTCTCCCTAGTATGGGCAAATATATGGAATGGAGAGCTCTATGGCAAGAGGCTGCACAAGCGCAGGCCCGAGCAAACGCTGCTACTTTGACTCCAGAGCAGAGAGATTGGACTTTTGACTTGTTAACGGGTCAGGGAGCTTATACTGCTGATCAAACAAACTACTACTGGGGAGCTTATGCCCAAATTTCCTCCACGGCTATTAGGGCCTGGAAGGCTCTCTCCCGAGCAGGTGAATCCACTGGACAACTAACAAAGATCGTCCCGGGACCTCAGGAGTCCTCAGATTTTGTGGCCAGAATGACAGAGGCAGGCTCTTGCAGCCTACAAGGTCTTATTGTCCACCCTAGAGTTGTAGATCAAGATTATAAAGGGGAACTTCAGGTTCTCTGTTCTTGTCCTCAAGTTGTCTTTTCTATATCACAAGGGGACAGAATAGCTCAACTAATAATTTTGCCAAGCCTACATGGCTGTTTTTCCTTCCTCTGTTATTCCTCGAGCCGCCAGAGGGATTGGTTCTACTAGAAATGATTCTGATTACTTAATAATGCCTTTAGATTGTTGTCAAATTTTATCTACTCATGTAGGGGTAAACCCTCGTGGCGTCAGGCCATTACAGGTCTGGCAAATGGATGTCATGCATATTTCCTGCTTTGGGAGAAATCAATATTTACATGTTTCTATTGACACCTGCTCTGGTGTAATGTTTGCCACACCTTTAACAGGTGAAAAAGCCTCACATGTGATTCAACATTGCCTTGAGGCATGGAGTGCTTGGGGGAAACCCAAACTCCTTAAGACTGATAATGGACCAGCTTATACATCTCAAAAATTCCAGCAGTTCTGCTGTCAGATGGACGTGACCCACCTGACTGGACTTCCATACAACCCTCAAGGACAGGGTATTGTTGAGCGTGCGCATCGCACCCTCAAAGCCTATCTATTAAAACAGAAGAGGGGAGTCGAGGAGGCTCTACCCCGAGTACCAAGAGTGTCTGTGTCTATGGCACTCTTTACACTCAATTTTTTAAATCTTGATGCTCATGGCCATACTGCGGCTGAACGTCATTGTTCAGAGCCAGATAGGCCCAATGAGATGGTTAAATGGAAAAATGTCCTTGATAATAAATGGTATGGCCCGGATCCTATTTTGATAAGACCCAGGGGAGCTGTTTGTGTTTTTCCACAGAATGAAGACAACCCATTTTGGATACCAGAAAGACTCACCCAAAAAATCCAGACTGACCAAGGGAATACTGATGTCCCTCGTCTTGGTGATGTCCAGGGCGACAATAACAAAGAGAGAGCAGCGTTGGGAGATAATGTCGACATTTCCACTCCCAATGCCGGTGATGTATAATGCTCAAGTATTCCCCTGCTTTTTTACCAGTAACAAGGAACTGGGTTTGGCCTTGATTCAGACAGTCTTGGCTCTGTCTGGACAGGTCCATACGACTGACACCATTAACACATTGTCAGCCTCAGTGACCACAGTCATAGATAAACAGGCCTCAGCTAATGTCAAGATACAGGGAGGTCTCATGCTGGTTAATCAACGCATAGATCTTGTCCAGGAACAACGAGATGTATTATGGCAAATAGCTCAGCTGGGATGTGAACAAAAGTTTCCGGGATTGTGCGTTACTTCCATTCAGTATGAGAAATTTACTAGGGCAGCTAATTTGTCAAAAAGTCTTTCTCAGTATATGTTACAGAATTGGACGGCTGAATTTGAACAGACCCTAGGGAATTGAGAATTGCCATCATTCAGGTCAACTCCACACGCTTGGACCTGTCCCTGATCAAAGGATTACCCAATTGGATCTCCTCAGCATTTTCCTTCTTTAAAGAATGGGTATGGGTGGGATTATTTGGAGATATACTTTGCTGTGGATTAGTGTTGCTTCTCTGGTTGGTCTGTAAGCTTAAGGCCCAAACTAGGAGAGACAAGGTGGTTATTGCCCAGGCGCTTGCAGCTCTAGCACATGGTGCTTCCCCTGATATATCTATGCTTAAGCAATAGGTCGCTGGCCATTCAGCTTTTGCACCCCACGAGGCTAGTCTCATTGCACGGGATAGAGTGAGTGTGCTTCAGCAGCCCGAGAGAGTTGCACGGCTAAGCACTGCAGTAGAAGGGCTCTGCGGCACATATGAGCCTATTCTAGGGAGACATGTCATCTTTCAAGAAGGTTGAGTGTCCAAGTGTCCTTCTCCCCAGGAAAAACGACACGGGACCAGACCAGGACCCCTCTGGGTGATGAGCCTGGGAGGAGGTTATGTGTATGGCTCCTTTACCTGCACACTGGGGATTTGACCTCTATCTCCACTCTCATTAATATGGGTGGCCTATTGCTCTTATTAAAAGAAAAGGGGGATATGTGGGAAGCCGCCCTCACATTCGCCGTTGCAAGATGGCGCTGACATCCTGTGTTCTAAGTGGTAAACAAATAATCTGTACATGTGCCAAGGGTAGTTCTCCACCCCATGTGCTCTGCCTTCCCCGTGACGACAACTCGGCCAATGGGCTGCAGCCAATCAGGGAGTGACACGTCCTAGGCGGAGGATCATTCTCCTTAAAAGGGACGGGGTTTTGCCATTCTCTCTCTTGCACTCTTGCACTCTTGCTCTCTTGTGCTCTTGCGCTCTGGCTCCTAAAGATGTAAGCAATAGAGCTCTTGCTCTCTTGCTCTCTGGCTCCTGAAGATATGTAAGCAATAAAGCTTTTGCCGCAGAAGATTCCGGTTTGTTGCGTCTTTCCTGGCCGGTCGCGAACGCGTGTAAGACAAACTGATTCCAAAAAGGTATAAAAAAATCTTCCACAATCATCAAGTAGACTTCATCCCATTGATGCAGGGATAACTTAATATACTTAAATTGATAAATGTGATCCACCATCTAAACAAATTGAAAAAACAAATACTCCATGATCAACTCACTAGATGCAGAAAAGTTCTTCTTAAACAAAATGAAACACCCATTCATGATAAAAGTCCTGGCCAGGTTAGGGATACATGGGACATAACAAAACATAATAAAGTCAGTCTATAGAAAATACACAGCCAGCATTCATCAATGGAGAGAATCTCAACACAAATCCACTAAAATCAGAAACATGGCACGGTAGTCAAGTCTGTTCATATCTACTAAAGATATGTACTTAAAGTCTTAGCTAGAGCAATAAGACAACTGAGGGAGATGAAGCAGATAAAATTTGGAAAGGAAGAAATTAAAGTATTCTTTTTGTAGATAATATGATACTATACATGAGTGACCCCAAATATTCTATACACACACCACCATCACCACCAATACCAACAAGATATTATCTGCCTTTTTAAAATACAGCTGTTCCAAAATATCAAAGATAGTATCTCAGATTAAAATTACATGGAATTTTATGTTCCACACTTCTAATATGTAGATATATATATTGGAAACTCTGTGCTAAGTCTGTACATCAGTATCCAGGAATCATGGAGGAGAGATCATGCTTTTGCATACCTGCTTCTATATTCTAACAGGTTGGTAACAAATGATAAGGTTACTGAAATGTGAAGAGAAACTCAGTCGTTTTCATGGCCAGTCACCATCTCCACACTGATGCCCACTAATACAACTTTAAAAAATGCTGTCCAGGTCTAAACAGAAAATTCGAAATAGTGGAATTACAAATGACTGTGGGACACTTAGAGAAGTCTTCAACATTCTTAGCCATCAGGGAAATGCAAATCAAACTTCTTTGAGATTCCATCTTAAAACAGTCCAAATGACTAAGATCAATATCACAAGTCACAGTTCACATGTTTAGGATGTGGAACAGTCTTCGATTTCTGGTGGAAGTGCAAACTTGTACAGCCACTCTGAAAATCAATGTAGTGGTTGTTCACAAAACTGTACATCGATCTGCCTCAAGACCCAGCTATGCCCATCTTGAGCATATACTCAAAGGACCCATCCCACCACAAGAAAACGTGTTCAAGCATGTTCACTGCTACACTACTATTAATAGGCAAAAGATGAAAAAACAAAATAAAACAAAAACATAAAACAAAACAAACAAAAGGTATATTTCAACAAAAGAATGGATAAAGAAAATGTGGTACCTTTACACAATGAAGTATAACTCAGCTATTAAATGACATCATAAAATGTGCAGTCAATTGCATAGAACTAGAAAAAAATCATCCTGAGTGACATAGCCCAGACCCAGAAAGTTTTATTGGTTGTATTCACATATATCTTGATATTAGCATTTAAATAAGTGATGATCTACTATCCTTAGACTCACAGAGGTTATGTATAGAGGAAGGGACCAGGAAGGCAGAAATAGAATAGATTTTAAGTAAGATCCGGATGTGGAAGATACAAGAATAGGAAGAACAGGTTTGGAGGGGAGGAAAGATACTGTTGAGGGAAAGAAGGAAGGAGAGATTTGAGGGATATTATAAAATTAGTGCAATCTAAACTTTTACTCTTTAAATTCACATTATATCCCAATTGCCAAACCTCCTCCCTTTCTTACTACAGCTCTTGCAAATCCTTCCCCACATGATACCCTTCCTTCTCATGAGAGAAAGAGAAACCCCCATTGGTTGCCACCCCACCCTGGGACATCTACTCCTAGAAGGTCTAAGCACTTTGTCTCCAAATGAGGCCCCACTAGGAAGTCCATGTAGGGACAATGCAACAGAGTTAGAGACAGCCACTGCACAAATTGTTACAAGACCCATATGAAGACCAACTTGCACAACTACTATATATGTATGGGTGGATGTTCAGGGGTTCTATTTCCCCCTCTGTGGGCTAGGGTAGTTGACTCTGTAGGTCTTCTAGAGGTATCCTTGACCTCTAGGTGCTCTCTGCTGGCATTTAGTCTAGGCTCCAACCCACAATTACCTGGCAAAATCCAGGTATACCTAACTGACTATAAAAGGGGTTGATTTCTCTCTTCCTCTTCTGCTCTTGCTCCCTTACTTTCTTCCCCCTCTCTCATCAGTGCCCTCCCCCCTCTCTCCCCATTCCCCTCCCCCCTTTCTCCATGTACTCATGGCTGGCTTCTCCTTTTCTCTGTCTCTCTCTGTCTCTCTCTCTCTCTGACTCTCTTTGTCTCTCTCTCTGTCTCTTTCTGTCTCTCTCTGACTCTGTCTGTCTGTCTGTCTCTGTCTCTCTGTCTCTCTCTGACTCTCTGTCTCTCTCTTTATGACTGTCTCCCTCTGTCTCTCTCTCCTCTGTCTCTCTCTGTGTCTCACTCTCTCTCTCTTTCTCTTTTTCTCTGTCTCTCTTTGCATTTTAGTAAGTTTGGGTAACAGTTTGTCTATCTTGTTGATTTTCTCAAAGAACCAACTCCTGATTTTGTTGATTCTTTGAATTGTTCCCTTTGTTTCTAATTGATTGATTTCAGATCTCGGTATGATTATTTTCTGTCAACTACTCCTCTGGCATGGATAGAGTTTCAGCTGTACTTAAAAATTGCTAATTTGAAACCTCTTTAATTTCTTTAAAATTGCACTTAGTACTATCAATTTTCCTTTTAATGCTGCTTTCACTGTGTCCTATAAATTTCAGTATGTTTTTATTTACATTGAATTCTAGAAAAATCAAGGACTGTATTGTATCAATTCTGAAAAATAAAATTTAATCAGTCATCTAAAAGGATCCACAAACTTACATACTTATTAGATTACTATAAAGAAAATAAATCATAGCTTTGGAATGGGTATCTTTAACAAAAGGTATTATTTATATTTTTGTTTATTTTCTGATTATACTTCTGGTTTTTCCAATGATTTCCTGCCATATAACTACCTAAGTTATGAGAGTGGAAAAATAACAGTCAATTCAATTGATTGCAAATTTTGTAGAAAAAGAAAACATAAATAAATTAAACAACCTTTGTGAATTATTACCTGACAGTAAACTCCCCTTATTTTTCCTACAAGCGTCATCTAACGAATTCTGATTATGTTTTATTGAGGAAATAAGTCTACTCAGTTTGCTCAAAATTTATTGTACACTTGCAAAATAAATAGAGTTGTAAAATCTAGCAGTACGTAACAACTCTTCTCTGTCCACCAAATTATTCAATTCTGCAAACAATTTTTATCTATCGGAACCAAAGAAATTTCCTTCCCACTTCTGAATAATATGTCAGCTACATGTCTGAGAAGATCACCCAAATTTTGTCTCGTAGAAATTGTAAATGTTATTTAAGTACTATATCATGATTGACATTGCCGTAAATACTTTTTCATAAAGCATCAGTTATTAAAAACTAATATAGAGTAAAACAACCCCATAAATTCATGTAGTTATTAGGAATTATATCATTAAAATGTTTGCACCCCATGTGACCTTACAACATGAGCTATTTTCTACCTAACTGGTACATTTTCAAGTTCCATGTTCACTTCAAAGTGAGTGTTATTTATTAAAAATAGCCTGTCATCAGTCAGTCCAACCCATGGTCTTATGGTAACTTGGTCTTACTCATTTGCTACATTGAATAAATGAACACTACATATAATTGCCAACATCTGAAATATACACTGTTGTTTTGTGTTGGAAATATCTGAAGTTGAGGTTTCCTGTTACCACGTTCATAGACTGCACAGTGAGTATAATGGAATACCATTGGTCAGATTTTCAAGTAGCAGAGAATTCAAGATGAAGCAGTTATTTAAGTGAGGATTTTTCACAGTTCTGGAAAAGCAACTCTCTCTCTCTCTCTCTCTCTCTCTCTCTCTCTCTACTTTTTTTTGAACTGGAATGTCACGTTTTCACAAACATCCCCTACTGGTCTACTGGCAGCCAAACATTTTCTCCATGAGGGGAAGTTATGTGAGAGATAAGGACATTATGAAACATACAATATCCATATGGCTGCTATTATATTCAGAATGGATGAGAATTGAAAGATTTGGTGAGCTGTGTACAAAACAAGTGGCCATTATCAATATGGCATAAAACTTGCCAATCCAGCAAGAGTATCCAGCTGGCTGCAATGGAGTAATGTTTGACCCTACTGGGCACAATTTGGACAGGCTAATTCTAGGAGCAGTTATCAATCAGCCTATTATGATGATGGCATTTAAAGACAGAGAAGACAATAATTACATGTAGAATAAAAATTACAATCTTGAGAATGTGCAGGTTCATGACAAGTACATGAGACCATAAGGGTGTTTTGTGAGAGCCATAGATATTCTGCAAGAAACATTAGTCTATATAGTCTCTAATGTTTAAATCTGACCATTATCCTTGATGTAGCCAAAGGAGATTTTCATAGACTGACAACAGCCACATTTAAGGTGTAAAATTCCTTCTATATTTGTGGCCAGGAATAACTGAGGAAGGAATTCTGAGAACATGTCAAATCTAAACAATACTGGAACTCTTCAGATAGGATGGGGTATAAAATGTCATTGGATATCTTGAATATCAGGTTCTCTTTGAATGTGCTTGTGATAAGAGATTTAGTTCATCAAACTACAAACTACCTGGGTCAAAAGGTCAGCAACAAAGTATAATGTTCTAGCTAACACAGCTATTATCTGGTCCCAGTAGACAATAAAAAAGACAGTAATACTTTCTCCTGGAAGTGGGTAAGACAATGTTTTCAATGTCTTAAGTGAGTGATATTTAATAAGGGTGTTCTCTGAGAGCCTAAGATATTTTGTAAGATGCAGCCATTTATGACCCGAGGACAAATTTCACTGAAGGTTAATTTTAATATGGTTTTGTATATGAACATCTAAGTAGTTAATATTTAATTTCATAACATAAATTTAGTTCTTCAAGGACTAGTCAATTCAGGCATAGAGTTAACAGATTAATATATTAAATTTACTCAAGGTCTACTAATAAACCATTGTTTCATTTACCTTAGCTTTCTATAACCTTCACTTTTCTCTGTACCCTCACTCCTATCAAAGAATCAGAGAAACTCTGAGTTGAGCATATGAATTTATTCAGCTATAAAACCTTTCTATAAGCTGATACTAACATGTTTGAATAGCACTTTATGATCGAGTTTACCTTTGAGAAAAAAGACTACCTGCTTTTTTATTGTTTATTCTATTTGGTCAAATATTTTACTGTCAAATCTAAATTCTCCTTGTTTTCATTTTGTAATTCTCTTCTTGATTATCTTCAGTCCATATTTTCTAAAAGCTCTGTCTTTGTCAGGATTCTGTCTTCATTGCTTATAATGTAAAGAGTAAGGAAGGGCCTTGGATTTTGCTGTACTGTAAAGAAAACATCACAATTCATTGCTTTTTGGATACTGATAAAAGAATTCAATGCTACTAAGTGCAATTCGATACTATTTTTACTGGGAAGGGCAGTAGCCAGTGTGATAGCACTTGGCCATGAAAATTCCCTAAGCTCACAGTGAAACTGAATGGTATACACAGTCCCAGGAGACAACAACAATAAAAGAGGAGAGTGATTTAGAGCTTCAAAAAACTGACCATTTTAGAATGGACAGAAAGTGTGATTTCTCAGTCCTCCAAAGAGAACATAACTTTCTAGTTGGCAATGCTGTAAATACACTGGCTCTTTACTTAAACGAAAATTGTTTCCCCTATTTAAAAAGCTATTAACTATACTAATGTTATAAACCATGTCCACAACCAATAATTCTGAATCTTCAATTATACCTCAATGAGAAAATTGTGGTATTTGTACAGAACTGTTTGCTAATTTCTGAGTCCAAGATCCAAGGACAAATTGTGTGCTAACCTTTGTTCCTAGCCTTGAGAATATAGCAATAACTGAGTATGACATAATTCTTTCCTCTGTTTTTGAACATGTATTAACATTTGTAGAGAGATCATGAATATTAATAGGCTCATCAAATGATAGATACCTCCATTACATATTTTCTGGCTGTTTGGAAATAACTTGTAAGCATCCGAAAACAGTGCTACACATCAAACTAACGTTCCAAAAATTGATGCTTGAAAAAAAGCATGTCAGTTAGAGAATAGAAGTTTAAAAACTGCATGAATATGATGTCAAATCTTAAAAAAAATATATTAGCAGTTAAGAAAATGCTAGAACTTCCTGGAAGCTATACGAAAGTAAATTCTTGCGCACTGTAGCTGGGAGTAGGGATGGAAAGGTAATCACACACTCTAAACTGGTTACAGCCTTAGCTGGTTGTAAATGATGTTTTAGTTTCTTCAGATCAAGTGATGAGATAAGAGCCATACCCAAGCTTTATGAACATATAGCTTGCTCTAGCCTTAGGCCTAGGCCTGGGAGTTTCTAGCCTCTGTATCATCTAACCATTAAGTCCAGACCTTGAAGGCTTTAGCTTCCTGGCTCTGTTTGCTAACTTAGGCCTAGTGTGTTTCATTTTGAAAGATTTACTGCTGAGTAACGGCATCCTTTCAACTCTTTGTGAACATTGGATGGTTGGTTTAACTTAGTTGTCATGGCCCAAACTCCTCTCCATAAAGATTCATTCAAATGATTTTGTCTCAGCTTCTGACTAAATTGTTCTACTTGGAAGGACTGCCTCTGAACTATACAAACAGAATTGAACTGAACTGTTTAAACTGAATTATTTGAACTGACTAACTCTTTTTCCCTCAGTTCTCTTAAATAGCCTCTCTTTACTTTCTATTCTTGTGAGATTGAGTGTATACTATCTTTGAATCATTCTGTCAAAACTTTCTCTGATTGGTCAACTTTCTCTGATTGGGCAACTACTCTAAATTAGCTGACAATATTTGAGATTAAATGTGTGTAAAAAGGGATTGTCTGTATTCTAGCCAGATCATAACATTAGATATGATCCCTTGCTGAAATAGCCATATTGATGGATTAAAAATTCCTTCACAGGTAGTTTAGGGAGAGACACAAGTGTTATAAGGGAGTTATTACAGAAATCAGTGATAAATATGTATTTGACTCTTAAACCCCTAATTTCGTGGGACATGACCTTAACTTGTTCTGAGTAAGGAGTGTGCTTCTATCTGGGAATATCATTAGAGGTGCTCAGTCAATCAGGAATGTAATTTTTCTACAGAAACAAACTGTAATAAATCTGAAAACACAAAATGAAGGTTTTCTCTGAGTTTTTAAAAATAAGTTCCAAAAGCAGACAAAGATGTCATGGAGAATCATCACCCCAACTCTTAATAAGACCAAGCTATACAAACATAACATATATGTAGAAGGCCCAGGTCAGATCAAAGTAGGGAAATTCCCTAGGTGTCACCAGTCTCTATGATTCCCTGTGAGCCCAGTTTAGTTGATTTGGTAAGTTTTCTTGTAATGTCTTTAACCCATCTGATTCCAACTCTTCTTCCCCTTCTTCCATGGGATTCCATGAGCTCTGCCTAATGTTTGTTTGCAGGTCTTGCATCTGTTTTCATCAGTTGATGGGTGAAGCCTCTGTGATGAAGATTATGGTAGGCTCCACTCCTTTGAGTGCAGTAGAATAGCATAAGGAATCATTTCATTGACTTTGGTTTTTGCCAGTAATGTTTGGTTCTATTCTGGTTGCTGGGCTCATCCAGCCTCTGTAACCTGGCCCTCTAGGCAGTTTCACAGGGAAGGGTGGGAGGCTCCAGTTTAAGGCAGAGCTCTTATGGTAAACAAGTCATTGGTTAGCCACTCCACTTCCATAATTTTTATGTCAATTTACCCTAGCAAATCTCCCAGGCAGAACAAATTGTATGTTGAAGGTTTTGTGCCTGGATTGTTGATACCTCCAGAATTTCTTTTCTAGTTCATGACTGTTTTAGCTATATTGTTTTCCTTTTTTTCATATGAAGTTTAGTACTTTTCTTTTAAAGTGTAAATATTGTGTTGAAATTTTGATGGTAATCGTGTTGAATATGTAGATTGCTTTTGTCAAGATGTACAATGTTACAATGTTAATCTTACTGTTCCATGAGGATGAGAGGTCCTCTTCTGATTCACCTTCCGATGTCTTTTCCTAACTCCTCCTCCTCCTCCTCCTCCTCCTCCTCCTCCTCCTCCTCCTCCTCCTCCTCCTCTTCCTCCTCCTCCTCCTCCTCCTCCTCCTCCTCCTCCTCCTCCTCCTCCTCTTCTTCTTCTTCTTCTTCTTCTTCTTCTTCTTCTTCTTCTTCTTCTTCTTCTTCTTCTTCCTCTTCCTCCTCCCCTTCCTTCCTTCCTTCTTTCTCTTTCTTTTCTTTTCTTTTCTCTTCTCTTCTCTTCTCTTCTCTTCTCTTCTCTTCTCTTCTTTTCTTTTCTTTTCTTTCTTTTCCTTTTTTTTTTAAAGACTTAAAAGTCTTGTCATACAGGCCATTCATTTCTTTGGTTAGATTTGGCCAAATATATATTTACAATATTTCTTACTATTGTGAAAGTTTTGTTTCCATGATATCTTTCACAGCTTACTTGCTGTTTACTTTGTATATAGGAGGGTAAATGTCGAATTAATCTTGAATCCAGCCATTTGGCTGTAGGTAACTTTCAGCTATAGGAGTTTTCTGGCAAAATTGTTATGGTCGCTACCGTATCATCTGCAAATAATGATACTTCGACTTCTTTCTTTCCATTTTGGATCCCATTGATTTCCTTTTGTATTCTTATTACTCTAACTAGAACTTCAAGTACTATATTGAAGAAATATAGACAGAGTAGACAGCCTTGTCTTGTTCCAAATTTTAGTGGAATTGGTTTTTAGCTTTTCTCCACTTAATTTGAATTTTGACTAGTGGTTTGTTTGTAAATTGTCTTTATTATGTTTAGGTATGTCCTATGTATCCCTGATCTGTCTAAGCCTTTTATGATAAAGGGGTGTTGCATTTTCTGCAATGCTTTTTTCGCATTTGAGTGTTTCCCAGCCATTTGAGAAACACATATGAAGGAAAAAATATCCACAAAATGACATCTCAATTCTGAACATTTATTTTCCAAAAACAAGCATACTCAGATTTATAAAAGTAACATTTCAAAAGCTTAAACCATAATTCAACCACACATATTAATAGTGGGGGATTTACCACTCTCAGCAAATGGACTGGTCATGCAGTCAAAAAACTAAGGAGAAAAATAATGAAGTTAAAAGATATTTTAAATCAAATGGACATAACAGATATGTACAGAACATTTTACCCAGACACAAAATAATATACCTTCTTTTTACCACCTCCAGAAATTTGGTCCAAAGTTGGCAACAAAGTAAGTCCCAACTGATACAAGAATTGTTTAAACCTTTGTATCATATCAGACCACCATGGATTAAATTTCAATATCAATAACAACATAGACCAGAAAAAGCCTATACATTTGTGGAAATTGAACAACTTTCTACTGAGTGCCTACTGGATCAAAGCAGAAGTAAAGAACTAAAGAACTTTCTTGAACTCAATGAAAATGAGTGTATAATATACCCAAACTCATAGAACACAATGAAAGCAGTGCTAAGAAGAAAGTTCATAGCCATAAGTGTGGTCATAAAGAAATTAGAGTGATCTCATATTAGTAACTTAGTAGCCCACCTTACAGCTCAACAACAAATAGTAGCAAGCACACTGAAGAGGAACAGAGAGCAGAAAATAATTAACCTCTGGCCTGAAGTAAATAAAGTAGCAACAAAGAAACAACACAAAAATAGATGAAGCAAATACTGGTTCTTTAAGAAAATCAACAAGATAGACAAACCCTTATACAAAGTAACTAAAAAGCAGAGAGAGAATACTCAAGCTAACAAAAACACAAACAATAGGGGGTCACAACAACAGACACTAAACAAATCCAAGAAATCATTAGGCCATACTACAAAAATCTGTACTCAATAAAACTCAAAACTCTAAAAGAAATGGAAAGGTTTCTTCATACATACCAATTACAAAATTTCAATTAAGATCAAATAAACAATTTAAATATATCTACAACTCCTAAGGATCATTCATTAAAAGCCAAAAAAAAAAAAAAAGAAAGAAAGAAAGAAAGAAGGAAGGAAGGAAGGAAGGAAGGAAGGAAGGAAGGAAAGAAAGAAAGAAAGAAAGAAAGAAAGAAAGAAAGAAAGAAAGAACAGAATTTGCCAGACCAAAGAAGAAATAATACTAGTACTCTTCAAATTATTCCACAAAATAGAAAATGAAAGGAAAGTAAGAGGCTCCCAGGATCCAAAAGGAATGATATTAGCTGAAATACCCAATAAAGGGGAGAGAACATGTAGAGACCATCTCCAGAGGTTAGGCATGGCCTCAGGTTGAAAAATGGGACCACAACTCGTCTCTCTCTTTTTTTTTTTTTTTTTTTTTTTTTTTTTTTTTGGTTTTTCGAGACAGGGTTTCTCTGTGTAGCCCTGGTTGTTCTGAAACTCACTTTGTAGACCAGGCTGGCCTCAAACTCAGAACTCCACCTGCCTCTGCCTCCCAAGTTCTGGGACTAAAGGCATGTGCCACTATGTCCACCGTCTCAGCCCACCGTCTCAAAAATTTTAACCCCTAAGTGCTCCTGTCTAAAGAAAATACAGGGATAAAGAGTGGAGCAGAGACTGGAGGAAAGGCCATCTAGAGATTGTCCCACCTGGGGATCCATCCCATATACCAGACCGAGGTACTATTGCTGATGCTAAGATGCTCTTGCTGACAAAAGCTTGTTATAGCTGTACCTTGAGAGGCTCTGTCAGAGCCTAACAGAGATACAGATGCTTGCAGCCAACCATTGGACTGAGCTTGGGGACCTCAATAGAGGAGTTAGAGAAAGGATTGAAGGAGCTGAAGGGGTTTGTAATCCCATAGGAATAATAGCAATATCAAACAACCAGGACCCCCACCCCCACCCCCAAGAGCTCCCAGGGACTAAACCACCAACCAAGGAATACACATGGAGGGACCCATGTCTCCAGTCCAATATGTAGCAGAGAATAGCCTTGTCTGGCATCAATGGGAGGAGAGGCCCTTGGTCCTGTGAAGGCTTGATGCCCCTGAGTAGGGGAACGCTAGGGTGGTGAGGCAGGAGAATATGGGTGGGTGGGGAACTCTCATAGAATCAGTGGAGAGGGGGGATAGGATAGGGGAGTTTGTGGAGGGGAAAGTGGGAAGGGGGATAGCATTTGAATATAGATAAATGAAATAACCAATAAAAAGAGAAAAAAACAGAAAATGAAAGGGTTCTTACATTAATTGATTGTAGTGGCATTGTCTCACAGTTAAAATTCATGATAGCATATTGCACAAATAGTATTTAATATGCTATTGTGTTCTCTGTGTCTTGAAAATTATGGTTTAGAACCCAATCAACTGTTTTTATGAACAATTCTTTAAGAAGAAACAACACATCACTCATGATCTGAAGACAAATATGGTCAAACAAGCTTTGTTTGTAAGCAATCATAAATCCATTACTATATAGGAATAACTTTTTCCAACACTGGAGTTTTGGTTGGAACAAACCCATTAACAAGAAATAGATTTACAGGAGAAACAAATGCACACTTATTACTGATGCATTTTCTAGTGGAAGATACAGCTAATGGGTAGATTTCACAGGAATGGTTTTGAGTTCCAATTTAGAACAGAGCATTTTCACAGAACTGGGAAAGCAAGTGCAAAAAGGTATCTGAGTCTCTAGATGAAAACAAACAAACAAACAAACAAAACTAGGCAAACTGGCTCCGTAATCACTGGGATGCCCTGGGTACTGTGTCCAGCCTCCTAAGGCTCTCAAATTGTTTTCAGTGGTTGACTTTGGGTTCCATCTTAGACAAGAGACCAGGGGCATTTTCTGTAGAAAATTTATATCTCCTTTTAGATAAATCATTAGAAAATAGACAGTTTCATAATATTGTTTATTTATAATTCTTCTTCAACAGTCTGTCACATATTGGATGAGATATTCTAGCCTCCTGCATAGTTAGTTTTAAGTAGGCTAACATAAATTTCTATTTTATAGTGAAAATTGGAGTACTTTTTAATGTACATTGACAGTGGCTTTTCAGACAATGTCATTTTCTTCCCTAGGAGAAATACATATTATTTTTCTGGTTACATTAGAAAACACCGCATTAGTTCTGGAGTCATTAGATGCAAAATCCTTCTATCCCACATGTAAATCAGAGTATACAGACTGCCTGTGTCTCATTAGTTAGAACTGTTGAATCTCCCATCCATCTCAGCTATTGGACCAAAATCTGCTTTTAACTAAGGATTTTAGGCAATGTCTATGTTGATTAAACTTCGCAATGTATTAAATTTATTTTTGCTTTTGTTCTCTGACCAGTTCAATTCCTCAAGTAAATAATTTTGATTTTCTAAGGGCATCATGATTCGAATTGTAAGATGTTCTAGGAATCTTTCTTTCTTTCTTTTTTATTTAATGTTAGAAGAACTGGAGCCACTATTACAAGGATTCAATTACACTCTTGATACTTTGTCAACATTTCTAAATCTATTAATTTATTTAACATCTGCTGCACACTGAGTTAAACACGACTATCAATACAGCTTCAGTAACACCCTCATTTATTCCACAGGGTGAGGTATTCAATACATAGTGGGCACCCTGTAAATCACTCATTCCCAGAAATCTCTGAAAATAAAATACACGTGGCATATGTTTCTTGAAAGTAGTTTCTTGTAATCAGCTAGGAGATCGTGAGACAGTACAACTGTGTGAAAAAGAGAAACCTAGACTACCGGAAGAGATGCCGGGAAAAGTTTTCTTCACTCAGGGTTGAATCTGCCGTTTAAAAGGAAAATCTTTTAAAAGTTGACTTGCAAGAAAAGCAAGTGAGGCTCGAGTTTCCTGGGAGGAGGGAATGCAGATTCTGCAGAAAGTTGCTGGGCTAGCTATACGGTCCGGACCTGGTCAAGGCCATCACAGGTTGTTTCCAGGACTTCCAGGATCCCGATCTTTGCTTGGGAGGGCTGGCGTGGACAAAACAGACCGGTGGGTGTGGGTGTGGGGGTGCGCGCGCGCGGGGGGGAGCAGTCTGGTGGTGGGTTTCCCGGCCACACCCCCAGACGTTTTCTCCACCCATGACACCGCCTCTTTCCCTGAGCCCAGCTGCAGAGGCTGGGGAGCGAGCCAGAGGGGCGGGGGAGGAGCATGGTACCCCCCCAAAAAAGTGTGAAAGAGCAAACAGTGCTAGCCAGCGAGCTCCGGGTTCCTGCCGCCTGCAGTCCATAACCTGGTGAGCTTCAGTTTTCAGCCAGGATCGTCCCGGGCGCCTCTGGCCACCGGGGTGGGGGGTGGGGGGTGAGGGACGCGGCCCAGGCGGGCTCTCAGCCGCAGGGCGGGCGGCGTGGGTCGGGCTTCCTGCGCGGGACAGACGGGGGCCTGGGTTGCACGCCCCCCTCTGCCTTGCTCTCCCCAGGCTTGGCTGAAAGTTTAAGCCAGCAGAACACAGGAACACAGCACAGGGTCTGGGCCTGTTTGTGCTCCGAAACCAGCCACCAGCGCCTGGGATGGAGGCAGATGAAGGGCCTGTCCTGGCCAGCCACTTGTAAGTTGTTGCTGAGTTGGAAGGGAAGGAAAGCTGAGAGGTGAAGGCAGATTGCCAACTACCAGGAGAGGACATGGGTTTCTGGCTTTTTTTTTTTTTTTCTTTTGACTAGGTATTGCCTGGAAAGTGCAAGTGACCCTGTAGCTGGACCTCTAAGTGGTCTTTGGAGGCCACTGTGCAGGTCCTGAGTTTTGACTGCGCTTCCCCTCTTGCAGGAAGCTACAGCCTTGAGAGCTGCAGGCTTGTAGAGTTGGGGTCAAAAAAAGGAAATAAACCAAACAAGCCAAGAAGAAAAAGATGAGTCT
This sequence comes from Mus musculus, assembly GCF_000001635.26. Lineage (NCBI taxonomy): Eukaryota > Metazoa > Chordata > Mammalia > Rodentia > Muridae > Mus > Mus musculus. Next base: position 46,447,199 of record NC_000069.6, on the reverse strand, counting down.
GGAAGCTAAGTACCGTGCAGCTTCCCTCTACGTGGGTGACCTCCACGAAGATGTCACGGAGGACATGCTCTTCAGGAAGTTCAGCACAGTGGGGCCGGTGTTGTCCATCCGAATCTGCAGGGACCTGATTTCCCAACGTTCACTAGGCTACGCCTATGTCAATTTTCTCCAGGTTAATGATGCCCAGAAGGCCTTAGTCACCATGAACTTTGACGTGATCAAAGGTAAATCCATTCGTCTCATGTGGTCTCAACGGGATGCTTGCCTGAGGAGATCGGGAGTCGGGAATGTGTTTATCAAGAATCTGGACAAATCCATTGATAACAAAACCTTGTATGAACACTTCTCACCTTTTGGAACGATCATGTCTTCCAAGGTGATGACTGATGGAGAAGGCTCCAAGGGCTATGGCTTCGTGCACTACCAGGACCGGAGAGCGGCAGACAGGGCCATTGAGGAGATGAATGGCAAGCTGCTGAGGGAGAGCACTTTGTTCGTGGCCAGATTCAAAAGCCGTAAGGATCGGGAGGCTGAGCTCAGAGACAAACCAACCGAGTTCACTAATGTGTATATCAAAAACTTTGGAGATGACGTAGATGATGAGAAGCTCAGGGAAGTTTTCAGCAAATATGGCCAAACTTTGAGTGTTAAGGTGATGAAAGATGCCACTGGGAAGTCCAAAGGCTTTGGATTTGTGAGTTTTGATAGCCACGAGGCTGCGAAAAACGCAGTTGAAGACATGAATGGACAGGACATAAACGGGCAGACGATTTTTGTAGGCAGAGCCCAGAAGAAGGTAGAACGACAGGCTGAGTTAAAGGAAATGTTTGAGCAGATGAAAAAGGAAAGAATCCGTGCACGCCAGGCAGCTAAGCTCTACATTAAGAACCTGGATGACACCATCGATGATGAAACACTGCGCAAGGAATTTTCAGTCTTTGGGTCCATTTGCAGGGTTAAAGTGATGCAGGAAGCAGGGCAGAGCAAAGGCTTTGGCTTAATCTGCTTCTTCTCCCCGGAGGCAGCGGCGAAAGCAATGGCTGAGATGAACGGCCGCATCCTTGGCTCCAAACCCCTCAACATTGCACTGGGACAGAAGCACTGAGCCCAACATGATCCTACCTCGCAATCTGAGAAGCAGCTAGGAGAACGATACTGCTCTCCATCTTTCCGGTGCTATAAGGAAGGGTAATCTTGAAAAAACCCAGTGGCTGCTTAATTTACTGCAATCGTGCAAGGAAATGTCTATACGAAAACATTTCGTTTTATGTGAATGAAAAAAAAATGTACGTTAGAAGTTTGATTTGTTTTACAGAGCATATCTTCAAAAAAATTTAAAAATTCTTATTTTCTACTACTTAGAACCGTTTAGTTGGTTACATTCATATTACATTTTGAATTAAGTGAACCAAATGCTTGTCTCTATTGAATATTTTATTCTTTCAGGTTAATAACTGTGAGCTTTAATTTCTCCTATAAAAATTGCCCATAACAAATTTAATTTTTTTAAACTAACAAGAATCTTTTAACTTTTTTTTTTTTTTTTTTTTTTTTGCAATTCAAAATGTAGAAATTGGTAGCCAGAATGAAGTTAAATCACATATTGCACTTCTGAGTTAATCCATCCAAGCCAAAGTTCTAATATACATGCATAAACATATTCTGGTGTATTTGGTTTTATTCTATTTTAAGATGATGTTAGAGCTTTCTGGGGTTTGGTTTGGTTTGGTTCTTACACTTTTTGTATATTTGCTGTAATCTGCTTGGTGTTTTTTTTTTCTGCTTCCTTATGTTATATACATTTATCTATGCTGTTTATGGACATTTAACTTCATCTTAAATCAAATCACACCCATGTGGTTCAATGTGATGCAATTTTAGGCATTCACTAGATGCTGATGTTGTGAAAGTCATAGCTATGCAACTCAGAAACTCCATCTAATGTAAATCTTGAAAAAAATCTTCATGTTATAAAAATCTATCCTGGTTTTCAGAATATAAGTGCCTTATTTTTCTAAATCTCCACCTCCTTTTATTAGACTGTGTTAGCCCTGTATTAGACTGTGTTGCGTTTGCGTTTGCTCTTGGCCTTGGCTCATGTTCCGACAAATGTGAGGTTATGTTGCTTGATGTGTGTTTTAGCATGTGTTTTATTTGACACTCTTCCCACATGATGTATCTATTCTGTCCATAAAGTCTAACTCATTTTTACACATTTTTACAAAGACACTGTCATATTGGTGTTTCATATAGGCTACCTCAAATCTATCTGAAATAAGAGGTAAGAGTTATTTATTTACAACTTACTCATTATCTTAAAAATGTTACCAAAGGTTGGAAAACTCATGTTATTTCTTCTGCTTTCCATTCTTTCTGGTTCTTTCATTCTTCTCCATTTTTGATTGTTTGGTCATTTCTTATTACAATCTTTTAATTTATGTATTACAAATACATTTTTTCCTTAACAAAATTTTATGAGGAAAGTTTCATTTTGTGTTTATAAACCATATATACATATATACGTAGCAAGTTTTTCTAATCTCAATGAGAAAAGAAAACAGTTTAAAAAAAAGTAAAAAAAAAATATTTTCTACAAATACATTCTGCTGAAATCTGCCACATATTGTCCCTAACTTTTTATGTGTACACTAAGAGCTGATTTAGGAAAGGCGACATCAACAATTTTGTTTGAAATCATTGTTTTGTATTTGATGTTGTCAGATGCTCAAACGTAACTTACTCAAGGAATGACTTACCTATTACATTAGGGGCTTTTGACTTTGGCCAATGGGTTTTCCATGATTCCCAAACTCTTGAGAAATATGGGTGGCTTTGCAATGCTTCTCTTCTGGTCTTGACTTCTGCCAAGATAACTTGAAGGTACGCATTCTTCCCAACTCCTATTGATATGCTTCCAATTCTTTTCTGGAAAAATAAACTATAATTCAGGACTTAAAATCAATTTATTTTCATGTGTTGCCAAAATATCTTACAGATATTTCATAACAATAACATTTTCATTGTAAGTATAGGCAAATGCACATTTCCATATTGTCCAAGGACATAAATATTTTGTTAGGATCTGGCAGATTGAGCATAGTTATGATAAATAACCACTACTCTTTCATTGTATGGTTTTAATAGCTTCTTTTTTTTTAATTGTCAAATTTTTACCTGTGTCCATTGCATTAATATTTCAACACTTGTAAATTTAGTGTTTCAAGAACCTAAGCTATTTTTTCTCTTGAGTATTTATATCCACAGTTTTCTATCACATCAAAAACTATTTTAAACCTTACCAATGTTCTCACTTTGTTTACAGTTTGTAAAGCTGTCCCAAAGACAGATTTTGAACACAACTTTTTCAGTATCTCATTGAGATGACATTTTTTATTGTGATTTGTTCTAAACACTTTAAAATGTCTGTATATACACATGTAGATGTACATGTGTGTGGAGTATAAACATGGAGACAGGTAGGCAATCCATGTTGTCTTCTATTAATGTGTATGGCTCATATTATCAATATTTTTATAAACAAAACTTGTTTATATTTTGTGTAAAGAGTACAATAAAAGTTTTAGCTATGTCTTGCCTCTACACCATTAAGCAGCACATGTTTGGGTTAGTACTGATATAAACTGTATCAGAGCTGATATATACACTCAAATTCATTGGCTTGCAGAATCTCTACCTTGATGAGTATTTTCATCATCAGAAGTACCAGAAGTTGCCAGGACTGGAGAGTACAAAATGAAAACATTTTCTGGGAGATTTAATCTGCAAAAGTGTCCAGATAATTGAACAATGAAAACATCTCTCTTTTGTGCACAAATAATTGGTTAAATAGTTTACCATATGCATAGATATATTGTTATATCAGCTTAATAATGCAGTATCCTAATACCTTAGTAGAAATTGTATATTCCTAGTATTTAGCATAAAATTTGACAGTTCATTCTCTTTAATTTTTAAATATTATTCATTCTAAATTTGTGTGTATGTTTGTGCACATGTGTGAATTTGTGCATGCATCTGCATGTGTGTGTGTGTGCATGTGTGTTTCAACAATTACATTGTATCTTCCTAGTTAACAAGTTTTCACAAATTAAAAATTTCTGTAACTAAGTGCCTTGAATAAGAAAGACAATCTTTGCTTCATTAATAAATCAAAGCTAATCCAAACAGAAATGCCTTCAGCCAGTATCTCTACTCCTCCCCCACGTATACTCCCTATCTGTTGTATAGATGACTATGTTTTACAGATGATGTAACACATATGTGCCTTGTTCCAGTTTTCAAAAGTCACATGGAAATTGTTAAAATATAATTTAATGTTCTCTATATTCTTCAAATCCTAAAGAGACAATACTAAACATAATTTACCCCGTCAATGATGGATATGTCTGCGTTATTTATGTTCATTTCAATTATCTGTTTCTAAGTGTAGGTGTTTATATTTCATGCTTTTAAATGTTTCATAATTCTTTGACCTGAAATCTGGTTCTGTACGTATTCACAATAAAAGGATCAGTTATTCAGTAGCTGTTCTAACGTGTAGCCAGGTTTCATAAGAAACAGTTGACTGTTGTGTTAGTTCAGACAGTACTCAACGTGTGAAATCATTTAAAAAAATGTGAAAAAATGCATGATGCCTTATAAATCAAAGTTTGACAGGCCAATATTTGGGATGGCTTTCTTACGAACAGACACTAAGAATGATCATACCATCACTAGATGAGAGGGAACCTTAATGTGTGCTCGCTCTGTTCCTTTTCTTCTTCCCCTTCCCATTCAATAGCCTCCAACCTTTTACCTTGGAGGCTCCACTTGAGGGAGCTTGTCTACTCTTTATCATCACCCAAAGGCATGCTGTTCACAGCCAACCTGAGATAAGATTGGCATTCTAGGTGCCTTAAGATGGGGAATAACTTCCTCACATATGTGCTTGAGTGACTGCCTGCATGTGAAAACTATAGCAATTAAAAACATAAAATTCATCCAAAATGTTGGGTGCTTAGGATTATTTTTTTCTTTATTTTCTTTTGGAATATGGTTCCTAATATGATTTTACAAGCATAGCAGTGATTGTCTATGTTTACTTTTTTGATTGTACTTTGGCTCTTATTAACAGAAAAACTAACTCAAACTGAAAAAGTATGTTGATTTCCAAAAAATACGCAGAGTTAAGCATCGTCAGTCATCTTGGATCAGGTTTCTGCATACTTTAGCTGGTGTCTCGCTGCTCATCACTTTCAATACCTTGGTTTATATTATCTGCCACTTATGTGGTGAATGTCCCTATCAACACACAAACACAGCCTGAATCAGAAGGCAATGGTATTCTTTAGAAACCACCTCTCTCAATTCTTGTTGCTTAGTTTTTGTACAGATATTCAAAAAGATCTGCCACTGTCATAGTGAAAAGTATCAATTTCCAAGTTTTCTTGTGGAATGTGGTTGGTTTTGATGGGGAAAAATGAGATGTACATGGACATATTTTGGAACAAACAATACCCTAGAATGTTTTCTATTGTCTGTATCTAAATTAGAGTTAGAATTTTCTCAAGTTTTAAAATTATTTACAAATAGTCCTCTTTAGTTATTTATTATAGATTTTTTTTATTTTTATCACAATTTTTAAAAATATTTTTATTAGGTATTTTCCTCATTTACATTTCCAATGCTCTCCCAAAAGTCCCCCATAATGTTGTCTTTTCACATAGTACACAATACTAAAGCTAATGATTCCCTCCTACTTCCTTTTGCATCATCACCATGGGAAATAAGTCATGCAGATTTATAGCAGTAGTAAGTATAAAGTGAAGTTTGTTTTTATTTGGTAAAAGGATTCATGTTGTTATTTGACAGGATTACCTACTAGAACTAAAGAGCATACTGAAATCTACAACTGGAAAGATCCAATTTAGCTTAGTCATCTGAATTACCAATTCACATAATTATTGAAAGATATGAAATGGTCAGAACTGAATCAACAGATATCACATTTAATAAGCTATTGTTTTCTTGATTTTCAGTTCAGTATAGCCCCAGTCTGTATCATTTGTGCACTCACTAATATCTCAATTAAAAATGAGGAGGAAGGATTCTTTAATAAGCTCTGTAAACCAACGATTGTTATATACTACTTAATAAATTTAAAGAAAAACATTTCCTACTGGCAAATATTAAGAAAGTTCTAGAAAGTTGTATATTTACAAAATGGATAAAACTCTATATACCTGTACTAAACTCAGAGTAACAAACATACTTGACTTGCAGTTGTTAAGGTCAGATTGTATTGCACGCTTACTAAGCAATAATAAATGCTTTTGCTCTTTGTTGACTTTGTTTCCTAACTTAGCTTAGAGTTCAAAAATTGATTTCACCCAGCAAGAGAGGAAAATTATCTTTAGTGTCATTTTTTGGTAAGAGGGCAGAATCTTAGGTTCTTAGAGATATCAGGAGCTTTACACACATAGTTTATCAGACTGTGTTAATTCATGTGTGTTTACCTCACTTGGTCATTAAAAATAAATAACTCCAAATGTTAATGGTCATCATGTACTAATAGTATATTCTTGAGTTCCAAAGTGAGTGTTACAAAAATCCTATTAATATCAAAGGTTTTTACACTTAGTGAAGATTGGGGTGATGTTTCATTTGTGTTTGCCTTTCAAGTCAGTCTTGCTACTAGGAGTGCCATGTCTTAAGGACTACTGTCCTCTGGCAGCCTCTGGCTCACCACACTGTCTGTGTCAGCTGTGAATACATGCCAATATCATACTAATATATGATAAATTCTGAGTTACAGTCACAGATAACTTAGGTAAATAAAGTGCTTATCCTAATATTTCCAACATATCTTACACAGTGAAGTGCCTCAAAGTTTTTATAAGTTCTTTTAAACTTTCATGCCCACACATGAGTTTACAATAACTTTGCTGAATTATTGTGAGAAATATAAACTGCAATTTAATACAAATTGTTAATGTTATGTTTTATAAAAAAATAAATAAATAAAAGCCAGAGATGTGTTTGTAGAGGTGCAGTATGGTGCAGGGTGTCTCTGTGGGTCTATTATGAGGCATCCCTTCTCCTGAGGTATCAGCCAAATTTATTTAGGGAATGGGGAGGAGATTTGAGGGGGTAGTAGAGACAGAGAAAGGTAGAGAGAGAAAGAAAGTGACACAGTGAGAGGGAGAGGGAGTCAAGGATGGAGGGTGGGAGAGAGTAGAGGAGTAGAAGCTGGTCATGAATATGTGAAGAGAGAGAGGGGGAGGGGAATATGGAGAGAGGGGACTGAGGGAAAAGGGGAGGAGAGCAAGACAAGCACAGGAGGGCCAGAGATTGAGGAGGGGACAAGCAGTCCCATTTATACTGAGTTAGGCATATCTGTCTCTTGCCAGGTAATTGTGGGGTGGAGCTTAGAAGGAATGCTAACAGTTACTGTGTCCATTATCATTTTATTCATAATACTTACAGCACTGTAATTATATTTTGAACACTGACAAGCAGTATGTTGGTGATCTGCAGAAACAATACTTTTCTACTTCCCTTTCTTTCAGTTTCCACTTAGGTGATATTGGAATTCAAAATTTATAGTATTCTCCTCTCAAGAAACCAATCATGGTATTCTCTGCTCTTACATAGAATGTAGTTCTTGCTAAAGTCAATGGGACTTAATTCTATTACTCTCATTTATCTTTTCATTCTTTTGTTGATTTAATGTTACTAGTTCAACATTCTAGAAAGAACCCAGTCTCCTTTATGCTCTATTGAAGTGAAATGTCCCCTGTCTCACTCAAAGGCTTAACATGTTAATGGACAGGAAGTTATATATTGCAAGAAACAAACATATTTTAATTTGCTTTTGAATAACTGTTGGCTGAGTTTATTTATGTACAAAACATTGATACTTAAAAGAGTTTCTAAAATTTTATAATTTTAATTATATTGGAAAGTAATCAAACACAAATAAAAATTTAGCAGTTCTGAAAGCTATTCATTTCAATAAACTTTTATAAACTTAGAACAGCCATTCAGAAAAAAGTTACGACCTTTGTGACATGAACTGTTAGGAAGTTCTGTCTCTCTCAAACAATAATATCTGCAGTAACAGAACAGTCACAAATGCAGGAAATGCTCTAATCTTAACATGGCTTGCTTGTTTCCTTTTTCCGCTTGTTCTTCATGTGGAGCTATTCTCTCTCTCTCTCTCTCTCTCTCTCTCTCTCTCTCACACACACACACACACACACACACACACACACACACACACACACACACACACACAATCTTGAACTAAATTGTGCTCCCATCATGTTTGGCACAGCATTCATTCAAGTGTCTGACAAAGCTCCAGCCAGCCAATATCAGGAGACCTTACAAGATTTATTCCTGTCCTTCAATGGTTAGTCCACCAGTTCTCATTTGCTACTTGATAAACTTACTTTAGAAAATCTGTTTAATTTCTTCTTTTACTCCAAGTAACAACTATTAATTTGCCACATTTTTTTTAGAAGTTATATTCCTTCAACATCATTTCTTGTACAGGCCATTGAAAGGGTGAATGGATAGTAGAAAGTTCAACTATTCTAGAAGAAAGATCACTATGATCTATGTATAATCTCAGCATTAATGATACTGAGTCAGGAGGATTTCTACAAGTTTGAGGTTAGTCTGTGCTACAAAATGAGTTCCAGGTTACAGCCTATGCTATAACAGGATATTGTGGTAAAATAGACAGAGGGTGGGAAGAAAATATTTTTTAATATTCTAATAAAATAATATAGATAATCTTTCATAATAATCTTGTACACATGTGAGTAGATCCACTGACATATTTTCCACTCGATCCACTGAGTTAATGAATTTTCAGCAGAAAAAACTGGATAGAGAACCAGAAAAGTCATTAGAAATATTTACATCTTCCCTTAAAGAGAATACTAATGTTCTTAGCATATGAAGAATGAAAAATAATGTACAGATGTGCTTGGCAGGAAAATTCATGATCTAAGAAGGAAAACTTCCCAATACTTTAAGGAACATGTGGAAAACGGAGAGCTATTTGTGAAGACAGGTTTTGACTCCGAGTGAAGTAGAGGAAGACATGACTGGCCGTCATGGTCAATTGAGATCCAGACTTCTCAGGCAACAACTGTGGCAAAACTCCATTTATTTCTGGAAAAAAAAAAAAAAAAACCATAGAGGGAAAAAGTCCTGTAACTAGAATCTAAATTGACAAAAATAGGGGTATTCGGAAGAATAATTGCAGGTAAATTGAGAGACAGTACCAATGATGGTAAATATCAGAAAATATAATGGGATGTTTTTAGTTTTCTTCTATTATTCTAAGACGGGAGTTTTTTTTTTTTTTTTCACTTTTCATTTTCTTATTTATTTATTTATTTATTTATTTATTTATTTATGTGCATCCCAAATGTTGTTCCTCTCCCAGCCAACCCTCTGCTTTCCCATTCTCTTCTGAGTTGGTGAGGCCCCCTGGGTATCCTTCAGCAACCATGGCACATCAAAATACAGGGGATCTTAAACGATCAAACTGGAGTATCCATCCTACATTGTCATTTCTTTGAATTATAAATAGAGAGAACATCATCTTTCAGTAGTGTCTAAGTGACACTCACCCTCATGAAATGATCCAGCTATAATTATAATAGTACTGGTATTAGCTTCCTGGGACATATGAGTAACCAAATGGGTTGTATACAGAACCTCAATTTATTTTTTCATAAGCCCAGAGGATAGATTTGGAAAGGAAAATGTTAGTATATCACAGTGGGTATAGTTTTTTTGGGGACTAGAGGTCAACCTCTTTTTACTTCCTCATGTGGCCTTCCTACATGCATTTTGCTAGCCATCCCTCTGTTCATTTTCCATCATTGTATGAGGATTCTGTTCAAATTCAATAGAACTTTCACTGACAAATTTGCTTACCCCTAAAGATTCTATATTTAAATGGTAACTTTCTTAAGCATTGTATGTAAATATGTACATAGAGATAAACACAATGTAACAATTAAAATAAGACAAAGACACTGTCTTCCCAAAGAAAACTTACACAAAAGGGAAAGCACACAGCCATAAACATGTTCTCCTATTTCACATCAATCAGATGTTGAGTGTGATTGGTGAAACTGCAATGCCTGTACTCAGAAGAGAGTGGTAAAAAGATAAAGTGTTCGTGAGAATCTGTGCTACAGGTCAACCTGCAGGAAACCTGCTCCATGAGAGAAGCCTGGCTATAGTTATATAAATTAATTAATAATGCATTCATTCATTTTGTCAGTCACAGACTTGAATGTTTTAGAAAGCATGAAAAACTGCCAAATACAAGTAAATACAAATAGAAATGAGATGGGTCAATACGATGTCAATAGAGATTCAACTCTCAGAGAAATGAGCATACGCTAAAAAGAAAAACTATGGAAATGACATTTAAACAGGAAGAAATACACTAATAAGTATGCATGTAATGCCAGACTATTTAAAACAAAAGTGTACGCATAGACATATATACATGCTTGCATATATTAATTGTAAAGTTTTCACATTTTTTTGCCTCCTAAACTCAACTTTTTTAAAATTCTTTTTTATTAGATGTTTTCTTCATTTACATTTCAAATGCTATCCCCTTTCCTAGTTTCCTGTCCAAAAATACCCTCTACCCCCATCCCCCTGCTTCCCACCACACCCACTCCTACTTCCTGGCCCTGGCATTCCCATATACTGGGGCATAGAACCTTCTCAAGACCAAGGGCCTCTCCTCCCATTGATAGCCATCTAGACCATTCTCTGCTACATGTGCAGCTAAAGACACGAGCTCTGGGGATACTGGTTAGTTCATATTGTTGTTCCTCCTATAGGGCTGTAGATCCCTTCAGCTCCTTGGGTACTTTCTCTAGCTCCTTCACGGGGGGGCCCTGTGTTCCATCCAATAGATGACTGAGAAACATCCACTTCTGTATTTGCCAGGCACTGGCATAGCCTCACAAAACACAACTATATCAAGGTCCTGTCAGCAAAATCTTGTTGGTATATGCAGTAGTGTCTGGGTTTGGTGGTTGTTTATGGGATGGATCCCCGGGTAAGGCAGTCTCTGGATGGTGTCTAAAAACTGTTAATGTGAGGGGATCCATTACTGTTGTAATAAACTTTTCTAATTAACTTTCAAACTAATTTTATAGCCTAAACTGAAAAAGCCAAATGACTAAAGTATGAAGAACTTTGAAATAAGTTTCAGAAGTGAGAAAAAATGAACAGATGTGCTACTTGAATATAATCCAGAAAAAAATAGGGTTTAATATCTTGAGACCTACCCAGGGTAGCATATCATGATTCACTTATATTTATCATAGTTTTGTAGTAACAACATGTCAGTGGCTCTGTTAACAAATAGAGCTCTCAAAGTTAAATATTTTAATAAGATGAAATATCTTATAGCTTTCCAGTGCAGATTGAATATGAATAAGTTATAAAAACCTTTTCTTAGATTTATTGATTATACAACGAAATATTCTTTAACCCAAGTAATGATATTGTATCTTTCCTAGGCACTACAAAATGTTCTCCTTGAGAAAACTGACCATTTTTATACCCGAAATGAAACGTTAAGATGTTCAAAAATAATAAGAGTAAATCAAAAGATGAACTTTTTTTCAATAAAACTTGAACTCTATGACATTGTTGAAAAAGAAGTCCAGTTCTTTGAAATAACACAACTTGTTAAATCAAAATGAAAATTACATATTAAAATGAACTCATCAGATTCTATAAGACACTAGTGAAGTGAAATATATGAAAATGATATAAATAACCACATTCCCTGAGAAAATGAGATAATAATGAATCAAGAGATATGGCTCAGCACCTAAGAGCATTCCTTGATCATTCAAAGAACCTGAATTAAGTCTCAATACCATTGCAGGCAAACTCCAGTTCAGCTCTGAGAGAAGCAATGCTTTCTCTGGCTTCCTTAGTTGCACACTTACACACACATTCACACACAGACACACACACACACACACACACAGAGAGAGAGAGAGAGAGAGAGAGAGAGAGAGAGAGAGAGAGAGAGAGAGAGAGAGGAAGAACAAGAACAAGAAGGAGGAGGAGGAGGAGGAGGAGGAGGAGGAGGAGAGAGAGAGAAACTCTTAAATTTTAAATAAGGACTTAAAAACCAACAATAAAGTTATAAAAAATACAAAACAAAAATAATCCAGAAAATTTTTCTGGGAATTTTTAAATATCCGAACACCATTGTTAAAGTATTGAATGAATGAAATATCTACTACTCTTGTGGTGTTTTTGATTATACATACATATATGAACATAGATAAATAGATAGATAAGATAGATAGATAGATAGATAGATAGATAGATAGATAGATAGATAGATAGATAGATAGATAGAAAAACAAAACCTAAAATTCTAAGCAATTATCCAGTCCACAAGAGATCTTGAGAAAAGTGTGATTTCACTTCTTACCTAAATAATGTTAGAGTAACATTTCCTAGCAAATGTAGCTAAAATCAGACTTTATAAATACCTATCTACAGTAATAAAATAATTGGATTTACAGATAAAGTCAGTAGTTACCAAGTAGCACACAATGTGTAGTCTACTCAAGTCTTTTGTGTGGATTTTTATAAGTATAGCTGTATATGCATAATCAGGTAAATATACAAATATGTGTGTGTATACTCTCTGCAGGAATATCTCAGGAGTGCATTTTTACTTTCAGTAATCTGTTGAATTATTATCTACTCTTTCAGCATCCACATTTGTAAGAAAACTTTGATGAGTGATATGGGTAGTAATTTCTTTTGCTCAATATTAATTTAAACCAGTATATATTCTTGTAAGAGTAATCAAGAAGTGAGGACTCTTTGCCATTAGTGTTGTCAAGTAACAGCACATATAAGAAGCAATGAGCATTATTAGCTTAAAAAAAAAGAAGATGTTTTCATTATGCAATTATTGCTTGAGGAATCATTAGTGGTAACAAAAGCTTTATGCATCAGCTAAACATATGTCTTATTCTAAAATGTATACCCCTTCTAATAGTCGGTAATCCCTTGAGTCAAGATTACCTTAGAAATATAAAGAGGACCTAAAACTAAATAATTTCTGCTAGAAAATGAACATTTAAATTATCAGCTAAATTACTTGTACTTAATTAGTCACTTTGTATAATGACAGACATTCTCTTTGGGTCTTTTCATTCTGGTTGATAATGCCTTGCAATGTTATTTAAGTTCTAATTATTGTACAGGCCCTGAAGAAATGTACTGTTAATCTAAGTATGCAGGCCTGAGCATCTCTGGCACTCCTGCACTCCTGAGGCAAACTGCAATGCTAAATGTCTGCTATAGAGGTCTGTATATAATTCAGACTGTGGGATGATAATAGTCCTGTCTTTTTAAGAATATTTATTTTAATATTTGAGAATATAATATAGTTCTTCTCTTTCTTTCTTTCAAATTCTCTCATATGCCTTTCCTTAATCTGTCAAATTCAATGCCTCTAGTTTTTAAAATTTCTTCCTGTTGGAGACAGGGGTGGGGTGGGGGAAGAAGCCTTTTGGATATTAGATTGAATGATTAATACTGTTGGTTTGTTAAGTTTTTACACTTTAAATTTCTGAATTTCAAAACTACCTTCACATTTAAATATGCATTTTCTTCCAGGTAGTGTAAAAATAACCAAGTTGCAGTTACTATAACCAAATAAGAAGTAAGTACTATTAATCATACTATAATTTTCTTGAATTACTATAAAATTGTTACAGCAATTTTTTTATAAATAATTCACTTAGAGTGCAATGCATTTAATGCATAAAGGAAGGAAAATGAAAACTTTTTATTTCCCAGATACTTATTTTGGGTCTAGTGTATGTAGGATAGAGAAATCGGAAGGAAGAAGTTTCCTGTATCAGTATATTTACTCTCCAGGAGAATGTGTGTATGAAAATATAGGAGGATTTTTGTGAATCTACAGAGATGTTGGCTAGCGTGTATGGATAATTGTGAATGGAAATGAAGAAAAGATCAGGTTTAGATTAACAAAATAATGAGATAGCCGGTCATCATAGCTCAGGCCAGATAAAAACAGTCATATCATAGCTGCTGAGGCAAAGTGTTTAAGTTGCCTGGAATTTACAACCATTTCACATGTAAATGATGAACACAATCCACACCAATTTCATGCATTAGCAATCTCGAGCACCAGGAAGGTAGGGAGAGATTGCATTTACTGCTTTCTGAAGAGGTAAAAGAATTTATAGTAGGAAAGCAATTCCATCTATGTGACATAAGCAATTGCAAGTATCTGCCTCTAAGTGTGAGATGATAACAGTATATAGTAGACCTTTAACAAATATTATACAATAGTTTCTTAATTTCGAAATGCATAAAGATTGTTTAAACTAACCATTGTGAAAAACAACTTAAAAGTGTGCCAGTTATCAGGACAGGAACTCTGTAGACACATTCAAAAGAAACATGGTAGTATAATTTTAACATTTAAAGACGGGCAGTGGTGGCACACGCCTTTAATCCCAGCACTTGGGAGGCAGGGGCAGGTGGATTTCTGGTTTCTGAATTCGAGGCCAGCCTGTTCTACAGAGTGAGTTCCAGGACAGCCAGGACTCCACAGAGAAACCCTGTCTCAGAAAACCAAACCAAACCAAACCAAACCAAACCAAACCAAACCAAACCAAACCAAACCAAACCAAACCAAAATAAACAAAACAAAACAAAACAAAACAAAACAAAACAAAAAATTAACGGTAACTACCAACATTTACATTGATATCTGAATGTTCAAAAATTTTAAAGAACAACTGTGTTTATCTCTTTATACAAAAAGCACAAATAATTCAAAATATGTTGAACCACTTGGTAATCAAGAAAATTAATCATAGCAAGTGCTTTGGAAGTCATTTTTATGGTAATGAAAAACAGTTCAAATATTAATATACAATATTGTTTTCAGACAAACCAATAAGAAAAATAAAATTTTGGATTTGTCATATCACAGTTGTTCACAAATTTCCAACAGAGAAAAAATGATAATAGGAAATCTTTGAGCAAACCAGTCTGCAAATCACAGTTTGTCATTTTTAACAACATTAAAATAGGTTCACAAGGAAATACTCCCTGCTCTGATATTGCCCATACAACAGATGGAACACTTACATGGGTTAGTGAGTAACAGGAGTTTATGACCAATTTAAAAAAGAAACACCAGGTGTTTTTTGCAAATTATTACATTATTCATCAACAACACTTCACTGCCAAGAATGTTTGAAGAAAGCTTCAAAAAGCAATGAAATTGCTTGGCTACCAGTACACAATGTACAAAAATAATTAATGAAAAATACATTACAATCTAGGGATTGCTTTGTAAATTTTGATTCCTAACATTGGTCTGAAATGATTTCAAAAGATTTTGTTGATTTCTTAAGGATTTCTTTTAATCAGAGTAAACAAAATAAATGACATTACACAGCTCTTTACTTTGGCTCATACATGTGCAATGTAGAGGCACATTTTCTTAAGTAAGCAGAAAGCAGATGTTACAGATCACTGTGGTGTAACTCTCTCTTGGGATAGAAAATGGCAGACATGTACATTGTTTAGATATAACATCAGCTATTTTTATAAAATCTACATTACACATGATCTTCCTCATTTTAATGTGTAGTATTGGTTGGTGTATAATGTAGGTTTACCTTATTTTGATTTAGAAGTATTGCTGCTATTTGGTCATTATTAAAATAATTGTTATTTCAGTTCACTGAATTATAGTATTGAATCAAGTAGCTGTAATGAATATGGAATGAATTAATAATAATCAGGAGGAAAACCACTTTGATCTGCATAAGTATTTGAGTATAATTATCTAGTGCTTACTCACCACCCTCTTTTTACTTACATATACTACTTCACATGTTTCTTGTTTTTCTTGACATTTTACGTCATTATGTTTCATTTTCTCTCTGATACTATGTTCTTCCCACTCTTCCCCCCCACCTCTCTCTCCTTTTTCATTTTCTTTCATTGTTTCTCTCCTCTAATACATAAGGAGCACTGAGTGACTATTAAACAGGTAAGACAATTCTGTCAGGAAGGAATACGCGAGAGTCGTGAAGATGAAGACTTGTGGTGAAAAAAAACAGCATGTGTTTATATACTATTTAATTCGTTTCTCCAATCACATTCAAATTATGGTTTATTTTATTTTATGAAAACCCAGAAACTAGAAACCTCTCTCTCTCTCTCCCTCCCTCTCTCTTCTCTCTCTCTCTCTCTCTCTCTCTCTCTCTCTCTCTCTCTCTCTCTCTCTCTCTCTCTTATTTTCTTTTTGCCAAAACATTTTTAATTGGATATATTCTTTAATTACATTTCAAATGTTATCCCATTTCCCAGTTTCCCCTCTGGAAAACCCTTAACCCATTCCCCCCTTTTCTCTCCCTCCCCCCAGTCCCCTGATTCTATGAGGGTGCTCTCCCACCCACCCACCTGCTCCTGCCTCCACACTCTGACATTCCCCCACACTGGGGCATCGTGGCTTCACAGGACCAAGGGCCTTTCTCTGATGAAGGACATCCGTGTCCTTTCCAGATTCTAGATAGTATAAATATGGCTACTATGAACATAATGGAGCATGTGTCCTTGTTATATATTGGAACATCATTTGGGTAAATGCCCAGGAGTGGTATAATTGGTTCCCAGTAGTACCATGTCTAATTTTCTGAAGAACTGCCAGACTAATTTTCAAAGTTGTTGTACCAGCTTGCAATCCCATCAACAATGAAGGAGTGTTCCTCTTTCTCCACATCCTTGCCAGTATCTGCTATCATCTGAGTTTTTTATTTTAGCCATCCTGATTGGTGTGAGGTGGAATCTCAGTGTCGTTTGATTTGCATTTCCTGATGACTAAGGATGTTCAACATTTTTTTTTTAGGTGCTTCTTGTCCATTCAACATTCCTCATGAGAATAGATTACGATGAGAGAAGAAACAATGGCTCTCCTGTTAGCTACTCTTACCCACACTGAGGTATATTTGGCTTTCTGTGACAGTATTTTGAGAAGCGCAAACCAGTTCTCTCAGGGTACTTCACATTCTTCTAAGATTTTCTATTTCCCATGATTAATTATATTTTTACTAATCTCCCACTCTAGTTAAAAAGTAATATAAATATGCTTATTTTAAGTACATTCACAATTTACTTTATTATAGCATAATTATTTTCATATCTAACTAAGCAATTCTATAATATCAAAATACTGTATTCCTCCAAACAAATTTTCCACACATGGTTTTTAATAATAACTATTACTCATACATTTAGTACACTAATGCATTCACATTAAGGTTTTAAATGCAGTAATACACAATCACTCATTTTTTATTTAAAAGAATTTTCTTAAGTTTTCAAGTTTTTCAATCTATAAAGATAATACATACAGAGAACTGTTCAAGACTGGTTTACGTAAATCTACTTTTATGTTAAAACTACCTTTTGATCTCCATCAATTAGTCATCCATTTAGTCATCACCTTTTCATTTACTCTATAATTATTTCCCAGTTAATATTTCTGTTGCTTTGATTAAACACCATGATCAAAACTACTTGGAGATGAAAGGTTTGATTTGGCTTATGCTTCCACATCACTGTTCATTGTAAAAGAAAGAACAGTCACTCAAACTGAGCAGGAACCCGGAGGCAAAATAATGATGTGAAGGCCATGGATGGCTGCTGCTTCCCAGCTTACTAGCTGCTTGCTCCCCATGGTTTGCTTAGCCTGCTTTCTTATATAACCCAGGACCACCAGCCCAGGGATGGAACTACTCACTATGGGCTGGGCCCTCTCACATCAATCACTAAGAAAATGCTCTACAGGTTAGCCTTCAGCAGAATTTTATGGAAGCATTTTCTCAGTTTCGTGTAAAGGACTGTTGCCCATCATGTACATCAGATCTCCTAGCTTTTGATGACTGGAGTTCCCTGCATAGGAAAGCAGGCAGACCCTCAGTCCACCTCAAGTAATGTGGACTTTCCATGACAGACTCTACTTTCTAACATAAGAAGACATTAAACATGATTAATAGAAAAACTACTAAAGTATGTTTTATACTAATAAAAGTAAAAATAAGTTACATTTTCCATCAAAACACGTATTTCATTCAAACAAATGAATTCCCCATTAACTCAAGATTAGTTTATAAACCATATTAATTTTGCACATAGACAACAGATTGAAGGACGTTTACTCTGTGGTTTCCTTCCCATACTTCATTTTAATTTGTTTCTTTCCTGAGTCTGGTTCAATTTTCCTAGACAATATGGGATTCTCATGTTTCTTTCCCCTCTCTAATGGGCTGACATTTTCTTCTTTGGAATTTGGTGAATTCTTTTCTGCTTCTCCAGTAAAAGTTTAATTTGTGAAACGTACCAAATAGACAGAAGTCACAAAGGCACATTAGAAATAAGCAAACTCATTTTTAAAGAAGCAGAATACTGAATATGGGGAAAGCATCTAAAAATATATGGCCTTCATTATGGTGATATATATTCCTGTTGCTTAGATGTCAGTTAAGCAATTATGTTAATTGAACAGTTGTTGAGCTCAAAGGGGGATTTGTTTTCACTTATTGAACTAATTATGAGTTTTTTTTTCTGTAACTTTCATGAAAATTGGCAAAGATAATATTCACATTCTATGTTAATGAGGA
Source organism: Mus musculus (assembly GCF_000001635.26). NCBI lineage: Eukaryota > Metazoa > Chordata > Mammalia > Rodentia > Muridae > Mus > Mus musculus. The sequence continues at coordinate 46,428,435 of NC_000069.6, read as the reverse complement.
AACTATCTATAGGGTACATTCCATAAGAATAATCTAGAAATTAGCATCTGCTGGTTTGGGATATAGTTCTATTGGTAAAGAGCTTTCATGGCATGCATGAAATCCCTGCACCTTAAAAACCTGCTTTGTTGGCACAGCCTGTAATCCATGTACTTGCAAAAGAAAAAAATGCTGCAGAAGGATTAGAAATTTAAGGTCATCCCAGTTACATAGTAGTTGTTTATGGCCAGGATGGTCAGGACACTTTATTTCCAAAACCAAAATAATAAATATCCACATGAGAACATTAACTCAAGTCTATGAATGTAGTATACTTCATGTTACTGAAGTTTTATATTTGTTGCTGAATATATAACTATAAATTATAGGCAGGGATATGGGAGTAGTTATGCAAGTAAAGAATTTGTCATGCAAACATGAAAGCCAGGGTCAAGATCCCCACCACCAATGTAGGGGTAGATGTGTATGGTGGGTCTCTTGTCATCCATAATTCTAAGAATTCAGAAGCTGGATATAGAAGATCATTGGAGCAATTTAAGTGACTAAGCATGTAGTATCTGCAAACTCTTGGTTTTACTGAGAACATCATGTCAAAGAAAAAGTGGGAGTGATTGAGAAAGTGATGTCTCTGTCTTAGTCCTTTGCAATTTACATGCATATGCTTAAAGTAACTCACACACATTCAAAAATATACATGTACACACATATGGGAAAAAGGTAAGTTATTAGGTAAATTTGTTAATGCTTAACATGATATTTTAGTATTTCATAAGTTAAGATAGTTTGCATTTTTATCTATGTTCAGAATACATACCCAAATTTAGAGTACTATAATTTAATTTTCAAATAAAATTTCCTTCTCCCATTTCACTCCTAATTTTTCTCTGTGTCTATAGTATTATATGCATTTTACTCATATATTAAAACTACAAAAACCAAATTCCACTGTCACAACTATTTCCAAAAAAGCATCCCATGTTTTAAAATACATCCAGAAGTAAAATTCAGTTGAATGTCATCACATTTTGATTTGACAAATTAAAAGTTTATGAAATAGTGTATGTTACATTAATCCATTAACTTTGATTTGACTTTATAATGTAACAACAATTAAAATAAAATAAGCCATGGGATTTGAGAGAAGATGAAGGGTTGGGACAGGCAGAGAATGGAAAGGTGAAGGAAGAAATGATGCCCTTATATTATAATTTCAAACATAAAATTGCAAAGCTTCTGTAAGACAAAGGACACTGTCAAGAAGACAAAAAGGCCACCAACAGATTGGGAAAAGACCTTTACCAACCCTAAATCAGATAGGGGATTAATATTCAATATATATAAAGAATGCAAGAAGTTGGATTACCGAAAATCAAATAACCCTATTGAAAAATGGGGAACAGAGCTAAACAAAGAATTCTCAACTGAGAAATACTGAATGGCTGAGAAGCACCTGGAAAAATGTTGAACATCCTTAATCATCAGGGAAATGCAAATCAAAACAACCCTGAGATTCCACTTCACACCAGTCAGAATAGCTAATATCAAAATCTCAGGTGACAGCAGATACTGGCAAGTATATGGAGAAAGAGGAACACTCCTCCATTGCTGGTGGGATTGCAAGCTGGTACAATGACTCTGGATATCAATTTGGCTGTTGCTCAGAAAATTGAAAATAGTTCTACCAGAAGATCCAGCAAAACTACTCCTGGACATATATATATACCCAGAATATGTTCCAACTTCTAATAATGTCATATGCTCCACTATGTTCATTGCAGCCGTATTTCTAATAGCCAGAAAGAACACAGATGTCCCTCAACAGAAGAATGGATACAGAAAATGTGTTACATTTACACAATGGAGTACTACTCAGCAATAAAAAACAATGAATTTATAAAATTCTTAGACAAATGAATGGATCTGGAGGATATCATCCTGAGTGAGGTAACCCAATCACAAAAAAAACAAAACAAAACAAAACAAAAAACAAAACAAAAAAAAAAACCAACAACAACAAAAAAAAAAACCCATAATATGCACTCACTGATAAGTGGGTATTAGCCCAGAAACTTAGAATACCCAAGACACAATTTGCAAAACTCATAAAACTCAAGGACCATCCAGAGACTGCCCACTCAGGGATCTATCCTATATACATCCACCAAACCCAGGCATTATTGCATATACCAACAAGATTTTGCTGACAGGACCCTGATATAGCTGTCTCCTGAGATGCTATGCCAGTGCCTGGCAAATGCAGAGGTGGATGCTCACAGTCATCTACTGGATGAAACACAGGGTCCCCAATGAAGGAGCTAGTGAAAGTACCCAAGGAGCTGAAGGGGTCTACAGCTCTAGGAGGAACAACAATATGAACTAACCAGTAACCCCAGAGCTCATTTCTCTAGCTGCATATGTATTAGAGGATGGCCTAGATGACTGTCAATGGGAGGAGAGGCCCTTGGTCCTTTGAAGTCTCTATTCCCTAGTGTAGGGGAATGCCAGGGTCAGGAAATGGGAGTGGTTGAGTTGGGGAGCAGCGGAAAGTGCTAGGGTATAGGGGATTTTCAGAGAGGAAACTAGGGAAGGGGATAAGATTTGAAATGTAAGTTAGGAAATTATCTAATAAAAATATAAAAAGAAAGATGTAGAGATTTTAAATGTAAAATACCAAAATAATTTGAATTCTTTCATCCTTGGGAATTTTATGAGTTGATTATATAGATATACTATAACTTAAATATCTAAATCTACATGTTTTATTAGTCTTTCAATTTTTTTATTTTAAATAAGTCCACTTAATAATGTGTATATTCATGAGAGTTTATACACGTATATCATTGTTTTTTCATCTGTCACCATAATCTCTTATACCACTTTCCTAGCTCCTAAGTTTTTTTTTTTTTTTGCAACTTTTATTTCCTACCTACCTACATGATACATAAACATATATATTCATGTTCCTTTCTCCCTCACTGTCTTACTCAGTGTTTCTACTGCTGTTAGGCAACATCATGAACAAAACAACTTTAGCAAAAAATTAAATAAATAAATAAATAAATAAATAAATGAATGAATGAATGAATGAAAGAAAGAAAGAAAGAAAGAAAGAAAGAAAGAAAGAAAGAAAGAAAGAAAGAAAAAATATAGTTGGTTTATACTTCCACATTGTAGTCCATCACCAAAGAAACTCAGGAGAGGAACTCAAATATGTTCAAGTTATGTTTTGGGACACTGACTTTAAATCATGTCGGTCAAAAATTAGGTGTGGCAGAATTAATTCACAGGAAAGTACTACTTTCTAGTTTGTAATATACTTGAGCAGCCGCCATCAAATGAGACTTTATCTCTTGTATGTCTGTGCATGTGTCTTCTTCTGTGTTTAATGCACATCACCAATGGAAGTTAAGATCTTCTGTTAGAGGTGGGAGGTGTGCTCCTTTCCTATGTGTATATATCAAAGGACCAGTTCTCAGTTTACTGAGCAAGACATACCTTGATGAAAAACAAACAAACAAACAAACAAAAAACAAAAGAAAAAACTGATATGTGTTGGAAGAAAGTTTTCCACATTTGAAACAGGCAAGAAAATAAATTGGAAGAGCAGAGTGTGTCCTTGCCTCAGGAATCAGCTACGTAACTGTATTCAGACTGTAGAATGAAGGGACTCCATCTCAGTCATGTAACACAGGCATTAATTCTGTTGTCCAATTGCCTTTCCCTGTGGGCCTGTCTTGATTTGATCCACATACATGGAAGAAAATGACAGATCAATGAAAGCATTTCATTTGATACTCCTGACCAGCAAATCTATTCATGGGAAAACATTTAACTTACTCATTAATACCATGAGAGTGCCATAGAACATGTGATTTTTAATGATATGGGTGTATAACATTCAGCTCAAGCTCCATGGAATACTAGAAAATATATATCTGCACTATTTCTCATGCATTAAATATTTTTGCTTCAGTGCTGGATATAAGCACAGGGATAGAAACTGTGCAAGAACAGTATGCACACTACATGGAACCATCTCTCAAGCTCCAGTTTTAAACAGCAGTAACAAGAAACATAATCCAAAAGGGCACTTGTTAAGGGAAGGACCAAAGTATTCAGACCTGGAATTACCATTTCCTATACTGACACATTCTCATGGCCAAACGGAAAATCCAGGATAATCTTACGAATAGACTTGGAAAGCTTCAACTTTGACAGGACTTGGGCCAACTGCACACTCAGTCCTGAAGTTTGGGTTTAGTTTATTGGTTGTGGGGAGATTCTTGGTTTTGTTTTTTTTTGTTTTACAAACTCAAAAACCAAACTTGAAGAAGTAGTAACATGAAATGAACTGTGAATTCATTATTAAGTCCCAGGGTGACTGGAGCTCTGTAAGGTGAAAACAGAAGTATGTCTTTCCACACTCTGTTCAATTACTTCACACAGTGCAGAATATTATGGTTGGTGTCCAAGTGTTGATCTCTGCCTGGGAGCTTTTGTTTTCTGAAAGTCATGAAAGTTACTCTTTCCCTGAATATAAAGAATGTGAAATTCATAACATGCTGGTAGCAGCCCTAAAAATAATGACTTAAGGAATTGATGAATAAATATATCAGCTTCTTGCTCTCAATGGAATAATTACTAGTGTAATGTTTTACCATTTGTAAGAGTATCCAGTGGAATTAAAGTCTGTGTGCTAGCTGCCATAGATGCTAGAATATACCTTTCAAGGCCAGTTTTTCTTCTGTATCCTTCTTTCACCTTGCTGTCCCTGATATCAGAACTCAATAGAAACTATTTGCACTCAACTTTTGTCTGAGAATCTACTTTTAAGGGAAAAGAAATTTTCCACAGTACATGGTTATGTCACCATTCATATGTGTATGATTGTATGTATGTGTGTGTGTGTGTGTGTGTGTGTGTGTGTGTACATGTGCGTGCATGCACACACACACACATATATACAAATAATCATACACACATGCACACACACTTTACATTATGATTTTCTGACCATTAACTACAAGACCAAATGTAATTTGCAAATTCCTTATTATAACAGTGTTTGTCTGTGTGAGACACTAAAGGATCTAGATATGCATCATATAGATCTTTCTATTAAATGGTTTGTTATAGAGTATTTTTTAAATTTTAATTAATTTTTTTGCACTCTAGATTTTATCCCCCTCCCAGTCCACCCTCCAACAGTTCTCCATCTCACATCTCCTCCTCACCTAGTCTCCATGAAGATGTCCCCATCCACACCCCACTACCCATTCCACCAGATCTCTCCACTCCTTGGGGCCTCTATTCCCTTGAGGGTTAGGTGCATCTTCTCTGACTGAACCGAGATCTGGAAGTCCTGTGCTGTATATGTGCTGGGGGCCTCATATCAGCTGGTGTATGCTGCCTGGTTGCTGGTCCAGTGTCTGAGAGATCTCCAGAGTCAATGTTAATTGAGATTGCTGGTCTTCCTACAGGGTTACCCTCCTCCTCAGCTTCTTCCAGCTTTTCCTTAATTCAACCACAGTGGCCAGCAGCTTCTGTCCATTAGTTGGGTGTAAATATCTTCATCTGACTCTTTCAGCTGCTTGTTAGATCTTTTGGAGGGCAGTCATGATAGGTCCCTTTTAGTGAACAATGCAGAGCCTCAGTAATAGTAGTATCAGACGTTGGGGTCTCTCATTGAGCTGGATCCCAATTTGGGTTTGTCACTGGACCTCATTTTCCTCAGACACTTATCCATTTTTGTCCCTGCAGTTCTTTCAGACAGGATCAATTATGGGTCAAAGTTTTGATTGTGAGATGGCAACAGCATTCCTCATTTGATGTCCTGTCTTTCTGCTGGGGGTAGACTTTACAGGGTCCCTATCTCCACTATAGGGCATTTTATATGAGGTCCTTCTCTTTCAGTAGAGAGAGTCTCTTACCTCCCAGGTCTCTGGTACATTCTGGAGAGACCCATCCTCCACTTCCAACCTCCTGAGGTTGTCTGTTTCTGTTCTTTCGGCTGACCCTCAGGGCTTCAGAGAGCAAGGTGAGTATTCATATATCTGATTCTGTGTTCAAATATACATAATTAAGATTTGTATTTTATATAACTCATATAATGTTATTCTCTATGTTATAAGCCTTAATTATATATTTCATAACTAGATAAAATTATCAAGTTTCATCCATAAACATACTATTAGCAAGTGTTAAGTCAAACTATCATATTTATCGAAAGTTCAAATGGTATAGTTTATTTTGGGAGGTGACATTTTTCACTTTGAGTGCAAAAAAATATATTTGGTACCTTAAAAATATTCTGCATAGAGTTTTCAAGTGAATTTAAAATTTTTATTTCAGCTAGAATCTGATTAAAGTCATAGTATATTTTGTATATTTGTTTGTTAATCATTCTTGATGTGAACATTAAAGTTGAGCAATTTTTATCTTAAAATGAATATGCCTTCATTGCTGTCATTGTAATTTCTGTACAACTGATCCATCTTAATGATTAAGGAAGTACAAATGACTAGCTGATATGTGTTTAGCCACTGGTATATATTTCACAAATATAACGTTTGCAATGATTCTGTTAGCTGCAGTTGGAACACAGGCCTGCAGACTGGGAAAGGTGGCTAAGAAGGTCATGGACTGCATTCAATACTAGCACCACATAAACCATGTGTACTTGACATTTTTACATAAGTAGAAAGATATTTCCTTAAAGGACCTATATCCATACTACAATGCAATACACACACACACATGCACACACACACACACACACACACACACACACACACACACACTATATGCATTGTTGAATTCAGAAAAATATTATAATAATATATTTAATATATAAATCAATGTGTATTATCTCATGACCAATTACGCTTTTTAATTTAATTTCTTAGAATTTGGTGTTTTATATACTTAGTAGTGGGGTGAATTGGGTATTTCTGGTTTGTTGGAGACTCAGTTGTATAATGTGATTTTATTTCTGGAAATTGTCTTATGAGAGAAAGTTTTGCTATTAAGAACACTTTTCGCTATCCTGGGTTTTTTGTTACTCCAAATGAATTTGAGAATTTTTCTTTCTAAATCTATGAAGAATTGAGTTGGAAAGTTGATGGGGATTGTATTGAATCTGTAGATTACTTTGGGCAAGATGGCCATTTTTACTATATTAACCCTGCCAATCCACAAGCATGGGAGAACTTTACATCTTTAGAGACCTTCTTCAATTACTTCAGAGACTTGAAGTTCTTGTCATACAGATCTTTCATTTGTTTCACTTGAGTCACAATATATTTTATATTGTTTCTATTAGGATCTTTTGGAGGAATCAGCATCCCTGACCTTAAGCTGTACTACAGAGAAATAGTGATAAAAGAGCATGGCATTGGTACAGTGACAGGCAGATAGATCAAGGGAATAAAATTGAAGACCCAGAAATGAACCCACACACCTATGCTCACTTGATCTTTGACAAAGGAGCTAAAACCATCCAGTGGAAAAAAAGACAGCATTTTAAATGTTGCTGGCTCAACTGGTGGTTAACATGTAGAAGAATGCAAATCAACCCATTCTTATCTCCTTGCACAAAGCTTAAGTCCAAGTGGATTAAAGACCTCCATATTAAACCAGATACACTGAATCTAATAGAAGAGAAAGCCTCGAGCACATGTACACAGGGGACACATTCCTAAACAGAATACCAATGGTTTATGCTCTAAGATCAAGAATTGACAAAGTGGACCTCATAAAATTGCAAAGTTTCTGTAAGGCAAAGGACACTGTCAAGAAGACAAAAAGGCAACCAACAGATTGGAAAAAGATCTTTACCAGTCCTACATCTGATAGAGGGCTAATATCTCATATATACAAAGAACTCAAGAAATTAGACTCGAGAACCAAGTAACACTATTATAAAGAGGGTACAAAGCTAAAGAATTTTCAATTGAGGCTGAGAAACACTTAAAGAAATGTTCAACACTCTTAGCCATCAGGGAAATCTAAATCAAAGCAACCTTGAGATTTCACCTCACATCAGTCAGAATGGCTAAGATCAAACAATGAGGTGAAAGCAGATGCTGAAGAGGATATGGAGAAAGAGGAACACTTCTCCATTGCTGGTGGAATTGCAAGCTGATACAACCACTCTGAAAATCAGTCCTGAGGTTCCTCAGAAAATTGGAAATAGTCCTACCTGAGGACCCAGCTATATTACTTCTGGGCATATACCCAGCAGATGTTTCGACATGTAATAAAGACATATGCTCAATTATGTTCATAGCACCCATATTTATAATAGCCAGAAGCTGGAAAGAAATCAGATGTCACTCAACAGAGGAATGGATACAGAAAATGTGGAACATTTACACAATGAAATACTACTCAGCCATAAAAAACAATAACGTCATGAAATTCGCAGGCAAATGAATGGAACTTGTACATATCATCCTGAGTAAGGTCACCCATTCACAAAAGAACACACATGGTATACACTCACTGATAAGTGGATTTTAGCCCAAATTCTAGGAATACCTAAGATACAATTCATAAACGACATGAAGGTCAAGAAGGAAGACCAAACTCTGGATGCTTTAGTGCTTGGTAGAAGGGGGTACAAAATACTTACAGGAGAAAACATGGAGACAAAGTGTGGAGTAGATACTGAAAGAAAGGCTATCCAGATACTGCCCCATCTGGGGATCCATCCCATATAAAATTGTCAAACCTGAATGCTTTTGTTGATGCTAAGATGAGCACGCTGACCAGAGCCTGATATACCTGTCTCCTAAGAGGTTCTTCCAGAGTCTGACAAATATAGAGGTAGATGTTTTTGTTCACCATTGGACTAAACCTGAGTTGCCTGATTGAGGAGTTTGGAAAAAGGACTGAAGAAGCGGGGGTTTGGAGCTGTATGGGAAGAGCAACAGTGTCAACGAGATAGACCCCTAGAGATTCCCAGGGTTGGACCACCAACCAAAGAGTTCACATGGAGGAACACATGGCTCCAGGTACATATGTTGCAGAGGATGGCCTTATTTGGACATCAGTGGGAGGAGTGGCCCTTGGTTCTGTTCGATGCCCCAGTGTAGGGAGAATGCCAAGGCCAGAAGGCAGGAGTCTGTGTATGGTAGGGGAGCACCCTCATAGATGCAGGAAGAGGGGTATGATATATGGGCTTTTCAGAAGGCAGTCCTGGAAAGGGGGTAGCATTTGAAATGTAAATAGAGAAAATATTGAATAAAAGGGAAAAAAAGGAAAAAAAAAGAGAGGAAGTTTTGCTGAAGCAGACATGTGAGAGGGTATTTTACTAAGAAAAGACACCCAGTGTTTCTGTAGAAGCTGACTTCTGAAAGGGTATGAGATGTCTTAATGAAACAGACACTTGAGAGGACTTGTGATGTTTGGAATGTATATAAGTATAGCTCAATAGACAGTGGGTGATACTCTTGCATTGGTTTGCCTAATTCTTTGCCAGTCTTCTTTGGGCTTTGCTGATGCTGGTCTTTGTTAACAATACTTTTACATTGGTTCTCCTTGCAATTCTTTGCTGGTCTTTGTTGATGATACTCTTGCATTGGTTCACCTTGCTTTCTTTGTGAATCTTCACTTGTCATGACATCTTGGAGAAAGACATACACCAAAGAATGCCATCTGGTGTTATTTTGGGTGCTTCTTTCTGCTTCTGCTGACTCATGCAGAGCAGATCAGCAGAACCTCTTGGTTTCTTCTAGATCTATCCATTGCTACTGATTCATATTTAGTGTTTTCCTAGGGATCTGGACTAATGTTGCTGATTCATATTTAGTATTTTAGAAGTGGACTGAACTCCTAACAACAGAGATTGGAATTATTCCAAAAATATTTCTAAATAAGTCCACAACCATCCTTTCCTATTAACCTTTCTATTCCCTACCTCTTGGGGATGGTGAACTAGAAGGGAAGTTGAAGCATTGGAGAACCATAATCAAATTATTTTTTAAAAAAATATAAGCCTACGGTGGGGACTTTATGATTATAATGTCTGACCTAATGGTTGTTTATTATAGTATTAATCTTCATGTAATATACTGTCCTATATAAAAGTGTTGTTCTCAATGTCCTCAGAAAACTTATTAGTTCAGTTCTGGTTTTTTTTACACACTGGTATAGATTTTGCAAACCTGCCTCAGTAACTGTATCTAAGAGTGGCACACTCAGCACATCTGGTTTAGAAATCTGATAGAAAGGAACTCAGTAATAAGGAATGCTGCAGATTTGTAAACGTGCTTGTTGTTCCCTTTATGTATATTGTTCTTCCCTAAAAGGGATCAGCCTGAGTGATGAACACCCTGCATTGTGTTATACTACTGGCCCAAGATCTGCTCTGTGAAAATGGATCTGTTTTAATTTCAGAGACAACCTTCTGGGATTTATTTTTGTCCTTTTCCCTTACTCATTATTCACATTTGTCTAACTTTGTTTTCTTCCTGTTTTATTTTTTTATCAAATAAGAAGAGATGAAATGCCCAACAGTGAGGAGAGAAAACTTGTAGAGTCCATAGGGCTGGGGTTGCCATCCTACACAGAATAAATAAAAGAAAAGAAAAGAAAAGAAAAGAAAAAGAAAAAACCAACTCTGACTTCAAATTGTTCCTGTTTGAAAGAACTGCAGGAACAAAAATAGAGAAAAGACTGAGGAAAAGGTGGACCATTGACTAGCCCAACTTGGGATCTATCTCAACGGGAGGTTCCAAGACCTGACAATATTATTGATTCTATGATGTGCTTACAGATAGCAGCCTAGTATGGCTGTCCACTGAGAGACTTAATGAGCATCTGGCTGAGACAGAAGCAGATACTTATAACCATTCAAGGGACTGAAGGCAGGGAACCCTGTGGTTGAATTAGGGAAAGGATGGAGGAACCTGAGGAGGAAGTGACCTCATAGGAAGACCAGCAGTCCTAACTAATCTGAACCCCTGAGATCTCTCAGATGTTGAGCCACCAACCATACAGCATACAGGAGCTGGTCTGAGCCCCCCCATATATATATCAGAAGACAACCAGTTTTGGCCTCAGTAGGAGAAGGTATGCCTAGGCCATGGGAGAATTGAGGCCCCAGGGAGTGGGGAGACCTGGTGGAGGTCTTGTGAGGTGAAGACATCCTCTTGGCAACAGAGGAAGGAGAGATGTGATGAGAAACAGTGGGTGTTTGACTGAGAGTGAGGTAAGGACTGGACTGTAAAAATAAAAAATAGAAAAAAGAATAAAGTATATAATCAAATTCATCCCTTTTATTCATTTTAAAGGCTTTGTGCCATTTCAAAACTAGTTATTCATAAAAACTCTATCATCATTGGAATTATTTTTTAACGTATTTATATTACTGTTGGTCAGGTAGATCTTCCAAGTCATCAGTGCAATGTACCTTAATACTAATTTTACTGTGTAAAATGCAAGCAATTTATTTACTTTGATTTGCGCACACCTGATGGTACATAACAAGTTAGAGCATTGATGCTAACATCATTTCAAATAATTTCAGAAAGCCCCCCTCACATACTTTGTTTTCTGTTTTTTACATAAGTTTTAATTAGACAGATCAAAGCTGCTTCACACATTGTAAGTTAGAAAAGAAATGAGAAGAATCAGCATGAATTTTTTTACAAAACAAGAATAAAATGATTCATATTAGAAGAAGGCAAAAAAATCTCAAAAAGGCAATTAGAATTAAAAATAATTTTAATGAAATTTATCTGAGACATGAAAGTATATTTTTGAACAAGTGTGATGAAAACATACCCAGAGGCAGCTTCCAAGTCACAGTGGGGACATTACAGTACAGTAGTCAGTGAGACAGTAACTGTAGCAGTGGTCCTGTAGTTTACAGTGAAGAACTTTCTTTTACATAAACAAGACTAGAGAGTTTTTAAAGGAAACTACTAGGCAGTTTGTATGACAGCACTCATTACTCTGTGACATTTATCCTGGTGTCACTGTCTCACATCTTGGACAATCTAATCACAAATAAAATAAACAATAAAATCAATGAACACACTAAAATGTATGCTTCTTTTGAAATATATTTTTTCTAACTAATGGTGATTTATAAACCTAAAGTCATTACATATTTTGGAAATTTTTAAGGAAAAATCATATTTATCACACTAACAATAAGAACAGATAAAGGGCTAGCAAGATACCTTAGCTGGTAACACTTTGCTAGCAAGCTAGCACACTCTGGTTCATCCACTGATCCCACATAGTATAAAGGAACTGACTGCAGCACGTTGTTCAAGGCCTCCACATATATTCGTTCCTAGTAAATCTCTCATCAAGCAAACTTTAGTTATATTTCTTACATAGGGTTTTACTGCTATGAACAGACACTGTGACTGTCTTAGTTAGGGTTTTACAACTGTGAACAGACACCATGACCAAGGCAAGTCTTATAAAAAACAACATTTAATTGGGGCTGGCTTACAGGTTCAGAGATTCAGTCCATTATCATCAAGGTGGGAGCACGACAGTATCCAGGCAGGCATTGCACAGGCAGAGCTGAGAGTTCTATGTCTTCATCCAAAGGCTGCTAGTGGAAGACTGACTTCCAGGCAACTAGGGTGAAGATCTTATGCCCACACCCACAGTGACACACCTACTCCAACCAGGTCACACCAATTCCAACAAGGCCATACCTCCAATTGGTGCCACTCCCTGGTCGAAGAATATACAAACCATCACAATGACCAAGGCAATTCTTATAAAGGACAACATTTAAGTGAGCCTGGCTTACAGGTTCAGAGGTTCAGTCCAGTTTCATCAAGGCTGACATGATGGAGGAAGAGCAGTAAATTCTACATCTTCATCTGAAGGATGCTTGGAGAAGATTGGCTTACAGGCAGGTAGAACAAATCCTATGATCACAATGATACACCTTATTCAACAAGGCCATACCTTCAAATGCTGCCATTCTCTGACCAAGCATATACAAATTACAAAACCATATGAGCAAAAATTAAAAAGACAATTAAATATACTTAATTTAAAAAATGAATATGATTCCAATGCAATATTAAACATTTGCTATTGATCTCTACTTTAGTTGATTAAAATATATTTTTTGTAATCTTTTTGTGAATTAATCATTTCAGAAATGAGCTATAATAATTTATCTGTTTTACTTTCAATTGAGTGTTTGGTTTGTTGTTTCTCACTTGAAAGAAGAAAAAAACGAAATGATGCTTGGGTATTTATTTGTTTAGAAACAAAATTCCTATGGAGATTTAAGTGTGAAAATACTAATGTATTATAAAGAAGTAAGAAATACAGACTTGATTTCTACATATGTTCTCTGACAAATAAAAAAAAAAAAGTATTCTTGTAACAAGAATGGGAAGAACATGTGGATTTTTCATTTGTTATTTTAGTTTGTTCGTTTGGTTTATTTATTATTATTGTTATTATTAATATTATTTTGTTTTCTCCTATCAATTGGTGTTTGGAACAAAGTTTCAACATCCTATTAATTTCCTAATTAATGAGGTTAAAAAGAATAGTGTACACTGTACTTGTTATGGATTAGAAAGGGTTTTGCTAAAGCAGACTTCCTGTGTATCTTGTTATATTTAAGAAAGGAGAGATACAGCAATAAGAACATAGCTTCATTAGAACATTGGAAATTGCAACACAGTATCATTATCTGGATGTGGAGGTTCCTGATTGAATTCATAATTTATCACATCTGTATGAATACAGCCTCTATAAAAAATCTGAAACTGCAGCCATGAGACTTGTGGGCTACTCTAGGCACCAACATGCTCCCAGGTTGGGGAACCCTACCAAAGCAGTTAGATGTTTGCGATATATTAGAACTTTATTTTCCTCTTAATCTTGGTGGTCTGTATAATTGTATAATAGCTTCTTCTATAAACTAGTAATGTCTCTTCCCTGGTTTATAATAGTCTGGTATGTATTCAGTCCTTGAAATATGACGCCAAAACCTGGAGTCTGAACTGAGGCCCAGCCTTTCTTCTGCAACACCTGCCGTAGCAGGGTCCCTAGTGCCAGAATCATTCTAAGTTATTTCACTCCTACTTGGCATACTGCTGTAGAAAACCCATACATATTGTGTTAGAAATAGTGTAAATATAAAAACACTGTTTTTTACAGAATCTTCTTTTGTGAGGTTCAGATCATCTACTTTTCTTCTTCTTAAAACAATGATATAATGTATTTTATGGGAGTATTTAAAAATAAAATATTATTATCCTAGTAAAGACAAAAATATCTTGATAAAAGTCCCTTAAGAAAGGGTGTTGGGTTATAAGGGCAAAGTCAGTCTAAGGGGAAGGCCATTCCCCTCAGAGAGAACTGTTTGCTGTCTTCTTGCTGATGTGTTTAAAGATCTTAGACATCTCTGTCGAATCCACCACTACCTCCTCTTTTCTTAAGCTTAACCTCATGAATGCTCATATTCAAGTAAACAAAATAAAGGGAATTAAAACAAAATGACAGCAATCTGAGATAAATTTAAATTATTTGCATAAAAGATTTGCTTGAGAGAGTCAGAATCATACAGTTCTATGTAGGACTTACATGCTCCCTGTCTGTGCTTATGAAGAAAGTGGTTGTTTTCCAAATGCTCTTCCAGCTGAGATTGAATGTAAGAAATTTTAGACCAGGAAAAGTCAAATTAATACAGTAGAACTTTGGATTGCTTCAAGTAACCATGGAAACTCAACTCCTCAGGGAGCAGAAGGAGCAAGGTGTGCCCTCTTCCAGTCTAGTGTATTCTATTCAAAGGGTGAATGTATTCCTTAGGGTTATTGGGAAGATCATTCTGAACAATCCAGGCCACTCCAGGAAGACCAGCTCTCTAGCTGCCACAACTGACCACACAGTATTCATGGATTTGCATTGCATAATTGGAAACATTTGATTCCTCGCTTATTGTGCTTTCTCTTTTGTGGATGGCCAAGAGAGGCAGATCAATATAATTTATTGGAAATTCACAGACAGACGTAATGATAAGAAAACGATTTCTTGAGTTTTTTGTATATATTGGATATTAGCCCTCTATCAGAATTATGATTGGTAAAGATTATTTTTCCAATCAGTTGGTTGCCTGTTTTCTTATTGACAGTGTCCTTTGGTACAGAGCTAAACAAAGTATTCTCAACTGAGGAATAATGAATGGCTGAGAAGCACTTAAAAAAAAAAATGTTCAACATCCTTAATCATCAGGGAAATGCAAATCAAAACAAGCCTGAGATTCCACCTCATACCAGTCAGAATGGCTGAGATAAAAAACCAAAACAAACAAACAAAACAAAACAAAACAAAACAAAACAAAACAAAACAAAAAACCCTCATGTGACAGCAGCTGCTGGCGAGGATGTGGAGAAAGATGAACACTGCTCCATTGCTGGTGGGATTGCAAGCTGGTACAATCACTCCGGAAATAAATTTGGAGTTTCCTCAGAAAATTGGACATAGTACTACCAGTGGATCCAGCAATACCACTCCTGGGCATCGCAGAAGATTCTACAATTTGTAATAAGCACACATGCTCCACTATGTACATAGCAGCCTTATTTATAATAGCAAGAAGCTGGAAAGAACCCAGATGTCCCTCAACAGAGGAATGAATACAGAAAATGTGGTACATTTACACAATAGAGTACTACTCAGCTATTAAAAACAGTGAACTCATGAAATTCTCAGACAAATGGATGGATCTGGAGGATATCATCCTGAATGAGATAATCCAATCACAAAAGAACACACGTGATATGCACTCACTGATAAGTGGATATTAGCCCAGAAGCTCAGAATACCCAAGATACAATTCGCAAAACACATGAAACTCAAGGAGAAGGAAGATTAAAGTGTGGATACTTTGATCCTTCTTAGAAGAGGGAACAAAATACTCATGGAAGGAGATACAGATACACAGTTCAGAGCAGAGACTGAAGGAATGACCATCCAGAAACTGCCCCACCAGGGGATCCATTCCATAAAAAAACATCAAAACCAGACACTATTGTGGATGCTAAAAAAAGTTTGCTGACAGGAGACTAATATAGCTATCTTCTAAGAGCCTCTGCCTTTGCCTGACAAGTACAGAAGTGGATGCTCTCAGCCATCCATTGGATGGAGCACAGGGTCCCAAATGAAGAAGCTAGAGAAAATATCCAAGGAGCTGAAGAGGTTTGCAGACTCATATGAGGAACAACAATATGAACTGATCAGTAACCCCAGAGATTCCAGGGACTAAAACCCAACCAAAGAAAAGACATGATGAGACTCATGGCTCTAGCTGCATATGTAGCAGAGGATGGCCTATTTGGTCATCAGTGGGAAGAGAGGCCCTTGGTCCTGTTGAAGGTTCTATGCCCCAATATAGGGGAATGCCAGGACTAGGAAGTGGGAGTGGGTGTGTTTGTAAGCAGGGGGAGGGGGAGATAGGGGATTTTTGTAGGGGAAACTAGGAATGGGGATAACATTTTAAATATAAAGAAAATATCTAATAAAATGAAAAAAAAAAGAAAAAAAAAATAGACCCAATTGTAGCTATCCAAATATTGGACAAAATAAAAGGTCAATGATAATATTAATATTGCTTTTATCTTTTAAAAAGAAACATTTTACTAATTTTTGAGTATTACCTACAATATATTTGGTTCTTATTTACCATGTAACTCCTTCCCATAACTCCTTCTAGAGCTGCATCAACATCCCTACCCTCAAAACCTTTTTTGTTTAAATTTAATATGTTGTTTTTAATGAGCAGCAGTATATCTTTAGAGATCTTTCCTTCCTCCCTCAAAATGTTTCATCTCAAAGTTGATATAATGCTAACATATGATTAATACATATATAAAATAAACTTGAAAAATAATAATAAAAGGAATTAATTGTAAAAGGCAAAAGTCATAGGCTGAAACAGAAGGTTATGAATAAAAACCTCAGTGACAGATACATTTTACATTCCTATAATATATTGTCCAAGGATATGTCCATAACTTATACCATGGAAATAACTAGAGATGGATGTCACTTGATATTGTTAGCACCATATTTAAATGGTGAATTCCTATTGAGAAAATATCATTACTTGGAATATTAGAAATAGAGAAATCAGGAGAGAGATGAATTGAATGCTTCCTAAAGGGGCTATTTCGAGAGAATTCTTGTTAGTGATCCTTTGGTACAGACTACCCATGTTATCCACACAGCAGACATTCCATGCCTACTGATGTAAGCGTTGGTATATTGTGACTGGAGCAGTCAACAGTATTCTACCTGGATGTGTAGATTGATTGCTAGTGGTTGGCAGTGTCTGGTACCTTAACTCATGACAAAACTTTGAGAGAAGGAAAAATCATAGGCAACAGTGATGGCATCTCCCATTTATCATGTTGCTTTCTAAAATATTTTCATGCATGTATATTCCTACTGCCTTCTGCACCTGAACATCCCTCTTAAGGTAAAATGTATTTGCAATAAAGGTTCATGTCATAGGTGGACAAAGCAATGACAGAAATATCTTTCTGTTTTAATAAGTTGGTTTTGAATTTTAATATAATACATAATTTCCTATTCTTTTTTATTGCTTTAGATCTCTCGTTTGTTTCATTTTCACATATGTGACTACTGTTTAAACCATCTTACATCTGTATGTATATGTGTGTATTCCTCAGTTTGATTGATTTATCTGTATGTGTGTGTGTAAATATGTATACACATATTTAAAAGTGCCTAAGAAGACCAGAAGGGGCCACCACATTCCCAGACACTTAAGTTACAGGCTGAAGTGAGCCTCTGAGTATGTTGTGCAATCATTTCAGATATAATTGGACTTCCTCTCCATCTTAGGTAATCTTCTATCCAAATATAATCAAGGTACCTTCTTGAAGTACTTCTGGGTATTATACTATGCACACGGCCCAGGAACTTCATTTTAGCTACCTTTTTTTCGTCTCTGTATAGTGACATGAGTGTCTCTACAAAAGCTCAATGAAGACTGTGTTGGGAAGGTTTGATTTTTTTATTGGTTATTTTATTTATTTATATTTCAAATGTTATCCCCCTTCCAAGTTTGCCATCCACAAGCCCCCTATCTCCTCCTACCTCCCCCTACCTCTATGAGGGAGCTCTCCTATCCACCCACCCACTCCTGCCTCAGCAGCCTAGCGTTCCTCTGTCCTGGGTCATCAAGGTTTGATTATTTTCACAGTTAATCAGTATTCTAAATAAAGTAAGATAATGTGATAAACACCCATGTTCATGTGTTGAAAAGTATAATTTTCTCTGAATCTTCCAAGCACATATATGTTGAGTTGAAACAAATGCTTCTAAAATCAATCAAAAACAACAAAAGAGTAAAAGTAACTAAGCATTTCTGCAGGCTACAGAGAATTTGCTAGAATGCCTGCATTGCATGCACCTGACCCTGAGATCCTCAGCACGCTAAAAGAAGCAGAATAATATAAATATTAAATAAGAGGATATGGTATATTAATTTCCAAATACATTTTAAAACATGATAATTGTGACACTCTGTAGGTTCAGCATAGCTAAAAAAATTATGAAAATAAATAAAAATCTCAGAGCACAGTGTTTATTTATAGGAAATACAGGGGGGGGAACAGCTATTATCTGTGGCACTTTTGAAGTAGAATTTATGGGAGCCAAGTAATGATTTACATTTTGTTCAAAGTCATGAGCACCTCCCTTGACAAATAGAGAAGGAAGATTGAGTGTCCAGAAACTGTCATTAAGCAGATGAGTTGATGTTCTCAGAAGAATTATTGAGGTGCATATTGGCAGTAAGGAACAGAGAATTGTGGGAAATATGAGAGATATATTAGCATACATCTGTAGGGGAAACATTTAGAGAAAAAAAATCCAGAATCAATAGGATATTCAATAAGATTCCTGAGAAAAACGATAGGACAGCTTAGGTAAAGCCCTAAATTGCTTATTAAGGTTTCGGGTTTAGTTTGCTGGATCTTTAAAACAAAACAGAGATTAAAATTTAGAATGCCTACAGTTTCATTATTGGATGGACATTTTAACTAACATTATCTACAATGGTGATTTTAAAATAATTTCATAGAATAGAATATAGGTGGAGTAGTTAGGATACTGTACACTTCTGAGTAAATATGATCTCACAGAACTACTTTGCATCATTGCTGACAGAAATTACAATATTTTATTTGTCTTCAATCCAGAATTTAGAGACAAAATCACAAGTAGAGTTAAAAGATAGTTTAAGGGTATAATCATAAAAAAATTGTGCATCAAAATATATAAGCTGGATAGGCAGATAGAAGTGATTAATAAATATTATTAAATAGACACTTTAAAAGGTGGCAATAATAAAACAAAACACAAAATCTAGAGAACAAATTGATAGCATGGAACATCAAATAAGCTACTAACAATGAAAAAGTTTAAAATAGTAAGCAAATCTTTATATTCCACTATAAACATTGTCCAGAGAAAGAACAAATACTCTTCTGAAGAATTACAAATAACACACTCACAATTTAAAGTAGCAAATCCAAGTAAGTTTTAAATGAAATAAATAATAAAAATGAGAGCTAGGAAAAAGAAGTTCATATCTCAAATCAGCAAATGCTAACAGATGTCTAGAAATACTGTAATTCTTACCTTTATCTCTGGACTATATACAAGTAATGCTTTGACCTGAGGAGAAAAAAAATGATTCTTCTTTCATGCATACCCACTCCACCTAATGCTTAAAATGCTTAGCAGAGTTATATATACTTCCCAGCGCAAAGCTGAGCATGAATTAATGCATAGAACTCTGTGTTTCTCCTTGTTCAATTTCAGCTCTACTCTGTATAGTTTACAAATGGCTAACTTGTAATTTGGCATTATGCAAGAGTCCACAGGATTCCCTTGTTTATAATCTCTGACATCTACTTGTGCCATTTTAACCAAAGAAAGAAAGTTAAACTTACCAAAACATCAAGTATAGTACATATTCTGCTCTCTTCACCAAATGTCTTTTAAAGTGTAACACATTTTAAAATACAAATCTGTTTACTCATATGTATTATGTTTCCACAAATCAATATTTTCTATATCTAATTTCTGTATTTATGTCCTCATCACTTCTCTTGTGTTTACCTTTGTGTAGTTAAAAGGCATTTTACATGGGAAGTGGAACATTTGACCATGTAGCACTGTCCTATCCTAATTCTACTGACATTTTCCAAAGACTCCAGGTTTTTCTGACTGCTAATGGATTTCAATAGCAATATAATTCCCTTAAAGAGGAATTCTTAAAATCCTCCAAGGTAAAAACAGGAATAAGACAAAAGCATCAGAATAGCCTCCTGATACGTATAAAGATAACATTAATTACAGCACAATTCTTATTGAGATCAGAGTGAAAAACTGACAGTGAAAATCTACTTGCCACAATGTCTATTTACCAAATTGACTATGGACCAAGTACAACAAAAATATTACCACACGAGCATAAAAGAATGCCAAACATAGTCTGAGGAGAAAAAAAAATGCATATCAGAAAAGTAGCTTACGTAAGTATTATAAATATATTAAATGCTACACTGGGAAAAGTAGACAACACAGAAGAACAGATGGATTGCATAAGCAGAGGGGAATTTTAAGAGCGATTGAATGGAAGTGCTAGAAATAAACCACTGTAATATGAATGAAGGACACCTTTGGCAGGCCATCTGTGGATGAGGCACACATAGCAAAATCATCGATTATTGTGATTTGCTCTGTGTAATATTTTTAAATGAAAAACTTTAAGAGAGTAAGGTGGGTATGAAGAAGAGATGGAAGACATCTTAAGACAACTTAAAAATGTGTCACAAATGAACTGTGAGAACAAGCAAAGGAAAGAGAGAAAATTCACAATAATAATCACAGCAGATATTAAATCTGTTATTCAGGACATTCAGAGGACAGGGACTAGAGAAAATGCCAAATGCTAAATGCCAAAGCAACAACAATATAAACCTATGAATAACCACATTGTCAAATTAAGGGGTGTGTGGGGGGGAGTAAACACCTAAGAGAAATCAAAAAAGAAGCCTTAACCATAAACCAAGGAGATCTATCATTGTGCCAAGTAAAGAGGGGTGTGATTTATTCTCAGCCTAGGATGCTCTTAGCAACACTATTATGCAGGGAGAATGTGGCAGAATGGTCTTATAAGATAGTCCCTGAACCACCATCAAATGAGGAAACTAAATGATATAGATCAGATTCAGAGCTAAATTGGGTGGGCAAATAGTGAATACTGAAGTAAATAGTGAATACTAGCAAGGGAAAACCAGAGCATTAAATTAAACCGCTCTGCTTAAATTCTTAACTATTTTAGGGGATAAGACTGTGATCAGGTTTTAAGTTTGCAATTTTGTTGAGAAATATTAGAATATGGTATTAAGCTGAACATGAACAATCACAAGGAATGAGAGGTAGGTACTGGAGACACTCCTTGGTAAAGTTTTTATACTGTACACAGGGAGGTAGCATGTTATGTTAAAAGAACTGGTTGGCTATAACTCAATGGTATTAGATTACATAGTGATTGTAAAGATGATTTAAGATATATATTTCACCTCTAATAAAATAAGTAAATTGATTCATATTAAACAGTTTGACAAACTGTTTAAGCAAGAAATGACTATGAGATAATAAAAGGAAGAAATGCATCCAGTAGCCTTTTACAAGTATAATAGACATTAGACCAGCCATGAAAACTATCATTTTCAATGTGCAAGTCTGATTAAGCCAATAAAATGGGAATGAGAATGAAAAAATAAAGATCAAGACTTAGTTACATAATGTTACAAAATAAAGATGAAGATATATTAAAAGTAGGATGGTAGACAGAACTGTACCATGCTAATCATTGAATGCTGGGCTAGCAATGTTGATCTCAAAACAGATTTTATAATGGGACAAGCACTAGAAACTAAAAAGGTAACTGAAGTTTAGAGCGAGGTCAGTTTGAAGACTTTACTGCATTCTTTAGGAATCAAAGAATGCGTGGGAATTTTTATTATGTAAGCATAAAAATAATATAGCATAAAAATAACATAGCATAAAAAATCTATGAGGCAAAACTAATGGATGCATGAGGAGATATAAAGTAATACAGTTATATCTTAATTCATTAAGTTTCTCAGTAATAGCCACAATAATCAGGCAGAAGTTTACATGCATGTTGATGACTTTATCCCTATCAATAGTCAACAAGGTTTTGGGTCAGTGTGTATTTCAGTGGTTTAACCTAACATGGGTTAAAATCTTGATTCTATTCCCATAACCCTCAAAACAGTAGAATAAAACACACTATTTTATAGACACGAAAATTCTCCATCAATAGCAGAATAGATGTTTTTCTGAAGGTCATATATAGCATAAGCCAACATATAGCACATTCTGAATAGCATCATATATATTAAAATATTTAATAAAATACTTATTATACAAGCATGATTTTAAATAGTTTGAAAATAAATAATATTTGAAATATAAGAGTTTGTAAAAGTATCATCTGACAACCACAGAAAAACTTCTCTATATAAATCAAGACCTGATCATGCATCTGAAACAAGTATGAAATATATTAACTGTAGAGAGTGCATTCCTTTATGTTAACATACAAATGCCCAATAAATGTTTAGTTGCTTGAAGTAAACTTCCAAACATCAGAGGAATTGAATACCCAATCCCAATGTCCTTCTGTAGTATTGTTTCCACTCAATATGTCAGTGCTTCTCAATGCTAAATCAATGTGGTTGTCTATGAG
Source organism: Mus musculus (assembly GCF_000001635.26). Taxonomy (NCBI): domain Eukaryota; kingdom Metazoa; phylum Chordata; class Mammalia; order Rodentia; family Muridae; genus Mus; species Mus musculus. Next base: position 46,405,622 of record NC_000069.6, on the reverse strand, counting down.
ATGTGTGTGTAAAACCATTTACTGTTTGTCTGCCTTTCTTCTCCCCTCCCCCTACCAACATGGAGTAGATTTATGACTTACTGATGTCTTCTTCTTTGGGAAGGTAAGATCCATGTTCACAGTAGTTCTCAACACAACAGCAACAAATCTGCTATTTCAGGAGGCAAGCAAATATTCAACAAGGTCTCTAAATCTATCATGTCTGGTTACTGAGGTTTATTTAAGTGCAGTTCTAACCTAGTCCAATATTCTTCCCTTCTCGTCATGAGTCTTAAAAGAAACTTTGATTTTCATTCACTCTTCCCATTCTAGGAATCTTCCTGTAAGTCTTTCTGTAAGTTTGGAGAAGACAATATTTTGCCACCATGTTATTCTTAATATTCTTCATTTTCTTACCAACAATGTTGACAGCAAACAAAATCAAGATAAAAAGGATCATTGACTTTTTTTTTTTACATTCTGCTGTATATTCAATTTTTTAAAGGTCTTTATGAGATTACAGAAAGAAAAGTCATGATAGTACAGTTATGTGTAAATATATAATAAACTGATAATTTTGAAAATGTATTCAAAAGTTTTCTAGACTCATAATTACTTTAAGTATGAAATCATTTCTAAGACTTTTCTATTATCATTCAAACCTGCTTTTATTTAGTTAACAATAGTTGATGTAGACTATGATCACTCCTTTTATTCATTATTTATAATTGGCAAATTATTATTTCTCAAATCAGAAAATAATAAAATATAAATATGTTATACTCTCAGGGAGCTATGCAATTTTAATAACCCAGTTAATAAAATTGTTTTAAAATTGCTCAATAGTCTCCTTATCATTTTGATTGTTGTGTTGTAAATATTATGAGATATTTTCAGTTCAAATATGAGACTCAATGTCTAGTATATATAATAGAATGATACATTGATATACATGTGTATTCGTGTATATTCATATAAATGGTCTTAAGAATACTTATCATTGATAGTCTTTTAACATGTTAGTAATATATTGTACCGAACTATTACAGAAAATAATATATAACAAAATCATACCTATCCATAGACTGAAGACTTATATAGATTGTTAGTAAAGTAGATTTATCATAAAATATCACATTAAATTTGTCACACAGAATCAGAGCTTTATGGTGTGTCTTTTGAGAGATGGAATCTTGACATATTTCTTTTGTTTATGTGGAAGTTTTTGAGGTTAAAGGAATTTGTTGGTCTTTTACTGTAAAAGACTCCCTAAGTCCCACTCAATCTAAAGACCTTATTAAGCTGTTCCAAAAATGTGTCTCAAGTTGGTGAAGAGAAAGCCATTGAACAGAACAAAGTGCCTCAGAAATGGGGAGAATAGAAGTGGAACCAGCTAGTGAGAGATGTGTTAAGAATTCCCGTGGAAGCTTTGTGCTTACTTGATCTTTATTTCATATGACTGCATCTTCATTTCTCCTTACTCTGCATGTAAGAAATTTCTCACTGAATGATTTTTTTAATGAAACATTAAGAGGAAGATTTAATTTCCTCTTTCACAAAATATACTTTTGTATCCTAATATATATATATATGTATATATATATATATATATATATATATATTATCTATCTGTCTATCTATCTATATCTATCTCTATCTCTATCTCTATCTCTATCTCTATCTCTATCTCTATCTCTATCTCTATCTCTATCTCTATCTCTATCTCTATCTATCTATCTATCTATCTATCTATCTATCTATATATATATATATATATATATAGAGAGAGAGAGAGAGAGAGAAGGAGACAGAGACAGACAGAGACAGAGACACAGAGACAGAGAGAGGGAGGGTGGGAGAGAGAAGGAAAGGGAGAGGAAGAGAGAGAGAGAGAGAGAGACATAATTCACAATACATGTATGGTCAAATATGTGACTGGTAGATAGAAATTAACTTTGGATACTTCCCTCAACAATTGAAATAGAGTCTGCCATTTAAACTGGAACTGTTACTGGTTTTGCTAGACAGACTGGATAACCAAGCCTCAGGAATCCTTCTGCAGCTGGTCCCTGAAATTGGAAGTATGGTGTGCACCCCAACATTCTGAGTTTATTTATTTCTTCACTATACCTACACTAGCTAGGCATACAATATTCTTAGTTATGATATACCTATCCTTCTCATTGGGTTATAATTATTTGACGATAAGTATGCAATATTACTTTCTACAATTTGTAGATATTTTCACACATAAAAGGTTTGGCTTCTGTATTTGATTTACCTTACATATAAATGCCAAGTATCTCAGGCAAATATGTTACCTATAGAATGTGCTGTGTACTTTACATTTATCTGAATTTTAGTCAGAATTCACATGGATTCTATGACCTGAGACATTCTCCATGCAATCAAATGTGACATGCTCCTTTTTTGGGTCCTGCAATGAACGACAGTCCTTACTTCCTATCCTCATCTCCAGAAATGATTGGGCAAGGAGATCTTTTTGAAAAATCAGAAGAAATAGTTACTATGCTTGTTTAGAAAAATAGATATGTTTAAAATAAATGACCTGCCATTGCTACTGGCCAAAAATATCTAAGTTTTGAAAATATGGTACTACCTCCATCATTTGCTATTTCTGAGAGTTTTCTGTTACCTGTGACTGTTTCTTAATGGCTTATATCCCTTTATGATTTTCAGGCACTCACTTTTTCCTTTGCATAAATGTAAAGTGTGCCTTTCAAACTGCATTGTGTACCCTTTGCTTTTGTGAAGGTATTGTCAGTGGGAAGAAAGACAGATAAGCTAGACAGTTATTTTTAAAGGAAGAAGTGACAGCCTTTTGTTCTTGAATGCCATTTGAATTCATGAGACATTTTTCTGATGTGTCTATCAGAGCATGTTAGCAGCACAGACCTCAGTATTTCAGAACATGCCTGCCTTTCCGATACCCTGGTGACCTCTTGACATGGCCTTCGTGGGACTTCAAAAATAAAAAAAAATAAAAAGGCTCTCCACATTTTCACCCACTCCCCGGGGGCTGCAATTTACAAACCCATGGAAGCATAAGAAAAATCAAAGAGAATATTGGGCATTTTGGACAGTGAGTGTAAAAATAAATAAAGAATGTAAAGAAAGAAAGATAAAGTTATTGAAACACATTTAATTGCTTTCCACCAGTGGTTAAGGATTAATTAGGCAGCTTTTAAAAACTTACCAACATGCAAACACTGCCTGAAACCTGAAGATTACTCACAGTCCAACTCTCTAGGTGTTTAAACTTCAGCAATTAGTGAGGTATGTGGATTAAGTAGGGTTTTTAAATTATAAGTCTTTATTTGATTTCTCTAATATTTATTTTTCTACTGTTTTCGCCACAGTTGTTGTTCCAAGTACAAAGATACAAAGGTAAATATCAGGTGTTATATGTCAATACTGTAAATATATAAAACACTAATACTTTATTAATGATCCTATAAATATTAACATGAAATGGTACTATATAATTATTTGTATTAATCCAAACCACCAACTGTTACTAGTACTCTACACAAGGAAAAAAACAAAAACCACAGGAATTTTACAACTCTCATTTTGATATCAGAAATGCCCTCTGTCTTATTTCATCCAGACCTAGTACAAAATCTATGAGCTTTATAATGTTTATATTGGCCAGACAACAAATGTTACTTATTTGCATACTCTGTTCAACAGCTGATTGATTAGATCTACTGCTTTCTTTTCTATTTTGAGAAATTTGATACCAAAGTCGAAGGATGATTACCCATTAGTGTGTCTTCTACCTCCACAAAAGATGATCTCGTTCTATTTTTCTTCTTAAGAATTAAAGTCCAGAGAAAATGAAGTTAAAATCAGATAAGCTCATGTTTTTTTTTTTCAGTTACATAAAAGTATTCTGAATATTTACAAAGGGGACAATTATATAAGGTATAATGGCATCTATCTATCTATCATCTATCTATCTTTAAAATTTTTAGTTCATGTTTAAATATTCCTCCAGTGTAAGTGTTGTTAATTTATGAAGAAAAATAATTACTTCTCAGGTATATGAAGTCTGGACATTACAATATAAGCTTAATTAATCCAAGAGTCTCTCTTACCCGTCTCACCTCTCAAACACAACTGACCTGGGACTAAGGTTTTCACTCTTGCATTTTGAGGCACAGATCAGTATCTGGTTTGAGATGTGTATTCCCAAGGACGGCACATTCAATTTCCAATACCACCCAGTCACTTTACACATGTGTATGCTACTTTAGCTGTGCCTAAGCTACTCCAAATCTCTACTGGCTGAATCAGTAAGCTTATGCTTAAAAATAAATAAAGGCACACCCATACCATGCCTTCAGTGTGTAAATATCTAAGACACAAACACATAAGTATTTGAAAATATCTAATACAATTATAATATTTCTATATGTATGTCTTTATAAGAATCAATTAATTAAAAGATGAATGTTTCCATTGCTTATTGTAGGAGATTGACAACATAAAGAGTAAAATTAATATGTATGAAAGACATTAACATGTGTTTCATGTCTTCCAGCTTTGAATTATATAAATATTTACTAGTAAATATCTTCTAAAATGAATCCTTTGCCTGAAAAGCAAAAATTTATACTGGGCTGCAATCTCAATTATTTTATTAGATTATTTTAATAGATGCAACTTGGTGCCTCAATATTTACACTTATAGATTGATTACTGATAATTCAAGGACATTAACATTTGTCACTTTAGGTATTAACATTGTTAAATATTGTGTCATTGTGATTATTTATCCTACATAGAAAGCCATATCCATGAATCTCTAGGGTAAAAAGTAAAAGAACTCAAAGGAAGTATAAGCATATTTGATCAAAATGACTTCGTTCTCTCTCTTAGGGTTGTCATTCCTATGATGAAACACTAGAACCACAGTGACCTGAGAAGGGAATGTTTTGTTTGGCTTATGCTTTCACATCAGTGTTCACATTAAAGTAATTCAAACCTTGATGAAATAAATCAGAAGCTGATGTAGAGCATAGAGTGGTGTTTACTGAATTGCTCCTCATGACTTGCTCAGCCTACTTTTTCTGGACTCCAGGCCTTCCAGCTCAGGGATGGCATCACCCACCATGGGATGGACTCTCCATCAATCAAGAAAACTACCTACAGGCTTGCAACAGCCCAGTATTACCCCTTTCTCCCCTCCCCCCTTCCTCTTTCCCTTCCTCCTCTTTCTCCTCTTCTTCTTCTTCCTCTTCTTCTTCCTCTTCCCTCATCTGAGTTCTCCTTCTCACTCTCCTCCAGTTCTTCTGAAAAGGCAGGCCTCCCAAGTATATCCACTGAACACAGTAAGACTACACACAAATGTTCATACCAAGGCTGGGTGAGTCAGGGAAAAGGGTCCCAAGAGCACACTTAAGATTCAGAAACACCCTCACTCCCACTGTCTGGATATTGACAAAAACCTTAGAATTCATGCCGAAGAAGCAGCAGAGAAGCATACTTGCTTTTCTTCTGTTTCACTCAGAAACTGGAAGCATTTTCCTAATTCAGGTTCTCTCAGATGTCTTTAGTTTGTATCACATTAGCATAAAACTATCCAGCACAATCTGTTTTAACATTTCTTAATGAATAAAATTAACATAGAATAACATTTGTAGTTTAGATTTTAATGTATTGTGAATAAATTAAGATATTCCTAATACATGATTGAAATTCATAATTATAAAAAAAATACCTTACATCCTGTAGGTTTTCAATTTACGTTTTCTTCTGTGGGAGTAGGAGATAGAGCCTCACTATGTAAACATGGTTGGCATTGAACTCATATCTGCGTCTGCCTCTCTAGTGCTCACAATAAATGTCTAAATCACTGCAGCATGCCAAAGATTCAATTTTACATGTTCTATAAATAAGTGATAGATATAATTTTTGAAACATGTCTTACTATAGCATTCAGATTAAAAGTCATAGAGCTGCAGTTCTCAACCTGTAGGTCATAACTCCTTTTAAGTCAAACAGGTGTTGCCTAAGCCTATTGAAAAACACTGATATTTACTTTACAGATCATAACACTACAAAATTACAACGGTAAAGCAGCAACAAAAATAATTTTATAACTGATATCACCACAAATGTAGGAACTGTATTAAAGGGACATAGATTTAGGAAGGTTGAGAGCCATTGTCATGGAGAATGGTTTGTGAATCACAGACTTGCACTACAATTATGTAAAACTTTCATGTTTACATATTTATAACAATAAAACTTGAATAATGAATCCTTACAGGCAAGCCGTACTGAGGAGTATAGTAGGAAGATGTCCTTTGATTAATGAATAGAGCCACCATTGTTAGATGTTGTCACTATTTATGAATCTGCCCCTTCACTTAAAAGCCAGAAGACACATTTGCTCAATTACAGCTCCCTCACTTCTAATTGTAGCATGTCACATTGATTGATTGTTGTCAATTTCTAGCAGTCAGCAGCAATGCTTCATTGTTTCATGTCATAAAATTAGTGTATATTTATTTGATTTTTTCCTCCTACCATAAAGTAGCTGCATAGAAATTCTGTTATTCTGAGCCACACACAATTTAACTCATAAAAGTGGTATGCACTGTGTATAATCTGAACTTTAGAGAACAACATGCCATGCTCTAAGTAAGAAACAATTATTTCTATTTCAAAGTTTAGTTCATTTTCTCTCTTGTTTGTAGACTTTGCCTTTCTACATGAGAAGGATTCTAAGGTCAGTAGTGTCTGTCCACAGCTCTGTGTGTTGATTACCTATTGTGTAGAAAGCTGCTTGTTTTTGCCAAGTTCATATGGAATTCTGTCATGGGTATGTTTATTTTGAATCCTTTAGATCTAAAATTTGATGGTTGTTGTACAATAAAATACCTATAATCTCTTTTATTGTCCTTGTAATCTATACTACCTTCATTTATAAAATATGACCATGTTTTTGTAAAGTTCATTCTAGAATTCAAAGATTGTAAAGTGAAAACTGCTCAAAATATTTCTGTGTACATTGGGAGTTGCATAAAGTTTGCTGTAATGATATCCATCTGAAGCTTCCGGAAACAACTTATTCTGAATATTTGTTCTTTTTTTAAAGTATTTTTTATTATATATTTTCTTTATTTACATTTCAAATGCTATCCTCTTTCCTGGTTTCCCCTCCACCCCCTCCTCCCATCCCATCCTCCTCCTTCTGCTCACCAACCCACTCACTCTTGCTTCACTGTCCTGGCATTCCCCTACAATGGGGTATCCATCCTTCCCAAGACCAAGGGCCTCTCCTCCCTTATAGCTGAAACTATATACTAGAAATTTAGTATGGGTTTAAAAGTTAATATACTAGAATTCCAATGTTAATTTAGACATTTTTATAATTACCCCAAAAGCAAATTATAGATATTTTAAAATAAAATATATTATCATTTACTATTAATAATTAATATTAATCTATTAATATTTAAATGATGAACTAACTAAAAGTTAAAATTTCAAATATGCACTGTTTCTGTTAAGTCTGCAAGTGAACTGCCTAGCTAGAATGTAGTCTGTAGTTTCAAAAGAAAAAATTAAAACTTAAAAGAACAATAACATCTAGGGTTTTTTAGGCCACTGAAATCTAACACTACAGTACATTTCTTTCTATTTTACATTTCTTTTCACTGAGGAAGTTGTATATAATATAAAATTAAAAGTTGTATTTTACTGGCTATAATTTCCATTACAGCAGTTGAAACCTAAATCCAACCTCGCTAAAAATGGTCAAAAATCTGTGTCTAGATAGTTCATAAGGCCTAAAAGAGAACCCAATACAATTTTTCTTCTAAATCTACACACTATCAAATGAGTTTTATTAACTTATTTCTATAACTGCATATCAGCACATTTCTCAACCCTCAAAAGCTGCTTCTTCCAATAACTGAAATTAACAGAAACCAACAACTAGTCTTGCAAGTAATAACATTGGAGTCTCACTGGGCAGTGGTGGCACACGCCTTTAATCCTAGTAAATTGGGAGGCAGAGGCAGGCAGATTCCTGAGTTCGAGGCCAGCCTGGTCTACAGAGTGAGTTCTAGAGTAGCCAGGACTACATAGAGAAATCCTGTCTCAAAAATAAAAAAAAGTAAAATAAAAAAATAAACAAACAAATAAATAAATAAATAAAAATAAATTGGAGTCTCAGCCTTATTTGCAATGTATATATCATACCACAAGTATCAGAGATCTTAATGAAAAGGAGGACAAAGAGATTGCAAGAGACAGATATGGTAAAGGACTCCCAGGAAACAGGGTTTTCTGGATACATTAGGGAATTTAGAGACATAAGCTTTTAGTGATTATAACCACATACACAAGACAAGCCTGTGTTGAAGCAAGAAAATGACTGAGCACCTAAGGAAGTGATGGGAATAGTGCATGTAGTTATAAATTTGAAACACTATCTTAGAGTTAGATGATAGATTAATATGGATGCTAGATGTGAATATACAGATAAATTGACTTATGTTAGTCATATGTAGTAGATAGATAGGTGCTAGATAGATAGATAGATAAATAGATACATAGATAATTAGATGGTAGATAGATGATAGAATGATGACAGATAGTTTGGTAATGCATAGATCCATGATTGATGACAGATTAAAAATAGATGATTAATAGATAATTGTTGATAGATGATGACAGATAAATACGTAGATGATAGATAGATAATATTTAGATGATTGATGTCTCTGGTTATTTGTATAATTGAGATTATTGTCACAGCAATTCATTGGTTTTAGTAAAACCAATGAATACTTCAGAATTATAGGAAAAAATTCTATAGTATCAATAGAGACTTACATTATTATTGTGAACAACAGAGGATCTGTGGTTGACATTCTACTTGGGAACTGTGTCTGAGAGTCCTTTAAGGTTTTTGTTGTTGTTGTTGTTGTTTATTTGTTTCTTAAACAAAACACCACTGGCTTATGTTCAAAGATCAAGAATGAACACATGGGACCTCATAACATTTTAAACCTTCTGTATGCAAAGGACACCGTCAGTAGGACAAAAATTGGTAACCAACAGATTGGGAAAAGGTCTTTACCAATCCTACATCTGATAGAGGGCTAATATCTAATATATACAAAGAACTCAAGAAGTTAGACTCCAGAGAACCAAATAACCCTATTAAAAAATGGGTACAGGGTTAAATGAAGAATTTTCAACTAAGGAATATCGAATGGCTCAGAAGCACCTAAAGAAATGTTCACTATCCATAGTCATCAGGGAAATGCAAATTAAAATATCCCTGAGATTCTACCTCACACCAGTTAGAATAGCTAAGATCAAAAACTCAGTTTACAGGAGATGCTGGCAAGGGTGTGGAGAAAGAGATACACTTTTCCATTGTTTGTGGGATTACAAGCTGGTACAACTCTGGAAATAAGTCTGGTAGTTCCTCAGAATAGTGGACATAGTATTACCTGAGGTCCCAGCCATACTACTCCTGGGCATGTATGCAAAAGATTCTCCAACATATAACAAGGACACATGTTCCACTATGTTCATAGAAACCTTATTTATAATAGCCAAAAGCTGCAAAGAACCCAATGTCCTTCAACAGAGGATGGATACAGAAAATGTGGTACATTTATACAATGGAGTTTTACTCATCTATTAAACACAATGAATTCATGAAATTTTTAGGTAAATGGATGGAACTAGAAAATATCCTGAGTGAGGTAACCCAATCACAGAAGTACACAAATCATATGTACTCACTGATAAGTGGATATTAGCCCCAAAGCTCAGAATACCCAAGACACAATTCACAGACCACCTGAAGCACAAGAAGAAGGAACACCAAAATATGGGTGCTTCGATTCTTCTTAGAAAGTTGGGCAAAATACACACAGAAGCAAATATGGAGATAAAGTGTAGAGACTGAAGGAAAGGCCATCCAGAGACTATAGGGGACTCATCCCATATACAGTCACCAAAACCCAACACTATTATGGATGCCAAGAAATGCTTGCTGAAAGGAACCTGATTTAGCTGTCTCCCGAGAGGCCCTGCTATAACCTTACAAATAGAGGTAGATGCTAGTAGCCAACCATTGGAATGAGCTCCGGATTCCCAGTGGAGGAGTTAGAGAAAATATTGAAGGAGCTGAAAGGATTTGCAATCCCACAGGAGATCAACAATATCAATCAAACAGAACCTTAGAGCTCCCAGGGACCAAGCAAACAACTATGGCTCCAGCTTCATGTGTAGCAGAGGATGGCGTGGTGAGGCATCAATGGGAGTAGAGGTCCTTAGTCCTAGGAAGGCTAGATAGATGCCCCAGTGTGGGGGAATTGATTGCAGGGAGGTGGGAGTGGGAGGGTAAGTGGAGGAACACCCTCATAGAAGCTAGAATGTAGTCTGTATTTTCAAAAGAAAAAATTAAAACGTAAGAGAGGCCCCTTGGTATTGCAAACTTTATATGCTCCAGTACAGGGGAATGTCAGGGCCAAGGAGTGGGAGTGGGTGGTTAAGGGGAGCAGGGTGGGGGGAGGGTATAGGAAACTTTCTGGATAGCATCTGAAATGTAAACAAATAAAATATCTAAAAAAAAAAAAAAAAAAACAAACGCTGGGCAGTGGTGATGCACGCTTTTAATCCCACAACTTGGGAGGCAGAGGGAGGCAGATTTCTGAGTTCGAGGCCAGCCAGGTCTACAAAGTGAGTTCTAGGACAGCCAGGGCTATACAGAGAAACCCTGTCTCAAAAAAAACAAAACAAACATCCATCTGCCTAGGAATTTCATAAATTCATTCATTTTAATAGCTGAGTAGTACTCCATTGTGTAAATGTACCACATTCTCTGTATCCATTCCTCTGTTGAGGGGCATCTGCGTTCTTTCCAGCTTCTGGCTATTATAAATAAGGCTGCTATGAACATAGTGGAGCATGTGTCCTTCTTACTGGTTGGAACATCTTCTGGATATATGCCCAGAACAGGTATTGCGGGATCCTCCGGTAGTACTATGTCCGATTTTTTGAGGAACCGCCAGGAGTGAGGTAACCCAATCACAAAGGAACTCACACAATATGTACTCACTGATAAGTGGATATTAGCCCAGAAACTTAGAATATCCAAGATATAAAATACAATTTGCTAAACGTATGAAACTCAAGAAGAATGAAGACCAAAGTGTGGACACTTTGCCCCTTCTTAGAATGGAGAACAAAACACCTATCGAAGGAGTTACAGAGAGTTTGGAGCTGTGACTAAAGGCTGGACCATCTAGGGACTGCCATATCCAGGGATCCATCCCATAATCAGCTTCCAAACGCTGACACCATTGCATACACTAGCAAGATTTTGCTGAAAGGACCCAAATGTAGCTGTCTCTTGTGAGACTATGCCGGGGCCTAACAAATACAGAAGTGGATGCTCACAGTCGGCTATTGAATGGATCACAGGGCCCCCAATGGAGGAGCTAGAGGAAGTACCCAAGGAGCTAAAGAGATCTGCAACCCTGTAGGTGCAACAACATTATGAACTAACCAGTACCCCGGAGCTCTAGACTCTAGCTTCATATGTATCAAAAGATGGCCTAGTCGGCCATCACTGGAAAGAGAAGCCCATTGGACTTGCAAACTTTATATGCCCCAATACAGGGGAACACCAGGGCCAAAAGGTGGGAGTGGGTGGGTAGGGGAGTGTGGGAGAGGGTATGGGGGACTTTTGTGTTACCATTGGAAATATAAATGAGGAAAATACCTAATAAAGAAAGTAGAAAGAAAAATAAACAAACAAACAAACAAAATGTACCTTCCTTATTAAGACAAAGTTGGTCAGATCAAAGGATCCAAATAAGCAATAATATAGCAACAAATAAACAAAAGTAAAATAAACTAAAACCCTCCAGGATTCTGATGTGTTTTAACTAGTGGGTCAATATACCTTTAAATTTACATACTGAGAAATAACCAGGTAGAACAAGACAATGATAACTAAAGATTATAAACACTCTTTCACATTTTTTTTAACTCTTGAAGAATTTCACGTTTTAAAAACCTAATGAAATAGGTGAAGAGCAGTGAAATTAAAGCAAAATTTTACAGATGAGATTTTTAAGCAAAGAATGAAGACATGGATAGCATCATGTCTTCATATCCTGAGGTCAACTTGAGCATTTTTGGGTACCAGTGAATTCCATTGCCTAGCATCTTGGTGCATTCACACTATCCTAATTATCTTAAGAATCTACAATTTTGAGAAGCAGATTATTATTTCCTTTTCTTTTGGAGTACAGATTATTAGAAACAGCTGCTATGTATTCAGAGTTGGGCATGGGAGATATTAGAAGATATCTCTTTTTGAATGAAAGAATCCTCAGTCTCCCTAAAGAAGACAAATAGATGGAATCCTGAAAAATATCTGCCTATTTAAAAAAAATAATTGGGATGAACATCAAGAGTTAATATTAAAACTCTCAAAGAAAAACCAAAGGGGCATTTATCTTTATGTGGACTAAGGCATTATCTACTCGCTATTTACTGCTTCTTACCATCCATCCCAGGGTATACTCAGCCCTCAAACTACAGCTCATAGGAGAAATCACATTGTCCCTAGATACAATGTGGGTGAGACAGAGAGTGGGTTAAGAATTCTAATATAGTCACCAGAGAAAATCAGTGTCAGAAAGAATTGGACATTATAGTAAGAAAGTGTGAGGAAGTGAATGCAAGTCACTAAAATCAAGTCAGTTTCATAATAGAGAAGCTTAAGCCAAACATAGCTGTCACAAATGCATTCAAAACCAAACATCCAAAGTAATGAAAAGTATATCATACTTCAATTATTCAGGGGTAAAATTAAAATTAAAATTTATTATATTATAAAAAGAACTTGACTATATAAACTCCTTAATACCAATATTATCTAATAAATATAATAAACTGGAGTATACTGTCATACAGAAACAATTATTTAAAAAATACATAAAGAAAACACCCATATTTTTTGCTAGTTCATATAAAGAGACTAATTTTTTACATAGACAAAAAGGGAAAAGAATGAACTCAGATATTTTCAACAAGTACTTCAAAAATTAAAATTAAAATTAAAATTAGAAATAAACAGAAGGGATACATACATACATACACACAAACATATATAGAAATTGTAATATATAACATATATATTTTTACATTATATTATATGTATTAAATTTTATTCTAGCCAATATAATTCTATTATATTAGGATATATACACATATATATTTATAAAATATAAATTTATATGTGTATATATCCTAATACAATATAATATACATATATCTTTATATAATTTTTAAAAAATATTTTAAAATGTGCGAATTTCAGGTAAGGAGATAGATAAATGCTATCCTTTATTACTTTTCATGTTCATAGTATTTATAAAATTTTGAAGTCTTTGAAAGAAAACAGTATTTTTTTAATAAAAAATGAGTATTTTGTTTAAGTAAAATATGCTAGCAATTTTATCATAAGTAAATGAAGATGTTTTCATTTCTCAATTTTAGTATGAAGAACTTCCAACAATTACAAAAAAGCAGCAGGTTCTAAAGATGACTATGATAATGTCCCATTGAGAAACTTTCTTAGGAAGGTGTGTCAGGTAATTGGGAACACATAGTCCAGAACAAATATTGATCTGCTTATATAATGATCATTTGGCCAGAGATGATATTTGTACTCTATGAAAATAGTACTGTTACAGGAAGTGCTAAAATCAACAATTTCTGTAGCTGTCAAAATAAAGAGGAAGGCCTTTAGGAGCAGATAGTAATGTGCTTGGGAAATACTGCAGGGCAAACATTCTTGCTTCATAAAAATGAGGTTCTGAGCTTGATTCTAAGCCCAGTGGGAGTTTCTGTCTCAAAAGTCAAGGGGGAACACACTGAGCAATGATATCTATGGTTGACCTTTTGTCTCCCACATGTACATACACACTGAGAGAAAGAGTGGGGGGGGGAAGGGGAGGAGGAGAAAGAGGAGGAGGAGGAAGAGATAAAAGAAAGATTGTAGATCACGATCATGCGGATTACAATAAGAAAATTTGTTTATTTGCTATTTTTAACAAGGAAATATGTTACATATTTTAAGTAATAACTAATACTGATGATGGTAAAATCACAATAAGAAGAGCAACATCAAGTTTTATTTTTAACATAGCATAATTTCTATACAAAAAGTAACACTTTATTTTTTCAGAGGAAGTAGTGTCTTGCTGAGAATTCTAATCTACTGAAGTTGAATAAATACTTCTCTGAAAACACTAGGCTGTCTCTTTCTGTGTCATCAAAAGTCAATGGGCCAAATTTTTACTTATAATTTCATGAATAAAATCCATTATCCTTAATATTTATAAGTAGTATACTTAAGCATACTTAAGTAGAGTTAATATTCTGTATAATTTATAAAAATTAAAGTAATATTTGTCCTTGAGATTTATAAAAGTAGGTTGTCTATTGGCATTATGAATATTAGTCAGTATATAAACATTTTAAATGATTTAATTTTGATATTTTAATATATCATTCCCAATTCTTCTCTTGTTTCCAAACCATTATATATGTACTTCCTTAATCTTTTTCAAACTCATGACATGTTTTTTTATTATTTGGTGTTACATAAAGATATATATGTATATGCACACGTATATGTATAATGTATTTGTATAATGTGTATGTATATATGTATATGTATATGTATGTGTATGTGTATGTGTATGTGTATGTGTATGTGTATGTGTATGTGTATGTGTATGTATATGTGTATGCATATATAATGTTCCTTATGTATATCATCATTATGTGTAATTTTTATTGATGTCACTCCTCCTCACACAAATCTTCCCAAATCCAAATCCCCATGCCTAATCATTCAAGTTAGAGTCCTTACTTTTTACAAACAATCAGCAAATATTTTTAATAGCTGATCTCAAACCTCTGAATCATCTTTCCAACTCACTGTAACATTTTCTAGTTTTTTCTGGTTTACAATAATTCTACACATGAAACTTCTATTTATGTCATTTCTACACCCCCTTACCCTTCTTACTTCTCTCATGCTCTGTACTATTTCAAATTATTGCCCTCCTCTTTTGATAATTATTGGTGCTACAAATTTCTTAAGTGAAATACATGTAATAATTTTGAATTGTTTATTTTTCTCTACTAGAGCACTGTACAGCCTTCTAAACTCTATCACAATTTTTATTAAAATATGTCTACATTTTGCATTTTAAAAGTTCTGAACTGAATAAGTTTTATCTTCTATTTTTCCTCAAGACATTAATTTTTAAAGAAAAATATATAGAAGCATATATAAGCTTAATCTATCATATAAGCACAATAGTTCTCAATGATTTGTTGTTATCAGAAAGTGTAAGTCAAAAACATCAATTTCTCCTTACACTGTTTTTAACAATGGTGCTTGTCATAGTAATAGAAAACAAGCTAGAATAATGCATTGGGATGTAAGGGGTTAGATGTACAGGAGGAATTGTCTATGCTCTTTGTTTACATCAAAGATCTTCTATACTCCCTTCCTCCCTTCTTTCATTTCTTCCTCCCTTCCTTGCTTCCCTTCCTTTGCCTCCTATTTCCTAGCTTTCTTTTGCTCCTCATGTCTTTTACTATGTGTGTGTGCACAGATATCTCTGTTTATTCATTTTGTTATTATTCAACATGTCTCAATACCACTTTTACATGATCTCTCTTCTTTAATTTTACATCTGTGACTTTATTCATTAACTTAAATTTATTTGTGATTGCAATGTAAACCCTGGTGGCAAACTAATGATGTAAAAAAATAGTGAAACATCTCTAGTACATGACAAGCATTTCCTTGCTGAGGTAAAATATGCTCTCAGCAGCATCGATGTTTCACTTTCCAGGTTATAAACAAGTGTTCTCTAGTGATCTATGGATTTCGATGTTTATATGATTTGAGCATATTTTCTTGTTTGTTTTCCTCTTTAAAATGTTCTCCAAGAATAAGGCCTCTCATGCTCCTACATATAGAAATTCAATGTTAGGCCTAATGGAGTGAAAAAGGATAGACAAGCTTTGTTCTAATATGAGTTATAGTATTATAGGTCATGGGGCTCAATGGTAATAAACTAAGAGCCTACATGAAATAAGATGTTTTTACAAAGGGCATATAAACCATTCTCACATCCAGGGGGATGATGTGATCAAATGGAGGTTTATGTCTAGTTTTGCTAACAGGAATTGTATGTGTCTACTAATTTATTTCATATACTATCCTTGTCATTGTCTTACTATCTAGTGTGAAGAATGTGGATTTACTATATTTGGATGTGGAAAGGATTAATAACATGTATAACATGTTAATATGAGTAAATTAATATTGGAAATTATGACAAAGCATTTATATATGTGTATATTTATATCAATATTTGATATTATAACCAACTTCAAAGTATAACAAACTCATCAATTCATAATGGGAAGAATAAAAGCAAGTTCTTATTAAAGTAATTTTATAATGTAAATTCAAAACACTATGAAAGGTTTAATATAAATTCATACTGGAATGGATCAGATTGCAATGCTCTGGGAAAACATATTGCCAGGAGGTGTTGGTATACAGATTCATTTTAACAGTAACAAAAATGGAATTGTGTTTGTTTTCAAATTGCAAAATACCTCTAGTAATTCCAGTAGAAATGGTTTATGTAGAAGCACAAAATTCCTCACTAACCTAAGCATTCCTAAACAGCAGGAATCAATCTAGGACATCACAATACATGATTTAAAAATACACTAGGGAGGTGGGTAAGTCACAAAACAGCATGGGATTGCTATAAAAACAGACAATCAGAAAGATAGAACCGAGTGGTAACCCACAAATGAACCAATGCAGCTATAATCATTTGAATATTAAGAATAGCACTAAAACCTACTTAACAAACATCAGTAAAGCTAAGTGCCCATATGTAAAAGTTCAAACAATCTCCCTTCCCTAACCCTGTGAAAAGTCAACTTAGAATGTTTTCATCAGATTACCTGAAAGAATCAGAGGACAAAATATGCAGATTTATTGGTCTTAGAAATAAATTTATAAATGGAACTCAAAGCACAAAGGAATCAAAAGGAAAAGTAAAAAAAAAAAATTAAGTGATAACAAACTATGATGGTCTGTAGATATTTTAAAAATAATATTCAACCATTTCAAGATTCTGCTATCCCATCCATCAGTTTGTGCAAGAGAAAAAAGTCTGTAACATATGAAAAAGATAAAAGTGCACATTTTTATTGTGGTGATATTATACAACATACATACATATACACACATATAGAGAGAGACAGACAGACAGGCAGATAGACAGAGAATGTATGTTTTTTTTTCCTTTATTAAACAATTACTCAACTATTGAGAATGAAAGCCTTGGTTGTTTGGAGACTTCCAAGGAGACCTTTGGCCAAGCAATTCTATTAGATGTAACCCAGTTCTGGTACTGGAAGCTTCATTTGGTGACAAACGATGTCTGGTTTGAAGTCTGTCTCTCTCATTATTTGGCAATTTTATTTTGATCACCTTCATATATGTATAGATTTAGAAAGCTTCTATTGTATTATGATTCCATATTACCTCAAATGTACCTTAATTTTATCTGACTCTTCCTATAATCCTTTCCTGTGCTCCTCTTCCCACTTCTACTTGATCTTTCTAATTCAGTATTCTTCCTCATCAAATTTAACTATATATTCTATTTCGCTCTCTGAGGGATATCTGTATGAACCTGGCCCCTGAAATACCGTATTCTATGGATTATAGCTTGGGTATAATTGATTAAAGTTTAAATCCACATATACATGGAACTATACCATATTTGTCTAAGTTGAGACAGCCTCCTGGTTGTTCCTCCTATCAAATTCTTTGTATATCTCTAGCATATGACTAGTAGACTATTCTTAAGATATATATGATAAGGATACTTTCATAAGTAGATATCAGAGATTTCAAGCATGAGCTTCAAATGATAGAAACAGCCAAAGCATAGCAAGGGGATATTTGCTAAACTATTCATGCATTTACACATAGTTATCATGGTTCTGAGTACCTCAAAATATTTTTGGAAAAAATAATATAGCAAGACAAGAAATAATTGTCACTTTGCTTTCAGTCACTACCAATTTATTTGACCAAAAATCTTTATACTTTATACTCTCTTCTCCATTTAAGTTGATGAATCATCTTCTAACATACAAGAGACAATATCATTCTTTTAAAACCAGATAGCCATTGTCTATTACTAACTGAGAAGGTGCCAGTCCTGTGAAGCTAGGGAATATACTCTTCAAATAGGCCCTGGAATTTCAGGAGGTACAGTACAGGGAGATAGTCCTTAGGGAAATCAGTTGTCCACTGATGGAAACAAGCTAGAGATACCAAATTAGAAAATATCATTAAGAGATAACTGAGTTTTGTTAATATTTGGAAGCCCTTGAATAAAAAAAATTAAAATGTAATTATTAATTTTCCCATATAGAAATCTATATATTATCTCAGAGTGATGTGGAATCTAGCCATGAACTTCTACTATCATAAAGAAGACATGGAAAAATAGCATTTCAAATCAACTAGCTTTTTTTTTTTACATAGTCAAGAAGGTAGTATATGTAGTCATGTGCTTGCAGGCTGTAACTCCCCCCACACACAAAAGAAAAAAAAAACCCAAAGCTGTAACTGTTGTTGAACTTGATTTTCTCTTTCTAAGATAAGTAGAAACAGCAGCTATGACAGAAGTGCAAGTAACAACCAGACTGTAACTATTCATAAGTGTTGGTACAAATCATGACACTTTGGGAGTAGAAACAAAAGACTGGATTTATGAACAATGGCAGAATATAATTGCTGTTAACATGTTCCTTGGGCCTTCTAAGGCACAACAGAAAAGGACAGATTGGTCTCTACAAATTCTTGTCAAGTTACAAGTAGAATGTGCTTAATAGAGGCAAAGGGTACATAGATTTACTCTATTTCTCACTTTAGCTTACACTAACTACAGAGCTAGAAAATGTATTCCTTGTATGCTAAACTGGAATACACAGTAATGACCAGACCAATTCACGTTGCAATCCTCTGAACCATGATAATTAGAGTGTGTGTATTTCAGTTGTATTTTATGATCCACATTGTCTTTTTTTAATGTCCTAATAATTTATTCCAATTATATTGTGAGAGAGAAATGGGAAAATCTCTACTATTTGTAGCCTTGCCATCAACAAGCTCTGACAACTTCTGAACTTGCTATTAAGCTGCTTCATGTTACCTCACACTTCTTTCTTTTTTACTTTTTGAAAATTTTCTTTATTTACATTTAATATGTTATCCCCTTTCCTGATCCCTCTCACTCACGGAAACCCTCTAACCCATACCACCTCCCTCTGCTGCTATGACAGAGTTCCCCCACCTACCCACACCCACCTCCTCACCCTAAAATTCCCCTACACTGGGGCATCCATTGAGCCTTCACAGGACCAAGGGCCTCTTTTCCCATGCCTGACAAGGCCATCCTCTACTACACATGTATCTGGAGCCTTGAGTTCCTCCATGTGTACTCCTTGGTTGGTAGATTCGTCCCTGGGAGCTGTTGGGGTCTGATTTGTTGATATTGTTGTTCTTCCTATGGGGTTGAAAACCTCTTCAAACCTTTTTCTAACTCCTTCATTGGGGATTCCATGCTCAGTCCAATGGTTGGTTACAAGCAGCAGCCTCTGTATTTGTCAGGCTCTGCAGAGATTCTCAGGAGTCATCTATATCAGGCTTGTTTCAGCAAGCACATCTTGGCATTCACAATAGTGTTGTGTTTGGGTGACTGTATATGGGATGAATCTCCTCTTAAGATAGTCTCTGGATAGCCTTTCCTTCAGTCTCTGCTCTACACTTTGTCTCCACATTTGTTTTCATGAATATTTTGTTCCCCTTTCTAAGAAGGACCAAATCACCCACACTTTGGTCTTCCTTATTCTTGAGCTTCATGTGGTCTGTGAATTGTATCTTGGGTATTCTGAGCTTTTGGGCTATTATCAACTTAGCAGTGAGTATATGCCGTATATGTGATTGGATTACCTTACCCATGATAACATTTTCTAGTTGCATCCACTTGCTTAAGAATTTCATAAATTCATTGTTTTTAATAGCTGAGTAGTAATTCATTGTGCAAATGTAGAGCATCTTCCCTATCAATTTTGCTGTTGAAGGACATCTGGGTTCTTTCAAGCTTATGAGTTTTATAAATATGGCTGCTATGAACAAAATGGAGCATGTGTTCTTGTTATATGTTGGAGAATCTTTTGCGTATATGCTCAGGAATCGTATGTCTGGGTCCTCATATAATGCTATGCCCAATTTTCTGAGGAACTGACAGACTGATTTCCAGAGTGGTTGTATCTCCCATGGTTTCTGTGGACAGAAAATCAAAAGGAATTAAATCATTACTATATTAGTATGTCTGCTGGAGGTTATACTCATAGTCCCATTTACATGGACAGTATGCCTCAAGGAAGATGAAGAATGTGCAGACTGCCTAGGATCTACCAGGCATAAGACTCTTCCAAATCTTTCCTATTCCTGATGAGGATATTGGTCTTAGCTAGATTAACTATATCAAAGATAAGTGCCCAGAAAGAAAGACAGGGATATTTTTGCCTATTATCTAGGTTTGCAAATGACTTAATAGTAAGCAGAGCCTAGTCAAACAACAGATGGAGAGCTTGGCCTTAAATTCAGCAGACTGTCCCAAGGTCCCCAAAGGACTCTCCACAACTCAAGCACCCTAGCACACCAAGGCTACAGGGATCACTGGTGAGTGGAATGCAAAATCTGTTCCAAAACATCCAGCAAGGGTCTGTGCTAGCAGGAAAAGGAATGAGGAAACCCACCCAATCAGCTGCTGGGGTTCCTTCCAGTTGGCACTAGCCCCAGGCCACCTTGGGCATGAACACAGTCCCACTGCCCCTAGAGGACTCTCCATGCCACAGGTGCCCTAGCACACCCAGGATCTTAGAATCACTGAGAAGAGTTGGCTTCCAGAAGGGCTGTGAAACTGGGACTCAGGTAAGAGTGCGATCTTGTATCCCTGGTCTCTCAGAGACCAGTCCCTGCAGGAGAGCACTTGGGTCTCAGAAGCAACAGAGGTTATTGGACAGGGAATCCTCAGGTCTTCATCTTCAGCCTGGAGGCATATCTGAGCTCCAGACCTCTGTGAACCTTCCCTGTAAGAGGAGAGCTTGCCTACAGAGAGTGCTCTGACCACTGGGACACAGGAGAGAGTTGGACTCCCAGCACTGTTGACAGAGCCTAACAGAATCACAGGAGGAACAATCTCCAGCCAGAGAAAGCTATATCATCTAGCCTAGAGATTACCAGATGGTGAAAGGCAAACATAAGAATCTTACTAACAGAAACCAAGACTGCTCACTATCATCAGAACCCAGCAGTTCCACCTCAGCCAGTCCTGGATACCCCAAAACACCTGAAAAGCAAGATTTGGATTTAAAATCATATCTCATGATGCTGGTAGAGGATTTTAAGAAGAGCATTAATAACTAACTTAAAGAAATATAGGAGAACACTACGAAGCGGGTATAAGTCCTTAAAGAATTACAAGAAAACACTGCAAAACAGGTAGTAGTCCTTAAAGAGGAAACACAAAAATCCCTTAAAGAATTACAGGAAAATACAACGAAACAGGTGATGGAATTGAACAAGACCATACAAGACCTAAAAACGGAAGTAAAATCAATAAAGGAAACCCAAAGGGCGTCAACTCTGGTGATAGAAATCCTAGGAAAGAAATCAGTAGCCATAGATGTGAGCATCAGCAACAGAAAAAAGAGATGAAAGAAATAATCTCAGGTTCAGAAGATTCCATAGAAAACATGGACACTACAATAAAAGAAAATGTAAAATGCAAAAAGATCCTAGCTCAAAACATACAGGAAATCCAGGACACAATGAGAAGACCAAACCTTAGGATAGTAGGTAGAGATGAGAATGAAGATTTTCAACGTAAAGGGCCTATAAACATCTTCAACAAAATTATAGAAGAAAACTTCCCTAACCTAAAGAAAGAGATGCCTATGAACATACAAGGATTCCTACAAAATTCCAAATAGACTGGACCAGAAAAGAAATTCCTCCTGATACATAATAATGAGAACAACAAATGCACTAAAGATAGAATATTAAAAGCACTAAGGGAAAAAGATCAAGTAACATATAAAGGCAGACCTATGAGAATTACACCAAATTCTCACCAAAGACTATGAAAACCAGAAGATCCTGAGCAGAGGTTATACAGACCCTAAGAGAACATAAATGCCAGCCCAGGCTACCATACCCAGAAAAACTCTCAATTACTATAGATGGATAAACCAAAGCATTTCATGACAAAACAAAAATTCATACAATATCTTTCCATGAATCCAGGCCTTCAAACGATAATAAAGGGAAAACTCCAACACAAGGGGGTAAACGACACCATAGAAAAAGCAAGAAATTAATCATTCAATAAAACTAAAAGAAGATAGCCTCAAGAACAGAATCCAAATTTAACAACAACAAAAAAATAACAGGAAGAAACACTTACTTTTCCTTAATATCTCTTAATATCAATGGATTCAATTTCCCAATTGACAGTATAATATTGAATAAAATCAACTTCCAACCCAAAGTTATCAAAAAAGACAAGGGTGGGCACTTCATACTCATCAAAGGTAAAATCTTCCAAAGTGAACTCTCAATTCTGAATATCTATGCTCCAAATGCAAGGGCAGCCACATTCATTAAAGAAACTATAGTAGAGTTCAAAGCACTTATTGCACCTCACACAATAATAGTGGGAGACTTCAACACCCCACTCTCATCATTGGAAAGATCCTGTAAACAGAAACTAAACAGACATATGGAAACTAACAGAAGTTATGAAAGAAATGGATTTAACAGATATCTACAAAATATTTTATCTTAAAAAACAAAAGGATATACCTTCTTCTCAGCACCTCATGGTACCTTCTGAAAATTGACCATATAATTGGTCACAAAACAGGCCTCAGCAGATACAAAGATATTGAATTTATCCCATACATCCTATCAGATCACCACAGACTAAGGCTGATCTTCAATAACAACATAAATAATAGAAAGCCAACATTCACGTGGAAGCTGAACAACACTTTTCTCAATGATAACTTGTTCAAGGAAGAAATAAAGAAGGAAATTAAAGACTTTATAGAGTTTAATGAAAATGAAGCCACAACATATTCAAACTTATGGGACACAATGAAAGCAGCCCTAAGAGGAAAACTCATAGCTCTGAGTGATGCCAAAAAGAAACCAGAGGGAGCATACCAGCTTGACAGCACACAAACACTCTAGAACAAAAGGAAGCAAATTCACCCAAGAAAAGTAGGAGGCAGGAAATAATCAAACTGAGGGGTAAAATCAACCAAATGGAAACAAAAGGAACTATTCCAAGAATCAACCAAACCAGGAGCTGGTTTATCAAGAAAATCAACAGATAGATAAATCCTTAGCCAGACTAACTAGAAAGCACAGAGACAGTATCCTAATATAACAAAATCAGAAATGAAAAGGGAGACATAACAACAGAACTTGAGGAAATCCAAAATATCATCTGATCCAGGTGATCCAAACTGGAACACCTGGATGAAATGGGCAACTTTCTAGACAGATACCAGGTACCAAAATTAAATCAGGATCAGATTAATGATCTAAACAGTCCAATATCCCCTAAAGAAATAGAAGCAGCCATTAATAGTCTCCAAACCCAAAAAAGCCCAGGACCAGATGGGTTTAGTGCAGAGCTCTATCAGACCTTCAAAGAAGACCTAATTCCAATTCTCCTCAAACTATTCCACAAAATAGAAACAGAAGGTCCTCTACCCAATTCATTCTATGAAGCCACAATTACTCTGATACCTAAACCACGCAAAGACTCAACAAAGAAAGAGAACATCAGACCAGTTCCCCTTATGAATATTGATGCAAAAATCCTCAATAAAATTCTCACAAAGTGAATCCAAGAACATATCAAAATGATCATCTAACACGATCAATTAGGTTTCATCCCAAGGATGCAGGGATGGTTTAATATATGGAAACCCATCAATGTAATCCACAATATAAACTAATACAAAGACAAAAACCACATGGATCATCTTGTTAGATGCTGAGAAAACATTTAACAAAATCTAACACCCCTTCATGATAAAAGTATTGGAAAGATCACAAATTTAAGGCCCATACCTAAGCATAATAAAAGCACTCTACAGCAAACCAGTAGCCAACATCAAACTAAATGGAAAGAAACTTGAAACGATCCCACTAAAATCAGGGACTAGACAAGGCTGCCCACTTTTTCCCTACCTATTCAATATAGTACTTGAAGTCCTAGCCAGAGTTATTAGACAACAAAAGGAGATCAAGGGGATACAAATTGGCAAGAAAGAAGTCAAAATATCACTATTTGCAGATGATATGATAGTATATATAAGTGACACTAAAAATTCCACCAGAGAAATCCTAAACCTGATAAACAACTTCAGTGCAGTAGCTGTATATAAAATTAACCAAAGAAATGATTGGCCTTTCTCCACACAAAGGATAATAAACATGCTGGAAAAAATTAGGGAAACAGTACCCTTTACAACAGTCACAGATAATATAAAAAACCCTGTTGTGACTAAGGAAATCAAGGTTTGTATGATAAGAACTTCAAGTCTCTGAGAAAAGAAATCGAAGAAGACCTCAGAATATGTAAAGATTTCTCATGCTCATGGATTGGCAGGGTTAATATAGTAAAAATGGCTATGTTGTCGAAAACAATCTACAGATTCAATGCAATCCCCATCAAAATTCCAACTCCAAAATTCCAGCTCCAAGGAAAGAGCAATTTGCAAATTCATCTGGAACAACAAAAAACATAGGATAGCAAAAACTATTCTCAACAATAAAAGAACTTCTGGTGGGATCACCATGCCTGACCTCAAGCTGAACCACAGAGCAATTGTGATAAAAACTTCATGGTACTGGAACAGCAACAGACAGGTAGATCAATGGGATAGAATTGAAGACCCAGAAATGAACCCACACACCTATGGTCACTTGTTGTTTTTACAAAGGAGCTAAAGCCATTCAATGGAAAAAACACAGCATTTTCAAAAACTGGTGCTGTCTCAACTGGCAGTTATCATGTAGAAGAATGAGAATTGATCCATTCTTATCTCCTTGTACAAAGCTCAAGTCAAAGTGGATCAAGAAACTCCACATAAAACCAGAGACACTGAAACATATAGAGAAGAAAGTGAGGAAAAGCCTCGAAGATATGGGCACAGGGGAAAGATTCCTGAACACAACAGCAATGGCTTGTGCTGTAAGACTGAGAATTGACAAATGGGACCTCATAAAATTGCAAAGATTCTGTAAGGCAAAAGAAACTGTTAATAAGGCAAAAAGGCCACCAACAGATTAGGAAAGGATCTTTACCAATCCCAAGTCTGATAGGGGACTAATATCCAACATATATAAAGAACTCAAGAAAATGGACCCCAGAAAATTAAATAAACCTATTAAAAATTGGGTACAGAACTAAACAAAGTATTAGCAACTGAATAATAGTGAATGGCTGAGAAGCACCTGAAAAAAATTTTTCAATATTCTTAATCATTAGGGAAATGCAAATCAAAACAACCCTGAGGTTCCAAGGCTCACTAGTCAGAATGGCTAAGATGAAAACTTTAGGTGAAAGCACGTGCTGGAGAGGATGTGGAGAAGGAGGAACACTCCTCCATTGCTGGTAGGATTGCAACCACTCTGAAAATCAGTCTGGAGGTTCCTCAGAAAACTGGACATAGTAATACCAGAAGATCTAGCAATACCTCTCCTGGGCATATACTCAGAAGATGTTCCAACTTTTAATGAGGCTCCATGATGCTAATAGCAGCCTTATTTATAATAGTCAGAAGCTGGAAAGAAACCAGATGTCCAAAAACAGAGGAATAAATACAGAAAATGTGGTGCATTTACATAATGGATTACTACTCAGCTATTAAAAACAATGAATTTATGAAATTCTTAGGCAAATGGATGAATCTGGAGGCTAACATCCTGAGTGAGATAACCCAATCACAAAATAACACACATGATATGCTCTCACTGCTAAGTGGATATTAGCCCAGAAACTTAGAATACTCAAGATACAATTCGCAAAACACATGAAGCTCAAGAATTAGGAAGATCAAATTGTGGATACTTTGTTCCTATGGGGAAAAATACCCATGGAAGGAATTACAGAGACAAAGTTCAGAGCTAAGCAGGAAGAAAGAACCATCCAGAGACTGCCCCACCTGGGGATCCATTCCATAAACAACCACCAAACCAGACACTATTGCATATGCCAGAAAGTTTTTGCTGACAGGACCCTGATATAGCTATCTCTTGTGAGGCTATGCAATTGCTTAGGAAATACAGCAGTGGATGCTCACAGTCATCTTTTGCATGGAACACAGGGCCCCAATGGAGGAGCTAGAGAAAGTACCCAAGGAGCAGAAATGGTCTGTAACCCTATAGGAGGAACAACAAGATGAATTAACCATTATCCCCAGAGCTCATGTCTTTAGCTGCATATGTAGCAGAAGATGGCCTAGTTGACCATCAATGGGAGGAGAGGCCCTTGGTCTTGAGAAGAACATGTGCCCCAGTACAGTGGAATGCCAATGCCAGGAAGCTGGAGTGTGTGGGTTGGGGAGCAGGGCTGAGGGAGTATATAGGGGACTTTCAGGATAACAATTGAAATGTAAATGAAGAAAATATCTAATAAAAATCAAAACAAACAGAGAACTCTGGAGGTTCCCTCATGGCCGGTTTCTCCAAGTTATAGTATAAGGATGAATTATGTAAAAAAAATAAATTGTATTTGTTTAGATTTGTAAATAGAAACATCATACTGTTTTGCATAAAATGGTTGAAATAACAGATGACAAAATGAAGTAAAATAGAGAAAAAAGGGGCAAGAGTGAAAAGGAAAATTATAACACAGTAAATGTCAAGACATGTAATTAAATATAAAAGGCATGATAATATACCCACAATTCTCTCCTTGACAATGTATAGATCTGATTTTCTTATTAGATATTTTCTGCCAATATAGATCTGATTTGTGTACCCATGCTATAAATACAGTAGTTAGATATCTGTGCATAAAATGAAATAATTAACAGAAGACAAATGTTTTGAAACCATATTAAAATAATTCCCTAGCTAAAATGATCAGATATGAATCTTTGAATTTGGAAGCTAATTTATTCATTTTAATTGTCACTTTTTACCCTTTGGTACCATTATTGCTTCTACAGATTTAACAATGTTTGATATCAAGTACCAATGTGAATGAAACAAGAATTGTTTTATCATGACCAGAGACATAAATAACTAACTAAATAAGAACATACCACAATCAGTTTCAGTAGGTTAATAAGTTCAGTGTTTTATCCCCCACTTGAGATAATTTTAAAAATTCTATGTGCCTTTAGTTCTCAACAAAGAGTTTGTTGGATTTTCTAATTTATATTTTAGTATTAGGAAATCATCCAAGAGATACGTAGCAGATGATATGTCTCTTAGCATCATTGTGCACTATAATTTTTATCATTTTTTTTTTTTTAGAAGTGGATGCTCACAGTCAGCTATTGAATGGAACACAGGGTCCCCAATGGAGGAACTAGAGAAATCACCCAAGGAACTAAAGGGAACTGCAACCCTATAGGTGGAACAACAATATGAACTAAGCAGTACCCCGGAGCTCTTGTCTCTAGCTGCATATGTATCAAAAGATGGCCTAGTCGGCCATCACTGCAAAGAGAGGCCCATTGGACTTGCAAACTTTATATGCCCCAGTACAGGGGAATGCCAGGGCCAAAAAGGGGGAGTGGGTGGGTAGGGGAGTGGGGGGTGTATGGGGGACTTTTGGTATAGCATTGGAAATGTAAATGAGCTAAATACCTAATAAAAATGGAAAAAAAAGGAAAAAAAATTTTCTTTGATCTTTGTATTACTGGTGACGTATCTCTGATTCTAGGATGATGTACAATATAATTACATGAAATGTGACAGATTCTTCTCTTTTTTTCATGTATTTATAAGCTGGTTGAAGTGTTACCAGTAACACCCCAAGCCCTGTAACTGATCTGTTAATAATGAAGATCCCATATAGACATGCAGTCCTACACTCAGGTTTTCCCATATTAGTTTCCTTCCTTGGTCTGCAACAATATGAACCTAGTCCACTTTGACGAAAATTCTATTATTAAAAATTCTCCATTTCTTATGTGTGTATTTAAAGTCAATAAATCCATTTAGAGACGGCACAATTCCTCTCTACAAACCTCATCAGAAGATATTCCCTTATACTCTATTACATAAAAATACCACTTTTCTCCTTTTTCTTTAGAAAAAAAGGTTCATACCCTCTATGTTTGCACTTGGGATAGTAACTGGGAATACCATTCTAATTAAGATATTCCTGAGGTAGAGATTAGTCTACAGTACAATTTGGAGCCTGCAGGTGAATCATAGCCCAGAGCTCTTCCTTTTGTGTCACACTATACAACATGACATCAGTGACTCTCCCAGTATTTGTCTCTCTACTATCTGTTTTCAAGCTAAATCTGTTTCCTAGAGGGAGCTTTGTTCCATTCTCTATTAGAATATTCAGGACAGTTCTTGCATATTTTGCAAATGCTTTCTTTGCCATTTTGTTAGCCAAAGTCACTCCATTTCATACAACCTTTTCATTTTGGATGAAATATACCTGATCCTATATGTAGAGCATTTGATTTTACAGATCAAGAACTAACACATATAAATTAATTACTCATGATTAATTCAGTGACTGGAAGCACACACTGTAGACTATGTTTTAATTGCAGGCCACAGAACCTTCCCCCTTGGTCTGAAACCTACACAAAAAGATTCTAACTACACATCATGAGAGTGTCTGCAGTGCTAATGATGCTTTAAGTAAGTCTCTTACCCAAAGGAGAATCTGCCTTAGCCCTTGAATCTCAAACTACAACCCTAGCATGCTAAATCTGAAGATGCTATGGCATGAGCTTTGTTCCTCCATAAAGGATGACATCACTTTCTTATATCAAGTTCATATCCTATGATTTATAGGATGGACTATACCCTCTGTTTTATTTTATCTTCTCTGTTTTCCTTTCTTTGCTTTTTTCTTCTCTCTTTGTCTACATCTCTATATCTGTCTCTGTCTATAAGCATCGCTCATTATATTACATGCTATACAATAAGCTCAGTGAGGATGGAGATCAAGCTTACCTCACCACCTTCTGATAACTAAAATCCTACTCTCTGCTTAATCCATTGCAAATGTTTTAAAGTAATGAATGGACCTTTAAAATTCCTAGGTAATGTGTAGTGCTAATTACTTTTATGGTTTGTATTAATTCTTTGAAACCATATTCTCTAAGGAAGAGAAATGGTGGGTGTGTGTGAACAAAGCAAAACTGAAAAGACTATGGAGATTTATAATGTAGGAGAAGTGATTAATGAAGAATATTAAAGGGGGTTAAAGGGCAGAAAAAATGACTCAATGGTTAAGAATACTTGCTATACTTGCAGAAGAATGAGGTTCTGCCCCCAGCACCTTCATGGCAACTCATAGCTATCCATTACTTTATATCCAGGGAATCATACATCTTTTCTTGCTTCAATGCACATACTTCAGTGCATATGTATATGTTTAAACATATACATATGTATATAATCATATATATAATTGTATATAACCACACACATATAAATAAATGACTTTTTAAATTGTTTTATTTACATTCCAAGTGCTTTCCTCTTCCCAGGCGCTCCTCCAAGAGTTCTTCACCCCATCTCCCCTCCTCTTTGCCTCTGAACAGGTGCTTCCCCACACATCATCCTCTCTTATACTCCCACCCCCTCCATGACCCACCCATCGTTAAGTCACCACCACTCCCACCATCCTCCTTCCCTCAGACATAAATTCTCTAGAGAATTAGGTGTATCCTTTCCCATGGAAGCCAGACAAAGCTGCCATGTGCTACATATGTGTTGGGGTCCACAGACAAGCCCATGGATGTCCTTTGAATGGTGGCTTAATCTCTGGGAGCTCCCAAGTGTTCAGGTTAGTTGCTACTGTTGTTTTTCCTATGGGGTTACCACCCCTTTCCAACCAACCATAGGGGTCCTGACCTCAGTCCAATGGTTGGTTGTAAGCATCTGTATCTATTTCCGTCTGCTGCTGGAAGAACCTCTCACAGGACAGCAGCACTAGGCTCCTGTCTGTAAGCATAACATGGCTTCAGTAATAGTGTCAGGAACAAGTTATCACCTATGGCTTAGATCCCAATTTTGCTAGACCACTGGATTATTTACCTTCATTCCATGCTCCATTTTTGTCTCTGCATTTTGTTTTGACTGAAACAGTTCTGAGTCAAAAATTTTGAAGGTAGATTGGTGACTCCATTGTTCCACTATTGGCTCTGTCTATCTACTGGAGGTGGTCAGTAGTGGCTATTCCTGGTTGTCAACTTGACGATATTTGGAATAACTACAATCCAGAATTGGAAGGGTCACCAGTGACCATAATCTAGAGGCTGGGAGATAGAAGTTTCTGACCTGGATCTTGCTATGGAGATCTTGAAGACAGGGAGATCTCTGAGTTCAAGGTCATCTGGGATTAAAGGTGTAGTGGCACAAACCTTTAATCTGGGCTACACCTTCTGCTGGAGACCATATAAGGACATTGGAAGAAGGGAGTTGTGCTCTCACTCTTTGGCCTGCTTGCAGTGTGAGACTGAGTAACTGCTAGATCCTTGGACTTCCATTCACAGCTACTACTGAACCATTGTTGGGAATTGGACTGCAGACTGTAAGTTATCAATAAATTCCTTTACTATATAGACTTGCTACGCTCTCTGGTCGAGTCAACTGGACAAGCCGAGAGGCTTAAAAGTCACTCATGAGGCAAAAGAGTTTCAAGGAAGCTCTCCTCCTGGAGTCTAGCGTTCCCTACCCATACAGTAATTTTTCATTCCCACGTTCCATTCCCGTGTTAGTCTAGTGTATGGATCCACATGCTCTCTTTCAATATTTTCCTATCATAAGTGCCTTTTAAGATTGAATTCTGACATAGCTAAAGCCGTCCACCAGTGTTCCAACAGTCCTAGTTCGTCCTTAGCAAGACCTTGGGCTTGGAATTCAGTACTGCCCCTGGTATTACACTATCCCTTTGAGTAAAAGTTAGGTCACTGCCCTTCACAGGAATTTACCATCACTAAGGAAGAAAGAAGTTTCTGACCGGCCGTAGGAGAAACCAGAATAGATATTTAGAATTATAGCTGAGTTACACCTATATACAGGAATTTACAATGGTTTAGGAAGTAGATCTGGCTGTGGTTTTAGAGTATTGCATTATTCATGAGATGGTCAGCTAGAACGGAACTCCCTAGTTAGAACCATGACTTGGGTGTGAAAGCCCTTGCCCTAGGAGAGAAAAGTTCTCACACCTGGCTTCTAAGACTATAGCTGACCTTAGATAGGGCTGACTCTGTCTCAGTTATTTTATTGCCCAGTTCCTGCCAGTCTTTGTGTTTTCATTCCTCTATTCTGTGTAAGAGTCATTAAGCATCCGGTTACCTCAATTGTACCTTGCGGATATGTCACCCAACTTCTTTATTGTCTTCTGCATAAAAAGTCTGATGCTTGATTTGGAAAATACATTCAGATTCCACACAAACTTTCCTGTGTGTGTGTGTCTGTCTGTCATTCATCCACGCTTTGCCCACCCGTGTCGAGAGACCCCGTTCCATGTAGACACAGGGACCCAGAAGGTCTGCGGCATAGACTATCCATAAATTTTGTGACTCTAGAGAACCCTGATTAATATATGGTTTCCTCAGGTTCCCTCTCCCCACTGTTGGGCACTTAGGCTAAGTTTATTCCCATTGAGTCCTGGGAGCTTCTTACATCCCAGATCTCTGAGACTTTCTAGACGTTTCCATCACTTCCCCACCTTCCACAATTGAATAGTTCTAGTCATACTCCTGGCCTTTTGCGCTTCTCTCCTATCTCCCGAAATACGTGATCCAGCCCCCTTTTTATGGTCTTGTACAATTTGTGGTCCATTCCCTATGAGAAGGGAAAGACTTATCATAAGAGTGATTAATAGTGATTTTTATTTCCTACTCCCCTGTTATCTGTTCTGACACTTTTTATATAAAACATACTAACATTTTAATTACAAAACATTGCATTTAATTTGTACTGTAAATGAAAAAAATGGTATAATTTATTTAAATGGCTGTAACTTTAATCTTATTACTTAACCAAAAATGTGTATATTTTATAATTTTTCAAGTCCTTTGGTTTTTCCTATCTAATTTAAAGCTGTAAAGTCAGATGAAAGAGAGTGGACATGGAAGACCGGGTAACTCAGAAATCCTCTCTCCTTCTTTTCACCATGTTCCCCTCAGATCTTTATCATAATTCTTTTATTTATCTAATTTTTAAAAATTGATTTATTTGTGTCAAGGGAGGGCAGGTACATGTGAAATTCAGAGGACAACTTTCAGGAGCCACTTCTCTCCCCATGCCATATATATCTGGGGATTGAACTCATGTTAGCATGTTTTACCAGAAGCATGTTTAGCCTCTAAATCACCTCACCAGTGCCAATACACTTCCTATTTCTAAGAGAAGTTTCACTTACCTTCAGTTCCTCTCCAGTGTTTTTACCCACTCCACACCCTCCAAAGTACTTCCAGAATGTTCTTCTAAGATAGAAAATTTATCATAACACCCAGCTTTAAATCTTTCAGTGGCTTAGTCTCATAAGCAGGGAAAGGTTGGGTATAATTTGTTGCCTGTCTTATTTATATTCCTTTTCCCATTATGCCTCCCTCTTCTCACTACACCTTTGATTATTTATAGATGCTTGAAAATGACCTTCTCCCTTATTCCTCTGGGCCTCTATGCGGGATTTCAATGGCTAGCATGGCTTTCTCCTACATTTTGCACTTGGTTAAATACCACACATGTTCAAATTTGTAGTTCAAGTGTTTTCAAATCTGGGCTCTTCTGGAGTTCCTCATAGAAATGTGTTCATTTTATTTTACTTTCTAAAATGCATGTATGATAGTCTGTATGATCACATGTTTAGTTCTCATTACAGTGCTGTATTCCTATTGCAAACCCTCTGAGAAATATAAGCCTTTCTCTCACTTACCGATTCTAAGAACTGACATCTAGACCAGCCTTCCATACACACTTCAGGTAATAACTTGGATATTCTGCTTATAAAATACTTTCCCTAGGTGGGCAATGTTAAATATCCACTTGACTTTTTGTATTTTGAAAAAAAATCCATTAAAATACAAACAAAAGTTAAACAAATGTGCTTTTTCAATGATATTTTTCTTTCTCTGCTTCTTTTTGTCATCTGCCCTACATAGTCTTATTTCTTATTTTATAGATGCTGTATCACCCTAGAATTGAGAAACAACCTTATTGTATGTTATTTGACATTCTTCACTTGTGTGTGTGCATGTGTGAATGTGTGTGTGTGTGTGTGTGTGTGTGTGTGTGTGTGTGTGTGCATGTGTGCCCCTAGGCCAGATGGGTTTTGTGTTGGCTCTTAAGTTTCAACAACTTTTTTTTTTGAGATTTTTGGACATTGCATACAAGTTTTGATCACACTAATTATCTTCTCCACCTCACTGAGTATCTATCCCCCTTTCATGGATATCCAACTTTGTGTCCTCAGTCTGTTCATCTATCACAGCTAGTTGGTACGGCATATATGGTGATGGATGTACAGCTTTTCTCTGGAGTATGATAGACCCACCATGTACCACTCTTAGAGAAAGCTGGCTCCTTCTCACAGCAGCCATCTTTCTGCTATATCTTTTCAGGTAGGAGTTAACCTCATGTCCAATTCCCATCTCCATGCTGAAATCTCATGTTTCTTGAAGTTGCTTTGAATATTGTTGTGTATAACTTTATGACTGCTATAAGTTCCTATGCTCAGTTGACACGATTTCTAATAAGATACTCTTCCTTTATAATCAGCCACAGCCTCTTACTGTCATATTGTCCACCCCTTATCTAAAATGATCCCTGAGCATTGACATGGTGATGTACAACACTGATGTTGCATTTAAGGCTGAGCATTCTTATGGCATATTGTTTCTTGCTGTCCTGAGATATACTAAATATGCTCTGCAGGCTGCACAGTAAGTATCAGCAATATGCCTATTTTTGCCTACTCAAAGAGGAATTTACAAGTGTGAATCATAAGAGAGCCATGTGAGTTCTGAGAATCAATCACAGTTTATGATAGTTGCAGAGCAAGTTCTGAACCAACTGAGCTATCTTCTAAGCCTCCTTATATTTATTTAATTATGTCACAGAATGATGACAGAGCCATGAACTTAGAATCCATCAGCATATGCTTCCCAGACTCCTGGAATTACAATTCCATACTACTTAGATGTTTCTTTTTTTTTTTCTTTGTTTTTGATTTACATGTGTTATAAATTAGTTTTAAAACAATATTTTAAATTTCTTATTTGAATTTTTCATATATTTATACAATATATTTTGATTAATACTGGATACAGCAATGCTGCATAGAGGGGAGATGTGATGTGTTTCTTCCCCTGGAACATCACCAGACCTTTGGTCCCCACAATCCCCATGTGTACTGATGACTGTCATTGCCATGGAATTGATCTACTTTATCTTCTATTTTACTTTCAATCTTTGTTTCTGTGGAATTCAGTTCCCCTATTACTCAGAGCTAATCATGCCATAATAAATGAAACAGAAACATTTTTCCAGAATGAGGAATGGAAGTGGTCATGAGGCTGTAGAGGACATGGGAAAGAATCTAGACAACAACCACAGAGGCCATAAAAGCCAACATGATTCTTTGTAACATAGTTCATTGCCATACTTGGCTCTGAATTTGGAATTGCAAGGAGATACATGTACCCTGTGGTTCTATGACTACTGCTGCATTAATTAGTCAGGGTGAATTTGGAGACATCAAGTATAAAGAATTAAAGTAGTCTCAAGAAGAAAAGGGATAGAAAGGAAAAAAAGGAATCTATAAAACGAAGCACATGATAAATGGGTTTATTTAATAGGAGAAAGTCTTATATAGGATCTAGAAATTAGAAGGAGAGTATATGAGGGCATGGAATTGCTAAGAAAGGAAACAAAGATGCTAGAAATAAAAGATGATGTATAAGCATATAAAAAGTTAGTACTTTGTTCTAGCTACTGGTAGAATTGGAGATGACAATGTCAAGAGAGATATTAGAGAAAGAGCTAGATGCTTTACTTACATACATTTTAAAAGTTTGTAAGAAATTATTTTAACCCCAGTACTATGTCACCTCTCTGTTCTTACATGAAAATAGTTACTAAAGACTGCTCTCTGCTGTTACCAGGAAACCACAAGAGCTGTGCCCAGCTACCCATGAAGAACAGGCTGTGTAAAAACTACTAGAAAATATGCTTTTGCTTGGTGTTTAGTTTCTGTTTTAAGGAATGTTGGTGTTGGGACTATTAATCTGGGACGCATAGAATTTGTGCAAATATTAGAATTTTAAAAAAATATTAATAAAGATCAAAGCCTTGGCAATGTAACTTTAGTAAATAAAAGACTGGATTTAGGCTGTCTGGTTCTGAGAAGGCTAAGAGTAGGAAGGGAGAAGGAAGAAAGGAGAAGAAGGAAGAATGATGGGAACCTTCAGTAATAGAGAGATTACTTGAACTGACAGCTTGCATCCACTACTAACTCCAAGCTTATCACATCAATTATTTCTTTCAAACTGTCTCATTTCCTGTTTCCTTCCCAACTTCATGTCCTCCTGTTTTCACTATTGGTAACCCTTGTGTTCAATTATGGTTATCCCCATGCACTTGAAGCTATACACTCAAGCATCAGCAACCTACCAGCATCCATGACCCTAACAAAGAGTGATTCTCACTCCCTAGAGAAGTTTGGTTTCAAATACACCCTCTGTGTAGAGTGTGGCCTCAGTATCACCTTCCCCATCTGTGTGCAATACATGGTGAAACCAACATACATTGACATGGAACCTCTTCCTGCTCACATAGAGATAGTTGTTTCATGCAGTCTGTGATGGAGAAGATGACAGAGGTTTCATCATGCTATGAAACTGCTTAAAAATACATGTTAATATATTCCTGTTTTTCATATTTCTTTTCTACTTTCAGTATATCTATCTACATTCTCATTTTTGCTGTTTTCCTTTTGTTTTCATTTTCATTATTGATATTTAAACACTTTTTATCATAATCTTCCCTTACTCTAAATCCTTCCAGATCTTCTTCCAATCCTTATCCAACAAACTTCATATTATTTCTTGAAAACAAACAAACAAACAAACAAACAAACAAACAATACAACAGCCCTAAGACAAACAAAATAAATCCATACCCAAAAATAAAACAAAACAAACAACCAAACTCTACAATCCCTAACAGAGAAAGAGAAGGGGGAGCAGAAAGGGACTTCAGTCCCTTTTTCTCATTCTGTTTTCTGCTATATCAGGACAGAAAACCCTTTGTTTGTGTGTGATCCATAATTCAAGAAACCATTTCAAAGCAAGGGCAGAAATATCGTCCAGAAACCTGAAGCTAGCTAGATCTTAATAGTGTATAGTGAAAATCTATTTTTTATTTTTTATAAAATACCCAGTCTCAGGTAATTTGTAGAAAGCATACACACAAACTGTGGAATGTCCCTGCATGTTCATAATAACACCCACCTCTCACTCTACTCTCACACACACACATGTATCACATGTGTATTATGCTTTTACTTAACATTTCAACATAAAAACATTGTAAAGGCATATCCATGGAACTCTTCTCTTATCATATAAAGTTTAGTAGTCACTAAATTACATGAGTTGCTCACACCAATTAATAAGTTGTTGCTTAGTTATATTAGATGTCCTGTGGCCTTTTTTTTTTTTTTTTTTTTTTTTTTTTTTTTTTTTTTTTTTTTTGGCTAATACAAGGCTACTGAGCAAACTGAAGCAGGCAAAAGCATTTAATCAATCAGTAATTTGTAGTAACTGAAAATTTTGATTTGTATTGAGTATGTGATAGTTTTATCAAACATTAGTACCAACCAGGAAATGTGTGTATATGAGAGGAAAAAGGGAGGGACAATGGGCTAGAAGAGGTGTGGGGAGAAAACAAGGGGGAAGTAGAGAACAGGAGAGGAGAAAAAAAAGGGGAAAAGATGGGAGGGGGAACAGGATTAATTTTAAGTGATTAATTTGTGTTAAGACCAAGCTCTGTTAAGGGGTATTATTACAGTCATCTGTAATCTCTACAGAAAATTCGAGACAACATTCCGTCTCTCTTAGATAACTTTAATATTTTTGTTCTTGTTTTTAACTTAACAGAAGAACAGTTTACATTAAGCCAACTTTTTTACACAGACACATCTTAATTTCTCATGGGTTTTCCTCTTTAAAAATGTCATGGCCATTAAAAAATGCTGGTCAGAAGTATAGTTTGGATACAACAATCAAGTTAATTTCATAGCTGAGAACAATGCCAGGTAGTTCACAGGTCTTATCGTCTTTTCTAGTGCTCTGCTAATTAATCTGCTCAGATGGGTACTCATCCCTTCTCAGAAAGATGACCAAAATTTGTGCTGTATTATCATCAAGTGGATAAATATAAAAACTTAAAACTTGAAATATAGTTAATAAAAAGTAGGTATTGATCTCTCTCCACACCCACACAGAACATTACAAGTCAAACTGCCCATCCATCAACAGTAATTTTGTGTCCAGGCCAACTCTAGTCAGAAGTAATCATATCATGATGATTATGGTTAAAATCAAGTCCTAAGGAGACAAATACATTATTCATATGTTAGATTTTATATTTTAAGGTGATTGCTTATGGATTGACATGGATTGGTATCCCTTCCTTCTTTCACATAATTAATATGAATAGGTATGAACTATGTAGGAAACGAAGGAATGATATTCCTAATATTTCTTTTTCTGTACAACATTATCAAAATATGGCTTTCTTTAACATTAACTAGATGATTTTGTCAGTTTTCAAATATAAATAAAAGAGATTTAAACTACACTAAGTGAAAAGCCTACGTGAAATTTTTGTCCCTTGTGCATAAAAATAACTCTATGGTCCTCTTATAGTGTCGTAGAGAACAGAGACCAAGAAAGATACCAAGATTTCAAAAGGAGCAAGGACAAAGGTACTGAGTGGAATTGGAGTGAAGAAAGGGTAGGTACAATATGATTAAAAAGTGTTTTATTAAAATATATAAGTATTATATAAAAGTGATACTGATGAATTATCTAATGAAACTAATTTATACATTTTTAAGTTTTTATCTCAATTAGGCCAGAAGAAAAGGTCCTTTGTAACACTGCTTTTATGGGTTAGAAGATAAATGTGAATTTAATGGTCAGTTCAGTTAAAGATAATTACCTAACAGTTTTTGTCCAACAAGACTTTGTCAATGTTCATGAATATGTTGACACGAAGATGTCAACTGTGTGCCTTCAAATTTATTTACAACTCCAATTATAATTAAAAATTTTATACTTGAATTGCTATTTATCTTATTCCTTTCTTGACTAGATATAGAATATCACATGCAACAAATGTAGGTTACCAATGCAAATTAAGGAATCAAAGCACACATAGATGACAATTTACTTTAGCAATATTTAAATGCTAGTATGACTTTAAAATTTTTTTGAGATGTGACTCTTTTTTCCAATTTTTATTAGATATTTTCTTCATTTACATTTCAATTACTATCCCAAAGTCCCCTATACCCTCCCCCCACCCTGTTCCCTTACCCACCCAATCCCACTTCTTAGCACTGGCGTTCCCCTGTACTGGGCATATAAAGTTTGCAAGACCAAGGGGCCTCTCTTCCCAATGATGGGCATCTTCTGCTACATATGTAGCTAGAGACACGAGCTCCGGGTTGGGGGGGAGGGTACTGGTTAGTTCATATTGTTGTTACACCTATAGGGTTGCAGACCCCATTAGTTCCTTGGGTACTTTCTCTAGCTCCTCCATTGGGGGCCTTGTGTTCTATCTTATAGATGACTTTGAGCATCCACTTATGTGTTTGCCAGGCACTGGCATAGCCTCACATGAGACAGCTATATCAGGGTCCTTTCAGCAAAATCTTGCTGGCCTGTGTTTGACAAGGGAGCTAAAACCATCCAGTAGAAAAAAAAGAGAGCATTTTCAACAAATTGTGCTGTCACAACTGGCAGTTATCATGTAGAAGAATGAGAACTGATCCAGTCTTATCTCCTTGTACAAAGCTCAAGTCTAAATGGATCAAATACCTCCACATAAAACCAAAGACACTGAAATATATAGAGGAGAAAATGGGAAAAGCCTTGAAGATATGGGCACAGGGGAAAAATTCCTGAACAGAACAGCAATGGCTTGTGCTGTAAGACCAAGAATCGACAAATGGGACCTCATAAAACTGAAATCTTAATAATGCATGAATAGTCATGATGTGGTCATAATGTTGGTTTTCATTTAATTATTTGAAAACATACAATGGTTAAGTTTCAATGTAATATATTTTAAGCATATATCCTTTGTTATAAAAACTTGATTTCTGAAAGAAAGAAACAGAACAGTACCAGCAAAACAACTCAGTGGGTAATAGCACTTGTTATCACATGTAAAGTGACAAGTTGAGTACCCCATTTTCTCAACTGTGTTAATTGGCATGTTGGTGTCTATATTTTTGTATTCCTTATATATTTTGGATATTAGACTTCTGTTTCATATATGGTTGGTGAAGATCTTTTCCCAGAATGTAATCTGCTGTTTTGTCCTATTGATGGTATCATTTACCTTACAGAACCTTTTCTTTTATCAATTGTTAATCTTAGTGCTTGAGCTATGGGTGTTCTGTTCAGAAAGTTGTCTCCAATGTCAATGCATTCAAGACTATTCCTAACTTTCTGTTTTTTAGATTTATATGAATATATACGAATTCTTCTACATGTAGACATCCAGTTAGACCAGTACCATTTGTTGAAGATGCTTTCTTTTCACATTTTATAGTTTTGGTTTATCTTTCCATTTCAAGTGTCTATAGGTTTGTGGATTTGTTTCTAGGACTTCAATTCCATTCCATTGGTGAACCTCTCTGTTTCTATACCAATTGAATGCAGTTTTTTTTCTACTATTGACACATATGTAGCAGATCTGCAGCTTGCTATTCCCCCCAAACTGGAGCAGACACTGTCCCTGATTTTGTTGCCTGCTTGAGGATCCCATTTCCCTCTTGTCTCGTCTCAGTGAGGGAAGATATACCTAGTCCTGCATTGACTTAATGTAGCACTGTGGGTGGATATCCAGAGGAGGTGTCCTCTTGTCAGAGACGAAAGGGAAGGAAGGAAGTAAGGAAGGAAGGAAGGAAGGAAGGAAGGAAGGAAGGAAGGAAGAAGGGCTTCTATAGGATGTAAAGTGAATTAATTAACTAATAAAGAAAAATAATATAAGCTAAAATAAAATAAAATTAGATTCTCACCCATACAAAAGAAAAATAAAAGACAGAAATGAGTTCAATCATTAAAAATCACATAATAGGAGAGAACAAATTTCTGAAAGTTATTCTTTGATATTTACATTTCCATATCAGCACACCTGGAGAAAGACAAACACACACACACACACACACATACACACACACACACACACACACAAAAATGTATATATGTAAAACGTACATGCAGTAAATAAATAAATAATACTTTCAGTTCTACATTGAATCGATTGGGAGAGAGTGGGCAGCCGTGTCCCTGATTTTAGTTGAACTGCTTTAGTTTTCTCTCCATTTAGTTGAATGATGGCTATTGGCTTGCTGTTTATTGGTTCGATTATTTTTACATGTGTGCCTTGTTTTCCTGACCTCTATAATACTTTTAATATGAAGGGGCATTGGATTTTTTCAAAGGTCTTCTCAGCATCTAATGAAATAATCATGTGATTTTTTTCACTCAGTTTGTTTATATGATGGATTATATTGATGAATTTTTGTATATTGAACAGTTTGCATCCCTGGGATTAAGTCTACTTAATCATGGTAGATGATATTTTCATGTGTTCCTGGATTTGGTTTGTGAGTATTAGTTGAATATTTTTGCATCAAGGTTCATAGGAGAAATCAGACTGAAGCTCTCTTTCATTTTTGAGTCTTTGTGTAGTCTTGGGATCAGATAGACGTTGGCTTCAAAAAATGAGTTTGGCAATGTTTTGTCTTTTTCTATTTTGTGGAATATTGTGAGGGGTATTGGAATTAGCTCTTCCTTGAATGTCTGGTAGGTTTTTGAAGTAAAACCATCTGCTCATGGGCTTCTTTTGGTGGGAAACCTTAATAACTGCATCTAATTTTCCAGGGATTATAAGCCTGTTTAAATATTTTACCTGATCTCTTTTTAATTTTGGTAAATGGTATCTCTCTAGGAAATTGTCAATTTGGTTAAGATATTCTAATTTTGTAGAGTACAAGCTTTTGAAGTAAGACCTAATGATTCTTTCAATTTCCTCAGTGTCTGTCATTATGTCTCCTTTTTCATTTATGATTTTGATTATTTAGATAGTCTCTCTTTGTCTTATGGTTAGTTTGGTTAAGGTTTTTATTTTACTGTTAATTTTTCTCAAATAACCAGATTTTGGTTTTGTCTATTTTTTGCATTTTGCTTCTAACTGATTGATGTCAGCCCTGAATTGATTATTTCCTGATTTCTACTCCTCTTTGGTTTACTAGCTATCCCCTCCGCTTCTTTCTCTTCCTCCTCCTCCTAATCCTCCTCCTCTTCATCATCATCCTTCTTCTCTTCATCCTCCTCCTTCTTCTTTTCCTAGAGCTTTCAGGTGTACTTTTAAATTGCTAGTATGAGAACTTTATAATTTCTTTATGGAGGGGCTTAGTGCTATGAACTTTGCTCTTAGCAGTGCTTTCACTGTGTTCCATAAATTTGGGTATATTGTGCCTTTATTTTAATTGAATTCTAAATAGTCTTTTTCTTTCTTTCTTCCTTCCTTCCTTTCTTTCTTTCTTTCTTTCTTTCTTTCTTTCTTTCTTTCTTTCTTTCTTTCTTTCTTTCTATCTATCTTTTCTTCCTCCCTTCCTCCCTTCCTTCCTTCCTTCCTTCCTTCCTTCCTTCCCTCCTTCCTTTCTTTCTTCCTTTCTTCTTTTCTTTTTTTCTTTATTTCTTTCCTGACACAGAGATCTTTCAGTAGAGTGTTGCTCATCTTCCCTGAGTGTATAGGCTTTTTTGGTATTTCTGTTGTTGTTAAAGTAGCTTTAATCCATGTAGGTCTAATAAGATACTAGGCATTATTTTTATTTTGTTGTATATGTGCAATTTTGGACAAGGGTTCACGAAATGCTAAAAAGGCATACTGTTTTATGCTTGGATGAAATGTTTTGTAGATTTCTATTAGGTCAATTTTCTTCACAATGTCCATTAGTTTCATTATTTCTCTGTATATGACCAGTCAGTTGGTGAGAGTGGAGAGTTAAAGTCTTTCACTAATAGTATGTGAGGTTTTATGTGTGATTTAGGCTTTAGCAATGTTTCTTTTACAAAGGGGTGTGCCCTTGAGTTTAGAATATAGAAGTTCAGAATTGAGATATCATTTTGGTAGATTTTTCCTTTGATGACAATGAATATCCTTTCCTTTCTCTTTTGACTATTTTCTTTTTTGAAAATTCTATATTATTAGATATAAGAGTGTCTACCACAGAGTGCTTATTGGATCTGTTTTATTAGAAATTTTTTCCAGTCATTACACTGAGGTAATGTATATCTTTGTAGCTGAAGTATAATTCTTGTATGCAACAGAGTGATAGATTCTGTTTTCACATACATTCTGTTAGCCCGTGTCTTTTTATTGTGGAATTGAGTCCATTGATGAGATATTCATGACCAATGATTGTTAATCGCTGATATTTTGATGTTGGTGATGTTAGTGTGTGTGTGTGTGTGTGTGTGTGTGTGTGTGTGTGTGTGAGAGAGAGAGAGAGAGAGTTTGTGAGTTTGTGTGTCTGTACACTTTCTGTTTACTTTGCTTTTGCTGGTATGGAGTTACATATTTCATGTGTTATCTTGTATATAATTATCCTCCCTTTTTGGGTTTTTCTTCTTGTATGTTCTGTGGATCAATACAGTTTAAATTTGGAATTGTCCTAAAATATCTTCTTTTCTCCATCTATGTTGATTGGAAATTTTGCTGGATACAGTAATCTAGGTTGAATCTGTTGTTTCTTTTCACTTCTCTAGATTTTCCATCTCTAAGAGTCCCTCAGTTTGTGTTTTCTTTATTACTTATCTTTCTACTTTAAAGTCTTGCACAGTATAATTTATTTCCTTCACCTATTTAATTCATATTTTGTATATCTTTAAGGAATTTATTTTACCCACTTTAAAACCTCTACCTGTTTGATTTTTTTATATATTTCTTTAAGGGATTTATTAATTTCCTCTTTAATAGATTCTATCATCTTTATAAAATTGTGCTTAATGTCATTTTCTCCGACTTTAGTAGTGTTAGAATATCTAGTGATTGCTACAGAATGGTAGCTGTCTTCTGAAGGTGTCATGTTGCCCTGGCTTTTGTTGATTTTATTCTTTTGAGGACCTTTAGCCATCTGGATGGCTTTGGTCCCTTGACCTTCCCTTTGTAGTTGGTATTAGAAAAAGGATTATTCTGGATGGTTCTCGTGTTGCAGGTCTCTGATGAGTACCTATGGTACCAGATCAGCAGGTCTTTATGGTTTAGGAACTGCAGTAGGTAGATAAATGGTGGGAGAATGGATGACTGCCTGGGTGAGCCAATTTCTCAGAGCAAGTTGTGTTCGAAAGGACTCAGCAAGCTGGGAAGATGGGTTGGGGAAAGCCTGTATGGTTTAGGTTTCATGGGTCTGAAGAAGGTGGGCAGAAAGATGAGAGGAGAATGCTCCAAGATTTTAAGAGAATAAAACAACAGTTGACCAATCTTGGCTTTCAGTATATGT
Organism: Mus musculus; assembly: GCF_000001635.26. NCBI lineage: Eukaryota > Metazoa > Chordata > Mammalia > Rodentia > Muridae > Mus > Mus musculus. Next base: position 46,361,391 of record NC_000069.6, on the reverse strand, counting down.
TGGTGCCAGCTAACCAGTTAATTCTGGGAATTACAGGGAAAATAAGTTAGGATGCAAATTTGCTTAGAACTTATTGGAGGTGGGAACATGGAAAGAGAGATTAATGGGTGTAGAAAACTTGCCAAACAAGTCTTACAAGGACTTGATATCAGATTACCAGCCAGTATATATAAGCTGATTCATGTAACCCACATACTGGAGGACACAGACAGTGGATCTCCTAATCTCCAGAACCATAATTTTAATATGAAAGGCAAATTTCATATTCAGTGAGAGACCTGCCTTTAGACAAGGTGGAGAGAGATAAGATTATGGGTGTCCAGGGGCTCATGGAGTCCAGAAGATGAAGTTGGATTTCCGGGAATTGAAGTTACAGATTGCTTTGAGCCACCTTGTGCATGTTGGTAATTGAACAAGTGTTTTGTTTTGTTTGGTTTGTTTTTTTTTTGTTTTTGTTTTTTTTTTTTTAAAGAGTAGGAGGTGCTTTTAAACTCTTAGTCATTTCTTCAGCATCTGTTGTTCCTTATTTTAAATTAGTGAATTGCCAATATGGAAAACAAAAATCTTAGTATCATTATATTATTATTTAAAATGCTACTTAAGGATCTCCTGTCACTTGCTGCTGTTGATGTTGCTATACATGTTTCATTAGTGTAAACAAATCAATTTTAGATGTTAAATTAATGTACTACCTTGATCAGAGCGATTTATCCAATATTGAAGTTTTTGTGTCACTCCAAGTTGGCAATGTCCTCTTCATGAGTAATGGGAAATGTTCCAGAGTTTGATGATATTTGCATATGGCTTTTCACTAACAACCTCATTTTTCACTTCTGCAGGTGATGTCTAGAATTATCCCATCACTGTGATTCATTCATTGAGAGAGAATAACTTAATCACATCTTTGCAGTGATAATTTTTGCTATACTTTCTGCCTTGGTGATTTTCAGAGGTCAACATCCATCATTTTGTGTCTTTTTTGAGCAATGTTTTCCTTTCTGTCTCTGTCTCTGTCTCTGTCTCTCTCTCTCTAGATATGTTGCACTGTAGATAGTTTTCAGGTTGCTGTAGGTACTGATGAGGTTAGAAAGCAAGGAAGGGACATGGCTGAAGTTTAAAATTTAAAAGTTCTAATATGAAGAAAATTGTTCAAATACCTAAACAATCTACATGTTAGAAGAGAACAAATAAAGATGGCTGGTGCTATTTAAAAATATTTGAGAAAAACAAATATGAAACATGTCAATTTTCTTTGTTGTAGTTTTAAATGGGATGAAACCAAGACAGTACACCAGATGTTAGCCAGTAATTGCAGGGGAAAATACTCAAAGAGGTGGTTACCACAGAAAAACAGTGCTCTTTCAAGTTAGAATTACCTAAGGTCAAGGAACAAATGTCGATCTTACCTTTATTTATTTATTTGTTTGTTTGTTTATTTTTAGATAAGATGTGGATAAGCTAAAATAAAAAGCATAAGAAAAGTGAATTCAGTTCATGACAAGGTAACTCCTTGAAACTTACTAAATGCATCTAAAACCAAACCACATGAAATATAACAAATAGCCTCATAGTTTGCTTGGTTACTACAAGTGTTTATTCCATGTATTTAATAATTGTGAGTGTGACTATGTGTGTGTCACAGTATGCTTATGAAATTGTGATGATAATTGGCAGAATTAAATTGTCTTCATCCATTATATGAGTCCTGAAGATCAAATAAAGCAAATACAGGTATTTAGGTCATGGGGCTTGGTGGTAGTATCATTAAGTACTGAGTCATTATTGGAGCGCTACCATTGTCATAGATTACAGAGAAAATTGCCTGATACATATAAAAATATATTCACACTTCTTGTCTCTGGTTTTATGTGGACATCTTTGATCAACTTGAACTTGAGCTTTGTACAAGGAGATAAGAATGGATCCATTTGCATTTTTCTACATGTTGATATCCAGTTGAACCAGGACCATTTGTTGAAAATGCTGTCTTTTTTTCCACTAGATAATTTTAGTTACTTTGTCAAAGAGCAAGTGACTGTAGGTATAAAGGTTAGTTTCTGGGTCTTAAATTCTGTTCCATTGATCTACCTTCCTGTCTCTGTACAAATACCATGCAGTTTTGATCTGCATTATTGATCACTATTGATCTAATGCAATTTGAAGTCAGGGATGGTGATTTGTCCAGAAGCTCTTTGACTTTTGAGAATAGTTTTTGCTATCTTGGGATTTTTGTTACTCCATTTGAGAGCACCTGGGCACAGGGGAACTTTTCCTAGACAGAACACCAATGGCTTATGCACCAAGACCAAGAATTGACAAAGCAGACCTCATAAAAATGCAGTGTTTCTGTGAGGCAAAGGATACTGTCAATAAGACAAAATGGCAACCAACAGATTGGGAAAAGATCTTTACCAACCCTACATCAGATAGATGGCTGATATCCAATATATACAAAGAACTCAAGAAATTAGACTCCAGAGAAACAAATAACCCTACTAAAAATGAGATATAGAGCTAAACAAGGAATTTTCAACTGAGGAATACTAAATGGCTGAGAAGCATCTTAAGAAATGTTCAACATCCTTAGTCATCAAGGAAATGCAAATCAAAACAACCGGGAGATTTCACCTCACACCAGTCAGAATAACTAAGATGCTGTCAAGGATGTGGAGAAAGAGGAACACTCCTCCACTGTTGGTAGGATTGCAAGCTGGCACAACCACTCTGGAAACCAGTCTGGTGGTTCTTTGGAAAACTGGATAAAGTGCTACCTGAGGACCCAGCTATACCACTCCTGGGCATATATCCAAAAGATTCTCTAACATATAACACGGACACATGGGACACATGCTCCACTATGTTCATAGCAGCCTTTTTATAATAGTTATAATCTGGAAAGAGACCAGATCTCCTTCAATAGAGGAACGGATACAGAAAATGTGGTACACTTACACAATGGACTATTATTTAGCTATTAAAAATCAACGCCTTCATGAAATTCTTAGGCAAATAGTTGGAATTAGAAAATATCATCCTGAGTGAGGTAACCCAATAACAAAAGAACACACATGGTGTGCATTCATTGATAAGTAGATATTAACCCCAAAGCTAAAAATGCCCAAGATACAATTCACAGACCTTATGAAGCCCAAGAAGTAGAATGATCAGAGTGTGGATGCTACAAACCTACTTAGAAATGGCAACAAAATACCCACTGGGGGCAATACAGAGACAAAGTGTGGGACAGAGACTGAAGGAGAGGCCATCTACAGGCTGCCCCCACCTGGGGATCCATCCCACATACAGTTACCAAACCTAGACACTCTTGTGGATGCCAAGAAATGCTACAGGAGCCTGATAAAGCTTTCTCCTGAGAGACACTGCCAAATCCTGACAAACACAGAGCCAGATACTTGCAGCCAACCATAGGACTGAGCACATAGTCCCCAGTGGAGGAGTTAGAGAAAGGAGTAAAGGATCTGAAAGAGTTTGCAGCCCCATAAGAGGAACAACAATATCAACCAACCAGATCCCCCAAAGCTCCCATGGACTAAACTACCAACCAGAGTACATATGGAGGGACCCATGACTTCAGCTGCATGTGTAGCAGAGTATGGGCTTTGGGGATACTAATGGGAGAAAAAGCCCTTGGTCCTGTGAAGGCTCAGTGCACCAGTATTGGGAAATGTCAGGACAGGGATGCAGGAGTGAGTAGATGGGAGGATGGAACACCCTCATAGAAGCAGGGAGATGGGGGATAGGTTAGGGTGTTTTCAGAGGGAAAACCAGGAAAGGGGATAACATTTGAAATGCAATTAAAGGAAATAGCTAATAAAAATCTAAAAATAATAATTTGATATTTTTCTTATCATTTTTGAAACTCTGTTGGTCACTCATTTGTAATATCAATTTAGTTTCATATTGTAATACCTCTGTGCCATGTGTGTGACACTATTATTCTGAATCTCCCAGACAGTCCTATGGACACTGAAATATGCAGGATGTTGCAATTAATGATATAAATAGAATCAGCCTCTCAAATCTATCCTAAGTGCTTTCACGATACCTAAGCCATCATGGCAACATTTACATTTCATCCTGGTTTCTATACCTCTTCAGAACCCTGGCTCTTCATTGTATTCTCCAGGTAGATATCACCCATCATACTATTTGAGATAAGAAATTATTTAAAATGAACTACGGCCCTACTTGTGGATTGCCACAATATTCCAGAAAATATATTTACCTTATGATCTTTCTTGGTATTTATCTATTATATGTTCAACTATACCCTCTCCTCCTACATGTGTTGATGTCTTGATCCTTATTAATTCAGAATAAAACTCCTTCAGGAAATGTGATCTTTAAAACGATAGCTGATGTAAAGTGAGGTCATATGGAGGGTCATAATTCCCTAATCTAAGTATGATTGATGTTCTTATCAGAAGAGTAAATTAGAATACAGATAACACCCAGACCTAGGGTCAACCACAAAATGATCTAAGCAGAAGGGCAGTAACAGTATACTCAGAGGAAATTAAACTTTAAAAGACCCTGATCTTAGATTTCTACTTACAAGAAAAGTAATAACTACATACATGCTTCTATAAATCACCTAATCTTGTAAATTAATAGCCCAGACACTTAACATTACCTGTCAACAAAAGAGATAATTTGGAGAAAAGCTATAATAATATTTATTTAATCTTGATCTCCTTTTGTCATTTGTTTTGTTGTCTCTCTGTGTGTGTGTGAGAGAGAGAGGAGGGAGAGAGAGAGAGAGAGAAGGAGGAGGAGGAGGAGGAGGAGGAGGAGGAGGAGGAGGAGGAGAGAAGGAGGGAGGGAGGGAGGGAGGGAGGGAGGGAGGGAGGGAGGGAGGGAGGGATTTATGTATTACAGACTGGCCTCTCCTCTGTAGTCAAGAATGACCATGCACTTCTGATCTTCTAGCTTGCTGTGAAATCCGTGGTGTTAAGATAGAACCATAAGCCTGTATGCCTAGTTTTATTAAATGCTGGGAATCAAAAACAGAGATTTGTGCTTTCTTGGCAAGTGCTCTACCAAGTAAGCTATATCCACAGCCCACAAGAAAATCTGATTTTCTTGAGCTTTTCGCTTTCTCTGTTAATCTAAGGTAATGATGCTTTAGATGATGAACATGGATGACAATTATAAATGACATAAAATGGCCCATAAATCAGGATATATAGTTTTAACCTTGAAACTTAATTTCAAGGACCTCGCTTAATGTCCAAATTGGAACAATGTTACAAGTGAAGAACACTGCCTAAGCATGCTTAGAAATCTTGCAAAATAACTAGCAAAAAATGTTTAAATGAAACCATAATGGACTAATATATTTATAAAAATAATGTGTGTGTGTGCCTGTGTGTGTGTGTGTGTGTGTGTGTGTGTGTGTCTGTGTGTGTGTGTCTGTGTGTGTGTGTCTGTGTCTCTGTATGTCTGTGTCTGTGTCTCTGTCTGTGTCTGTTTGCACTGGCATGTAGCTTTAACTTTTTCAATATAGATGAAAGGGGCATATATCTCCTCAGATAGGGACTCCACTACAAAACAAAAACATTTCCCTCTCAAGACTAGCTTGATTGAATAATGAGTAAAAATCAGGATACTCATAGGAGCATGAAGGAGAACTTAGTCAGAGGAAAATTGTGGGTAGCTATAGCATTGGAGGAAAAAAAAACATTTCCCATTCGGCTTTCATTAATTGCTAATTACCTGTAAGTTTCCTGAAGTGTAGGTGTCTCTCTTCCCTATTTAAATGTGAACAAAACTTTGGGAATAGATAGTGCTAGATGAGTCCGTCCCACAGTCTTTAACAGGGAACCTAATCTCCATGAGCTGAATATCATGCAAGAGTTTTCTGATGAACATAGCTATTCACAACTCAAGACTAAGATAGCCTAGTGATGTCTATTGAGTCATCCTCCATAATACACTCCTCAATTCAAGCATTCATCTTGAACCATCATCCATGGAACTTCCTTAGCTTTAGAAGTAGTGACATTGATGTTCCATTTAAGGCTGGTCATTCAACAATCATCTGTTTTCAGCATTCCAACCTCTGTGAGACTCTGTAACAATTGTATCCCACCAAAGTAAGAAAATTCTCTGATCAAAGGTAACAGGAATCCTAATCTATTCACATATGGGGGTTTGAAACTCTGGTATTTCCACTAATAAAACTACTGCAATCGCTTTGTTACTGAAGCCTATAAAATCTCTATCCACTCATATTTGATCAGGGTTACCATTGCAAGACATGAAATATTTCTGTGCAATGTGCCTTAAATAAAAACAGGAGGTAACTGACTAAATTTGCAATTATGCCATTGATGCACATAGTTGCCTATCATGTTAGCAGTGTACCACTCAAGGTCCCCTACTAAATAGTAAATCTGCGCTGATAGAGTTACCTCATCAGGCTACCAAAAAACCACTATTAAACCAAGGTGACCATGAAGAATATTAAATCTGTCTCTTCTAGATTTTTCCATATATTACAGCAAAATCTATGGTGTTTTCAGCACAGATTAAAGTCTTAGGGAAGCCAATGTGTGTATGTGTATCTACACAAATGTGTGTGTGTGTGTGTATGTGTGTGTGTGTGTATGTGTGTGTGTGTGTGTGTGTGTGTGTGTGTGTGTGTGTGTGTGTGTGTGTATGGTTATGTGATACACACACACACATATGCACATTAGGGGAGCTTACAAGTTGTTTGACTATTCCACACTGACTGTTTTCCAATGCAAAATAGAAGAAATTTGTAGTTGTTCAATCCAGGAGGTTAGATTACTCAAAGTCTTTTTGTTGTTGTGTTGTTTTGTTTTATTGTACTCTGCAATCCCAAAGAAGTAGTGTCTAATACCAGTGGAGGAATAAACTTGCCAGGGAGAACAAGAGCAAACAAAGGAAGGGATTCCGTTTTTCATGTACTTTATCTAGGCTGCCACCATATGGTGTGGTCCAGATATAGGGCTGATCTGCTGGTCTTTGTACCTCAGAATTTCTGATTTAAAATGGGTATTCATACTTCAAATGATTTAATCAAGAAAACAGCTTTACAGATGTACCCAGCTTCTTTTTAGTTAATTCCAGATGTAGTCAAGTTGACAACCAGCAGTAGCCATTACAGGGCACAAGGTGTGTTCCTAGCTAGGAAACTAGTAAGGTAGAGCAACAACTGCCATGGGATTTTCATCTAAAAACTTACAGCCTCTTGGGACATCTATTTTTAGTGTACCCAATGACCTTCATTCAAACTTTTTACCACATATTAATTTAAGACAGAAATTTGGGGAATTTTTCCTATATACTTTGTTGAATAGCATTTATTCCTTACGTAGCCAGAATTTTCACAGATGTGTCTGACCACTGTAACTTGCATGAAATGACTTTCCATTCTTGCTCCCTTATGTTTCTCTGTCTTCAGATTTAGTTACTCTCCAAAGCACTCAGGATATCAGCATAATATCATCTAAGAAGTGAAACACTTATATATGTTGTGGGCATGATCACTGAAAGACAACTGTTGGAAGGTTATAGTACAGTACATTCAGATAGGTTCTTTGTGCTTGTTGCAAAAAAGGAGGGATCCCTGTCTCATAGGGGCAGTTTCACCACCTCCTTCTCTTCTCTTTATTGTGGGAGAAAAGTTGTCATATTCCAAACCACAAAGTCTAATCACAAGATATATATGATATTTATTTTTTGTTATTTTTTATTTAGATATTTTATGTATTTATATTTCAAATGTTATCCCCTTTCCCGACTTCACACCTAGAACCCCCCTATTCCATCTCTCTCTGTCCTGTTTCTATAAGGGTGCTCCCCCTCCCACCTACCCACTTCTACCTCACCACCCTGTCATTCCCCTACATTGGGGATTCAAACCTTCACAGAACTGTCTTAGTCAGGGCATCATTTCCTGGATAAAACATTATAACCAAGAAGCAAGTTGGGGAGGAAAGGGTTTATTCAACTTAAACTTCCAAATTGTTGTTCATCACCAAAGGAGGTCAGGACTGGAACTCAAGAAGATGAGGATAAAGGAGCTGATTCGAAGCCTTTTAGGAATATTTCTTCTTCGAGTAGAGGAGTTTGAGTTAATTTTATATCCAGCCACTTTACTGAAGTTGTTTATCAGGTTTAGGTGTTCTCTGCTGGAATTCTTGGGTTCACTTAAGCATACTGTCATATCACATGCAAATAGTGATATTTTGACTTGATCCTTTCCAATTTGTATTCTTTTGATCTCCTTTTGTTGTCTAATTGCTCTGGCTAGGACTTTAAGTGCTATACTGAATAGGTAGGGAGAGAGTGTGCAGCCTTGTCTAGTCCCTGGTGTTAGTGGGATTGCTTCAAGTTTCTCTCCATTTAGTTTGATGTTGGCTACTGGTATGCTGTATATTGCTTTTACTATGTTTAGGTATTGTCCTTGGTTTCCTCATATTTCCAGAACTTTTAACATGAAGGACTATTTGAATGTGTCAAATGCTTTCTCAGCATCTAATGAGATGATCATGTGGTTTTTTAAATTCGTTTATATAGTGGATTACATCGATAGACTTCCATATACTATCCTTGCATCCCTGAGATGAAGCCTACTTGATTGTGGTGAATGATATTTTGATGTGTTCTTGAATTCAGTTTGTGAGAATTTTATTGAGAATTTTTGCATAGATATTCATAAGGGAAATTGGTCTGAAGTTCTCTTTCTTTGTTGGGTTTTTGTGTGGGTTTGGAAAAAGTACAATTTGGGCATCATTGAAAGAGCTGGGTAGTGTTCCTTCTGTTTCTAGTTTGTGAAATAGTTTGAAGAGTGCTGATATTTGGTCTTTGAAGGTCTGATAGAATTCTCTACTAAAACCATCTGGTCCTGGGTTTTTTGTTTTTTTTTTTTTTTTAATTGGAAGACATTTAATAACTGCTTCTATTTCTTTAGGGGTTATGGGAATGTTAAAAAGTTTTTTCTGATCCTGATGTAATTTAGGTATTTGGTACCTGTCTAGAAAATTATTCATTTTATCTAGGTATACCAGTTTTGTTGAATATAGGCTTTTGTAAGAGGATCTGATGATTTTTTTAATTACCTCGGTTTATGTTGTTATATCACCCTTTTCATTTCTGATTTTGTTAGTTTGGATATTGTCTCTGTGACCTCTGATTAGTCTGCCTAAAGATTTATCTATCTTATTTATTTTCTCAAATAACCTGCTACTGGTTTTGTTGATTCATTGGATAGTTCTTTTGGTTTCTACTTGGTTGATTTCAGCAGTGAATTGGATAATTTCCTGCTGTCTACTGCTCTTGGGTGTATTTGGTTCTTTTTGTTCTAGAGCTTTGAGGTGTGCTGTAAAAATGCTAGTGGAAGCTCTCTTCAGTTTGTTTTGGAAGCACTCAGTGCTATGAGTTCTTTGATTAGCACTGCTTACATTTTGTCATCAGTTTGTGTGTGTTGTGCCTTTATTTTCATTAAATATTAAAAAGTCATTAATTTCTCCCTTGAAGAAGTTATCATTGAGTAGAGTGTTGTTCACCTTCCATGTGTACATGAGGTTTCTATTGGTTTTGTTGTTATTGAAGACCTGCCTTTGTCAGTAGTGATCTGATAGGATGCATAGGATTATTTCAATGTTCTTGTATCCATTGAGTACTGATTAATGACTAATTATATGGTCAGTTTTGGAGAAAGTTTAATTAGGTGCTGAGAGGAAGGTATATTTCTTTGTTTTAGGATCAAATGCACTATAGATATCTGTTAAAAACATTTGTTTATAACTTTTTTGTTTCACCCTGTCTATGTTTAGTCTATTTCAGTGATGAGACCACTGATGAGGGTAGGGTGTGGCATCTCCCACTATTATTGTGTGAGGTGCAATGTGTGCTTTGAGCTTCAGCAAACTTTATTTTATTTTATTTTTTTATGAATATGGGTGCCCTTGCATTGGGAGCATAGCTGTTCAGAACTGAGAGTTTTTCTTTCTTTATTTTTTTATTGGATATTTTCTTTATTTACATTTCAAATGTTATTACCTCTCCTGGTTTTCCCTCTGCAAAACACCCTTCCACATACCCTCTCCCCCTGCTCACCAACCCACCCACTTCCTCTTTCTGGTCCTGGTATTCCCCCACACTGGGGCATAGAGTCTTCATAGGACAAAAGGCATCTCCTCCCATTGATGTCCAACCAGGCCCTCCTCTGCTGCATATGCAGCTGGAGCCATGATTACCACCATGTGTGCTCTTTGCTTGATAGTTTTGTCCCTGGGAGCTCTGGGGGTACTGGCTAGTTCATATTATTGTTGCACTCCTATGGGACTGCAAACACCTTTATCGCCTTGGATCCTTTCTCTAGCACCTTCATTTGGGATTCCTATGCTCAGTCCAATAGATGGCTGTGGGCATCTACTTCTGTATTTGTGAGGCACTAGTAGAGCCTCTCAGGAAAGAGCTATATAAGGATCCTGTCAGCAAGCAATTGTTGGCATCCACAACAGTGTCTGCGTTTGGTGATTGTAATTAGGATGGATCGGCAGGTGAGTCAGTCTCTATATGGTCATGTCTTCTATCTCTACCCCAAACTTCTTATCTGTAACTCCTTCCATGGGTGTTTTTCCCGCCTCCTGAGATGGATAGAAGTATGCACACTATGGTCTTCCTTCTTCTTGAGTTTCATGTGGTTAGTGAATTTTATCTTGGTTATTCCAAGCTTCTTGGCTAATATCCACTTATCAGTGAGTAGATATAATGTGTGTTATTTTGTGACTGGGTTACCTCACTCAGGATGATATACTCCAGATCTATCCATTTGCCTATGAATTTCAGAAATTCATTGTTTTTAATAGCTGAGTAGTATTCCATTGTGTAAATGTTCCACATTTTCTGTATCCATTCCTTTGTTGAGGGACATCTGGGTTCTTTCCAGCCCCTGGCTATTATAAAAAGGCTGCTATAAACATAGTGGAGCATGTGTCCTTATTATATGTTGGAGCATCCTCTGGGTATATTCCCAGGAGTGGTATAGTTGGGTCCTCAGGCAGAACTATGTCCAATTCACTGAAGAACCTCCAAACTGATTTCCAGAGTGGCTGTACCACCTTTCAATCCCACCAGCAATGGAGGAGTGTTCCTCTTTTCCACATTCTCGACAGTGTCTGCTATCACCTGAGTTTTTTATCTTACCCATTCTGACTGGTGTGAGGTTGAATCTCAGGGTTGTTTTGATTTGCATTTCCTTGATGTCTAAAGATGTTGCACATTTTTTTCAGGTGTTTCTCAGCTATTCAGTATTCCTTAGTTGAGGATTATTTATTTAGCTCTATACCCCTCTTTTAATAGGGTTGTTTGGCTTTCTGGAGTCCAAGTTCTTGAGCTCTTTGTATATATTGGATATTAGCCCTCTATTGGATATGGGATTATTGAAGATCTTTTCCCAATCTGATGGTGGTCTTTTTGTCTTCTTAACAGTGTCCTTTGCCTTACAGAAACTGCAATTTTATGAGGTCCCATTTCTTGATTCTTGATCGTACATCACAATCCATTGGTGTTCTGTTCAGGAATTTTCACCTATGCCCATATATTCAAGGCACTTCCCAACGTTCTCTTCTATAAGTTTCAGTGTATCTGGTTTTATGTGAAGGTCCTTAATCAACTTGGACTTGAACTTTGTACAAGGAGATAAAAATGGTTCAATTTGACTTCTTGTACATGCTAAGTGCCAGTTGAGCCAGCACCATTTGTTGAAATGCTCTTTGTTTTCCACTGGATGACTTTGTCAAGATCAAGTGACCATAGGTATGTGGGTTAATTTCTTGGTCTTCAATTCTATTCCATTTATCTTTTTGCCTGTCACTGTAGCAATAACATGCAGTGTTTATAATGATTGGTCTATAGAACAGCTTGAGGTCAGGGATGGTGATTGCCTCATAAGTTCTTTTATTTTTGAGAATAGTCTTCACTATCTTGAGTTTTTTGGTATTCTTGATTAACTTGAAATTGATGTTTTTAAATATATGAAGAACTGAGTTGAAATTTTGATGGTGATTGCATTGAATACATAGATAACTTTTGGCAAGATAGCCATTTTTCCTATATTAATCCTGCCAGTCCATGAGCATGGGAGATCTTTACAACTTCTGAGATCTTCTTCTATTTCTTTCTTCAGAGAATTGAATTTCTTATCATACAAATCTTTTACTTGCTTAGATTCACACCAAGATATGTTATATTATTTGTGACTATTGTGAAGGGTGCTGTTTCCCTAATTTCTTTCTTAGCCTGTTTATCCTAGCTTTTTTCTTTCATGAGTATGAAGTGCCCTTCCTTATCTTTTTTGATATATTTGAGTTAAAATTTCATTTTATTTGATATTAGAAAGACTAATCCAACTTGTTTCTTGAGACTATTTGCATGGAAAATGTTTTTCCAGCTTTTTACTCTGAGGTAGTGTCTGTCTTTGTCTCTGAGGTGCATTTCCTGTATGCAGCAAAATGTCAAGTCCTGTTTACATATCCAGTCACTTAGTCTATGTCTTTTTATTGAGGAATTGATTCCATTTAAGAGATATAAATGAAATTGATTGTTGCTTCGTGTTACTTTTGTTGTTTGAGATGGAATTGTGTTTGTGTGTCTATCTTCTTTGGGTTTGTTGAAAGATTACTTTCTTGCTTTTTCTAGAGTGTCGTTTCCCTGCTTATATTTGTGTTTTCCATCTCTTATCCTTTGCCTGGCTGGATTTGTTGAAAGATAGTGTGTAACTTTGGTTTTATCTTGGAGTATCTTGGTTTCTCTATATATGGTAATTCAGTGTTTTGCCTGGGCTGGCATTTGTGTTATCTTAGGGACTGTATAACATGTGCCCAGGATCCTGTGACTTTCATAGTCTCTGTCAAAACTCCTGTGTAATTCTGATAGGTCTGCCTTTATATGTTCCTTGACATTTTCCCCACTGCTTTTTTCCCTAATAATTTTTCTTTGTTTTGTGTAGTTGGTGTTTGGATTATTATTATTATTATTTGTATCAGAAATTTATTTTTCTGATACAATCATTACGGAGTTCTATATGCTTCTTCTATGTTCATAGCATCTATTTCTTTAGGTTAGGGACGTTTTCATCTATACTTTTGTTTAAGATTTTTACTGGCCTTTTAAGTTGGGAATTTTAGCTCTTTTCACTACCTACTATCCTTAGGTTTGGTCTTGTCATTGTTACTGGATTTGTTGAATATTTTGGTTTAGGAGCTTTTTGCATTTTTAAAATTTTTTTCTGTTTTTTTTCTCTTTTTTTCTTTTTTTAATTAGGTATTTTCCTCATTTACATTTCCAATGCTATCCCAAAAGTCCCCCAAACCAACCCCCCCAACTCCCCTACCCACACACTCCCCCTTTTTGGCCCTGGTATTCCCCTGTACTGGGACATATAAAGTTTGCAAGTCCAATGGTCCTCTCTTTCCAGTGATGGCCTACTAGGCCATCTTTTGATACATATGCAGCTAGAGACAAGAGCTCCCAGGTACTGGTTAGTTCATATTGTTGTTCCACCTATAGGGTTGCAGTTCCCTTTAGTTCCTCAGGTGCTTTCTCTAGCTCCTCCATTGGGGGCCCTGTGATCCATCCAATAGCTGACTGTGATCATCCACTTCTGTGTTTGCTAGGTCCCGGCACAGTCTCACAAGAGACAGCTATATCTGGGTCCTTTCAGCAAAATCTTGCTAGTGTATGCAATGGTGTCAGCGTTTGGAAGCTGATCATGGGATGGATCCCTGGATATGGCAATCACTAGATGGTCCATCCTTTCATCACAGCTCCAAATTTTGTCTCTGAAACTCCTTCCATGGGTGTTTTGTTCCCAATTCTAAGAAGGGGCAAAGTGTCCACACTTTTGTCTTCGTTCTTCTTGAGTTTCATGCGTTTAGCAAATTAAAAAATGGGGCTCAGAACTGAACAAAGAATTCTCAACTGAGGAATACCAAATGGCAGAAAAGCACCTGAAAAAATGTTCAACATCCTTAATTATCAGGGAAATGCAAATCAAAACAACCCTGAGATTCCACCTCACACCAGTCAGAATGACTAAGATCAAAAATTCAGGTAACAGCAGATGCTGCCGAGGATGTGGAGAAAGAGGAACACTCCTCCATTGTTGGTGGGATTGCAAGCTTGTACAACCACTCTGGAAATCAGTCTGGCAGTTCCTCAGAAAATTGGACTTAGTACTCCCGGAGGATCCAGCAACACCTCTCCTGGGCATATATCCAGAAGATTTCCCAACTGGTAAGAAGGACACATGCACCACTATGTTCATAGCAGCCTTATTTATAATAACCAGAAGCTGGAAAGAACCCAGATGCCCCTCAACAGAGGAATGGATACAGAATATGTGGTACATTTACACAATGGAGTACTACTCAGCTATTAAAAAGAATGAATTTATGAAATTCCTAGCCAAATGGATGGACCTGCAGGGCATCATCCTGAGTGAGGTAACCCAATCACAAAGGAACTCACACAATATGTACTCACTGATAAGTGAATATTAGCCCAGAAACTTAGGATACCCACGATATAAGATACAATTTGCTAAACACATTTTGCATTTTTCTTTGACTGATGTGTCAATGTTTTCTATGGTATCTTTTGTACCTGAGATTCTCTCTTCTATCTCCTGTATTCTGTTGGTGATGCACCCATCTAAATGCCTCTTGATCTCTTTCCTAGGTTTTCCATCTCCAGGGTTGTGTCCCTTTGGGATTTCTTTATTGCTTCTATTTCCACTTTTAGATCCTGGATAGTTTTGTTTAATTCCTTCACCAATTCGGTTGTGTTTTCCTGTAATTCATTAAGGGGTTTTTGTATTTCCTCTACAAGGGCTTCTACCAGTTTACCTGTGTTCTCCTGTGTTTCTTTAAGGGAGTTATTTATGTCCTTCTTCTTATCTGCTTTATCTTATCTACAGAATGTATCTAAAAAAAGTACCTCACCTTACTTAGATGATGACCCCACACATAGAGACCTGCGAACTCTGCATGATTCATGTGTCCCTCTTAGTCCCCCTGTTGTATGATAATTAGAGACTGTGTTATGATCAATAATCCTTTCTTATCTGTTACCCCAACCCCAATCCTCAGGAAAGACACTTAGCCTATGGGCAGATTTTGGGTTCAAGTTCCTCTCTTCAGATAAGAACCTGTCTTGGAAGTAGAGGTTCTTATCCTCTTCATGGAAATGGAGCATTTTCAGCACCTCTGCTCTACCCAATAATGTACACCCACCCTGTGTAAACCCTGTAAGATTCATGTAGACCTAGTTCAGCATGAAGAAATTTGAGCTGTCTCACTGAATCTGGTCCTAGATGGTTGTACTCATTCCCTGCCAAACCCCCTCCTGCTCTGCTGAGAGGATATCAAAGGAAACAATTTAACAATGTTTAATCCTGACAGCATGAAGATATCCCATTGCTTGTATGAATTGTTTCCTCAAAAGATTACTATTCCTTTCAGTAATATTGATGGGAAGTATTATTTTATTTCATCATCCACAATCCAGTCTTCTCTATGGTGTATTGTGCCTCTCTAGGAATAGTGCTTCCACTCCCTTAAACAATTTCAGTAGACCGTGTCATGATAAAACTGGCTATCACTGCTCTGGCCAACTAAACTCCAAGAGAGAAATGTTAGCACAGCTATATGTATATATATGTAAAGTGTGTGTGTGTGTGTATGTGTGTGTGTGTGCTCTCTATTCTCTTGTGTGTAGCCATTTATATATACCAAGGTGATTTGTAGGGGTGGGGTGGCAGATGTAGTTCTTACTATTGGCTTTGATAGGAACTTGGTCTCTTATAGCTTTCAGCTGCAAATGCCAAGATAGGTAGCTGAAGGGAAGTAGAAGTATAGACTTGCTCCAGCTATCCTGGCTTTACATGGATTCTAGGGATTCAAACCCAGGGCTTCTTATTTTCATAATAATCACTTTACATATATATCCATATAGTTGTGCTCACTTGCAAAGACTGATAGAATGTGGGCCAAGCTGTGGCTTGCTA
Source organism: Mus musculus (assembly GCF_000001635.26). Lineage (NCBI taxonomy): Eukaryota > Metazoa > Chordata > Mammalia > Rodentia > Muridae > Mus > Mus musculus. The sequence goes on along the minus strand of NC_000069.6, from coordinate 46,345,328 downwards.
TTTCTCCATTGGCTGTACAAATTGATAGAAGAGCACTGAATTTAATGAACCATTTCCACTTGAAGGGTACCTTTTATATACAAAAAACAAAATAAAACAAAACAAAAACAAAACGTGTGTCTCTGTGTGCACATATTTCTGCAGATATTCTCACTCAGATATGTATGAGTGAATGTCAGAAGTCAATACTTGATGCATTCCTCTGTCTCACTATAACTTAGTTTATGACATAAGTGCTCCCATTGAAACTTAAGCTGGTTATCTCAGTCAGCAAGCACTGAGACTCTCCAGTTTCCAACTCACTATGATAGTAGATTACAAGTGCATGCCACCATTCCCAACAATTTTGTGTGGATCTGAGCTAAGGTCTTCTTCCATGTGAAGCAAAAACTACCCAGGAAAAACTACCATTAGCCCCTGCATTTTCATATTTAACATATATCATTATTTAATGTATGTTTCAAATGATTAAATTATTTGATATACTTTAAGAAGAAAGAAAATTACTTATGATTTCAAAATAATGTTTTCCTGATTTATTCAAGTTGCTGTACAATTGTCAGGGAAAACCAAACTATCCAGCCTCAATTATGGTAAAACATTTTAAAGAATCTGAACTCCTGAATCACCCACAAAATATTATGAGACTGCAATCTTCAGTTAACCCATCCACATTTAAGGGTTAATAGCCTAAAAGCCTCAGGAGGCCTGAGAAACACATTAGAGGAAGAGTTAAGACCCCAGGTTCAGTTATGAGCCAGGTGGATTCCAAAAACAGTTCACCATGTCAGGAGAGTTTCTGGTGAGGGCACTGATGTGATAAAGGCCTTCCAAGGGGAAAATAAAAAAGAGTAAAAATGATACCTTCCTACCCAAAAGTTCCATTTTCTGCTCTCTAGAAAAACAAGTACCCTGAACACAGTCTCCACTCAGAGGAGAAACTGCTGCTCTCTGATAAAAAGCCAATCTGTTTCTAAACAGGTCAATATCCACTTCCTTCTATTTCCATGTGGCTTACCAGACATATTCTTATTCAATTTGTGTTTTATGGCATCATTTATGACTTTTAAATAACACCCCGTACTATTCTTATGTTTATCCAAATGTTAAATTCAACAAATAAAACTGATAGAAACTTTCTCTTCTTTGTTATCCCAGCTAAGGTATTATTTTGTGAAATTATTTTAACATCTAAGATATCATTTTGCTATATGATGCTTAAGTGAAATCAAATGTATTTGGAAAAATATGAAAGAGTAGAACATTTTTTAGACCTCTGAATGTAATAAAAATGAAACTTTTTAGCTTTTTGGTCAATGATGATGTGCGCATATTTACATTCAGAGGAGTTCATAGCTTAGAAACTCCTTGAATAGAACAGAAAGGCATTGCTTAGAAAATTCATGAATAAATAAAAAATTTAAGAGCAATTAGACATGTCAGGCTCTATCAGATTTAATAATAATTCAAGCATGGCTTCCGTAGTTTGAAATATTTTTTATTCATTTGAAAGTAACGTCATCTATATAGATGTTGGAAGGATGGTTTATCAGTTAAGACTACTTGCTGCTCCTGCACAGGAGTTCAGTTATCAGTACACACATTGTGGCTCACAACCATGTGTAACTCTGGTTCAAGGAGATCAAATGTTTCAGGGACACTTGTGGTACACATAAATTCTTGTAGGCAAAACACTCATACATGCGAGATAAAGATAAACAAGCCTTAAAAAGATAAAATAAAATCAACACTTAGAGAGTAAAGCATTCCCATGTGTTTGAAACTAGCTTGAACTATATATTGAGTTATAAGCTGAGAATTTGTCCAAAAAGTAAAAAAAAAAAAAAAATCTAGGCACTGAATGTTGATACTTGTAAAGTGTAGATTGAATGAAACATGTATATGGTAGTATGTAACTTGAATCTGGATATGGATGGAAGGAAGGGTATATGTTAAACTAGGAATAAGCTTTGCTATTCAGTTATTTGTGCCTTTAAAGTGCATTATTTCTTATGTTACTCATTCAAATACTGAATAAATGGCAAATACTCATCCCAACAAACCATATAAAGAAATGTTTGAAGTAGCTGTGCAACTGTCTCTTCTCTTGTCTTCTTCCTGCCCTGGTTGATTTTTAATTCCTGTATGTGCAACACTGTTGCTTTTTAGAAGAAACAGGCTGTTTCCATGTTTTGTTTTATTTGGTAATTGGGCTGAGGTGAGTAGATATCACTTTTCTTTTCCTTATTATTTTTTTAAATTTTTCTTTTAGTATTATTAATCATTCCATTTGTTTAAATCTTAAATAATATCCCACACTCTGGTTACCCCCTGCACCAAACCCTCATCCCATGATATCCCATTTCACGGTTACCCCTCCACAGATCTGCCTTCCCCTCCTCCCTTCTTTCTGTTTGAGAGTGCTTCCCCGCCCACCCACACTCTCCTGCCCCACCGCTCCAGAATCTCTCTACTCTTGGACACCAAACCTCTCTGAGATCAAGGACCACCTCTCCAGTTGCTGTCTGTCAAGGCCATCCTCTGCTACATATGTATCTAGAGCCAGAAATCCCTTGGTTGGTAGTCTTTTTTCTGGGAGAACTGGATGGTCAGGCCATCATATTTTGTTCCTTTTTTTTTTTTTCTTTTTTCTCTTTTTTATTAGATATTTTCCTCATTTACATTTCAAATGCTATCACCAAAGCCCCCTATACCCTATCCCCGCCCTGCTCCCCAGCACACCCGCACCTGCTTCCTGGCCCTGGCATTCCCCTGTACTGGGGCATATGATCTTCACAAGACCAAAGGCCTCTCCTCCCATTGATGGCAGACTAGGCCAACCTCTGCTACATATGCAACTAGAGAAACAGCTCTGGGGGGCGGGGTACTAGTTAGTTCATATTGTTGTTCCTCCTATAGGGTTGCAGACCTCTTTAGCTCCTTGGGTACTTTCTCTAGCTCCTTATTTTGTTCTTCTAATAGGGTTGCAATGCCCCTTTGCTCCTATAGCTCTGCCAGATCCTCCAACACGGTCCCTGAGTTCAGCCTGATAGTTGGCTCCAAGCATCTGCCTCTGGTTTGGTCAGTTGCTGGCCGGATCACCCCAGGAACTGCCACACTTGGTTCCTGTCTGCAAGTACCTCATGACCATAGCAACAGTGCTGGGTTTGGTGTCTGCAGACATGATGTATCCAAAGGTGGAGCCATTCTCTGGTTGGCCCTTTCTTCAGTCTCTGTTCCAGTTTTGGTCCCTGTTCTTCCTTTGGACAAGAGCACTTCTGGATTTAAAAAAAAAATGAGATGGGTATGTGGCTCTGTCCCTCAACCAGGGGCCATGCCTATCTACTAGAGGAGGTCTCCACAGGTTCTATCTTCCCTTCTCTGAGGATTGCTGCTAAAGTCATTCCCATTGGGTCCTGGGAACCTCACATTTCTCTGGTGTCTTGGACTCACTAGTAGCTATCCTCAGTTCTTCATCCCCCATGCTACCTATTTTTACTCAATTTCCTTTATCACATCTCCTCCAAATTCGGATACTGCTGCCCTTATTTCCTCATTCTCATTTCCTTTTCCACTGTGACTTTCTTCTATCTCTCAAAATCGTCCTCTTCCTCTACCCCCAATGCAGGACGAAAGCACTTAAGCTCCTCCTCCTCCTCTTCCTCCTCCTCCTCCTCCTCCTCCTCCTCCTCCTCCTCCTCCTCCTTCTTCTTCTTCTTCTTCTTCAGCTGAACAATATACTCTACTGAAGCTTTTCGCAAAGCAATTTCTAAACTCCAGATACCCTTTCTACACTTGCATATCTAGAACATCAATATTTAATTCATAAGAAAATATATAGAAATATTTAAATACAGCTAGTGATTTTTATTACTCAGATAACACATATACCAAAACTCATTTATACATCTCTTTAAGATTTATAATAATGCAAAGTTGTCAATGCTGGCATCTTAACTTATATTATTTTTCCCAACAATTCCTTTCACCATTTTGACTTTGGCAGGAAATATGTTTGTTTTTGTTTTATTTTGTTTGTTGTGGGTTTTTTTGGATCAAAGTCCTATTTACAGAATCATGTCACTTCAAGTTATATTTCCCTCATTAATAAGCCTCAGTAATATGATTATGTTTTTCTTAAGTGACTGCCCTTTTAATATGGGCAAGTCCAGAGTGTCTTGTTATAAACAGTTGATAGAAGATTGCTCACAGAACAGGATGTTCTGTAAGTTCCTGATGTGACATTATCAGAGCTGTCATACGTGGCTCTGTTTTCTATTGAAAATTAACCTTCAGTTCCTCTTCCAAGCGAGGTGATTTTGCAAAGATACAATAGCTGTGGCATTGAGAGAACTTGATTTATGTTTGACTGTGTATTTAGAAACAGTAAAAAAAAAAAAAAAAAAAAAAAGCTCTCCCTGTTTTATCCCTGTTATAGAAAGAGAGCAAGTGTATATGCATCTAGGTTACATTTCCATATTCACACATTCAGTATACACAGTGGAATAGTTTTCAAAACTGACACTTTTCAATGTGGATACTGAATGACAGAAAGCAAGTTGTTTCTTAGTATAGAATAGCCTAGCAGAATACAAGGGTTTTGATTAATCCAATCTCTGATTTCCTTGAATAAGATCATGCAATATCTATTTTCAAAGTTGTAGTGTTTACTGGACATGTTTTAATATTTATCACTGCTTATTTTTCATATAAGGAGGACTTAGATATTAGTTTACTCACAGTAAAATTATATATTGGAGCAGATTGTCTCTAATTTAAAAATTGTTTGATATTTTTACTTTGACAGATTGAAATGTATTATAGGTTTCTTGGATTTCCCAAAGAAACATCAGGCTGACTGAGAGATTACAGAGGAGGCAGGAGAAGAGCAACCTTACCATGGCTGCTGCTCCGCTTTCAAATGTGTTTTCACTTCTTTCCATTCACAGCAACATTTCACCTTTTTGTTTCTCTTTCCAGATAGAAATAGGGGATGCTATTAAAAGAAGTATTGCATAAGTGAACAGGGACGGGCCATTACAATATATATCTTGTCCAAAATGATGTCTGCAGATGCTACAAAATTGTGACTGCAGAGAGGTTAGTGTGGCTTGTTGGTTCCTATTGGTGAGAATGGCAGCAACCCAGTGTCTTAGTCAGGGTTTCTATTCCTGGACAAAACATCATGACCAAGAAGCAAGTTGGGGAGGAAAGGGTTTATTCGGCTTACACTTCCATACTGCTGTTCATCACCAAGGAAGTCAGGACTGGAACTCAAGCAGGTAAGAAAGCAGGAGCTGATGCAGAGGCCATGGAGGGATGTTCTTTACTGGCTTGCCTCATCTGGCTTGCTCAGCTTGCTCTCTTATAGAACCTAAGACTACCAGCCCAGAGATGGTCCCACCCACAAGGGGCCTTTCCCCCTTGGTCACTAATTGAGAAAATGCCTTACAGTTGGATCTCATGGAGGCATTTCCTCAACTGAAGCTCCTTTCTCTGTGGTAACTCCAGCTGTGTCAAGTTGACACAAAACTAGCCAGTACAATTGACCCCTTGTCAACTTGACACACAAACACATCATTAGTAAGCCTCAACTCTTACAATCTTATTCATCCCCAATATCTAAATAACTTTAAAAGTCCCACAGTCTTTACATATTCTTAAAATTTCAAACTCTTTAAAATGTCCATCTCTTTTAAAATCCAAAGTCTTTTTACAATTAAAAGTCTCTTAACTGTGGGCTCCACTAAAACAGTTTCTTCCTTCAAGAGGGAAAATATCAGGGCACAGTCACAATCAAAAGCAAAAGTCAATCTCTAACCGTCCAATGTCTGGGATCCAACTCACGATCTTCTGGGCTCCTCCAAGGGCTTGGGTCACTTCTCCAGCCAGGCCCTTTGTAGCACACACGTCATCCTCTAGGCTCCAGATGCCTGTACTCCACTGCTGCTGCTGCTCTTGGTGGTCATCTCATGGTACTGGCATCTCCGAAACACTGCATGACCCCTTCAGTCCTGGGCCTTCAATTGCAACTGAGGCTGTACCTTCAGCAATGGCCTTCCATGGCCTCTCACAGTGCCGAGCCTCAGCTGCTTTGCGTGACCCCTTCATGCCTTCAAAACCAGTACCACCTGGGTGACCCTTACATATTACCAAGTCCTGCTGCAGCAGGAGTACAACCTTGGCCATCTCTGGAACACAGCATCTTTGTGCTTTCAGAAAACACTTCCCAGAAGATGTCACCTCAATGATGCTGGTCTCTTCTTAATCACCGCTAATTTCTTAGCTCCAGCTAACCAGCATCAATAGTCCCAGTAATGCAAAGTTTTTGCTTTGGTAGTTCTGGTATCTTGTTAATCACAGCTGATTCTTCAGCCCCAGCTAACCAGAACTACAGAATCTTCACATTCAAAACAGCAATGGCCCTGAAAAGAGTCTTTAATTTTCCCTCTGAAATTTCACAAACCAGACCTCCATCTTCTGCAGTGTTCTCAACATTATCTTCCAAGCTCCTACACAACATCTGACAGAGCTCTTAACAACGGATGGATCTTTAAGCCCAAAGTTCCAAAGTCCATCCACAGTCCTCCCCAAAACATGGTCAGGTTGTCACAGGAATACCCCACTTCTGGTACCAATTTGTCTTAGTCAGGGTTTCTATTCCTGGACAAAACATCATGACCAAGAAGCAAGTTGGGGAGGAAAGGGTTTATTCGGCTTACACTTCCATACTGCTGTTCATCACCAAGGAAGTCAGGACTGGAACTCAAGCAGGTAAGAAAGCAGGAGCTGATGCAGAGGCCATGGAGGGATGTTCTTTACTGGCTTGCCTCATCTGGCTTGCTCAGCTTGCTCTCTTATAGAACCTAAGACTACCAGCCCAGAGATGGTCCCACCCACAAGGGGCCTTTCCCCCTTGGTCACTAATTGAGAAAATGCCTTACAGTTGGATCTCATGGAGGCATTTCCTCAACTGAAGCTCCTTTCTCTGTGGTAACTCCAGCTGTGTCAAGTTGACACAAAACTAGCCAGTACACCCAGAAACTTGCTTTTATGGGGTTTTTGTTCAGAGAAGCAATCCATTATCTCTTTTCTCCTCCCTGGGATCAAATACTATTTTTGTGAGGATTACATCCTGTGCTAAGCAGCCCTGGAGGCAGTGGTGTGAGCTTTGAATGTCAAGCTTATTTCCAAATGAAACCCCTTTACAAGCTCAGAGTTGACTTAGAAATTGAAATCCAGGTTATGTAATTGATTTTTAAAAGTTTTGAATAGGAAACTCTTCTAACAAAATAAGCATCCAAAAGACTCAGAGAAAATAAAAATAATTATAACAGAAGCAAAGAAATGTGAGGATTTTTGGATAATTTGGAATTTTTGATAGATTATATGGATGCCAAACAATTGATATTTTCTTAGTAGTTTTATGCAAGCAATTTCATCAGTAGTTTATTGCAAATGGAAAAATGAAACATAGAAAGTTTAAGCAAAGCACATTTTTTGAAGTTGCATACTTATTTAGCCTGCAATCATAAAACTTCATGATTTTTTATTACATCAATCTATGTGACTTTGTATGATTTGTGTAACAGAAAACCAAATAAAATGATTGTGTCCATTGTGTAGGGAACAGCTCTTTTTTCTACAATAAAATACAAATGTGAGTTTCAAATATGAGTTTGGAAATATTTTTGAATGCTGGATATTGCTGATATATGTATTCCTTCTGCCACTTTAAGATATTATAGAATATTGTATCAAGGAAATGATTATTATGAAGTTCCATGTGAAGAAAAAAACAGATAAAAAGTTCATGGATGGCCCTCTTGTCTCTTTCTCCTCAGAATAACATTTATATAGTGGTCATTACTTACTCAATGCCATTTTCTCTCCTTTCCTTTCTTTCTTTCTTTTTTTTTTTAATTTTCTGCAATCTTACTTTTCTTCTAAACATTTATAATATGATTGTAATATTTTAACTGTAAGTCACTCAATTTATCTGTGGGTGACCATGTGTGTAAAATCAGATCTCACCCTATAGCCCAGGCTTACTTGAACTTCCTATGTTCCTATATCTATCTCACCAGCTCATGTATCCCTGGCATGAGCCAACAAAGCCATGAACAGGCATGAACAACATACTTATTGTTGCTTTCTTAAATCTGCTTTTCATAGTTGGAACAAAATATTGATGTAGGTATAGACTTCACTTGATTCTGGGAACTGCTGTTGCACTATCATTTGCTTCTCTCTGTTGCTTACTACACTGTATTATGCCCAGTGACCTCACCAGTATGGACTTTTCATGGTTGTTCCTCATATTATAATCATTCATTAGCTAAACAGGTAGATTCAACAATGACTTCCCATGTACAGAAAAGCGTGCATTATTGAAATTTATCAGATTCATATCAAAACTAGAATTTTGATGAGAAAGTTCACTGCATTGTGAAGGCATCTGAAAAAAATCAAATAGGAACTGAAGTAATTTTAAGTGTAGATGAGAGGTGTACATCATAGTGATAAAGTCTATCAGCATTTATTTTCACATCTTCCTCTTCTGTTTTCACCCTCAACACTTCCCTGGCTCAATAATATATATTGGACTAGGTCATATAACTGATCTATATATACATATACATATAATATATAATATACATGTAATATATGTAAGATACATATATATAATATATACATATGAACACACACACACACACATATATATACATATACATGTATATATGAGAACATCCAAATATAACACATAGACTTATACCCTAATACCCTGGTATATGTAATTTAGATCAGGCTAACTGCCTGTTATAAACACCAATCATCTTGCTTCAGTCAATACATCCAAATTAAAATGGAAATTACTGAACCCTGTATGAAACAGCCATTCTCTTGTTAGTGCAGCATGGGTGTGACTGTTGCTGTAGATATTGAGTGCCAGAAATTAATGAATATGTTTATTTTGCAGGATTAAAGGAGAGCCATAGCAGTCATCCCTGAATGGGATGTCTTTATAAATCTACTTTCCTGATAGCTCAGATTTCTATGAGAAAGAGGATGAAGAACTCTTGTAGCAGCCAGAGGTGATAGATGACTCTCAGAAAATGTATATATACATATACTAATTTACAGAGACTCCGACAGCATGCGGATATGCATAGGGTCGAACCAGGCTCAATCTCAACACTGAGAAGTAGGAGTCAAATTCACTTTGCACAACAAACCAAGAAATAATTGTGTAATTGTTACCTACTTGAAAGAAAAAGTTGGTTTTCTCGAATGGCATGTCACAGGGTACTTAAACCTACTCCATAAGACAAGGCCTTATGCCCAGAAGTAGCCAGCAAGCACAAAACAGACACCGTGTGTGTGTGTGTGTGTGTGTGTGTGTGTGTGTGTGTGTGTGTGTGTGTGTGTTTGTGTGTGTGTCCTTTGTAAATTTTTGTGTGTGCTTTGTTATTACTTGATGTAGTGATTTTTCTCAGTGTTTTTAAGATTTTTTCAAAATTCCTATTGTTTTTAAACTATTTTTTTAAGAGAAAGGAAAGAAAATATTAAATTGAATGGTTAGGGAGGGAAGGAGACTTTATGAGTTGAATAGGAGTAATAATATGATGAAAATATATTGTATATACATTATGATTGAAGAAAAACAAGATTTCTGTTGACTAAAACCATAAATCCAAAGTAGTTTACTGCCTAGGGAAAAGGATACGGAAAGAAACAACTTCTTCCAATGGAAATCAGAAATATCATGTGCAAGGCAAGCAAAGAATCAAGTGTACCAAAAATATTAAGTGATAAATGGTCTGAAAAACAGGCTATTCCCAAATCCTCTAGAACATAAACTACCTGAAGCTAGAGTTACTTTGTGTTCTGTCATGGATTGTACCAACAGACCTTCTGAAAAAATGTGCCAGACAGTTATCAGGGTTGAGACATTTTCCAAATACATGAAAGGTTGCAGAGATACATAACAATCCAGAACATGAATAGAACATTCCTGCTAGATTCATTTAGAGCAGCTGAGCAGAAGGCAAAGCCGAATAAGAATGCTTTATCTTAATGGAGAAAGTGTTTTTGAAAGCCTCTCTCTCTCTCTCTCTCCCTTCTTCTCCCTTCTTCTATTTTCCTATCCTCCCTCTAAAGGTATGGGGTTTGTAAATAGTTGAATATGATAGAAATTAATGTTATTTGAAGTTTGGAAAATATTTACTGGCAAAGCTGCTTGAAAATGAAAATTCTGGCATTTCATGTCTCAGGATTGAGGTTTGGTACATTCACCATGAGTTGTTCTTTAGTTGACTTCTCCTAGGCACTCTTGGAATCTTGAAAAGTGTGTCAGAAATCTTCAAGATTCTTATTTAAAGTTGGTTTTAACATCATACACAAATTGAATTAAAGCACTATTTTTTTTTACTAATAGATTTGCTGTAGTGTTAATTTTTGTAGCTACTTTCGAGGGCTTGGGCAGGTAATCAAATTCTGGCAAGCATTTTCTGTGAAACTAAAAATAATAAAACAATCACAACACACACCACTTGCCTCCAGATTGTTCCCATTGAACAGGATGAGGTGATTTTCTTTTTGCCATCTGATGTTTAAAACATGCATGGATAATTGCTGCATAGTCTTATATTTAAATGATCTTTAGAAGATAACACATTCTAAATCTTCTCCCTAGAATGTTATGCAAGTAGCATTTTTTATATAATCTTCTTAGGAATATAGAGCCTCAGTTAAAGTTACTGGATACCAAATGTGATTTTAAAATGTGTTATTAAAAATGTAAGCTCAATTTGACAAAAATATATTTCATATCTTTTCTACTGACTTGGCATGTATTTTTTTATAGTTTTATGAAACCTGTTTTCCTTAAGGCTTAGTAGAGTCCTTACTTGAGGATATAATGAAGTATGTGAAAACAGTAGATATTCTTTAGCCTCATAATATTCTGATATTGAAGTATGACAGAGAGCAGGTATAATAATTGGTATAAAGTTTGCCACTTTAAACAGGAGAGACCGAACTTCTAGATTTGCTACAAATGACTTGGCTAATACTTTGACTATTATATCTATATATTCTTACTTAATTTAAAATTCAAAATTTAGACCTGTACTGACCACAGGTTTTTAACTATTGAAGCAGTGCTGTACAAAATAAAATATACACATGTATGCTTCCATCAGTCATGAAAGAGGACTTCCCCCCATCATTTCTGTAGCTCTCACACATCTCCTGCTATTCACTCTTTAATTCAAAAATTTCCACCTTCTAATTTACTTTGAAGACATCAAGATTCACTTCTAATTATATTGTCACATTTGCTACATAAAAGATAATAAGATAAGTAAATAAAATCATATGACTGAGGAGAGAGAGAGAGAGAGAGAGAGAGAGAGAGAGAGAGAGTTAGTTAGTTAGTTAGTTAGTTAGTTCAGTGGTTAAGAGAGGATCTTACTCTTGCAGAAGACCTATGGTCAGCTCAGGCACCATCTTTTAGAGACACAAAGCCATCTGTAAATTTATCGACAGGGTAGCTGTCTATAGCCAGTGCAAATTTCAACCAAGTGCATATGTGTTCATATAATCCCACTCACTCATACATATCCTTTAAAGAAACAAAAAATTCTTTAAAATTAATATTGTTCCTATTAAGTCAAGAATGATGATCATCTCGATTTTGATTCGTAAATATTCAGGATGTGGTGACATGATAAAGAAATTGGCATAATCCTAAACCTGAAGTGGTCGTTTGTTAATCTACTCTAAATTCCCAGGCAGGTGTGCACCTGCTTCTTGCTACTGTCCCAGTTTTCTGGATTCCTGAAAGAAAGACACACATACACAGCCTTATATTTTAAATACCTTAAACAGTTCAACACCTGAGCCAATCCCTAACTCCACATGGCTAACACACTCCCCTCCATTTCCTTGAGTTAATACTTCCAAAATCTATAATTTTTCTTGGCTGCCTGTACCTAGCTGGACAGAGCTCTTGGGGCTGCTTTCCCCCTGCACCTACATTTCAGCAGTCTCTCCCTCCTGCACCTTTCCAGGATTTTCCATATCCTATGGCCACGGAAGTATCTCCTCCTCTTTCTTAGGTCCCTTCCCTGAATCCTAAAAGTCCCACCTCTGTCTCCCTGAGCAACCATTGGCCGCCTATAACTTTATTGCCCAGTCAAAAACCAACTGGGGACAGGCTTCCTTTAGTCCTATGTGTGGAACACTGCAAAAAGTTTTTCAGGTAATCTAATTAGCATGAGAACATGAGCCACTATCTTATAAAATATATTCTTAGTCACTAATAACATATTAAGAATAATTTTCTTTAGTTATTAGATCAATGTCCAGAAAAATAAGACTATTCATAATAACAATTCATAGGACTTTATAAGCATGATATCTGTTTGGAGGGCGAATTTTTGAGTGGATCATAAGAATAGCTTGAGCCTTGAGCAAGGCAGAACAGGGGGAAGCATATCTTCCTTACAAAAGATGGGAAACACAATCGAGATAGGAAGATTAGTAGTTTTATATACAAATACATATAGATGCAATAATAATTAATGGAAAATACCCATGAATTTGAAATTAGGGATATATATATATATATATATATATATATCCTACACACACACACACACACACACACACACACACACACACACACACACACACACATTCACACACACACATTCACACACACAGGTACACACACGAACAGGAACAGTCCTGGAAGCTTTTTTACTCCATACATCTAATCTAAGCATAGATTCTTTTCAGACTCCGAAATTTTTTCTCTTGCATTAAACTCATTCTCTCTTGTTCTTTCTGAACTCTAACTGGCTGGTCAAACTCCTCTGCTAGCTAAATGGTTCAATCTTGCTTCTCCATGTTCCTCCTGAATTGCTCTGCTTGGCATCAAACTAACTTTGGCAATATGTTTTCATCTTCTGTCGCCTTCTCATTCTCTGGCACATACTTTCTTCACCTGTATCTAGCTTATTATGTCTCTGCAACCTGTCTCTGTACCACTCTCCTAGCAACAATGCTTCCTTCCTTTCTTCCTCTCTGTGCTACTCTACTCACCCTCTCAACTCTCTCTTACTGCTTTCCATGAACTTGATGGTATTCCTGTGCGGTACTCTCTTCCTTTCAGGTTCAACAGAGTTGCAAAGGCAGCTCCATGACACGTTTTAGCTGCAGGAATACAGCCAGCCTGAACAATGCATCTCTGCCTTTCTAGTATACAGATGGCAATGCTCTTTCATGTATGCGTGTCTGTTTTGTCTTTTTCTATACCACATTTCTCCTCAAATAAAACTGTAGTAAATTCTTCTTCTATTTTTTTTTTTTTCTGAATAAGAGATTATGAGTGTTGCTATAGAAGAAAATGACTGTGATGTCTATTAGGAACAAACTGCTCTGACCCTGGCCATTCAATCTGTCACTCTAGACATAATGGGCCTAGATCACTAAGGACAGGGATGTCCATAGAAAATTCAAGGGACAAGATAGAGAAAGAATTAGCTGGGTATACTGGATTAGTAAGCAACGATGAGATAAAGTTTGATTCAGAAATGTTATTAGGGGAAATATTATTGGAAGATATATGCATAACAGAAAAGATAAAATGCTGGGTAGAAGTGATTGGACCCCTCCAGGAAGTAGATGGATTAGTGAACTAACCTTCCTGGAAAGACTGGGACATACTGATTTGACCCCCTGGCATTACCTGCCTAAGGGAATTAAGGTACAAGTTCTAAGATATAGAATTTGGGCTTGTGAAGAAGCCCTGCGGGAAGCTGCAAGAGGAATTAAAATATTGCATATGGAAAAGAGTTTGAAAAGCAATATAGATTGGTGTTCTGTTCAGGAAGTTATCTCCTGTGCTAAAGTATTCAAGACTAATTCCTGCTTTCTTCTCTACCAGGTGTAGTATATCTGGTTTTTATCTTGAAGTCTTTGATGCATTTTATTTGAGTGCAGGGTGATAGATGTGGATCTGTTTGCATACTTTAACATCTTGACATCCACTTAGACCAGCATCGTTTCTTGAAGATCCTTTATTATTATTATTATTATTATTATTATTATTATTATTATTATTATACACTTGTGAAAAATTAAGAGTTCAGGGGTGCGTGGATTTGCTTCTGGGCCTTCTCATCCACGATCAATCTGTTTTTATGCCAATACCAGGTGTTCTTGTTCTTTATTGCTCTGTAATACAGACTGACACCAGGGATGGCAACACCTCTATTTGTGTTTTTTTTTGGTAAAGAATTGATTCTGCTGTCCTAATTTTGTTTGTTTATTTTTGTTTTTAATTTCTTTTGGTTTTTTTTTCCATATGAAGTTGTGTATTGTTCTTTAAAGGTCTGTATAGAATAATTTTGGAATTTTGGTGGGAAATGTACTGAATCTGTAGATTTCTTTTGTTAAGATGGGCATTTTTACTATGTTAATCCCACCAATCCATGAAAATGGGAAATCTTTCCATCTTCTGATGTCATTTTCAATTGTTTCTTCAGTGTTTTTAGTTCTTGCCATGAAGCTCTTTCACTTGCTTGGCTGCAGTTATACCCAGACATTTTCAGTTATTTATGACTATTGTGAGTGATGTTGCTTCCATGTTTGCTTTCTCAGCCTGTTTATTACTTGTATATAGAAGGGAAACTTTTTGTCGTTGTTTGTTTGACTGATTAACTTTTGAGTTCAGATAACATTATTTTTATGGCAGACTGTTTCTTGTTCTACATTTATATCAATAGTCATTTCTCTGTTAAATATGTGGTGTTCATATCTTTGTGGTTTTAGATTATCTATCTTTAATTTTGTTGCAATTTGTTGAAGATTTTGTTATTAGATGAGCAAAATAGTCTAATAAAATTAAAGTGATAGGTTTTTAGCTGATACATGCACACACACACACACACACACACACACACACACACACATACACACACACACACATGTACATTCAAGTCTGTGTTTCTCTGTGAAGCTTTGGCTGTCCTGGAACTCCCTCTGTAGAATAGGCTGGTCTCAAACTCATATACCCCCAATGCCCAGCTGGAAAATAATTTAGAAAAAGATTTTAATCACTTCAATTGATGTGTTCTGTAGTTCCAATTGCTCCACTACTTAAAAGAACTCAATGATCAAATATTACTAATATTAGTATGGCTGGTTATAGTTTTCTTTAAATTTAAGGTAAAATAAATAATGTAGTTAATAAAAGCAGTGCTTGGATATCTGAACTCATTTTATTCTCTGCAAATATGGATCTATATATTCTAGTAAGGGATATACATTTGCTATATGTGTGAGCTGGCTTTAAATCATTGGTTGGTTTAGATATATTACAAAAGACATATAAGTTAAATATTTTACAGTTCAGCTATTTCTAACTCTTTCAAAATATCAAGGATTAAGGCCAGTGGTAAGTCAAATAGCAATTCCATACTAAAGCAAGTCAAGTGCTTTCTCATCAGAAGCCATTAGGGTTTCTTTGTGAAAGTGGGTATTTAAATTTCCTGTGATGCTTATAGTATTTTCATGGACTATTAGGAAGTAAGGGCTCTATTCCTTCTTGTATTAATGCCTTACCAAGAAGTCTACAAATACAGATAATACATACAGGAATGCCAATTGAAGAACAATGATAAAACAGAATTGATTATTTGAACCAATATTGGAAACAATAATCTCAAATGTTTTTTTAAATTAAATATTTTCTTTATGTACATTTAAAATGTTATCCCCTTTCCTTATTTCCCCTCCAAAAACCCCTATCCCACCCCTCCCTCACACTTACCAATACACTGATTCTGCTTCCCTGTCCAGGCATTTCCTACATTGGGGCATAGATTGTTCTCAAGACCAAGGGCCTCTCCTTCCATTGATGTCCAACAATGCAATCCTCTGCTACATATGCAACTGGAGCCATGGCTCCCTCCATTTGTACTGTTTGGTTGATAGTTTAGGCCCTGGGAGTTCTGGGGGTACTACTTGGTTCATTTTTTTTGTTCCTCCTATGGGACTGCAAGCCCCTTCAGATCCTTCAGTCCTTTCTCTAACTCCTCCATTGAAGACCCTGTCCTCAGTCCAATGATTGGCTGTGAGTATACACTTCTGTATTTTCCAGAAATGGGCAAAGCCTATCAGGAGACAGCTATTTAAGTTTCCTGTCAGCAAGCACTTGTTGGCATCCACAAGAGTGTATGGGTTTGGTGACTGTATACAGGATGGATTCTGAGGTGGGGCAGTCTCTGGATGGTCTTTCCTTCAGTCTCTGTTCCACACTTTGACTCCTTATGTCCTTCCTTGAGTATTTTGTTCCCCTATCAAAGAAGGACCAAAGTATCCATACTTTGGTCTTCCTTCTTCTTGAACTTCATGTGGTATGTGAATTGTATCTTGGGTATTCTGAGCTTCTGGGCTAATATCCACTTAAAAATAAGTTTATACCATATATGCTCTTTTGTGATTGGGTTGCATAACTCAGAATGATATTTTCTAGTTCCATCCATTTGCCTGTGAATTTCATAAATTCACTGGTTTTAATAGCTGAGTAGTATTCCATTTTGTAAATGTACCATATTTTCTGTATCCATTCCTCTGTAGAGGGAAATCTGGGTTCTTTCCAGCTTCTGGCTATTATAAATAAGGCTGGTATGAACAGAGTGGAGCATGTTCCCTTATTACATGTTGGAGCATTTTCTAGGTGTATGCTCAAGAGTAATACAGCTAGGTCCTCAGGTAGGAGTATATCCAATTTTCTGAAGAACCTCCAGATTGATTTGAAGAGTGATTGTACCAACTTGCAATCCCACCAGGAATGAAGGAGTGTTCCTCTTTTACAAAATCCTTGCCAGCATGCGTTGTCACCTGAGTTTTTGATCTTAGACATTCTGACCTACGGTATGATGTGGAATCTCAGGGTTGTTTTGATTTGCATTTCCCTAATAACTAAAGATGTTGAACATTTCTTAAAATGCTTCTCATTCGTTATTCTTCAATTGATAATATTTTGTTTAGCTCTGTACCCTTATTTTTTAAATAGGGGTATTTTCTTCTCTGGAGACTAACTTCTTGAGTTCTTTGTATATATTGGATACTAGCCCTCTATCAGATGTAGGATTGGTAAAGATCTTTTCTCAACTTGATGGTTACCCTTTTGTCCTATTGACAGTGTCCTTTGCCTTACAGTAGCCTTGTAATTTTATGAGGTCCCATTTGTCAATTTTTGATCTTAGAGCATAAGCTATTGGTGTTCTGGTCAGGAAAATTTCCCCTATTGCCCATGTGTTCGAGATTCTTCCCCAGTTTCTTTTCTATTAGTTTCACTGTACCTGCTTTTATGTGCTCTTTGAATAGGGATCAAAAGCGAAGCCATGCTTACATTTGTCTTTCCACCTGAAGCTACAGAGATAAAGTTTATGTTATATTTTTAGGCCCACAAACTAAAAATAAAACAACAAGTACAAAGTTTAAAGCAAATATAAATATAACACATAAAATAAATTAGTATCTATAAAGATTTTAAAATAAACCTATGTATAAAATCATATGCTTTATATACCAAGAGTTTATTAATTAAAAATGAAAGAAACAGAAAAGAGAACAAGGGACAGTACCAAAAAGAAATATGAACAGAGAATGATTTAAAAAATCAATAATATATCATAATATAATTAAAGTAGATTTGAAATAATTTAGTAGGAATTAATAGAAGTTGAAATTACTAAATAGCAGAGTTTTCCTAGAAAAAATATTGCAAAACAAATTAACCAAAAAGGAGACTCAAATCTAGCAATTTTCATCAGGAAATTTTTCAAAGTTTTCAAAAATTAGAAAGTTTCAACATACTATAAATTATTGTAATATAAATCTGATAGAGTATATTAATACTGTCTAAATCTTATAAAGAGCTGATAATACCATTCTTTTATAAAAGTGCAAAATTGAAGATTAAACAAATAAAACCAATGCAAAATTACAGATCATCACGAAGTAGGACTTAGTCCATGAATTCAGGATAATTCCATGTTAGAAAACCAATAAATATATCTCATCATGCTACAATTTCTCTTGAAGTCTATGAGAACCTTATGAAATCTCACCACTGTTTCTTCCAAAATTATAGACAAATATTTCTAGAGATACATTGAATCAACTCTTGACATGGCTGAGAATACATAGGAAATCTATAGTCCACTTGGATACATAAGTCTATCATACTCAAGACAGGGTTAGGATTCCCACTTTCCACAATTTCATACTGAACAAATATAATGTTAATATAAGATCATCAAATAATAGAAAATAGATATCATTGTAAAATTTAACAATTGATAAGATAGAAAGGCTCTGTTTTAGATAGAAGTTAGCAATTCTGAATGATAATGGCTAATTTTTAAACAGTGATATGATTAAAACAAATCAAACATTCCTAAATACACAATTTGTAAGAGCCTTAAAATTTTGTAAGTCTCGAGAGATATGCATGACATTCGGTTGGGGCAAATACAGGGTGGGAATTAGGAAACATAATGGCCAACATAATGGAATAATCCAGTGTTCTAGGATTCTCTTCCTGCTTTTGTGAAATATGGACTACTTCTGTATTCTAGGTTTAATGTAAAATTTCCTTAAAATCAAGCATTTTAATCTATGTATCATTTTGAAGTATCTTGAGCATATTCCAACATGAAGAAGAAAACAATTTAGAGAAAACACATATTTGAGGGGAATGACTCCCCTCTCCAACACAAAAAAAATACCTAAACTAAACTAAACTAAACTAAACCAACAACAAAACCACTAAGCCACTAAGGGGAAATCAATGGGCAAATGGCCCATGGCTGGGTTATAGCAAGGATACTTCTGAACACTGCCTGAAAGGACAGTCAGGAGGATCAAGCTTCTGCTTTGTAAACTGATAAGTAATGAAAATAACTCCTTTTTCAATGTCAGATAAATTTCAAAGACATTTGCATTATGATATTTTATAGAATAATACTAATACCAAGTCATTTTTAAACAATCACTGAATGTTTTTTTTTTCAAATTTGTAAAGGTATATTATCCAACACTCTGTTTCATATGACCAGGACACTAACTTGTAATAATCACTTAGGGACAATATTGTACAGGTTTATAAGTACTAACCCATATTCATTCAATTATATAGAAAGTTTATTCCTGATAATCCAGATACTTATAAAGGATTTAATTCTAAACTCAAATGCATATAAATGCCCATGGAGCCAGTCCCCATAGCACTCAACAACATACTTCCCACACATGCATCAGTAGTAGACTGCATCAGTTGTCACGACATACATAAGAAAATGGAGTTGTACAAAGAAAATGAATATCAGAAACCCTGTTGGCTTTCCACACATTTTGTTGATTGACAGGTCTCACATGCAGTAGAAAGCATATTACATTGCTTATATCTATATCATCTATATCAAAAATTTCATTTTGGGGGAAAAGTTTCAAAAACAACATATTGTATAAAAAGTAAGCATTGTATTGTATTTTTTGAAGAAGAGAGTGGTTTGATAAAACACAAAGTTCTATTTCTTTGAAATCTGACTCTTACTTGATGACCCCTTTATTGTTGATTTTAGAATTTAGCTTTTATGTCTCTTTGCTCCTTTTGTGTCAAGATTCTAGATGTGACTAACATTTAGATTTAGGCTTCTTAGATTTAGTATCAAGTTTTCTATGACTCAAACATACATTGGTGCTCATTGAATTGATTTGTAATATATTAAGATTTATATCCTAACAGAGAAATAGTAGATAAGAAAATAACATTTCAGACTGTTTTATTTATTAATTTTTAACTTCCTATGATTTTTGCACTGCTGTCAGTAAGAAGGCTGCTTTGAAAAGATGGATGCGTTTCTCTGTTGTGAGCCTAGTTAACTACTCTAAGCTGTTCATCTCTAAAGCATTGTAGCACCTACTTTACACTGGAGAAATAACTCCAGGCATCTAGAAAGTAGGTTATTCAGGTCATGAAGAATATAAGAGTTACAAGATACAATATGTGACACAGCTCAGACACAGTATCCTCAATGCTGCACAGGGGACAGAAGTGAACATCGATGGCTGATGAAGGACCAGATGCAAATGCCCACAGAAGGCAAAGCATTTAAGTGCATGAGTTGACAGCTGAGCAGTGACAGACTCACTAAGGACACCCACGACTCTCATTTGAAGTCCAGCACTGGAAAAAGCACTTGACGTAAGAAGGAAAAAAAAAACACATTTGGATTTCTAATGTACACTGAAATTCAAATTAGAAAAGAGTTTTAAATGGGAGATTATGTGCTCAATTCACTCCAAGCACTAAGACTGAACCACATATACTTTTATTCATATTTGAAGTTATTATGCTTTGCAGTATTCAGTAGTACAAAGTAAATCTCATTATAATATTTCAATTATAATATATCTGTGGGCTAACAAAACATAAAAGCAAAAGAAAAATCAATGAATATTATTTTTACATTTATATTATCTATTATTCTGTTTTAATTCATTTGTGATGGGCCGGATAAATTTATTTTTACTCTTACTAAAAGACCTGTTTTAAATTAAAAATATTGCAATTGTGGGAGGTTACATACAACTTTAGTAGCATTTACATGTGAATGCACCTAATCTTGAATATATAGCATATTCAATCCCTGTCTGACAAATAGAATTCAAACAATTAAAAAGAAATTATAACTTCTACTGGCTATTAAATGTATTAATTAGTATGGCCTTAATGGAATTCCCACCCCCTCATACACACACACACACACACACACACACACACACACAGCTTTATCAGAAGGTTAAATGTGATAAGTTAAGGAATAGAGATAAATGCTTAAAGTGATTTATGTAACTTATGGATATGTATGGAATTGTCTTAATGAAACCCTTTATTGTGTAAAGTTAAAAGATATTTAGATCCATGAATACAGCAATTTACCTGTATAATGTGCATCACTTAGGTAGAAAACTTTCAACTAATTCTATGGCAATTATAAATGATTATCTATAGCCACCCCAGACATTTTATCAGAGGGTGAAGATGATGTGTGATCATGTTTTGTTTTGCTTTTTGTTGTCTTTTTTTTTTCTTAGAGGATGCCACAACACCATTCCATATTTGTCTATCCTATTCCTTTTGCTGAAACAGTTGCATTTTATGTTTGGATAAACACTTTCCCTTTAGGTTTCCTTAAACATTTCAATGTGTGACACATACACAGGTGATTTTAACCCGAAAGGAAAGCAACCTACACTTGTTATTTTTATATGCACAATTTTGGTGCTCATTAGTCCCTTTCCAGTGAATGTGGGGAATATGTTATGCCTGGATTAGAAAAGGAGGATTCATAAACATGTTCAAACTAATTCAGCAACCTCTTGAGTTGGTTTGAATGTAGATATTTTTTGTAAGCTTTTGTCTCTAGGTCACTGACCTAAAAGGGTCGTTTTAATGTTGCTACCTGCGTAAAATCATTTATCTCTAATTATTTAGATAAAAATGTGTGGAGTACAGTTTGTGACATTTTAATTAGTTATTTAATCTTGACGGCGTGAGCTGTTTAGATTATTTTTTACTCATGGCATTATACATGCACTCAGACGTTACTGTGGTTTCCTTCTGCGCAAAGACGTATTTGCTTACCAACACATGATCAGGTTCCCACATGCCATATGATAGCAACATGAGGAATGGAATTTGAAAACTATAAAAAACTAGGCTGAAATTTTACCTAAAACAACCCTGCAAGGGTGGACGTGACAGAGCCTCTGCTGGGAAAAGGTGCACAAGAATAATGCTGATAATTCTCCTTATGGCAAGGCCTGAGGGGCTGGGTCCTCACAGGGCAATGACCTATGGAGGAATCCTTACAGAGTCTGCTGACTATCCAGAGGGAGTTCTTGGTTCACTTCTACCTTGAGTTTACTTTCTTGACTTTGCTAAAGGCAGTTTTTACATTCACTTTGTCAGTGACAGACATTACTTTGGAATCAGAAAAAGAAAGCTCAGTCCATGGTCCATTCATGTTTATCTCTGAGGAGCATGAGAGTGGAATAAATCGCTACTCCATTGCTTTTTATGAAAGATGATGTAGTTGAGTCAACAAGAGGAACTGGTCTGGCTACATCAGCTAACACTGCGGGTGTTCTTTCAGAAGGGAATATGATTCTGAGAACAATTTGAGCACAAACTCGTTCCAAACAAGAGTTAAGTTGATTATCAAAAAGGTAGAGAGTCCTTGCTGGACTGTGGCTTCTAAGACTTAATGGATATATTCACATATTAGCCAAGCCTGTATGAGTAACTGAACCCGGTTACTGAATTTACTGAGTGTCCTGGGCATTAGGAGAACTAGATATCCTGATTAGAATATTGGGAGATGCTATGTGCCCAAAAGTAAACCAGAATTTCCTGAGTATGCAGTCTTGCACTTCTCTACACTATAACCACAATTACTGCCAAACATAGTCACTTAGTTACGTACCAATGTGCTTGCTGTAGCTAGGTTCCTCTCTCTTGATACAGTTCATGGGTTAGCAGAAAACCACAGGGACTGGATAGAAGAAGGAAAGGGAAAATTAGTGTGTACATTACTGTTAAATGTAGATTATTACAAGAGACTGTTTTTTCCTTCTGTCTCAGCTCTGAACTTTGTCTTTGTAATTCCTTCCATGGGTATTTTGTTCCTTAGAGCTTGTGTTTCTAGTTGCATATGTAGCAGAGGATGGCCCAGTCAGCCATCAATGGGAGGAGAGGCCCTTGGTCTTAAGAAAATTATATGCCTCAGTACAGGGGAATTCCAGGGCCAGGAAGCAGGAGTGGGTGGGTTGAAGAGCAGGGCAGGGGGAGGGTATAGGGGACTTTTGGAGAGGAAACTAGGAAAGGGGATAGCATTTTACATGTAAATGAAGAAAATGTCTAATAAAAATAAATAAAGAGACTATACATGAGAAAACGAATTTAAAACTTTTTCACCTGTGTAGAAATTGATGTATATATACAGGTGGGCTGGGTTGTCTCAGTGTCAAGAGTATGTGAACTGTACCTCTAGGGCAAAGCCTTCATTTGCCTTCTACACATCCTCCTTCGGGTTCAGAACCATGCTAGGGCTGGATTCCAGCACAACGGAAAACTTACATGTGAGGAAAACTGAAGTAGGGATGTTCTTAGGTGTCATTTGTCTTATTGATTTTACCCACTTGCCAGGTGTAAGATGAGATCTCAAATTAGTTTAGATCTCAGTTTCCCTGATTGTTTAAGATGGTGAAGATTTATTTAAGAGTTTCTCAGACAATTGTGTGTCACATTTTGAGAATTTTCTATTTATTTATATACTTGACATATTTTAAATTTTGAGTTAATTTTTTCTGAATATCGTGATTTTTTTTTTTAGTTCTCTATATATTTTAAGTATTAGCCAGTATTAGCCCTCTATAGGATGTGTGTTTAGTTAAAAAAATTTTGTTTCCTGTTTTGTAGGGTATTCCCTTATCCAAATGACTGTATTCTTTGCCTTACAGAAGTATCTCAGTTTAATGAGGTCCCATTTTATTAACTGCTGATCTTAGTGCCTATGGTAATTGTTTTGTCTTCAGAAAGTCTGCTCCTCTGCCAAGGAGGTCTAGGGTACCACCCACCTACTTGTCTATCAAGTTCAGTGTAAATGTTTCTGTTTGTTTGCTTGTGTGCTTGCTTTATTGTTGTTGTTATTGTTGTTTTTGAGTTTTTTGTTACATTTGAAGTTGTGTGTGTGTGTATAAGTATTGTTCTATTTGGATTCTTTTCAATGCAACATAGACTCTGGGAGATCTAAGGGATCTGCGTTAGTTGACACTGTTGTTGTTTTTATAAGGTTGCAATCCCCTTCAGCTGTATATTTCTTCCTCTAACTCTTATATACTGATCCTTGATTTTTCACTACATATTACACATACAAGGAAAAACTAAGCACCCATATGTGCACCTACTATACACTATATACAGTCAAAGACACACTCACCCACACTCTGTCTCTCTCTCTTGGAGTCTCTTTTGGAGACACAAACACAA
Organism: Mus musculus; assembly: GCF_000001635.26. Classification (NCBI taxonomy): domain Eukaryota; kingdom Metazoa; phylum Chordata; class Mammalia; order Rodentia; family Muridae; genus Mus; species Mus musculus. Next base: position 46,321,192 of record NC_000069.6, on the reverse strand, counting down.
TTTAAACTGTACAGAAAACACGGTAATGTGAACACATGTAATTCTCCTCACGGAAGCTACATAACACATGAGTAAAAAACAGTATGTGAGGGTCCAAGAATCATGAGATAATGATACCCCTGACCAAAGGAGCAAAGAGCATTTATTCAGCTGAATTTCCTGCATTCAGGGGTCACTCCATTCTGGAATGGAGACACCAAGTGGGCTTGTAGGCTCACCTTTTATCTTCAGGAGAATTCTAGGGAAGGATATGTGCCCTTTAACCTTGATAGGTTAGCTCTATCTCTAGGGGTCTGACTAATTCTACAATCGATTAAACTCTAAAGAACTCCCTGGGTTCTTATTCATTCTATTCTTTTTTTTTAATATCTTTTTTATTACATATTTTTCTCAATTACATTTCCAATGCTATCCCAAAAGTCCCCCACACCCTCCCCACCACTCCCCTACCCACCCATTCCCACTTTTTGGCCCTGGCGTTCCCTTGTACTGGGGCATATAAAGTTTGCAAGTCCAATGGGCCTCTCTTTCCTGTGATGGCCGACTAGGCCATCTTTTGATACATATGCAGCTAGAATCAAGAGCTCCAGGGTACTGATTAGTTCATAATGTTGTTGCACCTACAGGGTTGCAGATCTCTTTAGCTCCTTGGATACTTTCTCTAGCTCCTCCATTGGGGGCCCTGTGATCCATCCAATAGCTGACTGTGAGCATCCACTTATGTGTTTGCTAGGCCCCAGCCTAGTCTCACAAGAGACAGCTATATCAGGGTCCTTTCAGCAAACACTTGCTAGTGTATGCAATGGTGTGGACACTTTGCCCCCTCTTAGAATTGGAAACAATCACCCATGGAAGGAGTTACAGAGACAAAGTTTGGAGCTGAGACAGAAGGATGGACCATCTAGAGACTGCCATATCCAGGGATCCATCCCATAATTAGCCTCCAAACGATAACACCATTGCATACTCTATTCTTAGTTCAGGACAGATGACAAGGTATTCTCAGATCGGCTGCACGAAGCTGTGGTTGACTGAACAGAGTTTCCTGTATCTGGGTTGTCATTTCTAGGAAACAGAAACTTAGCTCTATCTCCCAAACTTTCATTCTCCAGTTTCTCATGGAGCCAGCCTGGTTCTGAGCTTAGTCCCTTCAAGTATGCAAGACCTTGTAATCTGAATGAACTATTTGTTATATTAAAGTGTTTTAAAGGTAATAGGAACACAACCACAAATACTTGGTGACAGAAATAGATATAAAGTAACATATAATTAACTTATAATATCTTACATTACCTTATAATATTATACATAGCAATATAATTATCATATATGTAAATGTCAACTGGATGATGACAAAATTTCTTGCAAATTTTCTTTGTACACAAAGAGAAGCACATTCATCTACACATATAGAATTGGAACATATGTATTAGAAAATATATTAACAGTTCTTCTACCTTCAGAAAAGAACTCATGGCTGTCATACACATTTGTAACTCAAGTATCTAAAAGCTATCCTTTGATTTGTACTTATTCACAAATGTTCCTCATTCAGACCAAAGATATTACCAAAGGCATAGCTAGTGATTCTCAGGGAGGATGCTACACTTACTGGACTGTGTTCTTCTCATCTCAAAAATGTTTTGTCCACGTAAAACTCAGTTGATTTCTCTCCTCCATGCTTCTTGTTTTCATATGGTCAGTCACTGCCGACCCACTGCTGATCTAGAATCGTTTCATGCATCAAACTAGGTGCCCTGTCTAAGGACTATGAGTGAAAGGGTAGAAATTTACCATCATTTGGAGTTTCTCACCCACAAAGTGCTTTATCCTCACAGTCTAACTTACATTTGAAATTCAACTTTTACAACATCAACCATATTCTTTATCAAAGACATTTTGGGAAATTTGCCTTCTTCTTGGCTTTTTTGTACTCTCACAACTAAATTTTTCCATTACATAAGTGGCCCCCACTTCATATTTCTAATTTCTACTTTTCTTGAGGCATTTTCCTTGAAATGGTATTAATTATTTTTGCTAAATTTATTTTCTTTCATCGACAATCTCAAAGGATATCTTATTAAAAATTTAAAAGCTGCATGATGAACAGAAGAAAAACATAAAAGCTAAATGATAAAAAAATAAAAATAATTTTAGTAGAAAACTTGAAACTAAAATGCCATGAAAGTATAAATATATAACAATGTTACTCTTGGCGTGTGGCTAATATCCATTCATCACTTTACACAAAGGTCCCTGAAAGTCTCCATAAGATGTTTGTTCTAAGCTGAAAGAATCATCAGGGTCTGGATAATGTTCAAGCTCTAGGAAAATTTTACCTTCATAGAAAGTGTTGGAAGCAACTTGCGCAAGACCCTTATTTGCTTAAGCAGTACATTTGATTGTAGTTAAGAAGGAAGCAAGAGCCCTATGTGAGCTGCCACTCATTGCTTGCCATTCATTCCTGATTTATTGATGGCATAGGCAATGAAATAGTTGTTATCATACTTAATTAGAAATGATATTAAATTCATCACCTAGGAAAGGAAAAAATCAAGACTTCCATCCATGGCAGCCTGAGTTACATACTGAGAACTTTCTCAGAGAAATTGGTGTATGTGTGTGTGTGAACAATTATAGTTAGCCATGTTTATATTAGTTATTAAAAAAATCTATTCACTTGTCAGCAGAAGAAATTCTTTACTGGGTATGTCTACTCTTCTTCGCACTACACAGAACTTCTAATTCTTATACTGCTTACAGTCCTGAATGCTTTTCCAATGATGGCCAAAGATTATCACTTGACCATGCATCAATAAAGTTGTCCCTGTTAGATTTATTAGTGCTCATTAAAATGCTCACAAATACAAGATTTCTCTCTCTGATTTGCCCTGTTTCCTCACAGAATTTAAAAATATCCATTGGTTTAAAATATCTGACATAAGTAATTTTCAGTTGTTATTTAAAAATTATTCTTCTATTTGAATTAGATAGTCCATTAAAGGCCCTCATTTCCTCCCCACAATGGATACATATGCATATATAAATGGAATATGTATAATACACTTAAGTAATTTGAATAAATGCCTCCTGCTGTCATTTATGAAGCTAAATATGTCTTCAGAGCTCTGTTTTATAATCTCCAATATCAGAGCTTAGAATTAAATAGATAGAAACCAAAATCAATCTTAGGCTCTTAAATTCAATGAAGCCAGAAAGATTTACAGAAGCTTAGGCAACTCTCTTACAGGGTGATTTGTTCGTGGATTGAACAGGCTTGGTATGTAATGTTTATATGCCATGTGTGTCTATGTGCTATTCATAATAAGTTGTAAAGCTGCAATAAGTTTTACCTTTGTAAAAGAGCAGGACAGCAGCTACTATTCATATCTGTGATGAAGACAGGCTTAATTCATGCAGAGCGTTTATTTCATTTGTCAGTGTGCCACTTTAACTCTTAAGGCAGCACCCTGGACTCATGTGTAAGAGTCTTCACTATCTGCTAGAAAGAAGCAAATGTTAATATAATAATATCCCTCAAAATGCACAGGATGTTGTGAGAGACAAAAGAATCGACCAAGGAAATCAAGTTGGTGAAGTAGTAGTACAAACACTAAGAAAACAGAATAATGTGTGTGTAAAATTGGGGCCATAAATAAACCTGCCAAATTTCCTCAGAAATTCCTCAAAGCACTGAAAAGAACTTGTTAAAAAAATTTCTACATTAAAATGAGTGGTACCCCATTTAGTGTAGTAAGAGGCTGGTTTTACCATCTTGAAGACTTTACGTGTTAACAATGCAGCATTCTACTCTGGCAACTGTAGCCTAATATTCCAATGACATGTCTATTATAAATTAATATCAACCAAGTATCCCTTATTTTTATTACTTGCTATTTCATTCAAATACAATAAGTATATGCATTCAATTAAAAATTTGAAAACAAGTCTTTAAAAATAAAGCATAATAAAAGTCTTCATAAACAAATTCATAAACACTTCTTTAGAATTTTTTTATAACTAATGCCTTCCTAACAATTTCTACATCTGTTCCCCACAGTTCTCATTTTATGTGGCTATTATCTCTCAATATTTGAATATGCTATGCACTGTATATATGTAAAGTATATAGTCTATGATAAAGAAAAACATTTTATTCCTGAGTTGTGTTTTTATTTATAACAAGGAGAAAGAGTAGAAAATAATTGTTATAAATTACTGATTATCAACAACATCAAATGTACATTATAAAATAATTATTTAAATAAAAGATATTCAGATAAAATTTTTATTTTGTATCAAAGAAACTAAGGAAATTTCCTTGGAAGCAATTACTAACTTCATTTTTCCTTCTCTTGTTTTAATATTTGCATTTTCTGCCTAGTGGATACATATTTTATATTTATGGCATTAAATGTAACAATTAAAAATAAATATTAAGTGTTTGAAAACAGCATAAAATTCCCTTTAAATATGCATGAAGTACGTTTGGAGTAAAATGAAACCTTGGCAGGTAATCAGCTAACCAGTCAGGTTTGGAAAATGTTTACATTATTGTTGGTATATGATTTCCATTATTTAATTTTAGCTTGTTTTAGTACCGAGTTTCATAAATTCACAAATTCATATTCATTTTCATTTAATCACATACTTATCTTCTCCATTGCCCACAATATAAAGTGTCTTGTTTCTGACTTTTACAATACTGTCCTAAGAAATGAAAAAACGACAGCTCATGAATAGACTTGATTCAAGATAGTTATTTAAATTTATCACTTTCTTCCTGGGATCCCTTAATCGTTATCTCATCAACCCATCGGATCTACTTAAAGCTCTTCTTGGCTTCGTGTGTAATTCTAGCCTATGGGCAGGACATGGCCATTTACCTCTTGAACTGTTATCTCATTTGAATGCCCAGAGGAACTCTTATAAGGCTTTCCCATTAACTTCTCACAGCAGAGTCAGGGAAAGGTCTAGAAGGTACAGGTATTCCCAAGCATCCATTGCTTACTAGGAGAGTGATATTTTCTTCAGTGGTCAACTCACCCAAACGTTGTTCATACACCTGTAAATAAATCTAATACGCTCATTGGTTCATGCAGTTGAATTTGGGAAAAATCTTGTATTTCTTTTTCTTTAAATTTTTATTGGTTATTTTATTTACTTACATTTAAAATGTTATACCTTTCCTGGTTTCACTGCCGCAAACCCTCTATCCCAGTCCCCTTGTACTGCTTCTATGAGGGTGCTCCCCTAACTACACACCCACTCCCACCTTACTGCTCTAGCATTCCCCTACACTGGGGCATGAAGCCTTCACAGGACCGAAAGCCTCCCCTCTCACTGATGCTAGATAAGGCCATCCTCTGCTATATATGCAGCTGTAGCCCTGCATCGCTCCATGTGTACTATTTGGTTGGTAGTTTAGTCTCCGTGAGCTCTTAATATTGTTGTTCTTCCTTTGGGGTTGCAAACCTCTTCAGCTTCTTCAGTCCTTCCCCTAACTCCTCCTTTGGTGTCCCCGTGCTCAGACCTATGGTGGGCTGTAAGCTTTCACATCTGTATTGGTAAGACTCTAGCAGAGCCTCTCAAGAGGCTCCTATCAGCTAGCACTTCTTGGCATCAGCAATACTGAATGTGTTTGGTGGCTGCATATGGAATGAATTCCCAGGTGTGGTAGTCTCCCCAGAAAGAAGTCCACACTATATCTCTTAGTATTTCATGTGGTGCTTTCTCTTCCCTTTAGAAACAGAAATGCCTATGAGTGAGAAGTATGACCAGGCTTTGAGTTCCTCTCCCTGAAAAACACTTCCTTAGTGACAGATTTCTGTTGTTGTTTTGTAGGAGTTTTATTTTGTACACTGCATTAATAATAACAAGACATGCATTATTTAAGGCTTTTTGGCATACCTGGGCTGTGCTTTTCTTATTCTGTACACTGAAATTGAGAAATCTTAGCAAACAGAGGCAGGGCTGGCTCTGGAGCTGAACAACCAGTACACCATGCTGTTGAAAAGGACAGGATGTTAGTTAGTGTCCTGCAGACTTAAAATTTGATTCCCAACTGTGGTATGATGGTTGTTGTGTTATCTAAATGTTATAAACCATCTAGTGGAATTGCATATAGAAAGGTATATAAAACCAAATTACTAACAGATTGCTGCATATCACACATAGGAATTTCAAATGTATACCCATGATTCTAATCTCAAATATTGACTTGAAACAATAATGAATTTTTCATTTCAAAACATATTGTAATTTTCCTCTGCATGCTCTACTCAGATGGTTCAAGACAATGTTTGAAATTATTTCCCTCCGCCTCTTTCAGCTATCCAATAATTGGTTTGTCCCATTTATTCTCCCATTGACAAAGTAAGACACCTGAAAGATAATTTAAACATGAAACAGTAATAATATGCCAGAGTCTCATCATTTTTTTAAATCAAATAACACTATTTTTAATTTTTTTTTTTTTTTTTTTTTGGTTTTTCGAAACAGGGTTTCTCTGTGTAGCCCTGGCTGTCCTGGAACTCACTTTGTAGACCAGGCTGGCCTCGAACTCAGAAATCCACCTGCCTCTGCCTCCCAAGTGCTAGGATTAAAGGTGTGCACCACCACCACCTGGCAACACTATTTTAAAATTTGTGTGTGTGTGTGCATGCACGCACACTCATGCATGCACGTGCACATGTGAGTGTGCTTCCGTGTACCTACGTGGACATATAGAAGGCATCAAAATCAATACACCTAGAGTTACTGGAGATTGAGAATTGTCCAATAAGGAAGCGGGGACTGAACTGGATTGCTCTGCAAAATCAATCAAACAGTTCTTCAGGCCCTGCCCCTTGACCATATGCTCCTGAGTGAATATCAACAACCAGCTGAACCAAACAGAATTTTGAAAGAATGAATTAGAGTTAACTCTGAATTTATTCCCACTTCATGTTCTTATTGACAAAAGTTTTTAGAACTCTCTTTCAAATGTAAGTTCGGAAATGCTGGTCAGAATCCTATTACAGTAACATTGCTAAATTATTCTCATAATAGAGTTTTGTAATCAGAAGAGCATAATAAAATGCCATAAAAATAGATTTCATGATCTACCATCTGTCAATTTCATTAAGTTTTAATCAATTTGGTTAAAATGTAAAAATTGAAACCCACTTGAATTATAATGTTGTTTGGTGCACTGTCTTGTACTTTCACAGGACACATCAATGTTTGCTAATTGCCATTTTGTTTGTTGTCTCATAATATTTTGTAAACTATTTCGATGCTCCCTGTCTCAAAACTCAGATGAATATGGGACTGTTTTCTCTTTTCTAAGGCAGAAAAAGAGGTTAGGCTAGGACAGATGGGAGAGTACAGACACCGCTGTAAATTCTAAACTGTGTTCATTTTAGAGAGCAAAAAGGTAATGAATTCTATGAAACCGAGTATCTGACCATGTTCCTCAAGAGAATGCAGCATTAGTGGTGTGCAGGGCTATGTTCAGGACTGACTTGAATCTGAAGGAAGAGGTTGTATCACAAAACCCTGGAATATCTCTACTTCACAATGATAATGTTTTGCTGGCTTGTCCAAAATACATTTTAAATGTGGGTTCTTGGAATGGTCTGCATACACTTATCATAAGTCAGAAACACTATTAAGTTGTTCAACGTGTTCCACAATTAGCTGTACGATCTTTCGTGACATCCACTCGTGACTCATGTGTTTGTTCTTTTACTTCTAATGTGTAACATCTGTGAGTTACATATATGAGTGATGATGTTCATATAGCTAACAATTAGTTTTTAAATATTAGAATTATGTTTTTTCTTCTTTAATTTCTCCTTTAATAAATTTCACTTTCATCTTTGTTACTTGATTTACTAATTATGCTTATTTTTTTTTGTTTTGAATCCTCATTAACATTTTGCTCCTACCAACTTCAAAAGGCACAAGAGAACGTTCTGGAACATCCCTATCGATCACTGGTGTGTAACTCTGTGTGTTGCATATTAGGACTCTTTAGTTCTTCTTCTAAATTGTTCTTTATGGATGTGAAATTTTCACCTTTTTTACCTTTGCCTTCTAACCTAAATTTTCTGTCCTCTTTCATGACTTATTTTTCTTAAGATGTTGATTTTTATGCCTATCATACAGTTTTGTAGGAGATTTTTGCCATTTGTTGATCTGTTGACGTAGTTGCTCTGGAAAATAGAAGTCCAGGTACAAATGTTGAATGGTTTCACTGGTCTTTCTAATTTATTTTTGGGTGTTTTGTATTGCTAATACTAATGAGTGGTAATAATTAATTTTCTGATATTGAGAAATGGTTATTTTTCTAACTCTTATGTTTGTTCTATGTTTCCTTCACATTTGTCTAATAAACAGATATTCAATCATTCTACATATACATGAATATGATGATGACTGCTTTAATTTTTATTTTCACTATTTTATTCTTTATGCTTTGTTATTTATTTTTATTCCTTGATTTTATGATGAATTATACACTCAACTTTCTTGTGGATTACACATTAGAAGTAAAAGAACAAACGCGTGAGTCATTTCAATAGTTTCTATACGTTGTTTTGACTATAAATGACAAGGAGGTCTTACCTGTAGGTAATTTTGTGGGAATTTGATGATTTTGGGATAAACCAGAGATGCTATTCTCTTAAATTGATGGCAGCTACTCATTTAGATTATAAGAGATTACAAATATTGACTCTAAACTAATTATCCTATTTTTCTGCCTGTCATATTTATATCTTTGGCAGTTTGACCTTTATGTAATTATCCTTTTTTTTTTTTTTTTGGAATGCAACTTATCTATCTCCCATTTGTTTTCTACAGTAGGTGAAGCATCCGAAGATGTACAAGATAGTTCTGCTTCAACCTTCAGAGCAATGGCTTTTTTTCTTAGCCCACTCATGTCACTGGCCTCTGGCTCTGTTGATTGCATGTCATTCTTTGTGTGTGTATGTGTTTGTGTGTGTGTGTGTGTGTTTGTGCTCACTCGTGCATGGCCACATATGCACACACATAGATGTGTAAAGACAAATAATTTGTCTGCTTACTGCTTCTTGTGTGTAAGTGATTTTATCACCGACTGACCACTTTCTACTAGAGAAACAGTAAAGGGCCTCATTCCTGAAGAAGAGTGCCTTTTCCTCTCTCACTGTTATTGATGCCTATAGCTCTTTGCCTAGGGCTTGGGCCTAGGAAGGCTTCCTTTCCACATGTATACGTTGTTGTCAATTATGTAGACAGACATCTTTTTGAAATACTGTGGGTGTAGCTTCCCTGTTGTTTTTAGGAGAAACAATCACATACCAGGCTTCCTGCTTGTCTACCTTATAAATTCTTTTCCTCCTCTCCCATGATGATTTCTGTGACTTTATATGGAAGTCTTATTGTAGATGAATAATCAGGCCTGTATCCCCCCATTATTACATTTTAAACAGCTGTAAATACTTGCAATGGTCTCTGTGATTAGCATTCTTGAAAAACTTGAATACCCATAATCCCAACTCTATCTTCTAGCTACCATAATCCATCATTGTTTGGGCTGTTATTTCATTTGGTTTATTAAATTGTGAGTCTTAACTGTTCATAAGCTGTTTGGGGTTTTATTTTTCTTTACTAATTATAAGTGTGAATTGGCAGCTTCTCTCCAGTGAAATTGAATGAAAGAAAAATAAGACATATGACTTGTAACCTCTTTATCTTGACATTTTAATTTGGATCAACCAAGAGAATTTGTCAGCAATTGAAGTGTGAAGTAAACATTCAAAAATATTAAGTTATTAAATTATCCTGTCTTTCCTTCAACCTGTATGTTACATGACTAAAATTTTTAATTTTTTGGTTTGAATATTCAAGTTTTGCAATTTTTTCAATTATTTATTGGTTCAAATGTTATCCTCTTTCCCAGTTTCCCCTCCACAAACCCTCTATCCCTTCCCTCTCCCTGTCCCTGCCTCAGCATCCTAGCATTCACCTACCCTGAGTTACCAAGTCTCTTTAGGCCCTTCCCGTGATGCCTGATTAGTCAGTCCTCTGCTACATATTCAGTTGGAGCCATGGGTCCCCCTGTGTACTATTTGGTTGGTGGTTTAGTCCCTGGGTGCTTTGGGGGGTCCGGTTGCTTGATATTGTTGTTCTTCCTATGGGGCTGCAAACCCATTCATCTAATTCTCCTTTCTCTAATTCTTCCATTGGAGACCTCATGCTCAGCCCAGTGGTTGGCTGTGTGAATCCACATCTGTATTGGTCAGGCTCTGGCAGAGCCTCTCAGGGGACAGGTGTATCAGGCTCCTGTCACCAAGCACATCTTGGCATCAGTAATAGTGTCTGGGTTTGGTGTCTGCCGAAAATTCTTTTTTTTTTTTTTTTTTTTTTTTTTTTTTTTCGATCAAGAAGTTTATTTGTAAGATACTACACTGCTTAATATTGTCACACATTTATCGAAGCATGCAAATTATAAAACACAAGATATATATAAATGTAATTATAATTTTGATTTATTATAATATATACATAGTAATCTATAAAAAGCATTTCATGAATTTGAACAAGGTGTTAATAAAAGGTAAGAAACATGAAGAGAATTGGTGAGGTGCAATGTAAGGTAGCTATATTCTCTCTATAATCACACAATGAAGCAAATTTTGCTTAAAACAAATTTCTTTTTTTTTTTTTTTTTTTTTTTGCATTTTCAACAATTGGTGCTGGCACAACTGGTTGTTATCATGTAGAAGAATGCGAATCGATCCATACTTATCTCCTTGTACTAAGGTCAAATCTAAGTGGATCAAGGAACTTCACATAAAACCAGAGACACTGAAACTTATAGAGGAGAAAGTGGGGAAAAGCCTTGAAGATATGGGCACAGGGGAAAAATTCCTGAACAGAACAGCAATGGCTTGTGCTGTAAGATCGAGAATTGACAAATGGGACCTAATGAAACTCCAAAGTTTCTGCAAGGCAAAAGACACTGTCTATAAGACAAAAAGACCACCAACAGACTGGGAAAGGATCTTTACCTATCCTAAATCAGATAGGGGACTAATATCCAACATATATAAAGAACTCAAGAAGGTGGACCTCAGAAAATCAAATAACCCCCTTAAAAAATGGGGCTCAGAACTGAACAAAGAATTCTCACCTGAGGAATACCGAATGGCAGAGAAGCACCTGAAAAAATGTTCAACATCCTTAATCATCAGGGAAATGCAAATCAAAACAACCCTGAGATTCCACCTCACACCAGTGAGAATGGCTAAGATCAAAAATTCAGGTGACAGCAGATGCTGGCGAGGATGTGGAGAAAGAGGAACACTCCTCCATTGTTGGTGGGATTGCAGGCTTGTACAACCACTCTGGAAATCAGTCTGGCGGTTCCTCAGAAAATTGGACATAGTACTACCGGAGGATTCAGCAATACCTCTCCTGGGCATATATCCAGAAGAAGCCCCAACTGGTAAGAAGGACACATGCTCCACTATGTTCATAGCAGCCTTATTTATAATAGCCAGAAACTGGAAAGAACCCAGATGCCCCTCAACAGAGGAATGGATACAGAAAATGTGGTACATCTACACAATGGAGTACTACTCAGCTATTAAAAAGAATGAATTTATGAAATTCCTAGCCAAATGGATGGACCTGGAGAGCATCATCCTGAGTGAGGTAACACAATCACAAAGGAACTCACACAATATGTACTCACTGATAAGTGGATACTAGCCCAAAACCTAGGATACCCACGATATAAGATACAATTTCCTAAACACATGAAACTCAAGAAAAATGAAGACTGAAGTGTGGACACTATGCCCCTCCTTAGAAGTGGGAACAAAACACCCATGGAAGGAGTTACAGAAACAAAGTTTGGAGCTGAGATGAAAGGATGGACCATGTAGAGACTGCCATATCCAGGGATCCACCCCATAATCAGCATCCAAACGCTGACACCATTGCATATACTAGCAAGATTTTATCGAAAGGACCCAGATGTAGCTGTCTCTTGTGAGACTATGCCGGGGCCTAGCAAACACAGAAGTGGATGCTCACAGTCAGCTAATGGATGGATCACAGGGCTCCCAATGGAGGAGCTAGAGAAAGTACCCAAGGAGCTAAAGGGATCTGCAACCCTATAGGTGGAACAACATTATGAACTAACCAGTACCCCTGAGCTCTTGACTCTAGCTGCATATGTATCAAAAGATGGCCTAGTCGGCCATCACTGGAAAGAGAGGCCCATTGGACACGCAGACTTTGTGTGCCCCGGTACAGGGGAACGCCAGGGCCAAAGGGGGGGAGTGGGTGGGTAGGGGAGTGGGGGTGGGTGGGTAAGGGGGACTTTTGGTATAGCATTGGAAATGTAAATGAGCTAAATACCTAATAAAAAATGGAAAAAAAAAAAAAAAAAAGAAAATTCTTAAATAATAGGCCATAATAAACAAACATGAGTGGAAAGTCTCTGTACTTATTTACCAGTCCTTACAGTTATACACTTGCAGGTGTGTGAATGTGTGTGTGTTTGTGTACACACCTCTCTCTCTCTCTCTCTCTCTCTCTCTCTCTCTCTCTCTCTCTCTCTCTCTTTCTCTGTAAATATTTCTTCTTGTTTCTCTCTATATATGTGTGTGTGCTAACAATGATTGGTTTAATATCTAACCTCTTTAAAACTCTGCAATGGAAAAAAGAAAGCATTTTCAACAAATGATATTGGTCCTACTGGATGTCTACATGTAGAGGACTGCAAATAGATCCATATATAAAAATGGCCATTTTACCAAAAAAAAAAAAAATCTGCAAATTCAATGCAATTCCCATCAAAATTCCAATACAATTCCATACAGACCTTTCAACAATACTCAACTTCATGTGGAAAAAGAAAATACAACAAAAGCAAAACAAAAACAACAACCAAAACAAACAAAAAACCTAACAAAACCAGGGTAGCAAAATCAACTGTGCAATAATATAACTTCTGGGAATATTACAGGCCCTGATTTTAAGATCTTCATTTTCCTCATGCCTGTATCAGTAACATTAAACTCAGGAAACATTGATAGGCCACAGACAGTATCAGGAAAGGATAAAGCTTAATCCCAGTTGTCAGTGTGCCCATCTGCATGGAGCAAGACCTGGCACTTGGAGCAACTTAAGCAATGGCTTGTGTTCTGCATATAAAATTAATTTAAAGTAGACCTTTATTTTTTTCCTTTCTGAAAGCAATTAAAGATCAATGATGATTAAATAGCATTGTTTCACAAGGGCTCCAGGAAAAAGAATAAAAAGGATATGTTAATAATGAACTAAGAGAAAATGCCACTGTTCTTATCTAGTGTGGTCAAGCTCTTATTTGCAACTAGGGTACCATGGAAACCAAGCACTAATTTATAGGTCCATAATGCATGAGACTTAGCTGCCCTAAACTGTGGCTGAAAATAGTTTACACAACAGATTTTGAAAACAAGTAAATGACCATAGCCATTCTCTTTGCCATAATAAAGGATTTCAAAATGTCTAATTGGATGCCTTTGTTTAGATTTTATCCTGGAATATAAAAATAAATTATTTGTAAGAAAATTTAAATGCCAAAGTTCAGTATAACAGTATGCACATATCTGCTTTTTTTTTTTAAAAAAAAGCTCTAGATATCCTTATATAGGGATTGTGCAATGCAAATCTCATGAAATTTTTTTTTTTGATGGCTCTATCATTCTGCTTTTATGCAACCATATTAAATGTCTATTTTTTTTCTTTCCATTTTTTATTAGGTATTTAGCTCATTTACATTTCCAATGCTATACCAAAAGTCCCCAATACCCACCCACCCCCACTCCCCTACCCGCCCACTCCCCCTTTTTGGCCCTGGCGTTCCCCTGTTCTGGGGCATATAAAGTTTGCGTGTCCAATGGGCCTCTCTTTCCAGTGATGGCCGACTAGGCCATCTTTTGTTATATATGCAGCTAGAGTCAAGAGCTCTGGGGTACTGGTTAGTTCATAATGTTGATCCACCTATAGGGTTGCAGATCCCTTTAGCTCCTTGGGTACTTTCTCTAGCTCCTCCATTGGGAGCCCTGTGATCCATCCATTAGCTGACTGTGAGCATCCACTTCTGTGTTTGCTAGGCCCCGGCATAGTCTCACAAGAGACAGCTACATCTGGGTCCTTTCGATAAAATCTTGCTAGTGTATGCAATGGTGTCAGCGTTTGGATGCTGATTATGGGGTGGATCCCTGGATATGGCAGTCTCTACATGGTCCATCCTTTCATCTCAGCTCCAAACTTTGTCTCTGCAACTCCTTCCAAGGGTGTTTTGTTCCCACTTCTAAGGAGGGGCATAGTGTCCACACTTCAGTCTTCATTTTTCTTGAGTTTCATGTGTTTAAGAAATTGTATCTTATATCTTGGGTATCCTAGGTTTTGGGCTAATATCCACTTATTAGTGAGTACATATTGTGTGAGTTCCTTTGTGAATGTGTTACCTCACTCAGGATGATGCCCTCCAGGCCCATCCATTTGGCTAGGAATTTCATAAATTCATTCTTTTTAATAGCTGAGTAGTACTCCATTGTGTAGATGTACCACATTTTCTGTATCCATTCCTCTGTTGAGGGGCATCTGGGTTCTTTCCAGCTTCTGGCTATTATAAATAAGGCTGCTATGAACATAGTGGAGCATGTGTCCTTCTTACCAGTTGGGGCATCTTCTGGATATATGCCCAGGAGAGGTATTGCTGGATCCTCCGGTAGTACTATGTCCAATATTTTCTTCAAAATTAGAGATGCCAGTGTGTGAAATTTTAAAAGTGTTCACTTACTGTGGACTTATTTCCTCATCAGCTGTGTGTCCATTTATCTACTTCTGTTTTACAGTGCCAGCAACTGAGCCTAGAGCCTGAGCAAATGGACAATTAGCACTGAACCACTGAACTACATGGTTCTACCTGGACTGTGTTATTATTCTCTGTTTCCTTTAGTATCAATAGTCTTCTGTAGTCATTTTCTCTCAACATTTGTCTTCTCTCTGTCTTGGGTACCAGATTTAAAAAAAAAACAAAACATTTTTTCACTAAACACTTGACACAAATCACATAGCACACATTAACAATCTTCTCTTTTGAATGCTAGCCCAATACTTTGGCATAGAAAAATTAATAGTCTAAAATTTAACTTATTCACAAATTGGTACTAAACTGTGAAGTCAGTAGGCCTACAACATCTGTCATCCATTGATCACTGGGCTTACTTCAGTGCATCCAGCTGGCATGGTGGTTTCACACTTCCTACATTATATTTGTGTATCTTTTTTCTGAGGCTCAAGGTTTGGTTGAAGTCAAAGACCTTTCCAAATAGTCCTCCAAAAATGACCTTTCTTTAGTTAAATCAATATTCGTAGTGACAACCCTTCCCTACTAAAACTTTCCTATAACACTTAAAATATTTGTTTTAAATAATAGCATTACTTATCCCTAGACAAGAGGATATATACAGCCTGCATCTCTGTGCTGTTATCACGGACATTGTCTTATCCAGCTCCAGCCACAGTATCAAAGCCAGTTGCTGCTCACAGGCCAGCAAAGAATGACACTAACTTGATTCTATATCTTTATATATAAAATGAATTATTCTCATTTTTTGGTCCAAAATAATTTACATGAAATTAACATTACAGATGGCACTGTCCCTTTTGTATCTAATCCGGCTGCCCAATTTTATTGACTCCGTATATGCATACATGTAACATATGACCGCTTATAAGCAGTAAGCATTTTTCGTGGGTCCATTAAAAGTGTGACTAAGAAAGAGTTCAGCTAAGAAAATGAAATTGTGACTTCACATTTGAAGTGAGATTTTCTTCATTCCTGCAAGGCTGCAAATGTGTACAGTACGGTGATGATCAATGTGAACTTCAGACATGCTGCTTCCATTCTTCTGAGGATGTGTCAATAGTTCATGACTCCTCCTGGCTTATTTATACTTTACAGAGTCTTTCATTGCTTAGGAAGAAAATTTCCAAATGAAATTATTTACCCTCAAGCTGAAGTAATCAGAGTATCTACATTCATTTCACCAAACCATATCTTTAAACCAGAAACCTAAAATGACAGAGAAATTCTCTAGATGCAGATTGATTTTGATCAAATCTATCTCTCTGTATTTTTGTCATCTATCTATCTATCTATCATCTATCTATCTATCTATCTATCTATCTATCTATCTATCTATCTATCTATCTATTATTGTCTATTCATCTCAATATATAGAATTTAGCTAATTACTGTAAATTGAAAAAGCTGGAGACTATCTATCTATCTATCTATCTATCTATCTATCTAACTGTATTATCTATAAAGCATATATCTCTGTGGCCATTTATCCATCTATCGTTCAATACATTAATACATTATTTTAATATACTTGAGCATAATAAGCATAATATTACAGAGCTTAGGCTAGCGTAAAGTCATGTGTATCAGAAGATGACCTTGTGCTCCTGATCCTTTGTCGTTTACCTCATTATTGCTGGAATTATAGGTATGTGGCATTATATCTCTTTATGTAGTTCTGGGATACAAATCAGAAATTCTTATACTCTAGGCAAAGGATCCATTTACCAAATGAGCTACAACTTCAGTTCTATCTTCATGTGCATCTGCCTTTGATGCTATATTGTAGCTTTACTGACTCCTGAAAATTCTGCAAACATTTCATAGCATCATTTTCCTAAGGCTTTTTCATAAAATAATAATTTTCCACCTTTCCTGTTTTGACTGACCCTTTTAAACTACCTACATTTTAATCATGAATTATCCTCAAAATTTAGAAAATATTATTATTCTAATTCCATAGTAGGTTATGCTTTTGTGCAGGACTCAAATATTTAAGGGATTAGTTGATGTGTCCTGATATCACTACCATGTTATCTATAAGAAACTAATAACAATTTTAAAATAAAATCTATCATTATGTCTTTATCCACTATATATGCTGAGAAATAACACAGAATATATATGGGATTAGTTCAATAAGTGACCTTCCAGCCCACTGACAAATTTTCTTTTGTAAAAACAACTAAACCCTTTTATTGAAAAAGATGTAAAACAATGTTGTTTAATTTCTTAACTTTTCTCAATCTTTTCTTGCTTATTAATGATTTTGATTCACTGTTTCATCTAGTCTTAGGAGTATAAACCAATTAATCACAACATATCAAAAATTTTAATTAAATTTATCTACAAGGCACATGAGTCTGATCCCACTGGTGAACAGAGATCAAATTGCTTACAACTTATGACTGCACTAATTTCCAGAAGACTGGGGTACCCTACCAGCACTTAAACAATGAGGTCATTGAATTTTATAGGCTTGTTAAATTGTGAGAAGTGAGGAGAACCACGTTACGTGTATTTATTATTTTAGTAGATTTGATAACAGAACATTAGATAATTCTCAATATTCTATTTAACATATTCAGCAAATAATACACAGATTAGCTTACATAAAAATCATTCAATAAAATAACCATATCCTAAGACATTCCACGTTATGTAATGGTACAAAGTTTTTTCCCACACTGACAAGTCTTTAAGGTTAGCATTTTCAACAGTTAAATGCTGGTAAGTATAGCTGCTTTTAAAGTGTGACAATGGATAGTTTTCTGGGTTATTTTTGCTGTACTTATTACCGTATTAATACAATTTGTTGTAGTAGAAAGGACAATTCAGCACAAATAATAAAATAGGACATGCCCAATTATTATGATGCCCCGCAGTCAGAGTATTTTCTCATCTGTAAGCTTTACAAGAAAAATAGTATGCATTTGCTTTCTTGCTGACATGGTAACATCTACTTAACTGACCCAGACAAACAACGAAAGAATTCAAGATCTCCAAAACTGTTGACACTGTTGTTCACTACAATGTTGACAATGGTGTGACTAAGAAACAGTCAATATAGGCTCTCATTCAAATTTCTTTAAAAGAACAATTTGGATTTACTACAGATTTGACAATATTTTGTTCATTTTTATTTATGACCTTCAGCTGTTCTATATTTATTTTATAATCCCATTTGGTGTGTGTGTGTGTGTGTGTGTGTGTGTGTGTGTGTGTGTGTGCATGCATGGAAGCATCTGCATGATGCCACAATTATGTGGAGGTCAAAGGCCCGCTTTTAAGTGTTAGTCTCCTTTTCCAACTTGTTGAAGTATAGTTCCAATTGCAGTACTGCTGCACTGTGTACTGCAGTCAAAATGACCCTGGCATCCTGGAGATTTCATGTCCTATCTTCTCTCTTCTCAGTAGGTGAGACTGAGATTTCAGAAGCTAGCTGCCACACCCCCTTTTTTGTGAGTTCCATGGTCCATGTTCAGGTTATCAAGTTAATATGGAGACGGCTTTTACTGATTGAGACATATCAGTGGTTCTCATTAATCAAGGCTTAAAACAGGTTAGCCAAATGATTAAATGGAGAGGATATTAATAGAGTAACTAGAGGTTACTGGGTTATAGTATTTTATCATTACACCTGGCTTACTATTTCAATGTTTCCTATTGCAACTAAAATATTGGGGATCTGACTAAGACAAAATACAGAGTGTCATATCATTTATTCTAAAAATTCTCATTATATTTTGGCAAAATTGTTCCCAGAGAGATGAAATATACAATCATAAAATATAAGCAAGGTATTTGAGGTAAAAGATAGTGTCCATTTATTAAAAATCCAGGATTTCCTGACATCCGCAGGTTGGATTTACTTCTCTCCCAGCATTAGATATTTCAGTTGAGATTTTATATAAGTGAAGGTATGATGGTTACATACGCTACATATTTACTTATTCATGCTGAAAATGATTCAGAGAGGAAGAGAAATGAAATAAAAGATAATATACTTTGGAAACTAGATTCAGTTCAATTGTTATAATCAGTGAAAATAAAAGAATATAGGGAACATAAAGAGGTGACCCACAAGTAATAACTGATTCTCATTCATTATGCAATTGATGTACCAAGTCAATAGGTGACTAAGGTACATGGGGATGTGCCTTCCATTGATACCTCCAAAAAAAAGTCCACAAGAATCTCTGTAACTTCTGTAAGCACCAACGATTCTTCAGCTGGAGTTGATCAAAATGAAACACATAAATTCTCCCCTCATGATATGGCATCTCTGTTAAACATCTTCAAAAATCTGAATATATTGCTGCAATGCTTGTTGAAAAAATTAAACGGATATGTGTTTTTACAGTATTACGATGCCACTGAGCAAAAGAATCTCCAGGAGTTCTCTTAAAACCCCGTCTTAGCAAACAATTCTTCTCTGTGTATATTGCATTATTTTACTTTGAAACAAATGGATGTAAATCTTAATTTACATTATATGCATAAAACAGTTTCAAAACCCACAATCCACGTAGCAATCTCACAGCACAATATATTTGATGGGCTTATTTTTCTTCGGATGTTCAATTATATTATATGAAGTTGTTTTTCTTTGTTGTTGGAGTGAGGCTGTATATGTCCATATTTGAGTGTAAGGTTGAGTATAGCGGTCAGAGCTTGATGCTGGATGTCTTTACCAGCCACTCTCAATATTTTCAGAAACAAGGTTTCCCACTAAACTTGAGCCATACTGATTAGGTTAATCTAACTGGCCACAAAAAAAAAAAAAAAAAAAAAAAAAAAAAACTGGGTCATCTCTTTGAAGCTTCTATTGGCCACAGTTCTGTGATTACCATCATGTCCCTATGCACTCAGAATTTAGACCAATCTAAGGATCTAAACATAGTTCCTAATGTTTGCACAGCAAACACTTTATGAACTGAGCAATGCCTGAAAATTTCATTGAGACAAAAAGGCCATGCATGTCAAGAACATGTGGCCCTAGCTTAAGGTCACACCTATTCTCATTTCCCTCATAACTCTCACAGGGTCCAGATAAACTGTATCATACTTTGGCAACCTTTCCCTGTATCTAGAGCCATACTCGAGAGATTTATATATTCCTAAGGCAAAGCTATTTCTCTTACTTTTTTTTCCATCTATTTTTCAGAACCCCAGTAAACTCAGCATCTTCAGTTTGATAAACTGTACTGAGACAGGGCATTGATAATGTAATTCTTTGGAGTGGCTGGAAAACATTAGAAATGGGTCTTTCTCTACAACTTGGGCACCTGAATTTGGATCCACCAATCCCACATAAAAGTTGCGTATGGATTACTCATCACAAACCTCAGGGCCAGGCAGTGAGAGGCAAGAGCACCCCTGAGGCTTACTTGCTAGTATTCTAGAGAATCAGATCAGATCCAGGATTAGAGAAAGGCCTCTGTTAAAATTAACATAAGTAACTAATAACTAAGAAAGTCACATAATGTGAATACTTGTACCATACCACACACAAACACATACACGCATACAACACCTGCCCCTTACCCACCAACACTCATTCTTGTGATTTAGGTGTAATTAGTATACTTCTATTACTTTAGTACAAACACTTTTCTGTAACTGTAGGAATGTATTGCATATGTAAACATGTCTGGCACCATGGTCAAGGGCAATACAGATATTTCTATCATCTTTTCCTTTAAAGTACTCCTTTTTGTTCAGTGTTAAATATATAGATTTATGGATTGGGAGAAAGTCTGATACATTCAAAGCTCTCTCAGTCATATATATATATATATATATATACCCTGAAATAAATGTGAGAGAGTGACCATTCTTTCCTGTGTCAACACTGAAGTGAGAGATAAACTCAAATGTGAGTTCTTTACTAATTTATTCCTTGAAATTTCAAGCATGTATATTATATATTCTGTTCACTCTGCACCTTCTTTAATCCTTGCTGTATTCCTACAAGCCCCCTCTGCATCTCACTAAGACCCATCCATCAGGAACAAGGGATAATTTACTGAGTGTCCATGTTTTGTGCAAAACCATCAGAGTTTACATGAAAATGTAAGTTTAGTTTATGTTGTTGTTTTCATTTTGTTTGCTTTTGTGTAATTTCTGAATTTCCACATGAATTTCAACACAAAATTTTAGTGGCAGTGTGACGCGTATGTCAATACATTGTGTGGATGTGTGGATGTTTAAGTATGTTTATGTAGAAAATGCACTGAAGTATAAATTCACAATTTCAAGATACATTGAAAACGTCTTCCATAGTTCAGTGTTCACATTAATAAGCATCACGGATCGGATGCCTATAATGTGAGTTTCCCGAACTCAGTCATATTTTTTCACTAACCAAAGGCATATCTTCTCAAAGATTATCATGATGCACGTTTAAGGTTAGTGGTGGTGGGGCTTATTATGAATCTTGGAAAAGAAAAGCATTCTCTGTAGGCAACCTATAAGATTATACAAATGAACACACTGTATGTGGGCTGTCATTAAACTTTAATTTATATAGTATTATTTGTTACATTCATGTTTGATTTCTTCTGTTCTTATTTAGAAATGAAAGTGAAATTACTATTTTCATATTTTTACCAGGACCAATAATGTTTCATTAAATGTTTATACTAACAGTGGTTTAATCACAAATAAATCAATTCACTTGAAAAATATTGGCCAGTTTCAGGGAAAACAGTTTCTACATGTGAGATATTAAATGGCTCGTAGTACTTTGGTATTCACTCCTCACCTACATTTTAGTCAACAATATAAATTTCCACCATTTTCCAAAGCCAGGCAATTGGATAAAATATTTTAAATTGCTCAATTTGAGGTAAATTCTCTTTATCCTATGCATTCATTAAGTACCTGCCATTTCAGTATTCTCTATATTAGAGACAGAGCAAGGATGGTTAAAAGTACCAGCCTACATAAAGTTGAGTCTGTACAGAAATGAAATAAAATTTTGATATCTCAAGAATATAGAATTGAGTTCCAAAGGACATTTATGTGATTTTCTTTGTAGTGAACTGTGCAGAAACTTGATAGGACAGTGAGAATAGACCAAATCTTCAACTCATTCAGACTTGACAATTAGTTCAAAAAGTAAACACAGAGAAAGAGTCAGCAAAGCAACCATGGGTGTATACGTTGTACATTATTGTTAAACATTCACATTAGATGTATCAGGCACTTAAGTTTTATACATTAATCAAGAAAACATTAAAAAAATTGTCTACCATGGTCAAAGCAGTTTTATCCAAGATATTCAGGGATTGTTCAGTGCTCATAAATCAACAAGTATAATCTAGTCCATATGTAATCTAGTCCATGAATAGCCTCAAGTTTAAAAACTGTATGACCATCTTTTTATATACAAAACAGTTTTTAAGAAAATAATCCAGCATCTCTCCAGGATAACAATCCAAAGGAATTTTCCCCTGAATTCATCATTGTAAAGGCAATTTTAAAACAAGCAACAAACAGATTTATATTAAGCAGAGAAAATCTCACAGCATTTCCAATAAATTCAAGACTACAGAGATATCCACTTTCCCCCTTTCTATCCAATATGGTACTGGAGTACTTAGCTAGAGCAATAAGACAAAAGAGAAGGATTAGAGGATACACACAGGAATGAAAGAAGTAAAAATTATACTTATTTGCAGATGATATGGTATTATACATTAAACTCTTCTGCTGCTGGTAAATACATATGGAAACTAAGACGAGAACAAAAGTAAAAAAAGAAAAGCCTATATTCTTCCTGTAGGCAAATGACAAAGATACTAAATCTAAATAAATAAAATTAATTATTCCATTAGCCATATCCACTGAAATAAAATATATTGTTAAGTATAATGTACTGCACCACATGTACAATGATTGCATTAAAAAGAGAAACTGAAGAAGATATCAGGAGATGGTAAGACTTCTCATACTCAGGGATCAGAAGTTTAATAATGTGAAAGTTGCCACTCTACCAAAAATCATTAATGGTTTTAATCCAATATATGTTAATTCCTTTCTTTTTATAAGAATAAGTTTCTTTTCTCTTGAGTAAATAAGTATATATGATAGTATATAATAGTGTATATATTATTGTTGTAACTAATAGAATTAGAAGTCATAGCTGGGTGTGGTGGCACATGCCTTTAATCCCAGCACTGGGGAGGCAGAGGCAGGCAGATTTCTGAGTTCAAGGCCAGCCTGGTCTACAAAGTGAGTTCCAGGACAGCCAGAACTACACAGAGAAACCCTGTCTCAGAAAAAAAAAAGTCATATAATTTTAAAATGTATGTGATACTTTGTTTAAAAGTTCTTTTCCCCAGAAATATGAATGAAAACCTTTTTTTTTCCTAAATTCTAGTGAAATACTGATTTAGAAACATTTTAGATTCCTATATTCTTATGACATAATACTTATAGAAAAATATATATCTTTTTTCTGCTAAAGAATAATCTTATCCTTTAAAATTGTCCTTACTCTGTATAAACCATGATAAATTTTAATGCAGTTTAGAAAACTGAAAATAAATATAAGCTTTCTTGCATTTAATTTTATTTTAATATGTTATCAATGATAACATTAAATTACCAAATAATTTTTCAGAGAAACATGCAGTTT
The DNA here is from genome assembly GCF_000001635.26 of Mus musculus. Lineage (NCBI taxonomy): Eukaryota > Metazoa > Chordata > Mammalia > Rodentia > Muridae > Mus > Mus musculus. Next base: position 46,297,649 of record NC_000069.6, on the reverse strand, counting down.
GGAATAAATGAGAAAATGTAAATCATCAAGGCTTTTACCTTGAGGAAATATATAGAATAACTTTATTGAATGGATCGTCAAAATTGCTTATACTAAAAAACAGTGAGGAAAAGCCAACATAGGTTGAGCATATGGATTCCTCCAGAGCTAAGTGGGGATTTGATAACTATGATGAAGTAGAATATGTTTCCACTTACAGATTTATTGTAATGGAAGAAACTAGTTGGTTTAACTAATATTGAATGAAACCATTTCATCTATTGACAATTAACTTTTCTTATTATCTCCTTGATTTCTTTCTTTTAAAATATTTTTATTTATTATTTTTGCATATATTACATCCTGACTGCAGTTTTTGTTTACTCCACTCTTCCTGGTCCCTACCTCCAATCTCCTCTAGATCTCCTCCTTCTCTGTTTTCCTTCAGAAAAAAAAAAAAAAAAAACACACACAAACAAGCAAAAGAACATGGCATCTGAGGGATATAAACTAAACACAGCATGACAAGTTTACAATAAAAAGAGGAACAAACTCTCATATTAAGGCTAGGTGAGGTAACTCAATAGGAGGAAAACTGTCCCAAGAACAAGCAAGAGTCAGATACACATCTCATATACATTGTTAATTGTCCTACAAGAACTTCAAGCTAAAAAACTATAACACAGGACCAAACTCAGGCTAATACAGGGTCCCTGATTGTTGATTCAATCACTGTAAGTTCCCATGAGCCTTGCTTAGTTAATTCTGTGACCTTGACCCCTTTGGCTTCTAGTATCATTTATTCTACTCTTCTACAAGGTTTTCCAAGCTCCTCCTAGTGTCTAGCTGTGGTTCTCCTCATATGCTCCTATCATTTGCTGGATGAATCCTCTTTGATAATGAATAGGCCAGGCACTGATCTATGAGTATAGCAGATTATTATTGGAAACCATTTCATTAATTCTTTGCCTACTAGTATTTAGTTATATCTTAGATCTTTGTGCTTTTTAGCCAAATTCCTGATCATTGAGGGGTTTCCAGGCATGTGTTTTGGTATGAGCCTCAAATTGAACCAATAAATGATTGGCTTCACCTACAAATTCTACACCATTATTACCAGAGCAAATATTGCAGGAAGAATGAGTTTAAGATTTTGTTGCTAGGTTAATGCCCCAGTCCTCTGACTGGAAGCCTTGCCATGTTTTATAGGAATCTTCAGTTGTGTTACCCTAAAAAATTCCAAGCAGTTGCCACTACATTAGGTTTTCACACTGGCACCCAAATGCTCCCCATTTGCAGTCATCTCTCCAAGTACTTTCTCTCTTCTTTCCTTCTGACACCTTGATCCTTCCTGATCCTGCCTCTAGTCTACCCAGAAAATTTATACTATTTACCTTTTCCAAGGAAATCCATGCATTCCCCTACCCACCCTCCTTCTCTTTCGCCTCTATGAGTCTGTATTTTGTTGTTGTTGTTGTTGTTGTTGTTGTTGTTGTTGTTGTTGTTGTTATTGTTGTTGTTGGTTTTTTTCCCGAGACAGGGCTTCTCTGTATAGCCCTTGCTATCCTGGAACTCACTTTGTAGGCCAGGCTGGCCTTGAAGTCAGAAATCTGCCTGCCTCTGCCTCCCAAGTGCTGGGATTAAAGTCATGCACCACCAGTATCATAATTATTCTTTAGTTAGCACCTAATATCCACATATACGTGAGAACATATATTTCTCTTTCTGGGATAAAATTACCTTACTCAGTATATATATATATAGTCCCATCCATTTGCCTGCAAATTCATGATGTCATTGCTTTTAACAGCCAAGTAATACTTTTGTAACAGCTGAGTAATACTTCTGTTAATGTACCACATTCTCTTTATCCATTCTCTGTTGAAAGAGATCTAGATTTTTTCTTAGTTTCTAACTATTAGTGATAAACTGTTATGAACATAGTTAAGCCAGTGTCCTTGTGATAGGATACAGTGTCCTTTGGGTTTATATCTAAGAGTTGTAAAACTGGGTCTTGAGGTAGAGTAACAATCAATTATCTGCAGGACCACCAAATTAACTTCCACAGTGCCAGGACAAATTTGAACTCCCACCAGCAATGGAGGAGTACTATCGTTGCTCTATATCCTTGCCAGTATGAGCAGGTACTTTTATCTTTGACCTTACACATTCTTTCAAGTTTAAGATGGAGTCTCAAAGGGGTAGTAGTCAGACAGGTATCCTACCTGGAGATTTGGGAGCCAGCATGGCCTGTAGTCATACAGGGTATTAGCTATTCTTAAACTAAGGAAACAAAATAGTAAGAAGAAAAAAGCCCATTTGTGAATTCAGTCCATTTTCTACTTTGGTTAGGATGAAGGAAGGCAAGCAATTAGTTCTAGTTATTTGTCACATCTGAGGCAAAATTTTTTTTTGAAAGTGTGAGCTCTTCCAATTTTGCTTTCCCAGTATAATAACTGCCCCCTGCGGTGGCTCCTTCAGCTTTGATTCCTGAGAGACTTAGGAAGAAGAGAAATTCCCTACAGATCTGAACGTCTGTGACCGACATACTAATTTAGAAGTTCTAATTTGTTTTTGGAAAGTACTAAGATTCTGGGGGATGTTCAATAAATTTACCTGATATGCTTGCACATTTGTCCCTTGCCTTTAAAGTCTACTTAATTTGCAACTGTTAATATGCTTTTAACACAATTTAAAATATGGAGATAATCATTAAATAATTTTACTTAAAATATGGACATCACTTGTCACTGCCATGATATCTTAGCTCTATTCATTTTACCTTTCCCACACACAAACCTGTTAAAATTAAGTTGCTGATTCAGTTCTCTAAAAAGGCATTTACTTGCTTTTTATTAGGTGGAAGTCATTTTATTGCTGTGTTCAGACAAAGAAATTCAGACATGAGTGGGATATTGTACATTTTCTTGAATCTTAGAACTTAAGAGATACAAAATAGAGTTCAACCCTGTTATTTTTCTGTTTATTAAGTTTGTCAGTATGTTGATATTTTTGCTTAGTTAAAAATGCTTGCCAATGATGTTTTGGTTATTTAGCAACTAAATCCAATGAATGCTATTGCTCACTATTGAAATGAAGAGTTATTTTGACAGACAGACTCCTCTTATTAATTATTCAATATCATTCATATGACAATAATTATTTCCAAGCTCACGTTTCTCTAAATTTTATTTAAATTTGGTCTCACTGGAAGGATACTTGCATTTAAATAATGTATGTGAAGTATTCAAGTCAAATAATTTTCAGCACCAATGACCATGTTTCTTTATAGCCTGGCAAATAAACCAAACTGGGAAGAGAAATGTCAGAGAGGGGGGGAGGGGGGAGGAGGGAGGGAGCGAGGAAGGGAAGGAGGGGGAGAGAGAGAGGGAAAGATAGAGAGGGAGAGAGAGAGAGAGGGAGAGAGAAATATTTAAAGATATTCAAAACTTTCATAAAATCTTTGAAAGAAGAACAGTGATCTTTTTCTTTTTTCTTTTCCTTTTAAAACTTCAGAAAGAAAATAAACTAGTCTCTTTAAAAATAAATTCAAGTGGTATATGTGATGTTCCTTATATCCAGTCACTGTTTTATCATAAAAATCAATGGTCAAGAAAATATAGTTTAAGTTGCCTTGAAGGAAATAATTTTCTGAAAATATAAATGACAACTATTTATATTATATTATTTATGCCTATTAAAATGTTCCTTGTAGTCTGAAAGGCTCAATAGAATAGTATGTCAATAAATAACTAAATGTTTCTTTGTGAATATGGTAAGATATACTTAATTTTTTTTATAAAAACTGGTTAAAATATTTAAATATCTGAGTATGGGAACTTCAAAATAAATGTAACCATAGCAAGAATGTTTCACATCCTATAATTAAACCATGTTTAAGCATTATAACTCTGAATGTGCTAAATTTTAAATAAACAGAAAGCTTAGAATAAGGGAATATTAAGATATTTTTCTCCAAAAGTGATTAATCTTATGTGTACTCTTCAAAAAGTAAATTATATTTCAATATGTTCTAGTAATACATATTTTGTAAGTTTTTTTGCATCTCATAACACTGTAACATCAGATTGCTCAATATATTTTTCCTGCAATTTTCAAAATGAAACTTAGAAGGAATTGTTAACTGATTTCCTGAGGGTAGCTATCAATAAAAATTAACATTATTTCTCCTGATTGAAAATAACACTACTTATTTTGAGAATTAGTGAAAAGAGATTTGGGAATTTGTAATATGAATTGATGATGCTTTCTCAATGCATCTCATTAGATTCATGAAGTTAGTTTGGTTTAAATCAAGGGTAAATAATGAATTAGATCAAAATATTCAAAGCTCATCAAAAGTAAATTAAAAATTAGTAAAATGAATATATTATTTGCATGTGAAATAGTAGCCTTTCATGATACAAATAAAGTAAATAAAGAAACCAATATTGAATTAGTTTATACCTAAAAGATGTAAAGTATATTTTAAGCCATAAAAATAAGCTATATATGACTTTTATCCTGACCATATATCCTATCAAAAGACTGTGTAAATAGATAGATATTGTTTGTGAACCAGAACATGTGATTTCTCAGGAATCTATTTTTTTCCATGTTGTATAACTGGGAAACAATACATTGGGCAGGCAATTTCATCACTTTGTGTCTACTCTAGGTCTTGTCCAAATGATATAAGTACACAAATAGACACAGCTGTGTTATTTCCTTTACTATGTATTGTAAGTTAGCACTGAAAAAAAGGATCCAGTAAGTATTTCACCGTCAGCCCTAGGGAGGAGTGAATGCATAAGGAGGAGGTAGCCAGGATATTTAGGATTTTCCTGCAAAAGATTGTCATTAAATGTTTAGTATTATGATCTCAAAAAGCAATCAACTTTGGATGTAATTAATGTGATAGATTTCTGTGATTATTGATAATAAAAGCTAAAAACTAATTATACTTATAAATTTCCAATAAATATTACTAATAAATATATATTAAATAAATTATACTAATAAAATTTCAAGCATACATAAAGTTGTTCTGAATAGGTACATTCAAAATAACAATGGCAGGTATGTAATAACTGTTGATTAATCTCCTCCATCTTGATTGCACAAAAGATAACTAAGACTATATTAATTACCTTAAGGTTCACTCTTAAATTTCATATGCTGAAATGGTCCTCAAACATAAATATATTATATAAAATAGATGTTGAAAATATAATGGTTATTTATTTCTTTATTATTTTGTAATTCCTGTCATCCTATTTTTTCTTGTGTATTTTTTCTTGTGTATTTTTTGTATTATTTTTACCTTTTTATTAATCCATTGTGAATTTCGTAGTATGCACTTCAATTCTACTCATCCTCCTTTCCCCTCATAAATACCCGACATCCTTGTATCCTGCCACCCCAACATTTCTGCCCCAACAGAAAAAAAAAAAAAAACTAATCTTGTTGTGGACAGTATAATATGTCAAAGTGTATGCCACAGTATCCCTTTTGTTCATATGTTTTCGCTTGCAAATACTTATTTCAATGAGTCATTGATCTGGTATGAGGCCTCTGCTTTTTGCTAATACTGAAGCCTTGCTGGGACTCCTCTCAAATATCCTGATGTTGCCCTGTGTCATGAAGTTCCTATTGTTTTGAATCCATTGGGCCAGCCCCTTCACATTGTACAGCAGTTTATTAGTGGGATGGATGTTGTGGTGGGACACTTCGGATCCCTGGATTTGGTTCTGGGAGTTATCTGATTTATTCAGCTTGTTAGCTCTCCAGAACTCACACCACCAAGCTCTCCTGCCCTGCCAAATCAGAAAAATCTAATGTGGCAGCCACCAACAAGTGGCAGATCTAGCTCTATGTCTTTCATGGTCTTGGGGCTGACTCATGTGTGTACACCCATGTCATCAGGGCCATCTCTACCCTGCTGCCCAGTTGAGGTGCAGGACCCACTCATCCAAGTGTTGCAGCCATTGAGGTGATGAAGGACAAGGCCAGTTCTAGTCTCATTACCCTGGGATCAGCTCTCCCACCTGTCATGGGTAGAGAGGGTAGGGATAAACGTTGGACATCATAGGGATAAGAGAAAGGCATCTCTCTTTTTCTGCACCACTGCAGAGTAGACACTACTCAGGGTTGGTACATCTGTGCTTAATACATATTGGCTCAACCAACTGGCTACTTTAACATGCTCCCTAGGTGAGGTGCAGGTCCTGCTCTCCCAAGTGGTATAGCAGGTGAGGAGCAGGGACAGCTTTCCTGCTTTCATGACCTCCTTGAATCCAACTAAGCCTCCAGCTGCAGATAACAAGGGCAAAAGGGAGGGGAGAGGATGTCTCCCTCACTGATTCCACCCTACAGCAAAGAACAGGAAGGGCTGCCTCTACCACACTCATGCCCTCAGGGCTGGCTCATCTACAACCTTCATATCCAGGGCCATATTGGCTATGCTGCCCAGGTAAGGTGAAGGCATACTTTCTCACATGCTTAGGTAGGTGAGGGACATGACTGGCTTTCCCTCACTAGTGATCTCAGGGACAGATCTCCAACTCAGAACACTGAGTGGCAAGAGGTGAGGGAGGGATTCTTTCCCTAGGTTTTGTAACCAAACTTCAGATCAATGGTAGGAACAACTCTTCCACCATGCTCATGCCTCCAGTGCAGCTCACTCATGCCTACACCCCAAGTGATAGCTCCACTCTCTTGCTCAGTAAATATTCAGATCCTGCTCTACCAAGTGCTGCAGCTGGTGAGGGGCAGGGATAGCTCTCCTGCTCTCATGACACCAGGGGCAAAAATCTCACTGCCACAGTTGTTGAGGGGATTGGGGTAGGAGATTAACTATCCCTCCTTCATATAGCATGGGAGACAAGTGTTAGTACAACCTCTTCCATGCTAATACCTTCTTGCCTTGCTTATTTGCAACTCCCACAACCAGGGCCAGCTATGCTGTTCTTCCTGGGTAATGTGTGGGGCCTGCTTTTCTGAGTACTTCAATTGGCTAAGAGCTGGGTCAGCTTTCCTTTTATTACACACCCAGGGCAAGTTCTCCCATGATGCCCAGAAGAGAGGTGGGACATTTTTCACAGCTTCAAACAATATATCCCTGGGCAGTAGCCCAGACCAGGGACATTTGCTTGGCCTTAGGTGGCAACATACCTCTACTGCTGCAAGGCCATGACCCACATGGTCTCTGTCTGAAACTCTTGACTTTTGTTTTGACTCTCTTCATGATGTTCACATCCTTCTGCTTCTCTTTCTTTCCAATTCTCTACTATTTACTTCCTTTTCTTAGTGGTTTTCAGGGTCTCAGAGTGTCTGTGGCAATTTCAGGGGTGGTATCAGGAGTCCTATGCCCTGCCTCAGGACTATGGCACTGGGCAGGAATCATCTCAGGCATGGTCTCTCATTCCCCTAGTCCTGACTCCCTGTAAGGCCTAAATGGCAGGTGATTGGTGGTTATCTCAAGCTAAATTCCTAGGCTAGTCCTAGACCTATGGTGCTGGAATGATGATTGCCCCTGGCTCAGTCCACATCTGGACCCACTCATGGTCTCATGCAGGGGTTGTTTGTTTTGGCCTCACTTCTGCCAGTGGCCTGTGGTTGCAGGCATAGTTCATTCTGTCTTAGGTACCGTCTGGGCCTGTGTGGGGCTAGACTGATGGTTGTCTCTGGCTTGATTTTTTTCAGGAAATGTTGGCCTGTTAATTATTAAGGTGTTTATGGGACAGAACACTGAGCTTAGAAAGAGCCTGTCTCCTCTCTGTCTCCTATGGATGCACAGGGGACACAGCAGCCACCCCTGCAATGCCCCAAGGAGCAGAGTGTTATTATATTCTTCATATGCACTAAATAAAATGAAAATTCATAACACAAAAATATGAGCATTATTAATACATCTTGGAGAGATAAAAGCAGTGCAAGGCACCCTTGATCATTCTCCTGACCACTTATTAGAAGTGTCTCTATACTGTCATTAACTGAGATTCTCCTTCAAGGTTTCCGTGTCCTTGTCAAGTAATTGCCTCAGAAGCAGATCAATGAGAATCTATAAAGGAATTAGGATCAAACTGAGTTTAAATACCCTTTTCTAAGTAGAAAGGCCCTTTGCACATCGGCATACAGCAATTAATATACATTTATGCTTGCCACCGTCCCTGATTCCTGTCTACTAGGCAAAGGACTTACAGAGAAGCAAGATACTTAACAGAAATTCAACACATTCACAATACTTTTTTAAGGTGCTATTTGAGCAACCAAGTTTTTTCCAAAGCTTTACCCTGGGAAGATTAAAGTTGCTTTGTTTTTCTTTGTTTTTCTTTTTTTTTTTTTTTTTTTTTTTTTTTTTAGTGGCAAACATGCCTAAAGAAATGTTCCACATGGTGGAAAGGAATTAATTAAACTAAGAAGCATTTAATTTAGTTACTTTCATCAGGGGCCAACGTGAAAGTTTAGAATTTCCAAGGCCTCTATAACTGCTTATCAAATATCTATTTAGAAGTCCTCAGGATTAGCTGTCAATATAATCAACTATATTTCATTGTAAAAATTATTGTTTGAGAACATAAAATGGGAAGAGAGAACATAGAGGTTTACTTTTGCTATTCTAAGTGAGTTTATGATACCATGGATAGTCTATAATATTCTAATATTCATTTTAATTATATTTTCTTAAATCTGCTATTAGTTTTAATTACCTTTTCTTACTAGTGGAATTTTATAGACTACTGTAAGCCACCAACCAAAGAGCAAGCATGAGCTGGTCCGTGGCCCCTGGCACATGTGTAGCAGAGGACTGCCTTCTCTGGCCTTAATGGAAAAAAGGATGTGCCTAATCCTGTAGATACTTGATGCTCCAGAGATGAGGGATGCAAGAGTGGGTGGGTGGGTAAGGGGGAATCGGTAGGTGGCAGGAGTGGGTGTGTGGGGAAACACCCTCTCAGAATCAAGGGGAGGACGAATGGTGTAAAGAATTCTTGGAGGGGAAACCTGAGAGGGGGAAAACATTTGGAATGTAAATAAATAAAATGATTTAAATGAAAAACAAATAAATAGTAGAAACTATTAAAATGTGTGCTATGACTAATTAAGTAAAATTGATAACTTAATAATAAATGTGCTGTGATTTTCTTTTTACACTTACATGCCCTAGTTTTATGGTGTTAAAAGTTAAGTATTTGGTTATTTTGGGGGTTGATTAAAATAAATTCTCATCTGGGCATAGGTGGCACATCCCTGTAATTCCAATACTGAACAATTGGAAACAGTGGTATCAGGAATTAAAAGCTGTCCTTTAATACCTAGCTAATTTTAGGCAAAAGCAGGGCAATAGGAGTTTCTACCTCAAAACATACAATAACAAAACCACAAATCTTTCCTTTGTTTTTATGATTCACATTTTGAGAAGTTTTCTGTATATATTGTTATGAGCTTTGAAATATATGATTTCAAATGAGTATCATCAAACAACAGGCACACATTCCACACTGCAGGACAATTATTTGGTGAGGTAGCTATAAGACAGCTACATTAACTCTTCACAGGACAGACATTTCAGGAAACTAACAAACATTGGGCAATTAGGAGTTAAATACTTGATGGAAAACAAATGGTAGAGACTATTTTCCAGTGACTTGATTAATCTTATTGTATGCCCAGGTTTAAACACATTCGAAGTTGTCCTAACAAGTCAAAATGTCCTTTGAAGGAAAGTGAGCCCAATAATACTAGAACTTCTGGACCATACTGTGTTAGTTCTTGTTTGAATGCTCAAATACAGAGGTGGATGCTCTCAGCCATCTATTGGACTGAGCACAGGGTCCCAAATGTGACCAAGTCAACAGGTTCTCCAGCACAGGAGTGAGGATTAAAAAGTAAAAAGACAGTTAGATAACACTGTAGCATGACCCCAGTCAATTCGGAGGCTGGAGGCAAATTTAATTATCCCAATCTGCTTTTTATACCATTTTAATTATATGCAAGTATTAAGGGTGAACAGTATAATAAGGAACTAGGAAGGCAGTAAAAAAGTCACGAGATTACTCCCATGACAGTTGTTTAAAAGGGCTTCTCAAAATGACCAAAATACTTGACCCCACTTTTTTGTCCAAGCCCAAAATCTTACCTAAAGCCTACTTCATTTGTTCCACCCTAAGATTAAAATTCCTGCTTTACCCTATTTCCCAATTATAGCCTAAAGTTATATTCTTGCCAAAACTTACTTCCTTATGCCCTAATGTCAGATTCCTGCCAGAGCTAACTTCCTTGTCATGGCCAATGTCAGATTCCTGTTTGAAGCCCATTTCCTTGTCCTTGGCCAAAGTTAGACTCCTGACAAGTGGCACCCCAAAAGGCCCTCCACACCAATGGAGGAGTAAGAGAAAGGACCCAAGGAGCTGAAGGAGTTTGCAGCCCTATCAGAGGAACAAAATGATCTAACCAGTACCCCCAAGAGCTCCCTGGGACTAAACCATGAACCAAAGAGTACAAATGGTGGGACTCATGGCTCTAGCTGTATATGAAGTAGAGTATGGCCTGGTCAGTCATCAATGGGAGGAGAGACCCTTGGTCCTGTGTAGGCTCTAGTGTAGGGGAATGCCAGGTCTAGGAAGAGGATGTGGGTGGATTGGTGAGCAGGGGGAGGAGGGAAGAGATAGGGAGTTTTCAGAGGGGAAACCAGGAAAGTAGACAGCATTTGAAATGTAAATAAAGTAAATATCTAATAAAAAATACTTTAAAAAGAAAGAAAAAAATGCTCAAAGTGTTTCTGATTTTCACTCACATTGCATAGAATTTTCTTTTGAGGTGATTGGTCCATGTCATTGTTTCTCCTTTTTTTATTGGTTTGTTTCCTTCCTTTTTTTTCACTTTCTTTCTTTAACACAGAAGGAAATAAGATTTATTATGGATGAGTTAATAAGCCATCAAAGAATGGGACAGAGTCTGAGACAGAATTATCCCTTTACTACATATTCCTGTCAATATTTCCCACTAATAAAATTCTCTAACTGTGGAAAATAAATAAGTGTCCGTCTCCCAATATTTGATATGCATGTTGGAGTTCAGTCTTCTCCTCAGAAACCTCTAATCAAGCTAGGTGCTTTATAGAAACAATTATATTTTTCTTTCTTTTATTTTCTTAGATTTTTTTTTTAATTTACATCTGAAATGTTATCCCCTTTCCTGGTTTCCCCTCCAAAAACCCCCTATCTCATCTCTCCTTCCCCGGATTCTATGGTGTCACCTGAATTTTTTTCTCACTGGTATGAGGTAGAATCTCAGGGTTGTTTAGATTTGCATTTCCCTGAAGACTAAGGGTATTAAACACTTCTGTAGGTGCTTCTAGGCCATTCGGTATTCCTCAGTTGAGACTTCTTTACTTTCTCTCTGATGTTTGTAAATACTGTGGACTGTGATCATTTATGAAATGTATATTTTTTAATATCTTGTTCACTTTGTTGGTTTTATCTTTCCTAGATATTGTTCTTTTCAAAATTCTAATGATTCTTTTCCCTGAGATAAAATAGATTTTTCTCGAACATTTTACTAGAGCATTTTCTTCACATTTCCCCCATTACTTTTATAGTTTGAAGTTTTAAGTTTAAATCTTTTCCTATTTTCAAATGATTTTTATATTTGGAATGGCATAAAAAACAAAATCCTAACCTCTAAAATTACTTGACTCTTTATGACATTTTCTTCTTCAATACTTTCTCATAGGTTGTGTCTTATTGTGATCCATAACTTTGTTGTATTTTTAAGCCAATCAACATCCTCATGTCTGTTTTCCTGCCTTGTGAGATCTTAGGAATCCCAGGAATAATAGTGTTTCAGTCTTCTAAATGGTCATCAGTATTTAAAATAAAATTAGCCATTCCAAGTGTTTTTCTTGACAAGGCTGCAAACCATCCAAAGATATACACAACTCATGAGAAAGAATTCTATTTAGACACAATGTATGGAATTTGCCTATAATTCAAATTTACAAATAACTCACTAGAAAATAATGTCTGTGTTAGTCGAGGATTTTTTTTTATACTAGCTGAATAACTTCTTCATCAATTAATATAAATTAATCAACTTAGTTAACTCTTAACTCTTACTTAAGAGTTGTGAAAATTGATAGGAGATATATATATATAAACATTACTAAGTTAAAGTTGTTATAAGAAGTTTTGAGTAATGAACACGTGTACGAACAGCAAAAAGAATTCTTTCAAGAGTTTCACCAGCTTATTTAGGAGATTATGAAATTAAATTACTTGTATGTATATCACCTCTCTTGCTCATCTCTTAAGAACTATTTTAAATTCAAAGTATGTAACTTTCAGAGACTGGCTTTTTTTTTTTTTTTAATTTTACTACTTGAGAATTACATGAATGAACACAACACCTTTTGAGCATGTCGACCTCTCACATCCCCTCCAACTTCTCTTGATTCCTCATGCCAGACTTGTGTCAAGTCAAAGCTTCATGCCATTCCTTATATACCCCACATGATCCAGCCAATACTGTGTGCATGCACACAACAGGAGGAGATGACCAAAAGCCTAGGGAAAGTACCTGAATCCACTTTCCTGAAGAAAACTGCCTTCAGGAAAAAAAAAATGTTTTAACCTTCAGCAGAAATTTCCATCTCAGTAATAGCATAGTGAATGCATTAATATTACTCTTGTATTAAAATTAGTGAATTCCACTTGCATTGAAATTTCCCTGTGGAAATAATAATAAAAAAATTACAACACTATCATTTTGGAGATATTTTATTATTTACCAGATTCCAGTTATTCCTCAAAGGTTTACAATGATTAGGCAATGCATATCTTAGATTTTAAAAATATTCTCATAATCCTAAGAGGCTGCACTTTAGAGAGTAAAAATAATCTTCAAAGATTCTCTGGGACACCATATTTTATTATCTTGAATCTGAAATTCAGTTTCTAGGCAGATTCCTATGTTTAATCAATATCCCATTGCCATTGTATTTTGAAAGAATCTGTGAAATTCATACCTATTCTGTTGATCCCAAAATCATTAACTTGACTCAGAAACCATGGAAACCACTTGAGCTGCTGTAATCCTGTCTTCTTGATCTGATTTACAAAAATCTGTTAATCACAAACTGTGAAACCGCAGTAGTGTGACCAGTAATTCTTTGATATCTTTGTGCTATGTAAAAACTTAATGGTACAACACTGATTTAAAAGAAAATAATCTCACATAATATTTATGGATATAGTTTAGTATATTTTTTCTTTACATATGAAAATTATGTTATCATTTGCACATTGTACTTCAGGACTTACCTCCTCCATATTAACAGAATATTTACAGAGATTTAGAGATTGTCACTGGAGTGCCTTCTGATTCTGTCCATTTTAACAAGCTGGGAGAAATAAAGAAGAAAATCTCCTGAGAGTGGCATATCTGTTCACAGAATGCTAACATCTGTTTATGTCCTGCTTCACATTCACAAGGGTAAAGAATTTTTTTGACAACTTGTTGAAGTTGGGATTAACATCATCTAGCTTTTCATAGTTCATAAAATAATATTAACTAGGTTAGGTTAACATTGTTTTGTGTGTGTAAGAGAGCCCAGAATAGTGTATATTGTGTATACACATTTGCATCTGAGCTCAATCCACTCAAATTATCTGTCCAACTCTAAGCTTAATAGTCTGGCATTTCCACCCATGTGCTTCTTCTCACACATTCAATGGAATCACTTATTCCATTTATCTGCATGATAAATATATACTAATTATATATAATTTGTGTGCATCATTGCAATATTTGTACATGCATAAATAATGTACTTTGATCTTATTCACCCTACTCATTGAATTTTCTTATGATTGTTTGACACTATTGTCACTGAAGTCTGAACAAATGTTTACCAAACTCCAGAGCAGTAATTGATGACAGACCACAGTAATTCCTACATAGTTAATCAACAATTTATTGAGCATACTTAGAGAAGTATTTTTGTGAATGTAGTTATATGAGCATGAATAATCCATACTGGGTTTTTAAACAAACCATGAAACTTGGCATCCTGGAGCTATAGCATAACTTACAGAGCTCAGGATAAAGGGTTCTTCCAAGCAAAGTGGATGGTTTTAGCCTCTCCCAGAGCTCAACTGGTTTGAGTCTCTTCAGCCGTCCTTTAGCATTTACAGTATTAAGGAGGGAGATTCCTTATATCTGGTCAATTTCAAGAAAAGTTGGAGACACAATAACTTGCCACAAACAGTATAAAGTATCTTGGAATAATTCTAATTCTAAAGACCCAAGTGAAAAGACTTGTATAAAATAGTTTCAAATCTTTGAAGAAAGATTACAAAAATTCCCATGTCCATGGACCAGTAGGATTAAAATACTAAAATGTTCATCCTACCAAGAACAATCAGATTTAATGCAATCAACATGAAAATTCCAACAGAATTCTTCATATATCTTGAAAGGACAAATAGGATCTCATGAAACTGAAACAGTTTTTCATTACAAAGAATCCCATCAATAAGACAAACATCAACCTACAGAATGAGAAAATAAATATTTTCACAAATTACACATCCAAGAGAGGGGTTAATTTCCAGTATACACAAAGAACTGGAGAAACTTGATGTTAAAAAAAAAATCAAATAACCAAATGAAAAATGGATTACACATCCATACTGAGAATTCTAAGTAGAAGAAACTCTATTCATAAACATTTTAAATGAGTTCATCATAAGACATAAGGGAAATTAAAAACTACAGCGAGATTTCACCTATAATTATGACTAAGATTAATAATACAAATGAATGGTCATGTTAGCAAAGAATGGAATGGGAAAACACTCCTTTATTTCTGGTAATATTGGACATATAACCAAACATTAAGGATATCAGTATGGTAGTTCCTTAGAAAAAGAAATATATCTATCTCAAGTTCAAGCTATCCCAATCTTGGCTGTATATGCAAGGGATGCTTATTCTTACAACAAGGGCAGTGGCTTTATCTTATTTATTAATACACTATTCATAATGGGCAGAAGTTGGGAATTTCCTCAATAGACAAATGGCCATGTCAATGTGGGCACATTTGAATAATGGACTACTACTCTGCTGTTATCAAAATGATGGAACTAGAAAACAAAATTATCCTGAATGATGTAATCTAGACATAGAATGATAAATATTATATGTATCTGACTATATCTGGATATTAGCCATTAAATAAATGATAACAATGCTACAGTCAATAGAACCAAAGTGATTATATGTACAGTTAAGGACTATCAGTTTCCTGGATCTACATAGGAGGGAGAAATAGGATAGATTATATGGGTAAAATATATTATAGGATTTGTACAGGAAGGAAATGATTAGGTAAGAATGGAAAGAGGATGTGGGGATGATTGAGAAAATGAGAAGAGAAACATCTAGAATTGAAGGGCATTTGAGGGACAATATGGAAACCTAGTACAGCAAAAAAAAATCATATGGGATGGCAGTCGTCATAATGTCTGCAAATGTTGAGAGAGACAGAACCACAACTGTCCATCTCTTGTAACCAAATGAAATTCCTGGTACCTGAACTCTGTATCATCCAATTGAATTGTTAGCAGAAAGGGTCCCAAGGAAACTCCTAAACAACTCAAGCTGTTCTCAAAGCAATAGATTTCTCTCCAGAAACTGACATTGTGTCATGATTGATGAAGACAACATTCACACAATAAATTTTCCATGGGAAGGTGGAGCTGGTGCCTATATAGAACTCTCACCCCCATGCTCTGCTGTCTATGGCATCTAATTGCTACAAAACAAGAAATGTAAACAGCAACCCCACCACAAACCTTGCATACATTTTTTCCTGCCAAGAGATTATGCTATTTGGACTATGGCCCACTCCATGAAATGGAACCCATAGCTGA
Source organism: Mus musculus (assembly GCF_000001635.26). NCBI lineage: Eukaryota > Metazoa > Chordata > Mammalia > Rodentia > Muridae > Mus > Mus musculus. The sequence goes on along the minus strand of NC_000069.6, from coordinate 46,281,738 downwards.
CACTGCTTGGGTGACTAGAAACTAGTAACTAGATATTCCAAAGACCTAGGGTAAAACCAAATAAACATCATTTTTTAAAAAAATAACAACAATAAATTGTCTTCTAATGCTATTCTGGTAAACAGAGTGTGCCTTCTGCAGCCATCATTGAGGGGTCTTCATCTTAGAGCAGATCAGAACAAATATAAATATCAACGAAGAAATAATACCAATATATTGACACACAGACATAGACACAGACAGACAGACGACAGACAGAACACACACACACACACACACACACACACACACACAGAGAGAGAGAGAGAGAGAGAGAGAGAGAGAGAGAGAGAGAGAGAACTTAGAAAAACACAGTTCTGTGCCTGATATAGCTGTCTCCTGAGAGGCTCTACCAGTGCCTGACTAATACAGAAGTGGATACTCACAGTCATTCATTAGTTGGAGCACAGGGTCCCCAATGAAGAGCTAGAGAAAGTATCCAAGGAGCTGAAGGGGTATGCAGCACCATAGGAAGAAAAACAATATGAACTAACCAGTAACCCCAGAGCTTCCAACCAGTAACCCCAGAGCTTCCTGGACTAAACTACCAATCAAAGAAAACACAAGGAAGGACTCATGGCTCTAACTGCATATGTAGCTTAGGATGGCCTAGTCGGTCATCAATGGAAGAGAAGCTCTTGTTCCTGTGAAGGTTCTATGCCCCAGTATAGAGGGAATGCCAGGACCAGGAATGGGAGTGGGTGGGTTCAGAAGCAGGGGTAGTGGGGAGAGGATAGGGGATTTTCAGAGGAGAAGCTAGGAAAGGGGATATGATTTGAAATGTAAATAAAGAAAATACCTAATAAACAAAAAGAAAGAAAGAAAGAAGAAAAGAAAGAAAGGAGAAAGAAAGAAAGAAAGAAAGAAAGAAAGAAAGAAAGAAAGAAAGAAAGAAAGAAAGAAAGAAAGAAAGAAAGAAGGGGTTCCGGGACCCCACCAAGAGTTTGTGCACAGGCCCCAGACATCCGGCCACTTTCCCAGCCAGAGGATAGGGGTCTGCCCAGCCCGGGAGCGCTTTGCCTGAGTATCAACAGCAGACATCTTGGTTCAGGGACCCTGCTGAGAGTATTCTGCACAGGTGAGAGTGCAGAATACAGAAGCTAACAGCTTCTGGGACAGGCCAAAGTAACTCAGCCTCAGGACAAGTCATGTTTTGGGCCTTTGTCTTTGGCCAGGTGGGAGGTCCTAACGCCAGATATCTGTGCACCTTCCCTGTAAGAGGAGAGCTTGCCTGCAGAGAGTGCTCTGACCACTGAAACTCAGAGGAGAGATCTAGTCTCCCAGGTCTACTGATAAAGGCTAACAGAATTACTGGAGGAACAAGCTCTAACCAGAGACAACTAAATCAACTAACTCCAGAGATTATCAGATAGGGAAAGGTAAATATAAGAATCTTACTAACAGAAACCAAGACCACTCACCATCACCAGAACCCAGCATTCCCACCTTGCCCAATCCAGGGCACCCCAATACACCCGAAAAACTAGACCTGGATCTAAAAGAATATCTCATGATGATGGTAGAGGAGATCAAGAAGGACCTTAATAACTCACTCAAAGAAATACAGGAGAACACTGCTAAACTGGTAGAAGATCTTAAAGAGGAAGCACAAAAATCCCTTAAAGAATTACAGGAAAACACTGCCAAACAGGTGAAGGAATTGAATAAAACCATCTGAGACCTAAAAACGGAAGTAGACACAATAAAGAAAACCCAAAGTGAGGCAACTCTGGAGATAGAAACCCTAGGAAAGAAATCTGGAACCATAGATGTGAGCATCAGCAACAGAATGCAAGAGATGGAAGAGAAAATCTCAGGTGCAGAGATTCCATAGAGAACATCGGCACAACAATCAAAGATAATACAAAACGCAAAAAGATCCTAACTCGGGCTGGTGAGATGGCTCAGTGGGTAAGAGCACCCGACTGCTCTTCCAAAGGTCCGAAGTTCAAATCCCAGCAACCACATGGTGGCTCACAACCACCCGTAATGAGATCTGATGACCTCTTCTGGTGCATCTGAAGATAGCTACAGTGTACTTACATTAAATAAATAAATAAATAAATCTTTAAAAAAAAAAAAAAAAGATCCTAACTCAAAACATCCAGGAATTCCAGGACACAATGAGAAGACCAAACCTATGGATAATAGGAGTAGATGAGAATGAAGATTTTCAACTCAAAGGGCAGGCAAATATCTTCAACAAAATTATAGAAGAAAACTTCCCAAACCTGAAGAAAGAGATGCCCATGAACATACAAGAAGCCTACAGAACCCCAAATAGACTGGAATAGAAAAGAAATCCCTCCCTTCACATAATAATCAGAACAACAAATGCACTAAATAAAGATAGAATATTAAAAGCAGCAAGGGAAAAGGGTAAAGTAACATATAAAGGCAAGCCTATCAGAATTACACCAGATTTTTCAACAGAGACTATGAAAGCAAGAAGACCTTGGACAGATGTTATACAGACACTAAGAGAACAAAAATGCCAACCCAGGATACTATACCCAGCCAAACTTTCAATAACCTTAGATGGAGAAACAAAAGTATTCCATGACAGAACCAAATTCAGACATTATCATTCCATGAATCCAGCCCTTCAAAGGATAATAACAGAAAAAAAAAAAAAAAAAACAAAAAAAACCAATACGAGGATGGAAACCATGTCCTAGAAAAAGCAAGAAGGTAATCCCTCAAAAAACCTAAAACAAGACAGCCACAAGAACAGAATACGAACTTTAACAACAAAAATAATAGGAAGCAACAATTACTTCTCCTTAATAACTTTTAATATCAATGGACTCAACTCCCCAATAAAAAGACATAGACTAATAGACAGGTTACACAAAAATGATCCGACATTTTGCTGCTTACAGGAAACCCATTTCAGGGTAAAAGATAGACACGACCTCAGAATGAAAGGCTGGAAAACAATTTTCCAAGCAAATGATCTGAAGAAACAAGCTGGAGTAGCCATTCTAATATATAATAAAATCGACTTCCAACCCAAGGTCATCAAAAAAGAAAAGGAGGGGCAATTCATACTCATTAAAGGTAAAATCTTCCAAGAGGAAATCTCAATTCTGAATATCTATGCTCCAAATACAAGGGCAGCCACAGTCATTAAAGAAACTTTACTAAAGCTTAAATCACACATTGCACCTCATACAATAATAGTGGGAAACTTCAAAACACCACTTTCACCAATGGACAGATCATGGAAACAGAAACTAAACAGGTACACAGTGAAACTAACAGAAGTTATGAAACAAATGGATCTGACAGATATCTACAGAACATTTTATCCTAAAACAAAAGGTTATACTTTCTTCTCAGCACCTCATGGGACCTTCTCCAAAATTGACCACATAACTGGACCCAAAACAAGCCTCAACAGATACAAAAATATTGAAATTGTCCCATGTATCCTATCAGATCACCATGGACTAAGGGTGAACTTCAATAACAAAATAAATAATAGAAAGCCAACATTCATGTGGAAACTGAACAACACTCTCCTCAATGATACCTTGGTCAAGGAAGGAATAAAGAAAGAAATTAAGGACTTTTTGGAGTTTAATGAAAATGAAGCCACAATATACCCAAACTTATGGGGCACAATGCAAGCATTTCTATGAGGAAAACTCCTAGTTCTGAGTGCCTCCAAAAAGAAACTAGAGAGAACACACATTAGCAGCTTGACAACACATCTAAAAGCTCTAGAACAAAAGGAAGCAAATTCACTCAAGAAGAGTAGACGGCAGGAAATAATCAAACTCAGGAGTGAAATCAACCAAGTGGAAACAAGAAGAACTATTCAAAGAATCAACCAAAGGAGGACCTGGTTCTTTGACAAAATCAACAAGATAGACAAACCCTTAGCCAGACTCACTAGAGGGCACAGGGACAGTCCTAATTAACAAAATCTGAAATGAAATGGGAGATATAACAAGAGATCCTGCAGAAATCCAAAACACCATCAAATCCTTCTACAAAAGGCTATACTCAACAAAACTGGAGAACCTGGATGAAATGGACAAGTTTCTAGACAGATACCAGGTACCAAAGTTTAATCAAGATCAGGTTAATGATCTAAACAGTCTTATATCCCCTAAAGAAATAGAAGCAGTCATTAATAATCTCCCAACCAAAAAAAATCCCAGGACCAGATGGGTTTAGTGAAGAGTTCTATCAGACCTTCAAAGAAGATCTAATCCCAGTTCTTCACAAACTATTCCACAAAATAGAAGTAGAAGGTACTCTACCCAACTCATTCTATGAAGCCACAATCACTCTGATATCTAAACCACAAAAAGATCCAACAAAGATAGAGAACTTCAGACCAATTTCCCTTATGGATATTGATGCAAAAATCCTCAATAAAGTTCTTGCTAGCCAAATCCAAGAACACATCAAAACAATCATCCATCCTGACCAAGTAGGTTTCGTCCCAGGGATGCAGGGATGGTTCAATATACGGAAATCCATCAATGTAATCCACTATATAAACAAACTCAAAGACAAAAACCACATGATCATCTCGTTAGATGCAGAAAAAGCATTTGACCAAATCCAATACCTTTTCATGATAAAAGTCTTGGGACATCAGGAATTCAAGGCCCATACCTAAACATGATAAAAGCAATCTACAGCAAACCAGTAGCCAACATCAAAGTAAATGGTGAGAACCTGGAAGCAATCCCACGAAAATCAGGACAAGGCTGCCCACATTCTCCCTACCTATTCAGCATAGTACTTGAAGTCCTAGCCAGAGCAATTTGACAACAAAAGGAGATCAAGGGGATACAAATTGGAAAAGATGAAGTCAAAATATCACTTTTTGCAGATGATATGTTAGTATATATAAGTGACCCTAAAAATTCCACCAGAGAACCCCAAAACCTGATAAACAGCTTCGCAGAAGAAGCTGGATATAAAATTAACTCAAACAAGTCAATGGCCTTTCTCTACACAAAGAATAAACAGGCTGAGAAAGAAATTAGGGAAACAACAACCTTCTCAATAGTCAGAAATAATATAAAATACCTTGGAGTGACTCTAACTAAGGAAGTGAAAGAGCTGTATGATAAAAACTTCAAGTCTCTGAAGAAAGAAATTATAGAATATCTCAGAAGATGGAAAGATCTTACATGCTCATGGATTGGCAGGATCAACATAGTAAAAATGGCTATTTTGCCAAAAGCAATCTACAGATTCAATGCACTCCCCATCAAAATTCCAACTCAATAATTCAACGAATTAGAAAGGGCAATCTGCAAATTCATCTGGAATAACAAAAAACCAAGGATAGAAAAAACTCTTCTCAAGGATAAAAAAAAAAAAAAAAAAAAAAAAAAAAAAAAATCTGGTGGAATCACCATGCCTGAACTAAAGTGTACTACAGAGCAATTGTGATAAAAACTGCATGGTACTGCTACAGTGACAGAGAAGTAGACCAATGGAATAGAATTGAAGACCCAGAAATGAACCCACACACCTATTGTTACTTGATCTTTGACAAGGGAGCAAAAACCATCCAGTGGAAAAAAGACAGCATCTTCAACAAATGGTGCTGGCACAACTGGCGGTTATCATGTAGAAAAATGCAAATTGATCCATTCCTATCTCCTTTTACTAAGGTCAAACCTAAGGAACTCCACATAAAACCAAAGACACTGAAACTTATTGAGGAGAAAGCAGGGAAAACCCTCAAAGATATGGGCACAGGGGAAAAATTCCTGAATAGAATAACGATGGCTTCTGCTGTAAGATCGAGAATTGACAAATAGGACCTCATGAAACTGCAAAGCTTCTGCAAAGCAAAAGACACAGTCAATAAAACAAAAAGGCCACCAACAGATTGTGAAAGGATCTTTACATATCCTAAATCAGATAGGGGACTAATATCCAATATATATAAAGAACTCAAGAAGGTGGACTCCAGAAAATCAAATAACCCCACTAAAAAATGGGGCTCAGAGCTAAACAAAGAATTCTCACCTGAGGAATACCGAATGGCTGAGAAGCACCTGAAAAAATATTCAGCATCCTTAATCATCAGAGAAATGCAAATGTGAAATGTGAGATTCCACCTCACACCAGTCAGAATGGCTAAGATCAAAAATTCAGGTGACAGCAGATGCTGGCACGGATGTAGAGAAAGAGAAACACTCCTCCATTGTTGGTGGGATTGCAAGCTTGTACAACCACTCTGGAAATCAGTCTGGTGGTTCCTCAGAAAACTGGATATAGTACTACTGGAGGATCCTGCAATACCTCTCCTGGGCATATATCCAGAAGATGTTCCAACTGGTAAGAAAGAAACATGTTCCACTATGTTCAAAGCAGCCTTGTTTATAATAGCCAGAAGCTAGAAAGAACCCAGATGCCCCTCAAAAGAGGAATTGATAAAGAAAATGTGGTACATTTATACAATGGAGTACTACTCAGCTATTAAGAGGAATGAATTTATGAAATTCCTAGGCAAATGGATGGATCTGTAGGGTATCATCCTGAGTGAGGTAACCCAATCACAAAGGAACTCACACAATATGTACTCACTGATAAGTGGATATTAGCCCAGAAACTTAGGATACCCAAGATATAAGATACAATTTGCTAAACGCATGAAACTCAAGAAGAATGAACACCAAAGTGTGGACACTTTGCCCCTTCTTAGAATTGGAAACAAAACACCCATGGAAGGAGTTACAGAGACAAAGTTTGGAGCTGTGTCAAAAGGATGGACCATCTAGAGCCTGCCATATCCAGGGTTCCATCCCATAATCAGCTTCCAAACACTGACACCATTGTATATACTAGTAAGATTTTGCTGAAAGGACCCAGATATAGCTGTCTCTTGTGAGACTATGCCGGGGCCTAGCAAACACATAAGTGGATGCTCACAGTCAGCTATTGGATGGATCACAGGGCCCCCAATGGAGGAGCTAGAGAAAGTACCCAAGGAGCTAAAGGGATCTGCAACCCTATAGGTAGAAAAATATTATGAACTAATCAGTACCCCGGAGCTCTTGACTCTAGCTGCATATGTATCAAAAGATGGCCTAGTCGGCCATCACTGGAAAGAGAGACCCATTGGACTTGCAAACTTTATATGCCCCAGTACAGGGGAATGCCAGGGCCAAAAAGTGGGAGTGTGTGGTTAGGCGAGTGTGTGAGAGGGTATGGGGGACTTTTGTGATAACATTGGGAATGTAAAAAAGGAAAATAACTAATATAAAGTATTAATAAAAAAGAAAGAAGGCAGAAAGGAAGGGAGGGAGGATGGGAGGGAGGGAGAGAGAGAGAGAGAGAGAGAGAGAGAGAGAGAGAGAGAGAGAGAGAGAGAGAGAGAGAGAGAAAGAGAGAAAGAAAGAAAGAAAGAAAGAAAGAAAGAAAGAAAGAAAGAAAGAAAGAAAGAAAGAAAGAAAGAAAGAAAGAAAGAAAACACAGCTCAAAATAAGATGTCACCATCAAATTGCTCTCCTCAGAACTCTGGGACCCCAACACAGGAGGAAACAGAAACAGTAGAAGAGGCAGAGAAGACAAGCAGCACGTGTCAAAGAAATGAACAAAGGTCATACAACAAAGGTCATAAAATTAGACTAAAACAGCCATCACAGGACCTGCATACACTAGTTCTCTGCTTGTGTGTTATAGCTTTCAGTTTAGTACCTTTATGGGACCCCTAAATAAGAAATAAATGTGTCTCTTATGCTTGGGCCTTCCATTGGGCTTTTTTCTGTTTCTGTTGCTTTGTCTTTGCTAACATCTATATGCAGGTTTTGGGGGTTATCTTATTATATTCTATTTTGTTATGTTTTGCTGTTATCTCTTAGAAGCCTGTTCTTTTTTAGAAGAGACAGAAATGCAGTGTATTAGGATACAATGGGAGGTAGACAGGGGATGGAAGGGGTAAGAGGAGAAGCAACTTCATTCAAATGATATTTCATGAAAAAGAAATCTCTGTTTAATAAAGAGAAAATAAATTTAAAAAAAATAACTATTTATTAATTCCAAGTTCACATCTCAGATTTCGTATAATCTTATTATGATTTCCTATTCTATGTTGTATTTTTTGCATTTTTCCTATCACAATAAATAAATGCCAGCTCAAAAATATTCACTTTGGTAATTGTGAAAGAAAGGACATAAAAAATACAGTCTAAGTTATAAATTGAAGAACCAAATAGCTTAAATGTGCTTTCATTACCAGATGAGCTAAAATCCTTGCTACCTTGAACTGGAAGAATATTGACATCCAAAGTTTTAATTATCAAACCTTAAAGTTGTTTGTGCTTGGGAAATAGGTGTTTCTGTACTGCAGTACAATTAATGAAGTTTTGAGCTGTGACTAATAAACATTTAATAATGATTATATTAGATTTCATTTTCCTTTGAGTGTTGCCTTGATGTGTACAGTAGAAAACAGGTGCCACGTTATTCTACAGACACCAGAATTTAATATTTTTACTGAGATTGGCATTATTCATTGAATCAACTCATATGTATTGCTATTGCTTTGGAAAACTTAATTACAAGTTAGGAAGAACAAAGCAAAAGTATTACCATTAGGTACACTCCTAGATGAAAAATTACTTAGATTCATTACATTAAAATTTGAGTATTATACCTTTAGAGATTTGTGGTTTAAAAATAATTTACTGAAATATGGAGAGGTGATTCGGCATAAGACAAATTAAAAAATAACATTGACAGTTCTGTTTTAATGCATACTATTTCTTAATTCTATCTCCACAGATTTGGTCTATTAAAATCATTTTAATAACCACTGTGTCTACTGCATTGTTAATAACATCTTTTCAGAACACATAGACCTATGCACACACACACATGTTCCTACACATATAGGCACATACATATGCACTTATGCGCATACATAAACACACATATATGCACGCGTATATAAAAATAAACACACATCTATAAACACACATAAAAATTGAGTTTTACTACCTGTTTTAACATTTTCTATAACTTTGAATATAGTTTTTTGTCTAATAAATTATCTTCTGAAAATCAGAAATATCTGTAACTCAAATTTTTGAAATATGAGTGTGTCTGGAGATGTATCTGGAAGCATTTCTGAAAACAGGCTTTTGCCTATTGTATACTTTCCATATCATTTTCACAGCACATTTCTGCCTGCAGAAAAGCAAGAAAATATTAACCAAAGAAGCAGGGATTGTTAAAGAAAGCCTGTGTTTTTGATTAGCAGACTCCCCCCCCCCTTTGACTTGTGATTTCAGACACCTGATTTCTCCACAGTCATAGAAGCTGTGAAGGTGAATACAGCAAGCTTTGCAAGATGCTCTTCTGGGCCATCTCTATTATTGTCTCTAGAACTGTTCAAAATTCCATCTTCTGAGACCACATGGTTCCAAAGGACAGCACAGTCAGTCCACTGAGGACTTATTCGTTTGTTTAGATGCCTTGATTCAAACTCTAGTTATAATTACACCTGGTCTACCCATCTCGTGTGTGTTCATGTGCATGTGATACTGCATTCATGTGCACATATGTGCAGGGAGCAGAGAACAACCTGGACTGATGCCTATTTTGGTGTTATACTTTAGGTGCTGTCCATTCCATATTTCTTTGTTTCTTCCTTCCTTCCTTCCTTCCTTCCTTCCTTCCTTCCTTCCTTCCTTCCTTCCTTCCTTTCTTCCTTCCTTCCTTCCTTCTCTCTCTCTCTCTCTCTCTTTCTTTCTTCTCCTTCCTTGTCTCTTTTCTTTCTTTCTTTCTTTCTTTCTTTCTTTCTTTCTTTCTTTCTTTCTTTCTTTCTCTCTCTTTCTCTCTTTCTTTCCTTCCTTCCTTCTCTCTCTTTCTCTCTTTCTTTCCTTCCTTCCTTCCTCTCTCCCTCCCTCCCTCCCTTCCCCTCTCTCTCTTTCTTCTTTCTTTCTTTCTTTCTTTCTTTCTTTCTTTCTTTCATTCTTTCTCTTTCTCTCTTTTTATCCTTCCTTTGTCTCATCTTTCTTTACTTTCTTTCCTTTTTTCCTTTCTTTCCTTTCTTCCTTCCTTCTTTTCTTTCTTCCTTCCTCCCTTCCATCCTTTCTTTCTTTCTTTCTTTCTTTCTTTCTTTCTTTCTTTCTTTCTTTCTTTCTTTCCTTTTCTTTCTGTTTTATTTCTTCTTCTACATCTCTTATGTGCCTATCTAGACAGACTGGCTGATTAGAGATCCCAAAGCATATGCTTGTCCTGACTGTAAGGTTTTTTTTTTTAAATTCGTTTGTTTATGATTATGAGTTGGTTTTGCTTGTTGTCTTTTTGTTTGGTTTGTTGTCTTTTTTGTTTGTTTGTTTTGGCAAACTAAGTTAATTTCCCTGGTGTTGTTAGTAGATGATAAACCAGAAGTCTTACTTAGGGTACAGAGGCCCAAATTCCAGGTGTTTGAGAGGCTGCAGCGTGAGGATTGTGTTCTCAAACCTGCCAATACCATACAGTGGGTTTTAAGGCAGCAACAAAAGCTTAGTAAGACCTTAAATCAGGGTAAAAAGTAAAAGCTCCTGGGGATGAAGTCCAGGGGCTGACAGCTAGCCAAGCAAGCAAAGGAGCCTGGATTCATTTCCTAGGGCTGGAAAAGGAAAGCACTAATTAACTCTATTCCATCGCTATAGTCATTGATTGTCAGTAACATACACACATTCTTGTGTTCTGAATGTTAGACATTAAATAATAAACTCACAAGCCACTTCAGTTTCATTGGCTGAAATTGGCCAACTAATTCCATTTTCCTCTGATAGGTTTTTTTTTATTACACTACTGACTAGTAATGTTAGCTCTCAGATCACATATTACAAAGGACAGAGTGAGTATATCTATATGTATATATTACCTATTCATGTGTCTTTCTGTAAGGCAGAGACTGACATAGATATAAGTAGATTCACTTGAGTATTTTAGGCAAGATATTGAGGACAGAGGCCTATCTACATCTTGAAGGTATACTGTAAAATCAAGCTTTGGAGTCAAAGATGAGCCACTCCTCAGTCAAGTGGGGCAGATCATGTGAGGTATGAAACAGCATAGGTCATTGAAACAAGGTACAAAACTGTGTCTAGATGATATACAGGTGTATGATCGATGACAGTTCCAGTATAGCTTGTCAGCCATAGAGCTGACTCACTGGGAGAGTTAGGATTTGTTATTCCTTTGATATCTGCATCTAATAGTCAGATGGCTGCTGGGACATGCAGTCACAGTTAGAGTTAAGTCAAAAACCTTTGAACCATTTTCTCAGTTTGTCATGTTCCATGTGTTGGACCTGGTTTTCCAGGTATTTAAATAAACCACGTTCCTAAATTCCTTTGACAAATTACAGGATAAAATGTCTTTTATATTTTAGACTAAGCTAGTTATCTGTGGCTTATGAATGTTGACATATATGCTTTTGTTTATGTGCCAATAAGGTGGCATTAATTTTCATCATAATAGTATGTGGCAAACGATAGTGATACATATACTGGTTGGTACAATATGTGGTGGCATGCAGTAATGCATAGCCTGACTGCAACCCATATGCATGCATGTACACATATACATTTACATTATTAAATATACATTTATACTTAATGAAATACACTGTAATCCCAATAAAATTTTTAAAAAGAGATTGATTTATCGACTATTGACCATTACATGATGACTTATATATTTGTGTTTCTTATTGAAGGAGCTATATATAATCTTCCCCCTCTCTTCATATATATATATGTGTGTGTGTGTGTGTGTGTGTGTGTATATGTATATATATATATATATATATATATATATATATATATATATATGCGTGTGCGTGTTTTCTATAAATCCAATGAAGAACTGATCACTAATCATAAGATATTGATGAGAATTTCAGTTTGTAAAGCATGTTTAAATTTTGGCTTCCTAGTGAACTTTAACCAGAGCTAATTTTTATTGAGGTATACTTTATTAAAAAAAAAAAACTGGTATGTGTGAGTATGAGAGAGATTTTGTGTACGTGAATATAGGTATATACAGAGTCCAGAAGAGGACAAAAACATTCCTGGAGATAAGGGTTACCTTTAGGCTTCAAGTATGGGAGCTGGCAGGACAATTCTGTCCCCTGCAACTGCTCAGCCATCTGACAAGCCTTCAGTTTATTTTTGATTCTTAGATATCAAGCAGTACACTTTTATCTTTGTCTCTATAATTATTTTTCAGAGTCAAATCGTGCTAAAAATAATTGATTGAGTGTCACTGTAATCTAAAAGTAACAATGAGTCAAATGTTCAACAGACTAAGCTATCATAATTAAGATTACTTTTTCTTATAGGCTAAAGTACCAGTTCTGCTAAAGAAGTGCTTTGCACTATAATTTGACGCTGAATAACTTTAGTAATGCCCCCTTTAGTACATTTGTACTTTCAATTGATATTTTTATAAGAATATTTGTACATGTAGATTAGCAAAAGCAGAAATGAGATGTATTGTCAGTCTGAATTGGAAACAAATATATATTTTGTCTTTGAAAATAATGTTTTATTTGTTGATGGAAAAGGATAATTTACATAATTGAGTACTAAGTCATATGTGAGATGGCTAATGTAAGTCATAAGTCTGGGAACACAGACTTTCCACAGCAGAAGACTATGGTGGATATTTATAAAATCTGTTACCATTTTGACATGTTTTAAAGAGACCATGAAACCCAAGATCTGTATGTACAGGTTAGATCAGCGAATTAAGAAATGTAAGATTGAATACTTTTTTTTCCATTTTTTATTAGGTATTTAGCTCATTTACATTTCCAATGCTATACCAAAAGTCCCCCATACCCACCCACCCCCACTCCCCTACCCACCCACTCCCCCTTTTTGGCCCTGGCGTTCCCCGGTACTGGGGCATATAAAGTTTGCAAGTCCAATGGGCCTTTCTTTCCAGTGATGGCCGACTAGGCCATCTTTTGATACATATGCAGCTAGAGTCAAGAGCTCCGGGGTACTGGTTAGTTCATAATGTTGTTCCACCTATAGGGTTGCAGATCCCTTTAGCTCCTTGGCTACTTTCTCTAGCTCCTCCATTGGGAGCCCTGTGACCCATCCATTAGCTGACTGTGAGCATCCACTTCTGTGTTTGCTAGGCCCCGGCATAGTCACACAAGAGACAGCTACATCTGGGTCCTTTCAATAAAATCTTGCTAGTGTGACTATGGCTTTACAATGTCAAAGAATGATTTCTGAAAGTACATAATTCCTAAGAAGTCCATACATGGGTTATGAGAGTAATCAGCAAGAACCCTCTTCTCACTTCCTTTGAAGCAGTGGGGGTATTTTAATATTTCATAAAGCTATGTGATCCAAATGTCTAGGGAGTGGCTGTTGGGTAACCCAGAAGTACAGCCAACTGGCTAGAAGCAGTCCTCTTCTGTGTCTCCTTTATCCTATGCAATTCAGTGTCAACTTGTGCTGTTCGTGTTCCTTGTAATAACTTACATAGAAAATGAAATTTTGAGAAGCTCAGTGAGACTGAAAAACAGAGAATCCTTGAATCAAGCAACTTCAGTGGCTTAGATTCTAAAGATAATTAAAAGTGTGCTTGCACACTGAAATTTCATGCCAAAGAAGACGGTGTATGTGTCTATACTGAAACAAACAGAATAATGAAAAATGTGATATTTCTATATCCACAGCATATACATTAAAACTTGTAGTTTGGTTTTTCAAGAAGATTTTTAGCAATAGAGTTTTGAATATGTAAGGCAATTAGCTCTCTTTATAGAAGGTGTCAATTTTTACTAAGACTGGTTATTTGTGTTTGACACTTATCTACAGAATAATTGATCAATGAATAAGTGTTTGTTTAACTAAACAAATGAAACTTCATGGGTAAGTATGTGAAGTGAAAAGGAAAAGTATTTTTTAATTACTTTTTTACTTTTCAGCTGTTGCCCCTCCCCCAGACCCCCTGTCCCCCTCCCATTTTTTTGAAGCATGTAGTTGCAAATTTCATGGGATAAAATTAAAAAGGTGACAACATTATCACTGGTAGTCAGATATGATAGATAGTATAAAATATATGCTCAGTACATACAACATGTTTATTTTAGCCAAATTAAAATATAAATGTATTAAATATATATGTACTGTGATGAATGATGAGAATTGTGGGATTCGTTAATGTGAACAGTTTGGAAATCATTTATTTGAAACAATTAGTCTATTAGGATGTAGGATATGGTGCTGCAATATTGAAGATCCTGCTGTTGTGACTTCTATCAGTCTGACTAGTTCTTAAGAAGTAAAAGACCTCTTTTACTTCATTATAGTTCATTATAAAGAAAATTTGCACGTTTTAGATTGGACTCAATCTTCTACAAAAAAAATAATAATTGCTGACTTTGAAGAAAGCTGGGTTATTCTATTCATCTGTATTATTAACTTCGATTTTGTGATGATTTCTAGAGCTGTGACCACCACTGCTTCAGGTAGTTTAGAAGCTATATCTCCTGAAACATTTAATCCCAGAGATGAAGCATTCAGTTAGGGCAAAAAATGATTCTACATGTGCAGTGTGATTTCCTGATTCAATATACTTCTCTACCTCTATGATAAATCATATATGGGATATATTTAGTTTTGTTTTGACTTTTATTAAACATTAGTAACACCTTATATTTCTTCATAAAAATACTCATTATAATTACTATTTAATTAATATTGGCCTTATTAATTACATAAGAATTTAGCATTATAAACTTGGTTCTGTTTTGTTCAGGAATATGTTCTAATTTCTCTGAAGCATGGATGATGTTTTCTTTCAATTTGGAAGTTGTTGAGTCCCTCTTCCTCACCTCCTCATTAGTCTATTCAATGAACAAATTAAATCTTTTCATTTACTTGGAGAAAATTTGCCTTTATGCATAATTTTCTTAAAATTTTAAATTAAAATCTATCTAGATAAAATATTAAAAAGGCCTATTACCAATGCTCTTCAAACTATTCCACAAAATAGAAACAGAAGGAACCCTACCTAATTTGTTTTATAAAGCCACAGTTATGCTTATACCTAAACCACACAAAGACCCAGCAAAGAGAACTTCAGACCAATTTCCCTTATGAATATCGATGGAAAAATACTCAATAAAATTCTCAAAAACTGAATCCAAGAATACATCACAATGATTGTTCATGTGTGCTTCATCCAAGAGATAAAGGGATGGTTCAATATAAGGAAATCCATCGACATAATTGACTATATAAACAAACTCAAAGGAAAAAAATCACATGATCATCTCCTTAGATGCTGAGAATGCATTTGATGAAATTCAACACCCCTTCATGGTAAAGTCTTGGAAGTTCAGGAATTCAAGGCCCACACCTAAACATAGTAAAGGCAGTATACAGCAAACCAGTAGCCAAAATCAAACTAAATGGAGAGAAACTTGAAGCAATCTCACTAAAATCAGGAACTAGACAAGGCTGCCCACTTACTCCATACTTATTCAATATAGTACTTGAAGTCCTAGCCAGAGCAATTAGACAACAATGATTTCATAAAATTCTTAGGCAAATGTATGGAATTTGAAAATATCATCCTGAATGAGGTAACCCATTCACAAAAGAACACACATGATATGCACACTGATAAGTAGATATTAGCCCAAAAGCTCAGAATACTGAAAATTCAATTCATAGACCATATGAAGCTCAGGGAAGAAGGAAGACCCAAATGTGGATGCTTCAGTCCTTCCTAGAAGGAGTAACAAAAAAATGAGAGACTCAGAAAGCCTGAGTTTTTAGAATTTGCTTCCTAATCATCATGAGCCATACTAAGGCTTGTTATATCATCTGCAAGATGTGGGTACTCATGAAACCCAAGAAAGGGGCGGGTATGTGTGTGGACTTTCCAATAAAAGGAGACAAGAAGGGGCTGGTGGAAACACAAGAGGCTTTAGCTTTCATTTCTTCCTTCTTGTCTCTGGATCAATCTATTAATTAATACATTGCTGATCTGTATGGCCCAGTGTAATATATAGCCAGGCCAAGGTACATGTAAAGTGTCACTCTGTTGTGAGACTCTAAAGCAGGATTTCAAAAGCTGATTCCATTCCCCAGAGTTTTACATTGGAGAAAGTATCTGTCTTGCTTCCCTCATGTCTGTCAGCATGTGTCTGGGGTAATCATAGACATTCAAGAGGCATTTGCTGAATGTAGGCTGATAAATGGATAAATAGATAAATGGATGGATGGAAGAATGAATGGATAAATAGATGAAATGAATGAATGAATGAATGAATGAATGAACAAGGAAAAATGTCACAGATGTCCACCTTTCATAAAAAAAAAAAAATAAAAAGCTCTTAGAGATCCAGGTGCTCTTGTCAGCACCAATCATTGCAAGCTGGAAGCTGTCTGGTGTGGTTAAAGCTGTGCACATCAGAACCAGGTCCCCATCTTTCATATAGAAATGAAACCCCAGAAGCGAGTCCTTCACAGGTTCCAGAAACAAGCCTTAGCACCTTCCCTGTGGGAAAGAAAGAATTCTTTAATTCCTGTGAGCATGTTCCAGTGTTCTCTGGGAAAAGAGAATATTCTGGAACAGAACACAGAAATGTCCAGCATTCCTGAGGTCCTTTTCCTACAGTCACCTCCTGTCTTATGGTATGTGATGTCAGTCACTTGTTAAGGGCTGTATACTGTCCACAGAACTTTCAGTCACAAGTAAACTGAAAATGTTGGCATTCACAAGACCTTTGTGTGATGCTGGAGATGGAGCCTAACTGCACAAAAGCCAGTCAAATGCTTGGACACTGAACTATATACAGTTCCCCAGTTCTTCAGGATCAGTTTGTACTAAATGAAATTGGTGAGTTACAAGAAAGCTGTCTCTGTGTGTCTGAGAATATAGTTGCTAGGAATATGGAATGAGAGCTTCCTTCTCAACTAAGTTCTGATTTCCTCAGACAGTATTATCTGACATTCTCCTTTCTAACAGGATATACTAATATGATTATCTGGCACAGAGATCTGATACATTTGAATTTATCACCAACTACCTAGCAGACATAGACACAGATGAGCATCAAGTGACCACCTGACACCAGAACCAGATGTGGTTATCCACACTTGTAATTGCAGCCCTTAGGGTGCCAAGGTGGGAGGATGTCAATGCCATCCTGGGCTACCTGACAAGAACCAGGCTTGCTAGAGATATCTAGCAAGACCCTAACTATCCTTTTCTTAAAAAGAAGAGAAAAAAGGAGGGGGTGCAGAAAAGGAAAGACATTCAAAAGAAATGGCCAGATTGAAAGAATACAAGGACAGTTTCATGCAGCTATCTTTTTTTTTTTTTTTTTTTTTTTTTAAGCCTTCAGCACAGCCAAGACAAGAGTCTCTTGGAAAAAGATAGCTCTTCTTTACACCTTCAATTTCCATTCAGGCCAGAGTTGCTGCAGATCAGAAATGCCAGCTGGGCTGTATGGCAATTTTACTCTAGTTGAGCCTTCTTTCTCGAAGCCTACTTTTCAGGCATTCCACAGTAAGAGGGTATGTGTTGAGTTCAAATTTGTTAATCTCTCATTTCTTTAGGAATGTGGAGAGAAGATGAAGTAAAGCCATGCTTAGTATCTCCAGAGAAGGTGGAGTTTAAGAGTGGGTGGGTTGGGAAGAAGGGGAGGGGGGAGGGGATAGGGGATTTTTGTGGGGAATTGCAGGCAGTTGTCCAGTCGAGCTGAGGTCTGAACCCCAATGGTCATAATTCACCTACATGACACGGTAGGTGTTCCCTCATGCTCCTGGAACTTCAGCCCCTGCCTAAGGTACCCCCTCCCACAGCCCCCACAAGAGAAGCATGGTCAGTAGTCACATAAGCAATGGCCTAAGCTTCTGACCTTTAGGGTAAACTCCCCAGTTAACTAGCAACAGTGAAGACCATAAAAAGGAGTGCTCAGCCTGCACCTTGCTCTCTTATTCCTTTGTCCTCTCACCTCTCTGTTCTCATTTCTCTCTCCTCTTCCCTTTCCCTTTGTCTTCTTCTTTTCTCTCTCTCTCTCTCTCTCTCTCTCTCTCTCTCTCTCTCTCTCTCTCTCTCTCTCTCTCTCTCTCTCTCTCTCCCTCCCTCCCTCCCTCCCTCCCTCCTTTCTACCTTCTCTCTTTTCCCTGCATTTCTATAATAAAGCTCTAAAACCATAGAGTCTCTGCTTTGCTCCATCAAGTTCCTCTGTGCACTTTGGTCAGTGTTGGGAACTTCTTCCCTCTTCTGTCTGTCCCACAACCTTGGTGGCTTTAGCAAAGTAGCTGGGGGGGGGTGTCCCCAGGCAGGGCTGCCCCTTGACCACCCTCTGAAGAATGGGATAGAGGAATGCTCATGCAGGGATGAGTGGATAGGATAGCTAGCAGCCCTCCCACGCCTGACTGATCAGAGAACAGAGAAACTCTGGCTGGGTGTGGGCATCTTTTTCCTTCCGTTCTTCCCCAGCCACCCCCCCCGGCCCCCTTTCCCCTCCTTTTTTTTTATTTTGTTCCCAACAGATTTTCAGAGGGGAAATGAGGAAATGGGAAAGCATTTGAAATGTAAATTAATAATAATAATAATAATAATAATAATAATAATAATAATAATAATAATAGTAAAAGAACGGCCTCAATGGTATTAATGAGAATAAATTCAGTCATTCAGAAAATACATGAGGTCAGGACTCTGTAGATAGGGGTACTTGCTGCCAAGCCTGATGACCTGAGTTCAATTCCTGGATCCCACATGATGAAGGGAGAGAGTCCACTGCGGAAAGGAACTCTCAAACCTCCACACACATGTCCTTGCACCTGGGCACCCCTCCATACACACACACACACACACACACACACACACACAGACATGAATAACTGTAGTTTTAAAATGTGATTTTCTTTGCTAGTGCTTTTAGAAATATTTATTTATTCTAATTGGAAAAAAAACACATGCTTTAAATGATGTCACCACAGTTTCATTCTTGTGCTGTAATTGTACTGAATGTTATGCATCTTTAAAGGGAATCACTTCATGTAAAACTTTTTTGTCTCTTCTACTGAAAAATAAAATGGGATTGAATTGGGTAATAAAGGGTTGAGATGTAGGAAGAAGCACTTGGTCAAGGCAAAGTCTAAAACTGGTCTCTTTTTTATTTGTTAATTAGATTAGAGCACCTGAAAGATAACATTTTACACTGGATCCAGAGATCATGGAAAACGAGACATTCTTTTTCTGGAGAAGTTTACATGCCCATTGTTGGTCACCTCTTTACTGTAAATACTATTGGAAAGATCATAGCGTTTGTGCTAGTGAACTAGCAGGGGTTATGCCCATATCTACTGTGTCCATTTTGGTTTTGTGGGTGTTTTCTGTTTTTGTTTTCTTGGAAATAAATTAATATATTGTTTTCCACCTTCAAAAAAAGGATTACAAAATACTCATGTGAGGTAGAGGGTAGAAGGGACTTGGGAACAAGCAAAGAGGGGGAGAGGAAAAGGGGGCAGGATAATGTATGGAAGAAGACTGTGATGATATACAGAGGGTCAGTAATTTGAACAGAGGTGTGTAACAATTGGGAATGGGGAACTGGGGAGAGCTACCAGCAAGTCCTGGATGCCAGGAAAGCAAGAGGTTCCCAGGACCCAACAGGAAGACATTAGCTATAATATCCAATAAAGGGAAGAGAGTACCTGTAGAGACCATCAGAAGTTAGGAAGGTCCCTGGTTGGGCAAGGGGGCCACCTACTCATCTCCAAAGTTTTAAACCAGAATATCTCCTGCCTGAAGGAAATAGGTGGACAATGTGTGGAGCAGAGACTGAAGGAAAGGCCATCCAGAGGCTGCCCCACCTGAGGATCTAGCCCATATACAGACACCAAACCCAGACACTATTGTGGATGTCAAGAAGTGCCTGCTGAAAGGAGACTGATATAGCTGTCTTCTGAGAGGCTCAGCCAGAGCCTGACAAATAAGAGGCAGATGCTCACAGCCAAACATTGGACTAAGCACGGGGACCCCTATGGAGGAGTTAGAGGAAGGACTAAAGGAGCTGAGGGGGTTTGCAACTACATAGGAAGAACAATATTATCAACCAACCAGACCCTCCAGAGCTCCCAGGGACTAAACCACCAAACAAAGAGTACCCATGGCTTCAACTGCATATGTAGCAGAGGATGGCATTGTCTGGCATCAGTGGGAGGAGAGGCCTTTGGTCCTGTGAAGGCTAAATTCCCCATGGTAGGAGAATGCCAGGGTGGTGAGTTGGGAGTAGATTGGTGGGTGGCTGGAGGAGCACCCTCATAGAAACATGGGGTGGGAAGATGAGATAGGTTCATTTCAGAAGGGAAACCAGGAAAGGGGACAACATTTGAAATGTAAATACATAAAGTGTCCAAAAAAATAAAAATAAAAATAAAATGTTTTTGAAAATCTAAAAACCAGAATTATTTTTGCTACTATAGATTTTATCTATAAATTTTTACTACTGCTCTATCAGTTTATAAATGATAAATTCATAAATATAAACATTCCATGGTTTTTCCATGGAGAAATTTTATTATCTACAAATAAAAATAAACTTTCCTACTTTTGTATGTAAACAAAACAGAAGTAGGGAATTTACTTTTTAAATGTGTACATATGTTTGACTACATGTTTTTATGTTCATTTCCTTCTGGTGCCTTCTGAAGGCAGAAGAAGGCCACAGACACCCTAAAATTGACCTTTCAGGTGGTGTTGAGTCTTGATATGGGTGAGGAGTACCAAACCCTGGTCCTTTGGAAATGCTTTTACCCACTGAGACATCTCTATAGGCCAGTACTTTTCTGTTTATCTCTAGCTTTTACTTACTCAATTCATGCTATTAAAATAGTGTTACATAGTAGATGATACTTGGTGAAAGAAGCATATTTCTTACTTAAGAAACTGACCAATGAATTTATGAAATTCCTTGGCAAATGGATGGACCTGGAGGGTATCATCCTGAGTGAGGTAACCCAATCACAAAGGAACTCACACAATATGTACTCACTGATAAGTGGATATTAGCCCAGAAAATTAGGATACCCAAGATATAAGATACAATTTGCTAAATGCATGAAACTCAAGAAGAACGAACACCAAAGTGTGGACCCTTTGCCCCTTCTTAGAATTGGGAACAAAACACCCATGGAAGGAGTTACAGAGACAAAGTTTGGACCTGTGTCAAAAGGATGGACCATCTAGAGCCTGCCATATCCAGGGTTCCATCCCATAATCAGCTTCCAAACACTGACACCATTGCATATACTAGTAAGATTTTGCTGAAAGGACCCAGATATAGCTGTCTCTTGTGAGACTATGCCGGGGCCTAGCAAACACATAAGTGGATGCTCACAGTCAGCTATTGGATGGATCACAGGGCCCCCAATGGAGGAGCTAGAGAAAGTACCCAAGGAGCTAAAGGGATCTGCAACCCTATAGGTAGAACAACATTATGAACTAACCAGTACCCTGGAGCTCTTGTCTCTAGCTGCATATGTATCAAAAGATGGCCTAGTCAGCCATCACTGGAAAGAGAGGCCCATTGGACTTGCAAACTTTATATGCCCCAGTACAGGAGAACGCCAGGACCAAAAAGTGGGAGTGGGTGGGTAGGGGAGTGGGTGGGAGGGCATGGGGGACTTTTGGGATAGCATTGGAAATGTAAATGAGGAAAATACCTAATAAAAAGTAAAAAAAAAAAAAAAATAAAGAAAGAAAGAAAGAAAGAAAGAAAGAAACTTACCTAAGTTTATTAGCTTAGTTCTCTAGAGACTAAAAGCTTTAGTTACTTATAAAGACCTAGTCTTTGATTCCATAATGAAATATTGTTTTGGGGATGCTCACAGCCAACCATTGAACTGAGAACTGTGTTCCCAATGGAGGAATTAGATAAAGAACTGAAGGAGATGAAGGGGTTTGCAACCTCATAGGACAAACAACAATATCAAACAACCAGCCCCTCCCATCCCCTGAGCTCCCAGGGACTAAACCACCAACCAAAGAGTACACATGGAGCAACCCATGGCTCCAGTCACACATGTAGCACAGGATGGCCTCTCTGATTTGAGCCAAACTGCCTTCTAAATATTTAAGTTTTTGTCC
Source organism: Mus musculus (assembly GCF_000001635.26). Lineage (NCBI taxonomy): Eukaryota > Metazoa > Chordata > Mammalia > Rodentia > Muridae > Mus > Mus musculus. The sequence goes on along the minus strand of NC_000069.6, from coordinate 46,259,577 downwards.
CTTGACAAATGGTATTCTCAGCTTTTCCTTTATCTTTCTTTTTCTTTTTTTCTTCCTTTTTTTGTTAATCATTCCATTCCTTTACATCTCAAATGATATCCCACTTCCTGATTAGCCCCTCCACCACCCTCCCTATCTAATGATATCCACTTCCTGGTACTGCTCCACCAGCTCCCCATTCCACATTTGCCCTCTCCCCTTCCCTTTTGCTTGTATGAGAGTATTCCCCAACCCACCCGCACTCTCCTTCCCCACTGGTCCAGCATCCCCCTATTCAGCATGCCCCTATTGGGGCATCCAACCTTCACAGGACCAAGGGCCTCAGCTTTGATCTCAGACATTTCTTTTTGTAGGGAATGCAGGTGAGTGCAGAGATGTGTAGCTGCAAAGGTGCTGAGAATATTCCTGGTGGTGGAGTGCTAAACTTTAAACTGAACATTCTCTTTAAGGGTCAGAGCACATCACCAATGAGGGGTTGAAAATGTAGCAGTCAAGTAGTGGGGAGACAAGATGAAGAAATTCTTTGGGGAGGGGCATGAGATGATGCTGAACTGAACTGATGAAGTCACAGCAGCAGCAGTTGCCGGTATTCAGCCTGCAGAAGACTGCTTGATTGCAGTCCATCACAAGTTGGAGGGTGTTGGTGTTTATGGGACGCTACTCTTTCCCGCTGATCTTTTGGCAACTGACAGATTCTGGTTAAGAAAGATTTATGTGTGTCATTAAATCATACAATTAGATAATTGAGAAGTCATATTTATGATGAATGCTATCAAGGCCTTTTCAGTGAACAGGTACAATTTAGCCCACAGAACTATTATACTCTTCTCTGGTAGTTTATAATCCATCTCATATGTTGGCTCGTGTTTTAGCAGAAAATATTTTGTTAAGCACTTACAAAGGCACATATCAAAGTTTACACACAACTTCCATGTATGTAAATAACCAATAGTGACTCTTGCTTAGAAGTATCATTGGATAAACTTCAGTATGTAAAGTGGACATGGTCATACATGTTTTCATAGTGTTCATGCACAGTAATCAAGCTATGGCTGAGAATAACCAGATATAGATATACTATAGAAAAACTAAGATAAAGAGAGAGGGAGAGGGAGAATGACAGAGAGAGAGAGTAGGGGAGGAAGGGAAGTAGAGAGACAGACAGAGACAGAGAGAGACAGACAAACACACACACACAGAAGCAGAGACAGAGACAGAAACAGAAACAGAGACAGAGACAGAGACAGAGAGACAGAGAGGAATTGAGAGAGAGAGAATGTTTCAGGGACAAGACAGACAGACCACTGAGTTTTATTTTCTTCTCTGTTGGGGTATGCATACCACTACATGTGCTCTTTCCCATGTATAATAACAAAGCTGTACTTTCTGAGGTTTCTCATATTAGAATTCAGATGGAATACCCAATGTAAAGTATAACTTTCCAATTTTCAACTACAAAGCATTGATATACTGCAGAATTTATAAAATTTATATACAAACTAAGGTCTCTTCATTATGCCATGCATGAACAAACCTTTCTGAATAGTTTGAATCAAGATCTTGACTTTCTTTTCTTATGCGTGGCTATAAACTTCATGCACAATCCTTTCATTTCTATTTACAGGGAGTCACTTCAACAACTCTTAAGAATTAAGCCTGTCTTAATCTCAGGCCTTCCTTATAGTATTGAAATTGAGGAGGTCTCTGAGCTCTCATTAGTTGTTGCTTTATTTATATTTCTCCTATGCATACTGGAAAACAGACCTTATGGCATTAGATCCATTGTTCATCTCTTGATCATGCATCTCATTGCTATGATAGTCCACAAACCATGTCTAATGTTGAAGAGGACTGATGGTGAAACCTAGGACTCACTTTCCTCTGCTTACCATGGCTGAAATTTTCCCTCCATTCTCTGTTGCTGCATGCACTTGTGTCCAAGGGAAACTAGAGTGCTTTGATATGGTGATTTTTGAAATGTGAAAACCAAAGAAAGGTTAATTTCTGGACTAATGAACTACATGCCTTTATTCTGTTCCAGGAAAGCATATACATATTTCTCCCATTAAATGGGTAAGATTGTTTCTATTTTGACTTTCAGTATTAAAATATGTATTATTTCCCTAATACTTAATTTAGATTCATCAGTAAAACATAGTCACTCATCCTATTTTCTACCTCTTTTCCTACTTCACAATGAAACCAGTTAGTGACAATTGAACCCAGGGCCTTCAGGTTCTGGCTCATATTGACAATATTCTTTGCAAAAGCATTAAACTTTTTTGGCTTCATAGTTATGAGTGCTACTAGGAATGTTTTTGGTTCTCTAATTATCTTTGTCTTTTCAACAAACTTGTTATATCCTTATCTTCTATAAAGTCCAGCCTATCTTTTCTGTCATAATTTCTGAACAGTTAAAACATCTCTTCCCGAGGCCCCTTGGTCTTGAAAACTTTATATGCCCCAGTACAGGGGAAACACCAGGACCAAGAAGTGGGAGTGGGTGGGTAGGTGAGCAGGGGGGGTATATAGGGGACTTTCGGGATAGCATTTGAAATATAAATGATGTAAATACCCAATAAAAAATTGGAAGAAAAAAAAAAAAAACATCTCTTCCCTTCCCTCTCCACTGTCTTCTGAATTAATTCTCAGAACTTTAAGAATTTGATCATTAAATTGTGGTGCCCTAGAGTGGAACATTTCTTTAAAGTCCATCTTCACTTGGCTGCCAACCTAATTTACAACTACAGTTGACTGTCTTTCAGTAATTTTAATTGTATGGTGCAAGTGAAACTTTTGATTGTTTTTCTTACAAACGAATTTCTCCCTTCATTCCCTATATCTACTCATTTCTCATTACTTATTCCTAGAAGAAGATTTACTGAACATTGTTGGTACTTTATTTCCATTAATACTTTAATTACATTATCCCTAAATCTCAAATCTGTCTCATCTAATTTCTCATATCCAGTTATTTATTTCCATCATGACTGTTCTGCCACAGAGATCAAGCTATTGTTCTATATTGTTAAATAACCTTCAAACTGCCCTTCTTTGTTAACAGGTTTCAGAAATGAAATCAATACATTGTTTTGTATATTTAATGATATATATACAGAGAATGGCAAACAAGGTACTGCACAACCTTCCTCCATCTTCTAATTCATTTTGAACAATTATTACAGTAAATTGTAACTGACTTTTACTTCTTCCAGCTTCATAAATTCTTTCATTATCAGTATTTATTTTCTCTATCCTTGAGGAATATTTTTTCTTGAATACTCATATTTGTACTTTCTTGTCTTTGGACCATTTTGAAAACACCTGTTTCTGGACGATGTTTTACAGTACTGTCTGTCTCTGTAAGGCCTCATAGGATTCAGTCATGAAGTCCTTTCCACAAAGACTTCATTTCACTTTCTAGTAACATAGTTTACCACCTTTCAATGAATTAGAATATCACATATCATGTTCTAACCTATAAACTTGGGATTGGACTATTTTGATTGCCACTGTACACCAGACAGCATAACATTTAGGACAAGTATCTTCTAGTTTTTTTTTTCTGTTTGTTTGCTTGCTTTTTATTGTATTTGTTTTTGTTTTTCTAGATAAATGAATTAATGTATGCATGAATGAAGCCTTCTTGATGGTCATACTAGACTAAGTTAATTTATGTATGCTTTATATGATATGAGGTACAAGTAGAAAGGCCTATGTAAGGATGCTTCAATCCTACTTCTAAGGGGGAAGAACATAATCACAGGAGGCAGAGGGAGAGAAGGCCCGAAGTGGAACAGAGGAGGGAGAGGTGAGGGGGAATAGAATCAGGTATTCGAGGGGGAGGGGAGAAAAAAGACCAACAGAATGGGTGGAAATATGCAGCCTCTGGGTATGGGAGAGTGGAGGAACATCTAGAAAGCACCAGAAGACTGGGAGGTAAGAGAATCTCAGGACTGAATGGGAGTGATGATGCCCAACAGTAGGGAGAGGGAACTCGAAGAGTCCACCTGGAGTAGACAGACAGGGCCTCAAATAGAAACATGGGGTTACCAACCCACAGTCAGAATTTATGACCCATAATTGCTCTTGTCTGAAATAACTGCAGGGACAAAAATGGACAAGAGACTGAGAGAAAGGCTGTTCAGTGACCTGCCTAACTTGGAATCCATATTGTTGGAGGACACCAAACCCTGACACTATTACTGATACTATGTTATACTTGCAGACAGGAGCCTAGCATGATTGTCTTCTGAAAGGCCCAACCAGCAACTGACTGAGTCAGAGGCAGATACTTAAACACAACCACTGGACTAATGTCAGGGGAAAACTGAAGAGGATACTGACCCCATAGGAAAACCAGCAGTCTCAACTAACCGGACCCCCTAGGAGCTCCCAGACACTGAGTCCCCAACCAGGCATCATACATGAGCTGGTCCTAGGCTCCCAACATATACCAGCGGACTGCCTGGCCTGGCCTCAGTGGGAGAAGACATGACTAATCATGGAGAGACTTGAGCCCCAAGGAGGGGATGGTTGGCAGAAGGGGAGTGCCTTCTGGGGAGGGAAGGGGGAGGAGGAATGGGATGAGGAACTGTGGGAGGGGGGCTGGGAACCTGTGGGGGGCAATAGTGGATTTTAAATTAAAAAAACAAAGAAAGCAAAATGAAAAGAAACAACTTATAGGAACGGGGAACCTTGCCTAATTTCATAGTGTGCCATGAACAAGTAGGCAACAGAGAAGTATGATAGAAGGAAGGAGAAATGGCAAAATGGAAGACAGATAGAAGCTCAGAAAAGCCAGGAGTTCTCTGGCTCTCTACAGAGACAGCAATGCTCGCTTACCTTGGGTATGAGGAGGGGTCGATCCTTTGATCTTCATCAGAAAAACAGACAGCCTTTTTATTTCTATGGATTGCTGAAGTGACAGTCAGACCTATTCCATGGGATCTTTCCCCTGTACCTGTGTATAGAAACATAAAAGAACAGAAACCACTATAAAGGGCAAAAAAATGTGCCAACGTGGGCTTTTGTTTTTCTTATTAAAGCATTCCTTAGTTTTCTTTCCCCATTTCTTTTTGCAGTGCAATTATATTTAGGAGAAAATAAATCAATTACAAACAATAGAGCTATTTTTATTAAGTTCTTAAAGTACGGCTTCTCACTTATAGTAATCTGATTTCAAAACCGTTACTTAGAAAAATATATATATATTAATTTATAATAGAATCAAAGAAAGTTTTCTGCAAAATTAACTTAAATTTGTTTTTCAAGCTTCTTAAATTAATGAGGCAAAAGCTCTTGTGATTTGAATATTGAAATCCCTCATGACTTTTTAAAATAAGGCCATTTGATTCAACAGGATTTCAAAGACAAGTGGGTAAAGATGCAAATTAATTTAATAGATAAACCACCACAGGGTTGATTAGGAAGCACTTCCTGATTCCTCAGCTGATTGGAAGATACATCCAATAATCAGGGGTTAACTTGAAATCAAAGACAACAGGTTTATTTTACAAGACTCTTGAGAACTAAAGAGACTGTAAATGCTCACATTTATCTTGATAATCATTTGGAATGTTGCATTAATAATTAAACCTTTGTGTTCTAAATATACGGACATAATAGCAGTGCCTTGGCACTGTTAATCAAATATGCATCCTAGAATCTGGAGAAATACCATTGATGAGCAATTACCTGTCCTTCAGAAGGCTAAAGGAAAGCTTGTGAGTCTGTGGGATTTAATTGCCTTCTACAAAAGTATTTGTTCTCTTTTTTTTTTTCTACATTGAATTCGTAGTCAATTTCATGGTTTAATTTTTTTGAAAACTGTGGATTTTATAAGTTTAGAAAGGAAATATACATAAAAGGTACACACAAATTCATATAATGTTTAATTGTACAAAAGAATTTCTTTTATAATTATAATATATATTTATAAATTTGGAGTTTATTTTCAAGTGTTTACTATATTGATCAATTAATTATTTGGTTAATATTTTAAATTTAATAGTAATATAATTTTAATTATTATGAGTTATTGTGAGTGGTATGTGCATATATTAATTTTAATATATACAATTCTTTATATTAATTATGAAACAACTTGTAAACAGAGAAAGTCATTTTGTTTTGTGGTAAAGATTGTATCCTAAACCTTCCTGTAAAGTGTTTCAGATGAATGTAAAATTACTAATTAACTTTTAGTAATATTTCAAGAGTATATTCAAACTATTTTTGAATGCTTGGCTTCATTATTCCTTGATGTTTTTTAAGCTACTTAATTTTTGTCCTTGGCTAATTTTGATGCCCAATTTCTCTCATTTCCACATTAATATTGATTACTTATACAAAAGTGAAAAATATTTTGAGTTTTTAATGTTTGAGATAGAGATAAAAATGAGTCTTAATTACATTTTCTTGGACATCAATAAAGGGAATTTGTTTGTGATAGTTTCTGTTACTGTCCTGTTCCTGATTCTATCACATTCACTCATCTCCCATGGGGAGTAGAATGATAAACCACCTCCCTCATTAAAGGTTACATCACCAAATATTGCCTTCAAGAACCACACAGAAGTATTTAGATAATTTACAGTTAATGATGGAAACAATAAAACCTGGAAACCTATGTACTGAAATCCTCAAAGCATCACTAACATCTAAGAATTGCCTATTCTTTCATCTGCATCTTCTCTCATCTCTATAGCAGAGTGCAATGCCATTGCTGTACACAGGTTTGAGAGGTCTTTGGTCCTGTGAAAGCTCAATTCCCCACTATAGAGGAATGCCAGGGTAGGGAGGTAGGAGTGGGTGGGTAGGAAAGGGAGCACCCTCATAGAAGCAGGAGGAGAGGAATAGGATAGGGGTTTCTGGAGGTGAAACCTAGAAAGAGGATAACATTAGAAATGTAAGTACATAAAATATCCAATAAAAAAAAAAAAAAAAGCTTGGCCAAAGAAGTCTTTAAACAACATTTTTCAACATTTTATACTTAAATTAAGTTCCTCCTTCCAGGTTCCTGTCCTGTCTGAGCTTTTGGTTTGACTTACCTCAGTGAGAAGACTGTTTTTATCTGGAAATGTAAGTTGAAATCAATCATTTTCTATCAAATATGATTTTGATTGGGGTGTTCAATCACAAGAGAAGACCTAACTAGCCTCAATGTTTTTTGTTAAAAAAAATGAACACAATGATTCTTATGCAAGCATATCAAGAAATTATTGGTACAGAGAAGACTTGAGCCTATTTACAAAGAGAAAGGTCAAAGGAGAGCTCAATTTATGCTGATTCATTGAATAGTTTTGCCTCTAAAGCCTTCACATCCACTGAGTAAAATCAGGAAATCTTATAATCTACATGGAATCAAAACCCAAGAAATGTTCAAATGTTTGTTATCCTTAAGATTAACAAGAAACTAAGCGTTTGTCACTTTATCAGAACAAAAGACTCACATGATTAAAGGAAAATACATAACAAACCAAACCAATGAAACAAACAAAAAAAAAAAGTACAACAAAAGCAATTTCAGAAACTAGAAGAGAATACTAGATGAGAATATCTAACATTAATATTGTTGCCACAGGTGAAACCTGACATTTCAGGAGAGTAATTCCAGGAGACTTTGACATTAACCCTCTTGACTTTGTCCTTCTGGAATGGAGTTATTTGTTATGGGTATCTGTCTTAGTCAAGGTTTCTATTCCTGAACAAATATTATGACCAAGAAGCAGTTGGGGAGGAAAGGGTTTATTCAGCTTACATTTTCACATTGCTGTTCATCACTGAAAGAAGTCAGGACTGGAACTCAAGCAGGTCAGGGAGCTGGAGCTGATGCAGAGGCTATGGAGGGATGTTCTTTACTGGCTTGCCTCCCCTGGCTTGCTCAGTCTGCTCTCTTATAGACTACCAGCCCAGAGACGGCACCACCCACAAGGGAACCTCCCTGCTTGATCACTAATTGAGAAAATGCCTTACAGCTGTATCTTGTGGAGGCATTTCTCCAACTGAAGCTCCTTTCTCTGTGATAACTCTAGCTTGTGGCAAGTTGACACAAAATTAGCCAGTAGAGTATCTTATCATTGCTATTACTTAATATAGTTTAGAACTCTGTTACCCAAAAGCTGACCTATTAATGTTTTGGTCCCCAATTTGTCATTATTGGTAAGATGATCAATATATCCCTGATAAAAGGCCTTCATACCACAAGGAAATGCCCTTGAATAGTACAGAGTAAACACAATTCTTTCTTTCTCTAACTTGCTTCACATTTTCATGATGAGTGGCTTTGCCTTGTCATAGGTACCTGCCATGATGTCTTGCTAAGGAGCCCAAAGCAGCATAGTCAAGTAAGACTTAACACTGTCCAAACTCTGAACCCATGTGAACCTTTTCAATCTTCAAATGTATAATATTGAGCATTCATAAGGTATCAAAGAGCTGAATAAGTAGAACACTGTTGGTATTTGAATGCTGGTTGTTAAGATAAAAGCCAACATCTTGCATTACAAGTCTTAGAACTATAAATAGCCTGAGTGGTAACAGAAAGTGTGGTGTACATATTGAGATCTTGTTGCTGAGATTAAATGATGCATTCAAGGCTTAACAGTGGAGGGCAGTGCAATATCTAGGACAGAGATAATGAATTATTGTGCTGTACTAACTACATTTCTCACTGCTGGGACGAAACAGCTGACCATAAGCTTAAGGAAAGAAAGGATTATTTTTGTTCACAGATTGAAAATCCCATCAATAGCATTGAGGAAAGAGTGAAATAAGCTCATTCTTGCTCAGGAAATAGATAGAAATGAGTGCTAGTATTTATCTCACTTTCTTCTTTAACTCACCTTGGGTCATGGATGAGTGTCTCCTCCTTAGTAAAATATTTCTCAAAACTCCCACAGGACACAAAAATTGTGTTTCCATGGCAATTCTAAATCTAGTCTTCTTGTCAAAGAAAACTGACCACTACAGTGTCCAAGATGGAAGACATTACGAACAGTTAAACCAGGAACAGTTCTTAGTTCTCTTGACTTTATTAGGTATTTATTTTGTTTACATTTCCAATGCTATTCCAAAAGTCCCCCACACGCTCCCCCACCCAATCCCCCACCCACCCACTCCCACTTCTTAGCTCTGGTGTTCCCCTGTACTGAGGCATATAAAGTGTGCACTACCAATGGGTCTCTCTTTCCACTGATGGCTGACTAGGCCATCTTCTGACACATATGCAGCTAGAGATACGAGCTCCGGGGGTACTGGTTAGTTCATATTGTTGTTCCACCTATAGGATTGCAGATCCCCCCCAGCTCCTTCGGTACATTCACTAGCTTACCCATTGGGTGCCCTGTGATCCATCCAATAGCTGACTGTGAAAATCCAATTCTGTGTTTGCTAGGCCCCAGCATACTCTCACAAAAGACAGCTATATATGGGTCCTTTAAGCAAAATCTTGCTAGTGTATGCAATGGTGTCAGCATTTGAAAGCTGATTATGAGATAGATCCCCAGATATGGCAGTCTCTAGATGGTCCATCTTTTCATCTCAGATCCAAACTTTGTCTCTGTAACTCCTTCCATGGGTGTTTTGTTACCAATTCTAAGAAGGGGCAAAGTATCCACACTTTGATCTTCATTCTTCTTGAGTTTCATGTGTTTCGCAAATTGTATCTTATATCTTGGGTATTCTAAGTTTCTGGGCTAATATCCACTTATCAGTGAGTACATATTGTGTAAGTTCTTTCGTAATTGGGTTACATCACTGAGGATGATGCCCTTAAATTCATTCTTTTTAATAGCTGAGTAGTACTCCATTGTGTAAATGTACCACATTTTCTGTATCCATTCCTCTGTTGAGGGGCATCTGGAATCTTTCCAGCTTCTGGAAATTATAAATAAGGCTGCTATGAACATAGTGGAGCATGTGTCCTTCTTACCGGTTGGGACATCTTCTGGATTTTTGCCCAGGAGAGGTACTGCGGATCCTCTGGTAGTACTATGTCCAATTTTCTGAGGAACCACCAGACTGATTTCCAGAGTGGTTGTACAAGCTTGCAATCCTACCAACAATGGAGGAGTGTTCCTCTTTCTCCACATCCTTGCCAGCATCTGCTGTCATCTGAATTTTTTATCTCAGCCATTCTGACTGGTGTAAGGTGGAATCTCAGGGTTGTTTTGATTTGCATTTTCCTGATGATTAAGGATGTTGAACATTTTTCAGGTGCTTCTCAGGTGAGAATTCTTTGTTTAGTTCTGAGCCCCATTTTTAATGGGGTTATTTGATTATTTGGAGTCCACCTTCTTGAGTTCTTTATATATATTGTATATTAGTCCCCAATCTGATTTAGGATAGGTAAACAACCTTTGCCAATCTGTTGGTCGCCTTTTTGTCTTGTTGAGGGTGGCTTTTCCTTGCAGAAGCTTTGCAATATTATTAGGCCCCATTTGTCATTTCTCCATCTTACAGCACAAGCCATTGCTATTGTATTCAGGAATTTTCTCCCTGTACACATATTTTCAAGGCTTTTCCCTACTCTCTCCTCTATAAGTTTCATTGTCTCAGGTATTATGTGGAGTTCCTTAATCCACTTAGATTTGACCTTAGTACAAGGAGATAGGAATGGATCAACTCGCATTCTTTTACACGATAACCACCAGTTGTGCCAGCACCATTTGTTGAAAATGCTGTCTTTTTTCCACTGGATGGTTTTAGCTCCCTTGTCAAAGATCAAGTGACCATAGGTGTGTGGGTTCATTTCGGGGCCTTCAATTCTGTTCCAGTGGTCTACTTGTCTGTTGCTATACTAGTACCATGCAGTTTTTATCACTATTGCTCTGTAGTATAGCTTTAGGTCAGGCATGGTGATTCTACCAGAGGTGATTTTATCCTTGAGGAGAGTTTTTGCTATCCTGTTTTTTTGTTTGTTTGTTTGTTTTTTTGTTTTTTTCCAGATGAATTTGCAGATTGCCCTTTCTAATTAGTTGAAGAATTGAGTTGGGATTTTGATGGGGTGCTATGCTCTCTGGTCCAGTCAACTGGACAAGCCGAAAGGCTTAAAAGTCACTCATGAGGCAAAAGAGTTTCAAGGAAGCTCTCCTCCTGTAGTCTAGTGTTCTCTACCCATACATTAATTTTTCATTCCCAAGTTCCATTACCATGCTAGTCTAGAGTATGGATCCACGTGCTCTCTTTCAGTATTTTCCTATTATAAGTGCTTTTTAAAATTGAATTCTGACATGGCTTAAGCCTTCCGCCAGTGTTCCAACAGTCCAAGGGCATCCTTGACCAAGATCAAGGGTTTAGAATTCAGCAAGATTGTAAAAGCTAAGTCACTCCCTTACACAGGAATTCACCATCACTTAGGAAGAAGGAAGTTTCAGACCAAAGGAGAAACCAGAATAGATACTATAGCAGAGTTACACCCATACACACGTATTTACAATGGCCTAAGGGAAGGTGGACTATACAAGAGACTAAAATAGGAACTGTGACAAGGACACAAAGCCCTTGACCCTGGCTTCTAAGATTAGTGAATTTTAGATGGAGCCCTTGTTGATCCCAGCTGTTATCAATGTATTCTATCCTGGGTGGTTCCCATTAGACCTTTTGTGTTTTGCATTCCTCTGTTTTATATAAGATTCCGGTTACCTCAATTGCAGCTTGCAAATATGTCACCCAACTTCCTTATTGTCCTCTGCATAAAAAGTCTAATGCTCGAGTTGTAAAATTACATTCAGATTCCACACAAACTCTCCTGCATGTGTGTCTGTCTGTCATTCATCCACGCTTTGCCCACCCGCGTCGAGAGACCCCGTTCCACGCAGATGCAGGGACCCAGAAGGTCTGCAGCAGCAGGGATTGCATTGAATCTGTAGATTGCTTTTGGAAAGATAGCCATTTTTACTATATTGAACCTGCTCATCCATGAGCATAGGAGTTCTTTCCATCATCTGAGATCTTCTTTAATTTCTTTCTTCAGAGACGTGAAGTCCTTATCATACAGATCTTTCACTTCCTTAGTTAGAGTCACCCCAAGGTATTTTATATTATTTGTGACTATTGAGAAGGGTGCTGTTTCCCTAATTTCTTTCTCAGCCTGTTTATTCTTTGCTTAGAGAAAGGCCATTGACTTGTTTGAGGTAATTTTATATCCAGATACTTCAGTGAACCTGTTTATCAGGTTTAGGAGTTCTCTGGTGGAATTTTTAGGGTCACTTATATATACTATCATATCATCTGCAAAAAGTGATATTTTGACTTCTTCCTTTCCAATTTGTAACCCCTTGATTTACGTTTGTTGTTGAATTGCTCTGGCTAGGACTGCAAGTACAATGTTGAATAGGTAGGGAGAAAGTTGGCAGCCTTGTCTAGTCTCTGATTTTAGTGGGATTGCTTCCAGCTTCTCACCATTTACTATTTTTGGCTACGAGTTTGCTGTAGATTGCTTTTATCATGTTTAGGTATGGGGCTCCAATTCCTGATCTTTCTAGGACTTTTATCATGAATGGGTGTTGAATTTTGTCAAATGCTTTCTCCCCATCTAACGAGATAATCATTGGTTTTTGTCTTTGATTTTGTTTATATACTGGATTATGTCGATGGATTTCCATATATCAAACCATCCCTGCATCCCTGGAATGAAACATACATGGTCAGGATGGATAATTGTTTTAATGTGTTCTTGGATTTGGTTAGCCAGAACTGTATTGAGTAATTTCATATCAATATTCATAAGGGAAATTGGTCTGAAGTTCTCTATCCTTATTGGGTCTTTCTGTGGTTTAGGTATCAGAGTAATTGTGGCTTCATAGAATGATTGGGTAGAGTACCTTCTGCTTCTATTTGGTGGAATAGTTTGTGAAGAACTGGAAATAGATCTTCTTTGAAGGTCTGATAGAACTCTGCACTAAACCCATCTGGTCCTGGGATTTTTTTGGTTAGGAGACTATTAATGACTGCTTCTATTTTTTTAAGGGATATAGGACTGCTTAGATCATTAACCTAATCCTGATTGAAATTTGATACCTGGTATCTGCCTAGAAACTGGTCCATTTCATCCAGGTTCTCCAGTTTTGTTGAGTATAGCCTTTTGTAGAAGGATCTGATGGTGTTTTGGATTACTTCAGGATCTCTTGTTATATCTACCATTTCATTTCAGATTTTGTTAATTAGGATGCTGTCCCTGTGCCCTCTAGTGAGTCTGGCTAAGGGTTTATTTATCTTGTTGATTTTCTCAAAGAACCAGCTCCTTCTTTGGTTGATTCTTTAAATAGTTCTTTTTGTTTCCACTTGGTTGATTTCACCATTGAGTTTGATCATTTCCTGCCACCTCCTCCTCTTAGGAGAATTTGCTCCCTTTTGTTGTAGATATTTTAGGTGTCTTGTCAAGCTGCTAGTGTGTACTCTCTCTAGTTTCTTTTTTGAGGCACTCAGAGCTATGAGTTTTCTTCTTAGAAATGCTTTCATTGTGTCCCATATGTTTGGGTGTGTTGTGTCTTCATTTTTATTAAACTCTAAATAGTCCTTAATTTCTTTCCTTATCCCTTTCTTGACCAAGGTATCATTGAGAATAGTGTTGTTCAGTTTCCACGTGAATGTTGGCTTTCTATTATTTATGTTGTTATTGAAGATCAGCCTTAGTCCATGGTGATCTGACAGGATGCATGGGACTATTTCAATATTTTTGTATCTGTTGAGGCTTGTTTTGTGACCAATTATGTGGTCAGTTTTGGAGAAGGTACCATGAGGTGCTGAGAAGAAGATATATCCTTTTTTTTTTAGGATAAAATATTCTGTAGATATCTGTTAGATCCATTTGTTTCATAACTTTTGTTCGTTTCACTGTGTCCCTGTTAAGATTCTGTTTCCATGACCTGTCCATTGATGAAAGTGGTGTGTTGAAGTCTCCCACTATTATTGTGTAAGGTCCAATGTGTGCTTTGAGCTTTACTAAAGGTTCTTTAATGAATGTGGCTGACCTTGTATTTGTAGCATAGATATTCAGAATTGAGAGTTCCTCTTCGAAGATTTTACTTTTGATGAGTATGAAGTGTCCCTCCTTGTCTTTTTTGATGACTTTGGGCTGGAAGTTGATTTTATTAGATATAAAATGGCTACTCCAGCTTGTTTCTTCAGACCATTGGCTTGGAAATTTGTTTTTCAGCCTTTCATTCTGAGGTAGTGTCTGTCTTCTTCCCTGTGATGGGTTTCCTGTAAGCAGCAGAATGTTGGGTTCTGTTTGTGTAGCCAGTCTGTTAGTCTATGTCTTTCTATTGGGGAGTTGAGTCCGTTGATATCAAGAGATATTAAGGAAAAGTAATTGTTGCTTCCTATTATTTTTGGTTTTAGATTTGGCATTCTGTTCTTGAGGCTGTCTTCTTTTAGGTTTGGTGAAGGATTACTTTCTTGCTTTTTCTAGGAGGTGGTTTCTGTCCTCGTATTTTTTGTTTGTTTGTTGTTGGTGTTTTGTTTTTGTTGTTTTGTTTTGTTTCTGTTATTTTCCTTTGAAGGGCTGGATTCATGGAAAGATAATGTGTGAATTTGCTTTTGCTGTGGAATACTTTGGTTTCTCCATCTATGGTAATTGAGTGTTTGGCTGGGTATAGTAACCTGGGCTGGCATTTGTGCTCTCTTAATGTCTGTATAACATCTGTCCAGGATCTTCTGGCTTTCATAGTCTCTGGTGAAAAGTCTGGTGTAATTCTGATAGGCCTGCCTTTATATGTTACTAGACATTTTCCTCTTACTGCTTTTAATATTCTATCATTTTTTAGTGCATTTGTTGTTATGATTATTATGTGTTGGGAGGATTTTCTTTTCTGGTCCAGTCTATTTGGAGTTTTCTATGCTGCTTGTATGTTCATGGGCATCTCCTTCTTTAGGTTTGGGAAGTTCCCCTCTATAATTTTGTTGAAGATATTTGCTGGCCCTTTAAGTTGAAAATCTTCATTCTCATCTACTCCTATTATTCGTAGGTTTGGTCTTCTCATTGTGTCCTGTATTTCCTGGATGTTTTGAGTTAGGATCGTTTTGCATTTTCTTTGATTGTTGTGCCAATGTTCTCTATGGAATCTTCTGCACCTGAGATTCTCTCTTCCATTTCTTGTATTCTGTTGCTGATGCTGGCATCTATGGTTCCAGATTTCTTTCCTATGTTTTCTATCTCCAGCGTTGCCTCATTTTGGGTTTTCTTTATTGTGTCTACTTCCCTTTTTAGATCTAGTATGGTTTTGTTCATTTCCATCACCTGTTTGGATGTGTTTTCCTGTTTTACTTTAAGGACTTGCAACTCTTTATCAATGTTCTTCTGTATTTCTTTAAGTGAGTTATTAAAGTCCTTCTTGATGTCTTCTACCATCATAATGAGATATGCTTTTAAATCAGGGTCTAGGTTTTCGGGTGTGTTGGGGTGCCCAGGACTGGCTGATGTGGGAGTGCTGGGTTCTGATGATGGTGAGTGGTCTTGGTTTCTGTTCGTAATATTCTTTTTTTTTCCATTTTTTATTAGGTATTTAGCTCATTTACATTTCCAATGCTATACCAAAAGTCCCCCATACCCACCCACCCCCACACCCCTACCCACCCACTCCCCCTTTTTGGCCCTGGCGTTCCCCTATTCTGGGGCATATAAAGTTTGCGTGCCCATTGGGCCTCTCTTTCCAGTGATTGCCGAATAGGGCATCTTTTGATACATATGCAGCTAGAATCAAGAGCTCCAGGGTACTGGTTAGTTCATAATGTTGTTCCACCTATAGGGTTGCAGATCCCTTTAGCTCCTTGGGTACTTTCTCTAGCTCCTCCATTGGGAGCCCTGTGATCCATCCATTAGCTGACTGTGAGCATCCACTTGTGTGTTTGCTAGGCCCCGGCATAGTCTCACAAGAGACAGCTACATCTGGGTCCTTTCGATAAAATCTTGCTAGTGTATGCAATGGTGTCAGCATTTGGATGCTGATTATGGGGTGGATCCCTGGATATGGCAGTCTCTACATGGTCCATCCTTTCATCTCAGCTCCAAACTTTGTCTTTGTAACTCCTTCCATGGGTGTTTTGTTCCCAATTCTAAGGAGGGGCATAGTGTCAACACTTCAGTCTTCATTCTTCTTGAGTTTCATGTCTTTAGCAAATTGTATCTTATATCTTGGGTATCCTAGGTTTGGGGCTAATATCCACTTATCAGGGAGTACATATTGTGTGAGTTCCTTTGTGAATGTGTTACCTCACTCAGGATGATGCCCTCCAGGTCCATCCATTTGACTAGGAATTTCATAAATTCATTCTTTTTAATAGCTGAGTAGTACTCCATTGTGTAGATGTACCATATTTTCTGTATCCATTCCTCTGTTGAGGGGCATCTGGGTTCTTTCCAGCTTCTGGCTATTATAAATAAGGCTGCTATGAACATAGTGGAGCATGTGTCCTTCTTACCAGTTGGGGCATCTTCAGGATATATGCCCAGGAGAGGTATTGCTGGATCCTCCAGTAGTACCATGTCCAATTTTCTGAGGAACCGCCAGACTGATTTCCAGAGTGGTTGTACAAGCCTGCAATCCCACCAACAATGGAGGAGTCTTCCTCTTTCTCCACATCCATGCCAGCATCTGCTGTCACCTGAATTTTTGATCTTAGCCATTCTGACTGCTGTGAGGTGGAATCTCAGGGTTGTTTTGATTTGCATTTCCCTGATGATTAAGGATGTTGAACATTTTTTCAGGTGCTTCTCTGCCATTCCGTATTCTTCAGGTGAGAATTCTTTGTTCAGTTCTGAGCCCCATTTTTATTGGGGTTATTTGATTTTCTGAAGTCCACCTTCTTGAGTTCTTTATATATGTTGGATACTAGTCCCCTATCTGATTTAGGATAGGTAAAGATCCTTTCCCAATCTGTTGGTGGTCTTTTTGTCTTATTGACGGTGCCTTTTGCCTTGCAGAAACTTTGGAGTTTCATTGGGTCCCATTTGTCAATTCTCGATCTTACAGCACAAGCCATTGCTGTTCTGTTCAGGAATTTTTCCCCTGTGCCCATATCTTCAAGGCTTTTCCCCACTTTCTCCTCTATATGTTTAATTGTCTCTGGTTTTATGTGAAGTTCCTTGATCCACTTAGATTTGACCTTAGTACAAGGAGATAAGTATGGATCGATTCGCATTCTTCTACAGGATAATAACCAGTTGTGCCATCACCAATTGTTGAAAATGCTGTCTTTCTTCCACTGGATGGTTTTAGCTTCCTTGTCGAAGATCAAGTGACCATAGGTGTGTGGGTTCATTTCTGGGTCTTCAATTCTATTCCATTGGTCTACTTGTCTGTCTCTATACCAGTACCATGCAGTTTTTATCACAATTGCTCTGTAGTAAAGCTTTAGGTCTGGCATGGTGATTCCACCAGAAGTTCTTTTATCCTTGAGAAGACTTTTTGCTATCCTAGGTTTTTTGTTATTCCAGACGAATTTGCAAATTGCTCCTTCCAATTCGTTGAAGAATTGAGTTGGAATTTTGATGGGGATTGCATTGAATCTGTAGATTGCTTTTGGCAAGATAGCCAATTTTACAATGTTGATCCTGCCAATCCATGAGCATGGGAGATCTTTCCATCTTCTGAGATCTTCTTTAATTTCTTTCTTCAGAGACTTGAAGTCCTTATCATACAGATCTTTCACTTCCTTAGTTAGAGTCACACCAAGATATTTTATATTATTTGTGACTATTGAGAAGGGTGTTGTTTCCCTAATTTCATCCTCAGCCTGTTTATTCTTTGTATAGAGAAAGGCCATTGACTTGTTTGAGTTTATTTTATATCCAGCTACTTCACCAAAGCTGTTTATCAGGTTTAGGTGTTGTCTGGTAGAATTTTTAGGGTCACTTATATATACTATCATATCATCTGCAAAAAGTGATATTTTGACTTCCTCTTTTCCAATTTGTATCCCCTTGATCTCCTTTTGTTGTCGAATTGCTCTGGCTAATACTTCAAGTACTATGTTGAAAAGGTAGGGAGAAAGTGGGCAGCTTTGTCTAGTCCCTGATTTTAGTGGGATTGCTTCCAGCTTCTCACCATTTACTTTGATGTTGGCAACTGGTTTGCTGTAGATTGCTTTTATCATGTTTAGGTATGGGCCTTGAATTCCTGATCTTTCCAAAACTTTTATCATGAATGGGGTTGGATCTTGTCAAATGCTTTTTCTGCATCTAACGAGATGATCATGTGGTTTTTGTCTTTGAGTTTGTTTATATAATGGATTACATTGATGGATTTTCGTATATTAAACCATCCCTGCATCCCTGGAATAAAACCTACTTGGTCAGGATGGATGATTGCTTTAATGTGTTCTTGGATTTGGTCAGTGAGAATTTTATTGAGGATTTTTGCATCGATATTCATAAGAGAAATTGGTCTGAAGTTCTCTATCTTTGTTGGGTCTTTCTGTGGTTTAGGTATCAGAGTAATAGTGGCTTCATAAAATGAGTTGGGTAGAGTACCTTCTACTTCTATTTTGTGAAATAGTTTGTGCAGAACTGGAATTAGATCTTCTTTGAAGGTCTGATAGAACTCTGCACTAAACCTGTCTGGTCCTGGGCTTTTTTTGGCTGGGAGACTATTAATAACTGCTTCTATTTCTTTAGGTGATATGGGACTGTTTAGATGGTCAACTTGATCCTGATTGAACTTTGGTACCTGGTATTTGTCCAGAAATTTGTCCATTTCGTCCAGGTTTTCCAGTTTTGTTGAGTATAGCCTTTTGTAGAAGGATCTGATGGTGTTTTGGATTTCTTCAGGATCTGTTGTTATGTCTCCCTTTTCATTTCTGATTTTGTTAATTAGGATTTTGTCCCTGTGCCCTGTAGTGAGTCTAGCTAAGGGTTTATCTATCTTGTTGATTTTCTCAAAGAACCAACTCCTCGTTTGGTTAATTCTTTGAATAGTTCTTCTTGTTTCCACTTGGTTGATTTCACCCCTGAGTTTGATTATTTCCTGCCGCCTACTCCTCTTGGGAGAATTTGCTTCCTTTTTTTGTAGGGCTTTTAGATGTGTTGTCAAGCTGCTAGTATGTGCCCTCTCCCGTTTCTTCTTAGAGGTACTCAGAGCTATGAATTTCCCTCTTAGAAATGCTTTCATTGTGTCCCATAGGTTTGGGTACGTTGTGGTTTCATTTTCATTAAACTCTAAAATGTTTTTAATTTCTTTCATTTTCCTTCCTTGACCAAGGTATCATTGAGAAGAGTGTTATTCAGTTTCCACGTGAATGGTGGCTTTCCATTATTTATGTTGTTATTGAAGATCAGTCTTAGGCCATGGTGGTCTGATAGGATACATGGGACAATTTCAATCTTTTTGTATCTGTTGAGGCCTGTTTTGTGACCAATTATATGGTCAATTTTGGAGAAGGTCCCGTGAGGTGCTGAGAAGAAGGTAT
Organism: Mus musculus; assembly: GCF_000001635.26. NCBI lineage: Eukaryota > Metazoa > Chordata > Mammalia > Rodentia > Muridae > Mus > Mus musculus. The sequence continues at coordinate 46,240,167 of NC_000069.6, read as the reverse complement.
ATCCTTTTGTTTTAGGATAAAATGTTTTGTAGATATCTGTCAGGTCCATTTGTTTCATAACTTCTGTTAGTTTCACTGTGTCCCTGTTTAGTTTCTGTTTCCAGGATCTGTCCATTGAAGAAAGTGGTGTGTTGACGTCTCCCACTATTATTGTGTGAGGTGCAATGTGTGCTTTGAGCTTTACTAAAGTGTCTTTAATGAATGTGGCTGCCCTTGCATTTGGTGCGTAGATATTCAGAATTGAGAGTTCCTCTTGGAGGATTTTACCTTTGATGAGTATGAAGTGCCCCTCCTTGTCTTTTTTGATAACTTTGGGTTGGAAGTCGATTTTATCCGATATTAAAATGGCTACTCCATCTTGTTTCTTCAGTCCATTTGCTTGGAAAACTGTTTTCCAGCCTTTCACTCTGAGGTAGTGTCTGTCTTTTTCCCTGAGATGGGTTTCCTGTAAGCAGCAGAATGTTGGGTCTTGTTTATGTAGCCAGTCTGTTAGTCTATGTCTTTTTATTGGGGAATTGAGTCCATTGATATTAAGAGATATTAAGGAAAAGTAATTGTTGCTCCCTTTTATTTTTGTTGTTAGAGTTGGCATTCTGTTCTTGCTGCTGTCTTCTTTTTGGCTTGTTGAGTGATTACTTTCTTGCTTGTTCTAGGGCTTGATTTCCATCCTTGTATTGCTTCTTTTCTGTTATTATCCTTTGAAGGGCTGGATTCGTGGAAAGATATTGTGTGAATTTGGTTTTGTCGTGGAATACTTTGGTTTCTCCATCTATGGTAATTGAGAGTTTGGCCGGGTATAGTAGCCTGGGCTGGCATTTGTGTTCTCTTAGTGTCTGTATAACATTTGTCCAGGCTCTTCTGGCTTTCATAGTCTCTGGTGAAAAGTCTGGTGTAACTCTGATAGGCCTTCCTTTATATGTTACTTGACCTTTCTCCCTTACTGCTTTTAATATTCTATCTTTATTTAGTGCATTTGTTGTTCTGATTATTATGTGTCGGGAGGAATTTCTTTTCTGGTCCAGTCTATTTGGAGTTCTGTAGGCTTCTTGTATGATCATGGGCATCTCTTTCTTTATGTTTGGGAAGTTTTCTTCTATTATTTTGTTGAAGATATTAGCTGGCCCTTTAAGTTGAAAATCTTCATTCTCATCTACTCCTATTATTCTTAGGTTTGGTCTTCTCATTGTGTCCTGGATTACCTGGATGTTTTGAGTTAGGATCCTTTTCCATTTTGTATTTTCTTTGACTGTTGTGCCGATGTTCTCTATGGAATCTTCTGCACCTGAGATTCTCTCTTCCATCTCTTGTATTCTGTTGCTGATGCTGGCATCTATGGTTCCAGATTTCTTTCCTAGGGTTTCTATTTCCAGCGTTGCCTTGCTTTGGGTTTTCTTTATTGTGTCTACTTCCCTTTTTAGTTCTAGTATGGTTTTGTTCATTTCCATTACCTGTTTGGATGTGTTTTCCTGTTTTTCTTTAATGACTTCTACGTGTTTGGCTGTGTTTTCCTGCTTTTCTTTAAGGGCCTGTAACTCTTTAGCAGTGCTCTCCTGTAATTCTTTAAGTGACTTATGAAAGTCCTTCTTGATGTCCTCTATCATCATCATGAGAAATGTTTTTAAATCTGTGTCTAGATTTTCCGTTGTGTTGAGCTGCCCAGGACTAGGTGGGGTGGGAGTGCTGCGTTCTGATGATGGTGAGTGGTCTTGATTTCTGTTAGTAGGATTCTTACGTTTGCCTTTCGCCATCTGGTAATCTCTGAAGCTAGCTGTTTTAGTTGTCACTATTAAGAGCTTCTTCTTCAAGTGACTCTGTTAGCCTCTATAAGCAGACGTGGAGGGTAGCACTCTCCTTAGTTTCAGTGGGCAGAGTATTCTCTGCAGGCAAGCTCTCTTCTTGCAGGGAAGGTACCCAGATATCTGGTGTTCGAACCAGACTCCTGGCAGAAGTTGTGTTCCACTCACTAGAGGTCTTAGGATCTCGTGTGGAATCCTGTGTGGGCCCTTGCCCATGACAGGCGACTCTGCTGGCAAGGTAGCCCAGGGCTCGAGTGGAGCGGAAGGGGCTTGTGCCCCAGATCAGGCCCGGGTAGCCTGCTTCCCTATGTACCACAGTCTCAGGTTCCGTGCGATTGGATTGGGGAGGCGCTGTGTTCCACTCACCAGAGGTCTTAGGATCCCATGGGGAGTCCTGTGTGGGCCCTTGCGGGTGTTGGGCGAGACTCTGCTGTCAAGGTAGCCCGGGGCTCGAGTGGAGCGGAAGGGGCTTGTGTTAGTGATATTCTTATATCTGCCTTTCATCATCTTGTAATCTCTGGAGTCAGTTTTTACAGATGTCTCTTCTTAGAGCGTGTTCATCTCATGATTCTGTTATTCTCTACTAGCAAACCTGGGAGACTATATCTCTCTTGAGTTTCAGTGGTCAGATCACTCTCTACAGGCAGACTCTCCTCTTTCAGGGAAGGTACACAGATATCTGGTGTTCGGACTTGCCTCCTGGCAGAAGATGAAGGCCCAAAAGAGGACCTGTCCCAGAAGCTGTTAGCTTCTGTAGTCCACACTCTCACCTGTGCAGACTAGTCTCAGTGGGATCCAGGGACCAAGATGGCTCCCTCAGATACTCTAGCAAAGCCCTCCAGGGTCGGATGGACACCTCTCCTCTGGCAGGGAAGGTGTCAGGATGTCTGGAGCCCAAAAAGGGGGCTGCCTCAGAAGCTCTGAGCTCCCACCTGTCCCAGAAGCTGTTAGCTTCTGGAAACCACACTCTCACCTGCGCCAACTAGGCTTGGTGAAATCCGGGAACCAAGATGTCTCCTGCAGATGCTCTGGCTGCTCCCTCTGGAATTTCTTCTTAAACCTTTGACTTTGGTCTTGGTTTTATATATATGTTTTTTTTTTTTTTTCTGAAAATGTGCATGTATATCAACCAGATCACAGATATGGAACTTGAGGAGACAACATTCAAGTCAAACCCCTCAAACCTAGCCAGTGCCTTGTTAAATATATACAAAGAACACTTTGGCCACCTATGAAAAAAGTAACTACCTTTCTCTGAACTCCACAGAGAAAACTGCATTTTAGAACAGAGCACAGTGTATCACTTAATCAATACACTATAATCTTCTATCCTTTGCACCATGATGGACATTTATGTTATTTCCAATTTGAGCAATTATCAGAAAATTGATTCTTGGCTAAAATCTTATAATTTCTATTCCTTGCTTTATGGTTCTGGAAGTAAAATGTGCCAAGCATCCTTGCTTTGCCAGGTGATTTATAAGATTTTGCTGATGCAGCTGCCATAAGAAGACTACAGGGCATTTGGAGGCAGGGAACTGCTTTACTTTACTGATATCCTGTTTCTTTGAGCTTCCTTTGAGTATCCTTCTAGCAATGGTATTTTGCTGAGAAGTTAAAACAGCTTACCAGAACACTGATTGGAACTACTTTTCAATTTAACTAAGATAATGAAAGGATGGAACTTGCACAATATGAGTGATATCTCTTGCTATGACCTCTGCACTTCCATACATCTCTTCTCTCTCAGATGTGTCTATTGTGTTGAGTATGCAAGATCTTTCACAAAGTCTCTTCCACATTAATATATCAATAACTTCTTTGTTTATTAATTAATATTTTCTTCATTTAAATTTCCAATGCTACCCCACAAGTCCCACAAACCCTCCCCCCCCCCACTCCCACGTCATGTCCCTGGCATTCCCCTGTACTGAGGCATATAGTTTGCAAGAGCAATGGGCCTCTCTTTCCACTGATGGCGAACTGGGTCATCTTCTGATACATATGCAGCTAGAGGCACTAGCTCCGGGGTAATGGTTAGTTCATATTGTTATTACACCTATAGGGTTGCAGACCCCTTTATCTCCTTGGGTACTTTCTCTAGCTCCTCCATTGGGGGCCCTGTGATCCATCTGAAGAATAAAAAATTACTGGCCTCTTGTGAGAACATGAACTTTTCACCTCGGAGCCCAACCCCTCCCATTTAGAAAACAGTTCCCGAATGTTCTTGAGAAAAACATTCTCTGGAACAACCACAGAATATTCCAACAGGCCAGGTGCATTGCCAAACATAGGGCATGACTCTATGGTTGAGTAAACTTGTGGTTGTTAAACTTCCTCTATTCCCTCCCCATTCCCCCTCCCAGTTTGTGGTTTTTGCCTTTAAAAGCTTGTGAAAAATTTGAGTCGGGGTCGAGACTCCTCTACCCTATGCAGAGGTGTACGAGTCTCGGTCCCAGCGCGCTGGTCCCCCTCCCCCCCGCTTTAGTAAATAGCTTTGTGTGTACGGCATTTCGGTCTCCACGTCTCATTTGGGTCCGCGTCATATCCCGAGGCTTGAGTGAGGGTCTTTCACATCCAATAGCTGACTGTGAGCATCCACTTCTGTGTTTGCTAGGCCCCGGCAAAGTCTCACAAGAGAGAGCTATATCTGGGTCCTTTCAGCAAAATCTTGCTAATGTATGCAATGGTGTCAGCATTTGGAAGATGATTATGGGATGGATACCCAGATAAGGCAGTTTCTAGAGGGTCCATCCTTTCATCTCAGCTCCAATCTTTGTCTCTGTAACTCCTTCCATGGGTGTTTTGTTCCCAATTCTAAGAAGGACAAAGTGTCTACGCTTTGGTCTTTGAATTCTTCTTGAGTTTCATGTGTTTTGCAAATTGTATCTTGTATATTGGGTATTCTAAGCTTCTGGGCTAATATCCACTTATCAGTTAGTATATATCATGTGAGTTCTTTTGTGATTAGGTTATCTTACTCAGGATGATGCCCTCCAGGTCCATTCATTTGCCTAGGAATTTCATAAATTCATTCTTTTTAATAGCTGAGTAGTAATCCATTGTGTAAATGTACCACATTTTCTGTATCCATTCCTCTGTTGAGGGGCATCTGGGTTCTTTCCAGCTTCTGGTGATTAGAAATAAGGCTGCTATGAACATAGTTGAGCATGTGTCCTTCTTACAAGTTGGAATATCTTCTGGATATATGCCCAGGAGTGGTATTGTGGGCCAATTTTCTGAGGAACCACCAGACTGATTTCCAGATTGGTTATACAATCTAGCAATTCCACCAACAATGGAGGAGTGTTCCTCTTTTTCCACATCCTTGCCAGCATCTACTGTCACCGGAATTTTTGATCTTAGCTATTTTGGCTGTTGTGAGGAGGAATCTCAGTGTTGTTTTGATTTGCATTTCCCTGATGATTAAGGATGCTGACCATTTTTCAGGTGCTTCTCAGCCATTCGGTATTCCTTAGGTGAGAACTCTTTGTTTAGCTCTGAGCCACATTTTTAAATTGGATTATTTGATTTTCTGGAGTCCACCTTCTTGATATATATATATATATATATATATATATATATATATATATATATACATATATATATATATATATATGATATTAGTCCCCTATTCGATTTAGGCTTGGTAAATTTCCTTTGGTGGCCCTTTTTTCTTATTGACTGTGTCTTTTGCCTTACAGTAGCTTAGCAATTTTATGAGGTCCCATTTGTCGATTCTTGATCTCACAGCACAAGCCATTGCTGTACTAATCAGGAATTTTTCCCCACATCTTCTAGGCTTTTCCTCACTTTCTCCTCTATAAGTTTCACTGTCTCTGGTTTTATGTGGAGTTCCTTGATCCACTTAGATTTGACCTTAGTACAAGGAGATAAATGACCCTAAAAATTCTACCAGAGAACTCCTAAACCTGATAAACAGCTTCAGTGAAGTAGCTGGATATAAAATTAACTCAAATAAGTCAATGGCCTTTCTCTACACAAAGAATAAACAGGCTGAGAGAAAAATTAGGGAGACAACACCCTTCTCAAATTTCACAAATAATATAAAGTACCTTGGCGTGACTCTAACTAAGAAAGTGAAAGATCTGTATAATGAAAACTTCAAGTCTCTGAAGAAAGAAAGTAAAAAAAGATCTCAGAAGATTGAAAGCTCTCCCATGCTCATGGAGTGGCAGGATCAATATAGTAAAAATGGCTATCTTGCCAAATGCAATCTACAGATTCAATGCAATCCCCATCAAAATTCCAACTCAATTCTTCAACGAATTAGAAAGGGCATTCTGCAAATTCATCTAGAAAAACAAAAAACCCAGGATAGCAAAAACTCTCTTCAAGGATAAAAGCACCTCTGGTGGAATCACCTTGCCTAACCTAAAGTTGCACTACAGATCAATTGTGATTAAAAACTGCATGGTACTGGTATAGCAACAGACAAGTAGACCAATGGAATAGAATTGAAGACCCAGAAATGAACCCACACACCTATGGTCACATGATCTTTGACAAGGGAGCAAAAACCATCCAGTGGGGAAAAGACAGCATTTCCAACAAATGGTGCTGGCACAACTGGTGGTTATCATGTAGAAGAATGTGAATTGATCCATTCCTATCAATCACTTCTAATCCCCATCCTCAGCCTTAGAGTTGTAAACTTGTAGACATTCCTAACTTTGAAAAAACTCCTTTTTTTTATAGATTGTTTTTCTGGCACATAAGTAAGAGAATTTTGTCTTCTGGAGGAAAATCACTTACATTTATTTTCAGATGAAATGCAGAAAAAATCCCATGTTCTGGGCAATTCTTTATGATTTTGTTTTCAAGATGTGCTTGCAATTAAGATCACAAAATAGACATGGTTGCTTCCAAGTTCCTAAATGAAATGGAGGAACAATCAATGGAGTAGTGTCCATCAATACCCTCTTTTGAATATTTGGACTTGTAACAACATCAGATTGGAGTTTCTCTCATTCTTTTAGCAGATGTAAAATAGCATCAAGACATGAAATTGCAACTGTCAAATAGCAGATCTGTTCCACTAAATAACATTCTGCCAGAAATGCTGCATATTAGCACTTTTAACCTTTGAACTTTGATTTTTGTGTCTTGCTCTCACGTCATGGTCCAAATGTCCCTGCCACTAAAACTATATCTTTATTGTTACTCTGTAAATGACTTAAGTAAATACTTTTAATTTTTCCCCAGTGGTGTTTCATTAATTAGTCTGCATTTAATTTTCATATCTTTTCATTTTCATCCTCTCTCTCTCTCTCTCTCTCTCTCTCTCTCTCTCTCTCTCTCTCTTTGCATTCATTTGTGTCCCTTTGCACATTCATTTTATTTTATTGTATAATTTGTTCTGGTTCTTTTCTTTTTCTCTCATACATTACATAACAAAGCACAGTTTTTCAGTTCTTCATTCTTACCATACCCCGCCACATTACCCCTCTCTCAGATCCTTCTTCCTTTGCTTACCTTTAAAAAAAGAGCAGGTATCCCATAGATATCAATTGGACATAGCATAAAAAGTAAAAGACTATACATAAACCTTATAGGGTGAAAGGTGCAACAAATTAGGTCCTAAGAGCAGGCAATTATGTCAGAGAAATTTTTGTGATCATACTGTTAGGAGTTCTATAAAAACTACACAAACATATCCATAACTTATATGCAGAGGACCTAGCTCAGATCCATACAGGGCCTTTTTTGTCACTTTAGTATCTATGACTGTCTCTATCCCCCACTATGAGCCCTAATTAGTTGATTCTATAAGCCATGTTTTACTGGTATTCTTGACCCTCTGGCTTCCACAATCTTTCCAACCTCACTCTTTAGCAAGATTCTCTTGACTCTACCTTGTATGTAGTTATGGTTTTCTGTATTTGCTCCCATTAGTTGTTTGATGACTCCATTTTGATGACAATGGACTCAATGGAATATTTCTCACTATCTCACTACTAAAACTACAGTATCAGCTGGGCGTGGTGGTGCACGCCTTTAATCCCAGCACTTTGGAAGCAGAGGCAGGAGGATTACTGAGTTCAAGGCCAGCCTGGTCTACAGAGTGAGTTCCAGGACAGCCAGTGCTACACAGAGAAACCCTGTCTGGAAAAACCAAAACAAAAAAACAAAAAATAAAAAACAAAACAAAACAAAAAGTACGGTATCATGAAATTTGCAGGTAAATAGATGGGACTAGAAAAAATTATGCTGAGTGAGCTAACTCAGACCCAGAAAGACAAACAAGTTGTGTTCTCACATAAAGTGAATATTAGCCATTAAGTAAAGATAATGTTGCAATCCATAGATCCAAAAAGGATGCGTAAGAAAGAGAGCTCAAGCTGGGCACATGTATCATCATAAGAAGAGAAAACAGAAAAAAATGTATGGTTGAACGTGAAGCAGGTACTGATGGGAGCAGCAGGGATCAGTAGGTGACTAGAGTGTGGATGAAGTGAGGCAATACTGGGAGAGATGCCTGGAAATGGAGTCATTTGGTGGCAATGTAGGAACAGTGCAATGAAAACTCCCAGAAATATGCAAGAGTGACCATAAAGAAGATTTCTGATGGAGTCTAGACTATCCATCTTTTATAGTCAGGCAAGACTTCCAATAGTGGAACTGGGACAAGAACTCAGCCACCAATTCTTCTTCTACAGTCTGTCCAGGCTGAAAGATATACTGGGATAATAGTGGTACAGGACTTGTGGGATTGGCCAACCAATAACTGGTTCAAGTAAAGGCCCATGTCAGGAGCATAATCTCATGCCTGACACTGTCTGGATGGCCATGGACCAGAGAGTATTCAGGTCTTAGACAAAAGATAAGAGCAAACATGGCTGGTAAAAAATGTAAATGAAATGATTTCTAGTGATTTCTTCTAAACTCAATTTTTTTTATTACTGGTGTATATCATTCAAACTTCAAGAATTTCATACAATGTTATGATGATATTCATTTCTCTCCCCTACTTCCTCTCAGAACCATTCCTACCTCCCTAGCTACTCATCCATATTATCTGTCTGCCTGTCTGTCTGTCATCCTTTAGGCCACCAAGTCCAGTTTATAATATTTGACTATTTCCAGCCATGGGGCCCACAATAGAGTGTGGGTGATCGATTAACTAGCAAATCATTAAAAAAAAGATTTGAAATTTCTCTCCAAGAAGAGGCCATGTTTTGTTGCCACCACACTTCTACATGCTGGGATTAGTTTCCTAGCCTGGACTTTTGTTGTCTTATGTATGCTGTCACAAATCTGTATGAGGTTATATGTACTTCTGCCTTACTGTGTCTGAAAAGCAATTTCTTTGAAGTTATTCAGTCCCTTGGCTTTTTCAATCTTTCTGCCAACTCTTCTCCTTGGATTCTGAAGCCTTGAAAGTTGAGTGTCTTTTAAGAAAGAGGAAATACAATATAACCTTATGAAGGTGTAAAGGCAAAAACGAACAGGAAAGAATAAATATGATGGGGGCCTGGAGTACAAGGTAGAATGAGAAATATCAGAAGGTATGACTAATACAAAAGGCCTTCTGTGAAATCAAATTCATAAATAACATGTATATAATTTTGTCCAGGTTACTTTCCACTGAGTCATCTCAGGGTTCCCCATTGCATTCTCCTGAAAGAAGTAATGTCTACATTAAAGGTTATGGCTGGCAAGATGTCTCAGTCAGTTAATTGTTTGCTATGTCCAATACTAAGAACCTGAATTTTATCTCAGCACTCACACATAAATCGTGTTCTAGACACACATGTGTAATGCCATTGTTGGAAAGGAAGAAACAGAAATGGTGGGCCCCTTGGACAACCATTCTATCCTAAGTTGTAATCCAACAGTCTGATGAAAGAACTTATTTCAAAAACAAATGTGGATGGTTCTCAAAATGACATTCAAACTTGACTTCTGAACATTATAGATATAGTGGGCACATGCACACAAAGGAATCCATATATTACTGACACACACACACACACACACACACACACACACACACACAGTCAGTACCCAAGTTTCTTAAAACCAATTAAACCCCATGGATTTTAAGTCAGCCTAAGACTAAACAGCATATTTTCAAATAATTCAGTGACATGCTGTTTGTCTAACAAAGTATGGTTTGGGGCTCAACCAAAATACTGACTAAAAATATATTTCCTCCAAATTAAGTTAACAAAGATAAACAAGCTACTTTCTTTTCTTTTTTGTTATTGAAGTGGTGGGATCAAAAGCAACACCCCATAAAGGTTAAATGAGTGATATACTTATATTACTACATTCAGAATTTCTTTCTTTTTTTTTTTTTCATTAGGTAAATTGAAACACCTCAAAAGCCATTTATTATGCTTCTATTTTCTTGGAGACTGATAGCTTTTAAAGCTTAGTTATTTAAAATATAAATAAATAAAAATATAAATAAGTAAAAACATCACATACCCAAATTAATTCTTTGTATCAATAAATATATATAATCATACAAAAAGATAATGCATAGAAATACTGTCTTAAAACACATGTGCTGTTAATTTCTCACGAAAATAACGTATTTTAGCAATGTTTCTATATATTTATTATCCTGTTATGTGAATAATCTTGTTAAGTTTGAAATACAATACTCCATTTTATAAGTGAGAACAAGAGCTACAAATCATTGGAGTAATTTGAAAATTGTCACTGTGTCAACCATTCTTTTTTACCTACACTGTTGTAATAGGATTCTTTTTAAAAAAAAATATCAGATTAATTTTATTCTTTAGCTGAGCTAAAACAAAAATAAGTGAAATCTGTGCATTATCCTATGAATTCTGAATGTCTCACCTTGTAAGAAAAAATAAAGGTTCGTACTTTGTTCACATAATATTGAAAGAAATCCTGTCCTTAAAAAATGGAATAAGTGGTGTGATTATTTTAAAGGAAAGGCTGTCTATTGAAGTAATTTCCCATATGATTTATAAGTTTCATGAAATACGTTTTATATTTTCAATATGGTTCATACCAATAAAGATTCAGATTATTATCTATCATCAAGAATACTTGATTAAATATTGTTTTTTCTAGAATTTGCTAGAATTACCTGTCAATATCTGGATCTGTTAGCTTTGAGCTCACATACACCAAATTGAAATATTATAAAATATCCCCAAGTAACTGAAGAGATCATATTTTAATATAACTTAGCAATAGTAATTTAATTTTAGCTACCTACTTATGTTAATAAAAATTTTATCATCTAAAAGACCAATGAAGTTATAGATGAATATGCAGTTGCTATGCATCTAGTAGAGAGTTTGGATAAGAAATACAAAATACAATTACTCATATATTCTTGTAATTGTGAGTACCATAAAAATAGAGTTAATGTCAATTAACAAATATGTAGATATTTGTTACTTGAGCAGTTAAAAATGTTCAAAAATAATATTTTTTACTGAGATTAAAATAAATAGTTTAAATAACTGTTAAATAACTTCTAAATTATTTGTGTTTAAATAATGTTTAGAAAAGGACAGTTGAGCTTCAAGAGATTCATATCATTAGAAAATCCCAAATTATCTTGATTCATATGTTTTAAAATTGTGTATTCTTTTGATAATTTAGTGTGATTAATATTTTTTTTCAAAAGAAATTTGTCTGATCCCAATGGAGATATGTACAAAGATTTCTGCATCTTTGAATCCACATTTGAGAGTCTGTTCTTTGCTAATATACGATATCTCTCACAACTCTTTTGTAAGATATCCATTTAGTTAGTGATTAAAATCATGATCAATACATTTAAAACATTCGTATATATTCTCTAAAAGTGTTCTTAAATTAATTAGACTATTCCTAATAATAAAATTTTTAGTAATTCTCTTACCTTTCTCTTCAATAAAAGCCACTCTTTTTATTAGATATTTTCGTTATTTACATTTCAAATGTTATTCCCTTTCCTAGTTTCCCCTCAGAAAATCCCCTTTATCGCCCCGCCTCCCTGCCCCCACTGTTCAACAACCCTCCCTTTTCCTGGCTCTGGCATTCCCTGGGGCATAGAATCTTCACAGAACCAAGTGCCTCTCCTCCCATTGATGGCCACCTAGGCTCTCCTCTGCTACTTATGCAGCTAGAGCCATGAGTCCTGCCATGTGTTTTCTTTGATTGGTGATTTTGTCCCTGGGAGCTCTGGGGGTACTGGTTAGTTCATATTGTTGTTCCTCCTATGGAGTTGCAAACCCCTTCAACTCCTTGGGTATTTTCTCTAGCTCCTCCATTAGGGACACTCTTAAAAGCAGAAAATAAATGGTATAAAATTTTAGTAGATCTAATAGTAGAAATCATAATGCAGTCATTATAAAAGCTGTGTATCAATTTTATCATTCAAAGGAAAACATGAAGAACAATGGGTTTAAGAACAAGCAATGACTTGTAAGTGAGAATATCCTTTTCCTTTATTCACTTTTGTTTGAGGGAAAACAATTGAGACTTTTACTGTCACATTGACCCCCTTAATGGCAATCTGCTTTGCTCTATTATCTGGGGCTGTTTGTCCATTCACAAGTGTGTACATAAACACGTATACACAGAAGGGTAATTCTAGCACCCCAGTTTCTTATAGGCCTAAACTCTGGACTGTGTATATTTTAAATATTAATTCTAAAATAGTAATTATGAATTTTTGTTTCTGTGTTAATTGCATATGGGTAAATTAAAATAAAAGATATGACTAATAACAATAAAGGAACCTACAGTATATTCACACATTCTTCGAACAACACGCAACTTAACCTAAGTCCTTTCTAAGAATAGTTAGGAATTTCTTTCTATAAATAGTAGTTATTATTTAGGAATATAAATAGATTAAAAGGTATAGGAACTTTGAAAAATGACTAGATGCAACAGGATTGAATGTTTTAAACCTGAGACACGAAAAAACAGAAAAGATGAATAATTTTTAACCTATATTAGGGTGACATGATAGGATGTAAAAAGTTTATTTATTTCTCCAGAATCTTTTATTAAATTTCAGATATAAAGCCACATGGATAAAAGCTTAATTAACAGTTTAATCTGTATAACCTCACCTCGATCCTTTGAGGAGTTAGAACTGCAAAAATCTTAAAGAGTTCCAGATATTGAAAGACATATCAATGATGCAGTCTATCTATCTATCTATCTATCTATCTATCTATCTATCTATCATCTTTTATATATCTATAATCTATCTACCACCTTTCATCTATCTATAGATCTATCCTCTCTCTATCTTCTATCATTAATCTATTATCTATCTACAATCTATCATGTAAATGCCCATCAGTCAATCCATCTTTCCATCAATCAATCAATCTCTCTCTGTCTGTCTCTCTCTGTCTCTCTTTCTCTCTCTCACATCTCCCTATACATTTGTGGTTTCCTTTATAATGTTCTAGTTTCTCCTTTTATTTTCAGGTTTCTGTATTTAAATTATTTTCTCAGGTGAGTACATTGGATTTAAGACATATTCTCGGGATAGTTTCTTAAGCCTAGTTCCCTATTAAAGTAAAACAAATTATATTGACTTTTAAATTTGATACTTTTGTGGTCATGTATAATGAAATCACTGTGCCATCATTTATTACACTTATTTCCCTGGAGATTGGAGGATAGAAAGGGTTAGATCAACACTTTTAAATGCAATAATTTATTTTGAAAATACTAGCACCCATGTAAGGTCTACATTTTAAATCCTCTTATGCCTTAGCTTCTCTACATGCACAACAATGTTTTTTTTTTTTTTTTTTTCTTAAAAACTTCATATCAGCTTTGTCAACACTCCGGCATTTTCAGTTATCCAGATGTATTCACATAGCTGTCTTAATTCCATGTTACCGCCTATCGTTTCAGGGGAAAAAAATTATTACTCTAGTGATTCCATAGCCAGGGTACTTAAACATTTTTATTTTGATCCCTATTAGTATAATATTTATAATTTAATATTATATATAAAACATAAAATATACATTATTCATTAGTGACTAAAATCTCTTCTTTCCAAGAAGGCAAATGAAATTCACAGATTCTGGACCATTAATAAGATTAGTAACAAGAAAAGGCATGTTTGAAGGAAACTTTCTAATTTACTTTAGTTTAAAAATATCTATGATCTAATTCCATATGGCATTGATTATTTCTTACAAAGTAGACGTTTTCATACAATGTGTTCTGATTATGGCTTCTCCTCCTCGAATTCCTCCCAGATAACCCTTGAGCTCTCCACCCTCTCAAACCCATACTCTCTTTCCTCTCACTATTGCTTTTAATGTTTTGGATAGTATTGTCTTCAGCTTAAAGTTCTCTTGGGAAACCTCTTTTCAGATTTTTATATCCATTTTATTCTAAACTTTCATAGTGCTAGAGTATTGTTATATTTCACTAGACACACACACACATACACTCACACACACACACACACACACACACACACACACACACACACATAGTGAATTTGTGATTTCCAGAATATGTACAAGATATTAATGTCTAATGTTCATGATCCCAAAAGAGGAAATAGAGAACTGGACATACACATGTTTGTAAACCATTATAAAAATGGTAGGAATGTAATATTGTTTTTCTTTAAGATGTTCATGTGTTTTCATGTGTTATGTCATCTCTCCATTCATATTCTTGACTTTCTAGGTGTTATTATTTCACCAAAATATAAGAGAAAAACACATGTAACAGTATTTCATTTATACTCTACAGAACTTCATATCTTCTATCTGAAGTAAGGAGGGTAGCTTTTGTTTTTGATATATGAACTTTTCCAGATATTGGAAAGTGTTGTAGTGATGTGCCAATATATGCTTTACTTTAGAATTTCAATTACATAAAATCAGAAATATCAATCAAATCCTAGGTATCCTGAGGCACGTCCAGCTACACTGAGCAACAAGCTGTTCTCTAAGTTCCAGTGAAGGCTCTGATCACCTTCACCGTGCCTGCTGCATCAGAAACATTCAAGTTAGATCCCTTCACCCTGCCTATAAGACCCTGACCACCAACTGTATCAAGAACATTCAGGTTAGACCCTGTCTACCCCTCTGCCTGCAATCCCCTGCACACCTGTTATTCTGCAGCATGCCCAGCTGTCCTGAGATGCAAGCTGTCACAGGGGTGTCACTGTCTAGCCACCATTGCACCTGCTTTCACCAGTCCTACTGCACTGGGAACTTCCAGGTTAAATATCTTAGCAACCAATCCTCTGCATCCTGGCTATTCTGGGGCACACTCAGCTCTCTTGAGACATTCACTGCTCACTGAGTTCCACAGTTCAACCCAAGGCTGTCCACTGGAGAACAGCCGTACCAGGAACATTCAGATTTGCCCTGCCTTTGGGAGACAGGCTACAACAGGAACATCCAGAGATAATTAGATAGCTAAAGAACAGCATAAGTAAACAATCCTCAAGAACAATTGCAATTTGGCAACCCCAGATTCCAGCTTTCCTCCTACAATAATACCTAGATGTCCTAGCATAACCTAAGCACAGAAAAGTGATGTTAAGTCCAATCTTATAAGGATTATAAAGGTCTTTAAAGAGGAAATTAATAAATTTCTTAAATAAATGCAGAAGCATATAATTTAAACTGTGAAGGAAATCAATAAAACTGTTCAAGAATTAAAAATGGAAATAGCAGCAATAAAGAAAACAAACTGAGGGGATTCTGAGGTGGAAAACCTAGAAAAGATAACCCAAACAATAGATGTAAACATGACTAACAGAATAAGAGAGACAGAAAATAATCTCAGGCTTTGAAGGTACAATAGAAGATATTGATACATCAGGTGAAGAAAATGTTAAATCCAAAATAGTGCTGATAGAAACATCCAAGAAATATGGAATAGTATGCAAAGACCTAGCCTAAAAATAATAGAAAAAGGCGATGTTGATGAATCCCAGCTCCAAGGATCAGAAAATATCTTCAATAAACCCTTAATAGAAAATTTCACCAATATAAAGAAAATGATGCCTATAAACATACAAAAAGCTTTCAGAAAGGATATTAGATTGGACCACAAAATCCTCTTAACACAAAATAATTAACATGCTAAATCTACAGAAGAAAGAATATTGAAAGTTTCAAAGGCAGGCCTGTGACAATTACACCTGACTTCTCTTCAGATACTTTAAAATCTGTAAGGGCCTGAGCAAATATTGGCATATCCTGACATACCACAGATGTCAGCACAGACTACTATAACCAGAAACAGTTTTAATCACCATAGATGGAGTAGATATTTCATGACAAAACATAATGTAAAAAATATCTAACCACAAATCCAATCCTACAGAAGATACTAGGAGAAAACCTTCAACCTAATGAGGCTAACTCTACCCAAGCAAACAGAGGAAATAAATAATCTCCCACCAGTGAAACCAAAAGAAGGGAACAACAGAATAACACACACAGTCTACCACCATCAACATCAAAATAACTGAAATTAGCAATCATTGGTCATTAATATCTGTCAAGAGCAAGGGAATCAACAGGATAACAGAATGTATCTGAAAACATGAACCAGCATTCTGCTGCATACAAGAAACATGCCTGGGAATAAGCATAACCATAGTGGTAGACTTCAACATACCATTCTCATCAATCAATAGGTTATCAAGAGAGAAACTAAACAGAAACAATGAAACTAAAAACCATGATGAATCAAATTTACCTAAAAAGTATGTACTGAACATTCAACCCACTAAAGAATACACCTTCTTCACAGCACCTCATCCAATCTTACCTGAAATTGACCATATAATTGGTCACAAAACAAGCCTTAACAAATAGACATATACCCAAGCATCTCATCAGAACACCATGCAGGAAAGCTGGACTTCAACCATACCAGAAACAACAGAAAGCCTGCAAACTCATGGAAACTAAACAACTCAATATTCACTGGGTCAGGGAAAAATAAAGAAAGAAGTTAAAAACTGTTTAGAATTCAAGAAAAACAGAACAGTATACCTGAACTTATGGTGCACAATAAAAGCAGTGCTAACAGAAAAGATCTTAGAACAAATGTCTTCATAAAAAAACTTGAAGAGCTCTCATACTAGCAACTTAAGAAAGCACTCCTGAAAGAACTAGACCAAAAAGAAACAACCACACCAAAAAGGAGAAGACTATAGGAAATAATCAAGCTCAAGACTGAAATCAATAAATTAGAAAAAAGTGAAATCAAGAGCTAGATCTAAGAGAAAATCAACAAGATAGACCTACCCTTAGCCAAACTAATTGAAAGCCAGAGAGACAATATATAAATTTACAAAATCAGAAATGAAAAGAGAGACATAACAACAGACAATGAGGAAATCCAAAGAATCATTAGTTCTTACTTAAAAGCCTATACTCCACAAAAATGGAAAATCTAAATGAAATGGACAATTTTCTTGATAGATTCCACTTACCAAATTAAATAAAAATCAGGCAAACAATTTAAATAGTCCTATATCACTTAAGGATGCAGAAGCAGTCATCAAAATTTCTCAATTAAAAACAAACAAACAAACAAACAAAACCAAAAAACCACCACCAACAACAACAACCAAAACAAAACAAAACAAACAAACACTGCATGGTATTGACATTTAAAGAGACAGGTTAAAAATTGAATAAAATCAAAGACCCTGAAATAATAAGCAAAAACTATTCAAAAATGTAAAAGGAAGCATCAACAACAAATGGTGCTTACCTAACTACTGTATATCTGCATGTAGAAGAATATGACTAAATCCATATCTATCACCCTGTACAAAAACCAAGTCAACATGGTTCATGTTCATCAGCATAAAACTGTATACACTAAATGTGCTATAAGAGAAACTAAGGAATAACTTGTTAGTACAAGACACATCTTCCTCAATAGAACACCAGCAGCTCATTCACTATGACAAAAAAATTAATAAATATGACCTCAGGAAAAGGAAAAACTCCTGTATGGCAAAGGGCATTGTCAATAGGATAAAATGGCAATCCAAAAAATAGGAACAAGTCTTCGTTGACCCTTCATTTGCCAGAGAACTAATATTCAGAGAACTCATGAAATTAGACACCAACCAACCAAATTATTATTAATTATTAAATTAGGAATTTCTAATGCCCTATAAGCATTTAAAGAAATGCTCAACAACTTTAGTCATCAAGAAAATTCAAATCAAAACTATGCTGAAATCTTATATTACAACCTTTGGAATGACTAGGATCAAAAACTCAAGTGATAGCACATGATGGTGAGGCTGTAAAGCATGGAAAACACTCCTCCATTGCTGATGGGTATGTGAACTTGTACAATCACTTGGCAATCGATTCAGCAGTTTCTAATAAAATTGGGATAGTTTTACCTCATGCCTCAGCTACACCATGCCTGGGCATATACCCAAAAGATGCCCTACTATACCACAAAGACACTTGCTGAACAGTCTTCATGGCAGCTTCAGCTTTAGCCAGAAGGTGGAAACAATTCAGATGTACCTCCACCCAAGAATGGATAAAGAAAAATGTGATGCACTTACACACTACTTATTCAACTATTAAAAACAAGGACATCCTGAAGGTTGTAGACAAATAGATGGAACTATAAAATTTCATCCTGAGTGAAGTAACAGAGACCCAGAAAAATACATATGGTATGTACTCACTTATCAGTGGATATTAGCAATAAGTAATAGATAATCATGCTACTATTCACAGAATGAAAGAAGCTGAGTAATAAGAAAGGCATAAGGGAGGATACTTGAATCTCACTCAGACAGGGAAGTAAAATAGACATTGGAAGTGATTGGAGAGCGTGAAGTGGATGGGAGAAGGAATGGGTAAAGGAAGAATGTGGGGATCAGGTAAAGGGAATGGGAGGGCTCAGAGAGAGAAGAAATGAGTGGGAGGAGCATCTCTGTGACAAGCTCGAGACCTAGGTTTAGAGAAACCTCTGGAAGGATAAAAGGGGACCCTAGGTTAAACTCCTAGCAATGGGGAGCATAGATTGTGAAGTGTCCACCTCCTACAGCCAGGCATGTCTTACATTAAAGGGAACATCTTATAGTGAAGGGACACCAACTCAGCCACAAAACCTGGACTCAAAATTTGCCCTTCCTATAAGATGCACAGAGATATATTTAGAGCAAAAATTGAGGGAATAGTCAAGTAATGACTGGCCAAACTTGAGAATCTTGAGACTCACCCTATGGAAGAATGCCAACACCTGACACTGTTAATGAAAATCTGTTTTGCTTGTAGAAAATCTGCTGTAACTGTCTTGTGAGAGCCTCATTCAGCATCTGATAGAAACTGATACAGAGACCCACAATCAAACATTAGGTGGGGCTCATGGAATCTTGAGGAAGAGTTAAGAGAAAGAACGAAAGGGGTCAAAGACACAACAAATATGGCAGAGCTTACTAAAGTGAGCCTATGAGGTTTCACAGAGACTGAAAGACCATGTATCTGCTAGATTTTCCCTCTTCATATATGTTGCAGATGTATAGCTGGCTGCCTCTGACTTGGATTCTTTTGCCTGACTTTACCTCTCTTTCCTCGAGCTGAGCTGCCTTGTCTGGCCCTAGTGCAAGAGGATGCACTTAATTTGATGTTATTTCATGTTCCAGGGAAAGTTGGTCCAGTAAAAGAAATGAGTTCCACTTATTCTCAGAGAGGGGAAGAGATGAGGGAAAAGGACTCAGAAAAGCAGAGGGAAGGGAGCTGTGATCAGGATGTAATGTGAATAAATAAATTAATTAATTAAAAATATCAATTAATTTTTGTTAATATGCTGACAAAAAGTCAGTACCATTTGAGTTATTTTATTGTGTAGACTTTTTATTAAGATATATTTATATATCAGTATCTAAATATTATATAGAATATTATTGACTGGTAATCCTATAAAAGTAGCTTATTCTCATATATTAAAATAATTCACATTTTTCTTTATAAATGTAAGTGAAGCATTTCTTGGTGTACCAAAACCTGTTGTGTCTGGCCAGCAGATCACGAAACAGTTTTTCCAGCAGGGGCCCTCCTGACATGTGTCTGATTCATGGCTGAAGCACGTGGCAGCTCTCGGCTTTGCAGATAAAGTTTTTTATACCATCTTTTTCATCCAACATAAAACATAGAACATTCATTCATACAGACTGGACACGAACATACATGAATTGAACATGAGAACAGATTGGTGCACCAGACATTACACGAGACACAAAAGGGAACAGAGTACTCCTGCTATAAGACCCAGAGAGAAATTTCTCTCTGCTTTTTGGGACATTTTCCTCCCTCATGATGCAGTTTTTATTAACTGCGGCAATCCGCCTGATTATTAATTTCCTTTTAATAAACCCTTTCTTTTCTCACGCCTAAAAATGTAGCTTCGGAGAGCCACGGCCTACCACCTGTTATAGTTCCCAGCTCCTCTTAAGCTTCACTGCTGAACCTAAGTGAACCAGCGCTCGGGTTTAACGCTGTTTCAGTTTAGACCATACCTTCTCCGGTATGAATTTCCTTTATCCTTTAATTATTCCATGGAGCTCCAAACCAGCAGTGCCTCTTCCAAAATCCTTTGCCGTTTCTCAGCCCCACGTTGGGCGCCAAATGTTGTGTCCGACCAGCAGATCACAACATGGGTTCTAACCTGGAAAGGCATTTTGGAAACCTGGAAGAGAAGAGCGGCTAGGTGGCGAGATAAAGAAATGCAGCTAAGACAGGCATTCTGATCAAAGCTCAATTTTACTGTTCTGCACGCAATTATAAAGCAAGGGAAGGGGGCCCGATTCCCACCAATTAATCTTGGAGTCCAATAGCAGGGTGACCACGTGCACAGCTCCGAATAGCAAAGCGGCAGGTTCCAGCATTGGGCATGGCAGAACGGTTGAGTGGGAAGCTCCACCCCTGAGCAAGCAGGTTTCAGGCTGGGGGAGGTGAGACTACAAAAACCCACTAACAACATCTCTCCAAGGTTGCCTCTGTAGATGCAGATTAAATTGAAGCCTGCAAAAAAAAAAAAAAAAAAAAAAAAAAAAACTTCAGAAGCACATTAGACATAAAATGAATTCTGTACAAGCAACAAGGGGGAAGCTCCTAATATTCATAAAAGTTCTCCTAACACCATTCATTTAACACAAGTACCTGGGAAATCAATGAATCTCCAGAGAAACTGAATATAAATAAAATATCTTCTTTTGCTATTTTTCAGTGCAGTATATAAACATAACAGAAATAATTCAAAATTTTAACATGGTTTTAAAAAATGAAGAATCATGGGAAAATACTGAGAAGTGTACATAGTAGTAAATCAATAGAACAGTGTCATAATAATAAAATAGGTATTGGAAATACGTGATGAAAATCCAATAGAAACAATAGTTCATTTTTATTTTTGTCATACTCAGAAGGAAAGAATTATTCAGTCTAAATTGATTGCTATTTTGATGGATTATATCATACAGTTAACTAATAAGCAAGGTGGATAACACAAACATGCTATTTTCAAATAGGAAACAAAACTGAGCCTGTAAAATCATATGACAACTTCAATCTATTCCAGAAAGAGAAAGAAGTGTGGAATCATTGTCACTTTACTAAAGGAATATAATCCATATAAACTTGATCAAGTAATGATCAAATTGAATTATTATTACCCCAATAATATCAGATAAGCAACTCATGTTGTCATTTATCTTGAGTGTTAATTTATCTCAGTTATTCTTTATACCATTAAATCACATATGGTTTACTGAACATAACATAGTAACCCACTTTTAAAAACAAGAACACTACATATTGCTGTAGAAAAAATTAAAGTAAGGTTCAGGTACTGGCCAAAACTTTCTTTGTCTTCCACCAGCCTATTTCTGAAGACTGAATCTGCTTCCTCTCTCCCCATCCTGGGCAGGTACTGTGAGATAAGATAAGCTTAATGGAAATTGTCTACATCTGCTTTTTTTTTTCAAAATTATTATGTTTGTACTGTGAGATAAAAATTCTCAGATGTTGCAAATTTTCTACATATACTAATTTCAATAATTTCAACAAATGTGAATAGTGAGAATGGAATTCAAGTTTTATTCAAAGATTTAAGTTGAAGTGAAATTTCCACAGATACACATGATTAGAAGCTTGGAAATAATAAAACCAGCATGAGAACTACTATAAATACTAAAAATACATGAAATAGTATCTCTCTTTGCATTCAAAATACAAAATATGAGTTAGATATTCTGACTATGATGATGATGATTGTGATTTTAAGATAGAAGTTGAATGAGAAAAATTGAGAAAAAAATTATGTAAAGCTATTTATTTAATTTCATAAAGATCTGTGCTTCAGGAAAACCTTCTGTTTGGATTTCATGAAAAAAGCCCTTTACCTGAGGTCTTCTGTGTATTATGCAAAAATGAGATTTGCCACTGTCTTCTAGCTTTTATCTCTTGGAGAGCATTACTATCCCCTGATTGTTCCTGTAGAATAAATAGTATCAATTATACCAAGTTCTCTCTGTTATTACACTTACATGATCAGTTTGCAGATTTACCATGGTCAAGATGTAACTCTATTCTATCAACCAAGTACATATAGGGTCTTTATTATTTATTTCATTTTACTTTACTTTATTTTATTGGTTATTTTATTTATTTACATTTCAAATGTTATCCCCCTTTCCCAGTTAAATCCCCTGTTCCCTCCACCATTCCCCAAGCTTCTATGAGCTTACTCCTCCACCCACCCACAGCCTCCTACCTCAATGCGTTATCATTCTCCTACACTGGGTCATTGAGCCTTCACAGGACCAATGGGCTCCTCTCCCATTGATTCCAGAAAAGGTCATCCTCTACTACATATGTGCAGCTGGAGCCATAGGTGCCTCCATGTGTACTCTCTGGCTGGTGGTTTAGTCCCTGGGAGCTCTGGGGGATCTAGTTGGTTGATATTGTTCTCCCTATGGGGTTGTTAACACTTCAAGCTCCTTTAGTAATTCCTGTTATTCCTCTATTTTGGTCTCCACACTTAGTAGGATGGTTGGCTGTGTGAATTCACATTTGTATTGGTCAGGCTCTGTCATAGTCTCACAAGAGACAGATATACCAGGCTCCTGTCAGGAAGTACTTCTTGGCATTAACTATAGTGTGTAGATTTGGTGCCTGCAGATGGGATGGATTCCTAGCTGAAAACGTTTCTGGATGGCCTTTCCTTCAGTCTCTGCTCCATTCATTGTCCCCTCATTTCCTTTTGATGGGAGCAATTCTGTATTAATATTTTTGAGATGTTTGTGTGCCCCATCCCTCAATCAAGGGCCTTGCCTATCCACTGGATATGGTCTCTACCGGTAATCTCTCCCTTTGTTGAGTATTTCAGCTAATGTCATACTAGTCAGCTATTAAAAATAATGACTTCATGAAATTTGCCTGCAAATGAATATAACTAGAAAATATCATCCTGAGTGAGGTGACCCTGTCACTAAAGTGTGAATTCTTCAGTCCTTCTCAGAATATGGAGGAAAACATTCAGGAGAGGTAGAGGGAGGGAGGGATCTAGGAGGGAGAGTAGTGGGAGGGGAAAGAGATGGGCAGGATCAGGTTAGAAAGGAGACAGGGAAGAAGTACACAGGGTCCGGAAATTGAATGTAGGGGTGTAGCAGTGGGGGATGGGGAACTGGTAGTAGCCACTAGAAATTCCCAGCTATGGTCTTCTTAATTGCTATTTATTTAGCCTCTCAACTAAGGGGAGGTTTGTACTGGACTTCTAGGTAGTGGTTCTTTCTCAAAGCTATCTTTACTTATAAATAATTCTATAGTAGTTATCTGTATTAGAAGCAAGGCTATATAAAGAACAAAAGAGCCTTTCAAATGATCCTTACTTAAAAACTCGAGGTGTGAGGGAGGCAAACAAACTTCAGTCACTGTCCCAGAGCACTGTGATTCATTCTGTCTGTTTGTCTGGTTTATGTCATGCCCAACCACAATCCCTTAATGGTACTGTCTTGGTGATCCAGGCTTGACTGGACCTTTAGCCTTCATTTTAACACCAGCCTCCACTGTAACTTCAGCATATTAAAGAACTTGCAATTTTTATCGTGACTTCTTTCCATTACTACTTAAAAGAGGTGTTCCTGTGTTCTGAATACCAACTGTGTGTTATATGTAATATCATAATGAGTCATTTTTTTCTGATGGTCTTATGTTTTCACATGTTTTAAGCATACTGATGCACAGTGGAACGTTATGATGCTTAAAGCCTACACAAAAATCTATAGGCAACTAAGGGATACTGAGAGTTGGAGAAGTCTTCCACAGAGAAGAGAACACTAGTTGATTTTCTAATACCAAATGTCACTCCTGAAAACATCCATACCAGTAACATACAGACTGAAATGGTTATATTTATGAATTTGGAAATATACATGTATATCTCTCTGCATATATAACATATTGATAGAAAAAAATTAATAAAAATAGTATGAATTTGAAAAAGTGTACAGAATTGTATAAGGACAGCTTGGAAGGATGAAAAAAGAGAAAATTATATAATTATAATCTAAAAATTAAATAAGAATAGAACTAGTAGAAGATGCTGTCATGCCTGTCACTTATATATCTAATAAAATCATATTTTAACTAAGATAACTATGGATGTGAAAAATAATACAACATTGTTATAATAACTCCAATCATACAAGGATGTAAATGTCACTCAGTAACTGAAAGCTTAAATCAGGTGCATAATTTGTCCTTATTCAAAGTTATGCAAAATATATCATAGATGAACTGATGCATTATATCATAAGCATATTTATCATCTAAATATGTAAAATGGAAACAAGAAAAGTAAAGCAGCCAAGCGTGGTGGTGCACACCTTTAATCCCAGCATTGGGAGGCAGAGACAGGCAGATTTCTGAGTTCGAGGCCAGCCTGGTCTACAAAGTGAGTTCCAGGACAGCCAAGACTATACAGAGAAGCCCTGTCTCAAAAAACCAAAAAAAAAAAAAAAGTAAAGCAAATCTTTGCGACTCTGTTCAGTCCTATAAAGAAGCAGTAAATAAGTACAGATACTGCATTTTCTTGTTTCTTTTTGTTTGGTAGTTTGGAAATATTACAGAATTGTGTAGATTGTAGAAAACATGTATTTCTGATGTTGTTAATTTGTGTACATCTTATCACAGAGAAGAATAAGTATGAATAGGCATTTAAACTAATTTATTGTACCAAAATTTTATCTTCTCCAATTTTCTGTGGATATTTCTTTCCGATTAGAAATGTCATACTAATAGATTAACTTCTTCTCTATTCAAATGGAAGAAGAAAGAATAATTTTAATTATTATTTTCTATATTTTGACTAGTTGGGGGTTTCTGTAATGTTCTCCATTGGCTGCAAAAAAGAAGCTTCTCTTATGGGAAATGGGAAACTACACTTTTCTGTAAGTATAAGGCTAAATATCTGGGATGCAGTCCAGAATTATACTGGATTAGGAAAGTGGCAAAAGTAGGTTTTCCCCTAAGATCCATGATATCACTAGACATTGGTATTTGACTAAGTATAGAGAACAAAGAATGAATCATCTCTTGTGAGAGCCTTAAATCCAACAATACAATTGTTGGCTGGAAGTGCTAATAATGTATCCTGTGGATATGTTCCCACACCAGTCATTTTTGTGAGTTACAATCTTTACACCTAGGTAAGATGACTGATTGCAGTTTTTACTTTGGCAGCTTGCATAGCACCTTCAAATATTATGAAGGTTACTTCTTAGGGAGTAGACACAAAGGGAAGGTTCTACCACAATTGATATTTTAACAATACAACTCCTGTACTTAAGGATTTTGGGAAACCACAGAAGATGGTTAGAGGTCAAAAGACAAATACATGTGCTATGAAACAGTGATTTGCACATATGACCCATTACATATCAATATTATGGCTATCTAAACAAATCAGTACTACGGCAGCAGTCCATATACCACCGTGAACTGGGAAATATCAAAAGGCTCTACACCAGGATAAAGAGCCACTGGCAGAAACTTAAGGGCTACTGAAAGAGGAAAATTAGCCAGGGAGGAAGTTGCTAATGGTATTCCAAGAGCATCTCTAAATATATATGTGTGTGTGTGTGTGTATGTGTGTGTGTGTGTGTGTGTGTGTGTGTGTGTGTGTGTGTATGAAACTTTAAATAAATTCAGCAAGAAATATATGTGTTTAGCTATAGCAGTGTCTAATAAACATGTTTCATGTTTAAATATACAAGGTCATGAATTTGAGAGGGATATAGGAATCTCAGGAGCACTACTGACAAGACTGAAGAGAAAGGTACTAATAATGTATCTACAGGACTCAAGCATGAAATTCCCACAAAAATAATAATTGACAAAGACAGAGGCTGAGACTCGCAGCCAAGCATTGGACTTAACACAAGGTCACTAAAGGAGGATTTAGAGAAAGAACCAAAGGAGATAAATGGGGTTTATAGCCCATAGAAAGAACAACAATATCAGCAAACCAGATTCCCTAGAGCTCCCAGGGACTAAAACACCAACCAAAGAGTACCCTATCCCATCAACCCTCTTCCTGCTTCTATGAGGGTGTAAGTCCATCCACCAACCCACTTCCACCTCCCCACCCTTATTTCCCCTACAAGAGGGCATCTATCCAGACTACATAGAACCAAGGATCTCTCTCCCATTGATGCCTGACAACGCCATCCTCTGCTACATATTCAGCTAGAGCCATGTGTACTCCTTGGCTGATTGCTTAGTCCCTGGGAGGTCTGGGGGTTTTAACTGGTTGATATTTTAGTTTTTCCTATGGGGTTGCAAACCCCTTTAGCTCCTTCAGTCCTCTCACTAACTCCTCTACTGGGGACCCTGTGCTCAGTCCAATGGTTGGATGCCAGCATTTTGTCACTGTATTTGTAAGGTTCTGGCAGGGCTTCCAAGGAGACAACCATTTCAGGCTCCTTTCAGCATTCACATCTTGGCATCCACAATAGTGTCTGAATTTGGTAAATATTTATGGGATGAATGCCCTGGTGGGACAGTCTTTGTATGGCCTTTCATTCAGTCTCTGCTCTACATTTTATCTCCATATTTGCTCCTGTGAGTATTTTGTTCTCCTTTTAAAAAGGACAGAAGCACCCACACTTTGTTCTTCTTTCTTCTTGAGCTTCATGTTTTATGTGAATTGTATCTTGGGTATTTGGAGCTTTTGGTCTAATATCTACTTATCAGTGAATGCCTACTATGTGTGTTCTTATATTATTGGGTTACCTCACTCAGGATGATATTTTCTAGTTCCATCTATTTGCCTAAGAATTTCATGAATCCATCATCTTTGCTAGCTGAGTAGTACTCCATTGTGTAAATGTACCGCATTTTCTGTATCCATTGCTCTGTTGAGAGACATCTGGGTTCTTTTCAGCTTCTGGCTATTATAAATAAGGCTGCTATGACATAGTGGGGCATGTGTCCTTATTACAAGTTGGAACATCTTCTGGGTATATACCCCAGAGAGGAATTGCTGGACCTTCTGGTAGTACTATGCCCAATTTTCTGAGGAAGAGCCAAACTGATTTCTAGAGTGGTTGTTCCAGCTTGCAATCCCACCAGAAATGGAAGAGGGTTCCTCTTTCTCCACATGCTCACCATCATCTGCTGTCACCTGAATTTTTGATCTTAGCCATTCTGACTAATATGAGGTAGAATCATCTTTACCAATCCTACATCTGATAGAGGGCAAATATCCAATATATATAAAAAGAACTCAAAAAGTTAGACTTCAGAGAAGCAAAGAACCCTATTTTTAAAATGGGGTATATATCTTAAAAAATAGAAGAGTGTTCCCATTTCTCTACATCCTTGCCAGCATCTTCTGTCAACTAAACTTTTAATCTTAGCCATTCTGACTGGTGTGAGGTGGAATCTCAGGGTTATTTTGATTTGCATTTCCCTGATGACTAAGAATGTTGAAAATTTCTTTAGGTGATTCTCAATTCAAAATTACTCAGTTGAGAATTTTGGTTTAGCTTTGTACCCCATTTTTAATAGGGGTATTTATTTGTCTGGAGTTTTTCTTCTTGAGTTCTTTGTGTATATTGGATATTAACCCCCTATCAGATGTAGGGTTGGTTAAGATATTTTCCCAATCTGTTGGTAGTCATTTTTTCCTATTGACAGTGCTCTTTCCCTTAAAGAAGCTTTGCAATTTTATAACATCCCATTTGTCAATTCTTGATCTTAAAACATAAGATACTGGTATTCTATTTGTTCAGGAAAATTTTTCCTGTGCCCATTTGATTGAGGTTCTTTTCTATTGGTTTCAGTGTATGTGGTTTTATGTGGAAGTCTTTGATCTACTTGGACTTGAGCTTTGTACAAGGATATAAGAATAGACTAATTTGCATTATTCTACATGCTGTCAGTTGAACCAGCACCATTTGTTGAAAATGCTGTCTTTTGTCCACTAGATGGTTTTCCACTGCAGTTTTTATCACTATTGCTCTGTAGTACAGCTTGAGATCAGGGATGCTGATTCCACCAGAAGTTTTTTTATAATTGGGAATTGTTTTCTCTATCCTCCTTCTCCTTCTCCTTCTCCTTCTCCTTCTCCTTCTCCTTCTCCTTCTCCTTCTCCTTCTCCTTCTCCTTCTCCTCCTCCTCCTTCTTTCTCCTTCTTTCTCCTTTCTTCTTCTTCTTCTTCTTCTTCTTCTTCTTCTTCTTCTTCTTCTTCTTCTTCTTCTTCTTCTTCTTCTTCCTCCTCCTCCTCCTCCTCCTCCTCCTCCTCCTCCTCCTCCTCCTCCTCCTCCTCCTCCTCCTCCTCCTCCTCCTCCTCCTCCTCTTCTTCTTCTTCTTCTTCTTCTTCTTCTTCTTCTTCTTCTTCTTCTTCTTCTTCTTTTGTTATTCCAGATGAATTTGCAAATTACTCTTTCTATCTCTATGAAGAATTGAATTGGAATTTTGATGGGGATAGCATTAAAGTTATAGATTGATTTTGGCAAGATGGTCATTTTTATTATATTAATCCTGCCAATCCATGAACATGGGAGATGCTCCAATCTTCTAAGATCTTCTTCAATTCCTTTCTTCAGAGACTTGATGTTCTTTTCATACAGATCTTTCACTTGCTTAGTTAGAGTCATACCAAGGTATTTTATATTATTTTGACTCCTTTAAAGAATATTGTTTCCTTAATTTCTTTCTCAGCCTGTTTATTTTGTTCGTAGAAGAAGGCTACTGATTTGTTTGATTTAACTTCATATCTGGCAACTTTGCTGAAGTTGCTTATCAGCTTTACAAATTCTCTGGTGGAATCTTTGGGGTCACTTAAGTATAGTATCATATCATCCCCAAATAGTGATATTTTGACTCCTTCTTTTCCAATTTATATCCCTTGACCTCATTTTGTTGTCTAATTGCTCTGGTTAGGATTTTGAGCACTATATTGAATAGGTAGGGAGAGAGCAGGCAGCCTTGTAAAGTCCCTGATTTTCATTGAATTGCTTCAAGTTTCTCTCTGCTAGGTTTGATGTTGGCTACTGATTTTCTGTATATTGCTTTTACTATGTTTAGGTATGTGCCTTGAATTCCTGATCTTTCCAAGATTTTTAATATGAAGGGATGTTGAATTTTGTTAAATGCTTTTCCAGCATCCAATCAAATGATCATGTGGTTTTTGTCTTTGAGTTTCTTTATGTAGAGGATTTCATTGATGGATTTCTCTACATTGAACCATCTCTGCATCCCTGGGATGAAAACTACTTAACTGAAGTGAATGATAGTTTTGATGTGTTCTTGGATTCAGTTTGCGAGAATTTTATAGATTATTTTTGCATCAAAGTTTGTATACAGGTAGATTATGTATACTCATAAT
This sequence comes from Mus musculus, assembly GCF_000001635.26. Classification (NCBI taxonomy): domain Eukaryota; kingdom Metazoa; phylum Chordata; class Mammalia; order Rodentia; family Muridae; genus Mus; species Mus musculus. The sequence goes on along the minus strand of NC_000069.6, from coordinate 46,210,480 downwards.
TTTGGCTTCATAGAATGATTGGGTAGTGTTCCTTCTGTTTTATCTTTTGTGGAATAGTTTGAAGAGTATTGGAATTAAGTCTTCTTTGAAGGTCTGATAGAACTCTGCACCAAACCCATCTGGTCCTGGGCTTTATTTGGTTGGGAGACTGTTGATTACTGCTTCTATTTCTTTAGGGGCTATGGAATTGTTTAGATGGTTTATCTGATCGTTATTTTACTTTGGCATCTGTTATCTGTGTAGAAAATTGTCCATTTCATCCAGAATTTCCAGTTTTGTTGAGTATGAGCTTTTGTAGTAGGTTCTGATGATGTTTTGTAGTTCCTCAGGTTCTGATGTTATGTCTCCCTTTTCATTTCTCATATTGTTCATTTGGAAACTGTCTCTATGCCCTCTGCTTAATATGGCTAAGGGTTTATCTATCTTGCTGATTTTCTCAAAGAACCAGCTTCTCATTTGGTTGATTCTTTGTTTAGTTGTTTTTTTGTTTCTACTTTGTTGATTTCAGCCCTGAGTTTGATTATTTTCTGTGTTCTGCTCCTCTTGGGTGTATTTGGTTCTTTTTGTTCTAGAGCTTTCATATGTGCTGCCAAGATGCTCATGTATGCAATCTCCAGTTTCTTTTTGCAGGCACTCAGAGCTCTGTGTTTTCCTCTTAGTGATGCTTTCATTGTGTCCCATAAGTTTGGGTATGTTGTGGCTTCATTTTCACTAAACTCTAAACCATCTTTAATTTCTTTCCTTCTTGCTTCCTTGGCCATGTGGAGTGTTGTTCAGCTTTCAGTTGTATGTGGGCTTTCTATTGTTTATGTTATTATTCAAATCAGCCTTAGTCTGTGGTGATCTGATAGGTATATGGAGATATTTCAATCTTCTTGTATCTGTTGAGGCCTGCTTTGTGAGCAATTATATGGTCAGTTTTGGAGAAGGTACTGTGAGGAGCTAAAAAGAAGGTATATTCTCTTGTTTTAAGATAAAGTGTTTTATATATACCTGTCAAATCCATTTGGTTCATAACTTCTGTTAGTTTCACTGTGCCTCTGTTTAGTTTCTGTTTCCAGAATCTGTCCATTGATGAGAATGGTGAATGGAATTCTCCCATGGTTATTGTGTGAGATGCAATATGTGCTTTGAGCTTTAGTAACATTTCTTTTATGAATGTGGGTATCCTTGCTTTAGGAGAATATATGTTCAGAATTGAGAGTTCTTCTTGGTAGATTTTTCCTTTGATGAGCATAAAGTGTCTTTCCTTATCTTTTGTGATAACATTATGTTGAAAGTTGAATTTATTCTATATTAGAATGGCTACTCTAGCTTGTTTCTTGGGAACATTTCATTAGAGAATTCTTTTCCATCTTTTTATTCTAATGTAGTGTCTTTTTTTCACTGAAGTTGGTTTCCTGTATGCAGCAAAATGTTCGGTCATTTACATATCTAGTCTGTTAGTTTATGTCTTTTTCTTGGGGAATTGATCCACTCACTTTAAGAGATATTCAGGAAAAGTGACTGTTGCTTCCTGTTAGGTTTGTTTTTATAGGTCAAATTATGTTTATGTGGCTACCTTCTTTTTGGTTGGTTAAAGAATTATTTTTTTGCTTTTTCTAATGTGTAGTTTCCCTCCTTATGTTGGAGTTTTTCCTTTGTTATGCTTTGAAGGGCTGTATTTATGCAAAGATATCATATAAATTGGTTTTTTTTCTATGGTATCTTCTGTGCTTGATATTCTCTCTTCTATTTCTTGTATTCTGTTGGTTATGCTTGCATTGATCACTCCTGATCTGTTTCCTATGTTTTCTATCTCCAGAGTTGTCTCCCTTTGTGATTTCTTTATTGTTTCTACTGAAGAATAAAAATTTTTACTGAACTCTTCTTCACCCCAGAGCCCGACCCCTCCCATCTAGAGATTGTTCCCGGAACACTCCTAAACTCTTCACCCCAGAATGCATTCCTGAACTCCTCACCCTAGAGTTCGAACCCTCCCAACTAAAGACTGTTCCAAGAACATTCTTGAGATAAGGGCCTCCTGGAACAACCTCAAAATGAACCGGATACATTGCCAAATGATAGGACATGACCCCTTAGTTACGTAGATTCCCTTGGCAGAACCCCTTGTCCCTTGGCAGAACCCCCTAGTGATGTAAACTTGTACTCTCCCTGCCCAGTTCTCCCCCCTTGAGTTTTACTATATAAGCCTGTGAAAAATTTTGGCTGGTCGTCGATTCTCCTCTACACCACTAGGTGCATGAGTTTCGACCCCAGAGCTCTGGTCTATGTTCCATGTGCTTTCTTGCTGTTGTTCTATTAAATCTTGCCTTCTACATTTGAGTACGGTCTCAGTGTCTTCTTGGGTCCGCGGCTGTCCCGGGGCTTGAGTGCTTGAGTGAGAGTCTCCCTTCGGGGGTCTTTCACTACTTCCATTTTTAGATGTGGAATGGTTTTGTTCAATTCCTTTAGTTGTTTGGTTGTATTTTTCTCTAATTATTTAAGAGATTTTTGTTTCCTCCTTTAGGCCTTTGGCCTGTTTACTTGTGTTCTCCTGTTTTTCTTTAAGGGAGTTATTTATGTCCTTCTTAAAATCCTCTATCACCATCATGAGATGTGATTTTAAATCTAAATCTTGCTTTTCTTATGTGTTGGGGTATCCAGGACTTGCTGTGTTGGGAGAACGGGGTTCCACAAATACCAAGTAGCCTTGGTTTCTGTTTGAAACTTAGTTATGCTTGCCTTTTTCCATCTGATTATCTCAGGTGGGAATTGGTCTTGATGTCTCTGGCTGGAGCTTGTCCCTCCTCTGGGTCTTTAAGCCTGTGTCAGCTCTCCTGGGAAATTAGCTCTCTCCTGGTGGAACCTGTGTACCAAGGGCTATTGAACAGCTTTAGCTCTGGGTACAAATGGCTCCTGGAAGGATCCTGTCTCTGCTTGCCCTCTGTTTCTATACCCTGTGTGCTCCTGGCCACTCCTGCTTTAGACAGTTATTGGAGAGAATGTGTCTATCTTACCTCTGAGTCCAGAAGTGAGAGCACTCCTGGTGGGACATGTGTACAGACTTTTGTGGAACAGCCTCAGCTCCTGGGTACAGATGGTGACCAGTTTTCCCAGAATTTTTTAATCTTTAAGATTTCAATTTTGCTTTTGTATCCCTCAGATATTTTGGGCATTGTTGATATCTCCCTGCCTCTGCCTATTCTCATTTGATGATTGTTTTTAATTATTTTCATTATTTTTTTGAGATAATATCATTACATTATTTTTTCCCTTCTCTTTTCCTGAAAAACTCAAGATCAGAGCCTCTTTCATTAATTACTGGCATATATATACTCAAAAAGACATAATTCATTATATATATCCGTAGCATTTAAATTCCTAAGTACTTAAGAACAACTTGTTTAGTGTGTATAATGTAACAAGTATGACTATTTGGTATTAGATAATCTGTTGTTGTGCTCTTCCTTGGTGAAGACAATTTAGTATGTATTTCTTAGAATTTCATTGCTGACTTTAGTTCTTCCTATAGCCTTTCTGGGTGTTTCTGCACCCTGAAAATAAGAGATTTTTAAATCTTGGTAATGAGTAAGTTTGAGTTCATGATGAATCTTCAAGAACAGGTAATGTTTTCTGTTCTTAATGCAAAATAATTTGCCACAAAGTCTGAATACAAGTTGTTCTAACAAGAATAAACCTTAGAGTTGTATTGAATGGACAGAAGAAATTCTTTTTTTTTTTTCTGGAAGAATAAAAAAAAATAGAATGGGCAATAGTAAAATGAACTATCAATTTTACCTTTGTGTGGAAAGTCAGCCCTTGGGCTAAGTAGGAAATGTTCACAAATACTGAGTGGTCATTGTTTCTACATCAATCCAGGCTGTACAGTCATTAGTGAGAGAAAGAAAACTGTCTCAGTGGAGACCATGCTTTGTATGGGTTTGAAGCTACTACCTGAGGCTGCCTTAATCATTTGTCATTGTAAGGTAGTTTCTGTTGTTCACAACAAAATCTCATAATAAATGGCATAATGAAGACATGTACAGTGAACAAACCAATGTCTGAGATGCTGTGTTAAACTTTATTCTTTGGATTTGGAAAACTTTAAGCTATTTTTAGGATGAACAAGTGTTATCATATGAATGAAACCCGAAAGGTATGAGTTAAAAAAAAATATGAGTAAACAAATAATAATCTAAAAACCGCTATAATGAATGCGGTCTCATAATCTGTAATTTTAACACATTTTGTCTTTGATTTTATTGCAATTGTCAAAGGGGAAATCTCTGAACAGTAAATATAAAGTCTCTGAGATTCAAACTGATTGTAAATGGTCTCCATTGCAACTAAGTTGTTTCTGGCATCTACACACTGTTTATTGCAGTTTCACAAAACAGTGTGTTTATGATGCAAAACAGAAGTACCTTTGTGTATTCCTGCCAACCTTGGTATCTCAGTCATTTTCATTCATTAAATGCAAGTGTCTTTTCAAGGTCCAACTCCTTCTTCCTCATTTTGTCATTGCACCATCAGGACTCCGAGTTGGAGATCATTCTACCTATTAACATCTGTGCTCCTACAAAGAACTGGGCTTCTGAATAAGTACCAGAAATTGTCTTCAAAGGCAGAGCTACTAATAGTACTTTGTAATTATCCTAATTAGCATCTAGTTTTTTTTTTGAACACCGAAGAAATCAAAGAAAGTGAGCAAGATCTTTATTCTAAGTAAATCCTTGGTCTAAAACAAACGTGAATATTAGAAGCTGAACTATTGAGAAGGCCTTAATCCCTTTTAGGTGAAAATATGTGCCACGATTTTAGTTGAAAAAATAAAGTCTGTGATTTGTTAGGTATGCTAATCAGTTCAAATTAAAAATTTACATATGAAAAGGAAAGGGAAAGATACCTAAAATAGGCTAGGAAATAAAACACCAGAAACTAATAGAAATGAACTTCACATGTGGCAACCTGTCACCTGAATAAAATAGTATTATGTGGCACAAAGACAGCCAATGCAAATATTCATGACATTGATATTCGAAATTCAAAGCAACTTGGGTCACATAGCCATTTTCTTTACAAACACTGATGCTATTAATCTTTCAGAAACCCCTGACATATAGACATAAGTCAGATTTACACTGAAAAAAATATGCATCGTAGCATGCCATGACTTCCTGTTTCTATGTCTGCCTCTAACTGCAAGGATACAGTGTAGGAGAGAGAACCTGGTGGTGTGTTTCCTTCTGTTATCTGTATCAAGATCATGAGGTATCTTTTTTTTTTTTTTTTTTTCCATTTTTTATTAGGTATTTAGCTCATTTACATTTCCAATGCTATACCAAAAGTCCCCCTTACCCACCCACCCCCACTCCCCTACCCACCCACTCCCCCCCTTTGGCCCTGGCGTTCCCCTGTACCGGGGCACACAAAGTCTGCGTGTCCAATGGGCCTCTCTTTCCAGTGATGGCCGACTAGGCCATCTTTTGATACATATGCAGCTAGAGTCAAGAGCTCAGGGGTACTGGTTAGTTCATAATGTTGTTCCACCTATAGGGTTGAAGATCCCTTTAGCTCCTTGGGTACTTTCTCTAGCTCCTCCATTGGGAGCCCTGTGATCCATCCATTAGCTGACTGTGAGCATCCACTTCTGTGTTTGCTAGGCCCCGGCATAGTCTTACAAGAGACAGCTACATCTGGGTCCTTTCGATAAAATCTTGCTAGTATATGCAATGGTGTCAGCGTTTGGATGCTGATTATGGGGTGGATCCCTGGATATGGCAGTCTCTACATGGTCCATCCTTTCATCTCAGCTCCAAACTTTGTTTCTGTAACTCCTTCCATGGGTGTTTTGTTCCCACTTCTAAGGAGGGGCATAGTGTCCACACTTCAGTCTTCATTTTTCTTGAGTTTCATGTGTTTAGGAAATTGTATCTTATATCGTGGGTATCCTAGGTTTTGGGCTAGTATCCACTTATCAGTGAGTACATATTGTGTGAGTTCCTTTGTGATTGTGTTACCTCACTCAGGATGATGCTCTCCAGGTCCATCCATTTGGCTAGGAATTTCATAAATTCATTCTTTTTAATAGCTGAGTAGTACTCCATTGTGTAGATGTACCACATTTTCTGTATCCATTCCTCTGTTGAGGGGCATCTGGGTTCTTTCCAGTTTCTGGCTATTATAAATAAGGCTGCTATGAACATAGTGGAGCATGTGTCCTTCTTACCAGTTGGGGCTTCTTCTGGATATATGCCCAGGAGAGGTATTGCTGGATCCTCCGGTAGTACTATGTCCAATTTTCTGAGGAACCGCCAGACTGATTTCCAGAGTGGTTGTACAAGCCTGCAATCCCACCAACAATGGAGGAGTGTTCCTCTTTCTCCACATCCTCGCCAGCATCTGCTGTCACCTGAATTTTTGATCTTAGCCATTCTGACTGGTGTGAGGTGGAATCTCAGGGTTGTTTTGATTTGCATTTCCCTGATGATTAAGGATGTTGAACATTTTTTCAGGTGCTTCTCTGCCATTCCGTATTCCTCAGGTGAGAATTCTTTGTTCAGTTCTGAGCCCCATTTTTATTGGGGTTATTTGATTTTCTGAAGTCCACCTTCTTGAGTTCTTTATATATGTTGGATACTAGTCCCCTATCTGATTTAGGATAGGTAAAGATCCTTTCCCAATCTGTTGGTGGTCTTTTTGTCTTATTGACGGTGCCTTTTGCCTTGCAGAAACTTTGGAGTTTCATTGGGTCCCATTTGTCAATTCTCGATCTTACAGCACAAGCCATTGCTGTTCTGTTCAGGAATTTTTCCCCTGTGCCCATATCTTCAAGGCTTTTCCCCACTTTCTCCTCTATATGTTTAATTGTCTCTGGTTTTATGTGAAGTTCCTTGATCCACTTAGATTTGACCTTAGTACAAGGAGATAAGTATGGATCGATTCGCATTCTTCTACATGATAACAACCAGTTGTGCCAGCACCAATTGTTGAAAATGCTGTCTTTCTTCCACTGGATGGTTTTGGCTCCCTTGTCGAAGATCAAGTGACCATAGGTGTGTGGGTTCATTTCTGGGTCTTCAATTCTATTCCATTGGTCCACTTGTCTGTCTCTATACCAGTACCATGCAGTTTTTATCACAATTGCTCTGTAGTAAAGCTTTAGGTCAGGCATGGTGATTCCACCAGAGGTTCTTTTATCCTTGAGAAGAGTTTTTGCTATCCTCGGTTTTTTGTTATTCCAGATGAATTTGCAAATTGCTCCTTCTAATTCGTTGAAGAATTGAGTTGGAATTTTAATGGGGATTGCATTGAATCTGTAGATTGCTTTTGGCAAGATAGCCATTTTTACAATGTTGGTCCTGCCAATCCATGAGCATGGGAGATCTTTCCATCTTCTGAGATCTTCTTTAATTTCTTTCTTCAGGGACTTGAAGTTTTTATCATACAGATCTTTCACTTCCTTCGTTAGAGTCACGCCGAGATATTTTATATTATTTGTGGCTATTGAGAAGGGTGTTGTTTCCCTAATTTCTTTCTCAGCCTGTTTATTCTTTGTGTAGAGAAAGGCCATTGACTTGTTTGAGTTAATTTTATATCCAGCTACTTCACCGAAGCTGTTTATCAGGTTTAGGAGTTCTCTGTTGGAATTTTTAGGGTCACTTATATATACTATCATATCATCTGCAAAAAGTGATATTTTGACTTCCTCTTTTCCAATTTGTATCCCCTTGATCTCCTTTTGTTGTCGAATTGCTCTGGCTAATACTTCAAGTACTATGTTGAAAAGGTAGGGAGAAAGTGGGCAGCCTTGTCTAGTCCCTGATTTTAGTGGGATTGCTTCCAGCTTCTCTCCATTTACTTTGATGTTGGCTACTGGTTTGCTGTAGATTGCTTTTATCATGTTTAGGTATTGGCCTTGAATTCCTGATCTTTCCAGAACTTTTATCATGAATGGGTGTTGGATCTTGTCAAATGCTTTTTCTGCATCTAACGAGATGATCATGTGGTTTTTGTCTTTGAGTTTGTTTATATAATGGATTACATTGATGGATTTTCGTATATTAAACCATCCCTGCATCCCTGGAATAAAACCTACTTGGTCAGGATGGATGATTGCTTTAATGTGTTCTTGGATTCGGTTAGCGAGAATTTTATTAAGGATTTTTGCATCGATGTTCATAAGAGAAATTGGTCTGAAGTTCTCTATCTTTGTTGGATCTTTCTGTGGTTTAGGTATCAGAGTAATAGTGGCTTCATAAAATGAGTTGGGTAGAATACCTTCTACTTCTATCTTGTGAAAAAGTTTGTGCAGAACTGGAGTTAGATCTTCTTTGAAGGTCTGATAGAACTCTGCACTAAACCCGTCTGGTCCTGGGCTTTTTTTGGCTGGGAGACTATTAATAACTGCTTCTATTTCTTTAGGGGATATGGGACTGTTTAGAAGGTCAACTTGATCCTGATTCAACTTTGGTACCTGGTATCTGTCCAGAAATTTGTCCATTTCGTCCAGGTTTTCCAGTTTTGTTGAGTATAGCCTTTTGTAGAAGGATCTGATGGTGTTTTGGATTTCTTCAGGATCTGTTGTTATGTCTCCCTTTTCATTTCTGATTTTGTTAATTAGGATTTTGTCCCTGTGCCCTTTAGTGAGTCTAGCTAAGGGTTTATCTATCTTGTTGATTTTCTCAAAGAACCAACTCCTCGTTTGGTTAATTCTTTGAATAGTTCTTCTTGTTTCCACTTGGTTGATTTCACCCCTGAGTTTGATTATTTCCTGCCGTCTACTCCTCTTGGGTGAATTTGCTTCCTTTTTTTCTAGAGCTTTTAGATGTGTTGTCAAGCTGCTAGTATGTGCTCTCTCCCGTTTTTTCTTGAAGGCACTCATAGCTATGAGTTTCCCTCTTAGAAATGCTTTCATTGTGTCCCAAAGGTTTGGGTACGTTGTGGCTTCATTTTCATTAAACTCTAAAAAGTCTTTAATTTCTTTCTTTATTCCTTCCTTGACCAAGGTATCATTGAGAAGAGTGTTGTTCAGTTTCCATGTGAATGTTGGCTTTCTGTTATTTATTTTGTTATTGAAGATCAGCCTTAGTGCATGGTGATCTGATAGGATACATGGGACAATTTCAATATTTTTGAATCTGTTGAGGCATGATTTGTGACCTATTATGTGGTCAATTTTGGAGAAGGTACCATGAGGTGCTGAGAAGAAGGTATATCCTTTTGTTTTAGGGTAAAATGTTCTGTAGATATCTGTCAGATCCATTTGTTTCATCACTTCTGTTAGTTTCAGTGTGTCCCTGTTTAGTTTCTGTTTCCATGATCTGTCCATTGGTGAAAGTGGTGTGTTGAAGTCTCCCACTATTATTGTGTGAGGCGCAATGTGTGCTTTGAGCTTTACTAAAGTTTCTTTAGTGAATGTGGCTGCTCTTGTATTTGGAGCATAGATATTCAGAATTGAGAGTTCCTCTTGGAGGATTTTACCTTTGATGAGAATGAAGTGTCCCTCCTTGTCTTTTTTGATGACTTTGGGTTGGAAGTCAATCTTATCAGATATTAGGATGGCTACTCCTGCTTGTTTCTTCATACCATTTGCTTGGAAAATTGTTTTCCAGCCTTTCATTCTGAGGTAGTGTCTATCTTTTTCTCTGAGATGAGTTTCCTGTAAGCAGCAAAATGTTGGGTCTTGTTTGTGTAGCCAGTTTGTTAGTCTATGTCTTTTTATTGGCGAGTTGAGACCATTGATGTTAAGAGATATTAAGGAAAAGTAATTGTTGCTTCCTGTTATTTTAGTTGTTAAAGGTGGCATTCTGTTCTTGTGGCTGTCTTCTTTTAGGTTTGTTGAGGGATTACCTTCTTGTTTTTTCTAGGGCGTTGTTCCCGTTCTTGTATTGGTTTTTTTCTGTTATTATCCTTTGAAGGGCTGGATTCGTGGAGAGATAATGCGTGAATTTGGTTTTGTCGTGGAATACTTTGGTTTCTCCCTCTATGATAATTGAGAGTTTGGCTGGGTATAGTAGCCTGGGCTGCAGTTTGTGTTCTCTTAGTGTCTGTATAACATCTGTCCAGGCTCTTCTGGCTTTCATAGTCTCTGGTGAAAAATCTGGTGTAATTCTGATAGGCTTGCCTTTATATGTTACTTGACCTTTTTCCCTTACTGCTTTTAGTATTCTATCTTTATTTAGTGCATTTGATGTTCTGATTATTATGTGTCGGGAGGAATTTCTTTTCTGGTCCAGTCTATTTGGAGTTCTGTAGGCTTCTTGTATGTTCATATGCATCTCATTCTTTAGATTTGGGAAGTTTTCTTCAATAATTTTGTTGAAGATGTTTGCTGGACCTTTGAGTTGAAAATCTTCATTCTCATCCACTCCTATTATCCGTACGTTTGGTCTTCTTATTGTGTCCTGGATTTCCTGGATATTTTGAGTTAGGATCTTTTTGCATTTTCCATTTTCTTTGATTGTTGTGCCGATGTTCTCTATGGAATCTTCTGCACCTGAGATTCTCTCTTCCATCTCTTGTATTCTGTTGCTGATGCTGGCATCTATGGTTCCAGATTTCTTTCCTAGGGTTTCTATCTCTAGTGTTGCCTCGCTTTGAGTTTTCTTTATTGTGTCTACTTCCCTTTTTAGGTCTAGTATGGTTTTGTTCATTTCCATCACCTGTTTGTATGTTTTTTCCTCTTTTTCTGTAAGGACTTCTACCTGTTTGATTGTGTTTTCCTGTTTTTCTTTAAGGACTTGTAACTCTTTAGCAGTGTTCTCCTGTATTTCTTTAAGTGATTTATTAAAGTCCTTCTTGATGTCCTCTACCATCATCATGAGATATGCTTTTAAATCTAGGTCTAGGTTCTCAGGTGTGTTGGGGTTCCCTGGACTGGGCGAAGTGGGTGTGCTGGGTTCTGGTGATGGTGAGTGGTCTTGGTTCCTGTTAGTAAGATTCCTCCGTTTACCTTTCGCCATCTGGTAATCTCTGGAGTTAGTAGTTATAGTTGACTCTGTTTAGAGATTGTTCTTCTGGTGATTCTGTTACCGTCTATCAGCAGACCTGGGAGACAGATTCTCTCCTCTGAGTTTCAGTGCTCAGAGCACTCTCTGCTGGCAAGCTCTCTTACAGGGAAGGTGCGCAGATATCTTGTATTTGGACCTCCTCCTGGCCGAAGAAGAAGGCCCAAAACAGGACCTTTCTCAGACACTGTGTTGCTTTGGCAGTTCCCAGGTGGTACAGACTCTCACCTAAGCAGACTAAATTCCTAAGTTCCTTGGAGTCCCGGGACCAAGATGGCGACCGCTGCTGCTGTGGCTTAGGCCGCCTCCCCTGCCGGGTGGGCACCTGTCCTCCGGTCCGGAAGGTGGCCGGCTGTCCCCGGCCCACAAAGGGTGCTGCCTCAGCGCCTCTGTGCTTCCGCCTGTTCCAGAAGCTGTCAGGTTCTCTGGCGCACCCTCTCACCTGTTCAGACTAATTTCCTAAGTTCGGCGGGTCTCGGACCAAGATGGCGACCGCTGCTGCTGTGGCTTAGGCCGCCTCCCCAGCCGGACGGGCACCTGTCCTCCGGTCCGGACGGTGGCTGGCTGTCCCCGGCCCACAAAGGGTGCTGCCTCAGCGCCTCTGTGCTTCCGCCTGTTCCAGAAGCTGTCAGGTTCTCTGGCGCACCCTCTCACCTGTTCAGACTAATTCCCTAAGTTCGGCGGGTCCCGGACCAAGATGGCGACCGCTGCTGCTGTGGCTTAGGTCGCCTCCCCAGCCGGGCGGGCACCTGTCCTCTGGTCCGGAAGGTGGCTGGCTGTCCCCGGCCCACACAGGGTGCTGCCTCAGCGCCTCTGTGCTTCCGCCTGTTCCAGAAGCTGTCAGGTTCTCTGGCGCACCCTCTCACCTGTTCAGACTAATTTCCTAAGTTCGGCGGGTCCCGGACCAAAGATCATGAGGTATCTTGAGAAGCACAGACTCATGTGTCTTTATACCTGTCTTGTCTTTTTGATTAATAAAGCCTTTCCATATGAAGCTCAAGGAGAAAGGAGACCAAACTGTGGGTGCCGCAGTCCTACTTAGAAGGGAAGAAAAAAATAATCATGGGATGTAGTGGGAGGGAGGGACCTGGAAGGGAGAGAGGAGAAGAAGGGAAAAAGTGGGGGAGGGGGACAAGATCAGGTGTGGGAAGAGGACAAAGTATAGAGGATCAGGAATTTGAACATAAGTATGTAGTAGTGGGGGATAAGTATTTGGGGATATACACAAGGAAGTTCCAGATGCCAGCAATGTAAAAGGCTCCCACGACCCCACTGGGATGACATTAGGTAGAATACCCAACAAAATGGAGAAAGGACCTGTAGAGACCATATCTGAGGTTAGGACCTATTTGAAGAATGGTGCTATTCATCTACTACAAAAATATTAACCCAGAATTGTTCCTGTCTAGAGGAAATGCAGGGACAATGAATAAAGAAGAGACTAAAGGAAAGGCCATCCAGAGACTGTCCCACCTAGGGATCTATCCCATTTACAGACAGGAAACCCAGACATGATTGCTGATGCTAAGAAGTGCTTCTTGACAGGAGCCTGGAATGGCTATCCCCTGAGAGGCTTTTCTAGAGCCTGACCCTACAGATGTGGATCCTCTAAACCAGCCATTGGACTGAGCAGAGGACCCCAATGGAGTTAGGAGTTAGGGAAATGACTAAATGAACTGACAAGGTCATAGGAAGAACAACAATATCAACCAACCAAACCTCCACCCCCCAGAGCTCCCAAGGACTAAACCCCCAACCCAAGAATACACATGGAGGGACTCATGGCTCCAGCTGCATATGTAGCAGGGCATTGCCTTATCTGGCATCTATGGGAGACTCAATGCCCCAGTTTAGGGGAATGTGAGGGAAGGGAGGTGGAAATGGATGGGTGGGTGGGTGAACTCACTTACAGAAAGAAGCAGGACTATGGAGTTGGGATGGGTTATGGTGTTTGTGGAGGGGAATCCAGTTAGGAGGATACCATTTAAAATGTAAATAAATAAAATAACCCGTAAAGATATTTATATCAAAAACAAATGAAAAGAAAAAAGAAAAACAAAAGAAACATTGTGGAAATTTTTTATTAGATATTTTTTAAATTTACATTTCAAATGTTATCCCTTTTCCTGGTTTCCCCTCTGAAATCCCCCTATGCACCCCCCCCTCGGCATGCTCACCAACCCACCTACTCCTGATTTCTGTCCCTGGCATTTCTCTATTCTGGAACACAGAACCATCACAGGGCCAATGGGCTCTCCTCCCATTGATGACCAACTAGGCCATCCTCTGCTACATATGCAGCTAGAGCCATGAGTTTCACAGTGAGTTTTCTTTGGTTGGTGGTTTAGTCCATGGAGCTCTGGGGGTACTGCTTAGTTCATATTTTTGTTCTTCCTATGGGGCTGCAAACCCCTTCAGCTCCTTGGGTCCTTTCTCTATCTCCTTCACTGGGGACCCTGTGCTCCATCCAATGGATAGCTGTGAGCATTTACATTGTAGACATTTTGAGTCTTTTCTGTAGACAGTCTTTTGAATTGGGAAGTAAGATGAATATGGTTCTCCTTTATGTAAATGATCAGCAGATAATAAAATCATCCCCCAAGATTTGTAATGATGCTTAGCTTCTGAACTTTCTAATCCCTCCCCCAGTGATTTATTATACATACATACATACATACATACATGTCTCTCTCTCTCTGTGTGTGTGTGTGTGTGTGTGTGTGTGTGTGTGTGCTTTACCAGACTGAAGGTAGGAAATGATCTATGAAACATGGATTTATAATCCTCAGGGCCAAGCTTGCTATACTTATATTTATATGTCCATTCTGACAGTGGTTGATGTTAATTCTGAGTTTTCTAAGTGTCCCTAACTCCCAATGGATCATCCACAGAATCTGTAGAATCTGTTAGGATTGGCAACATTCTGTCATATAGCAAACTGTTTCTTTCGCTTGAACAGACAGTTATAAACATGAATTTACCTTCCCTACATGAAGGTCTCACTGCTGGAACTTGTATTCCTGAAGTTAATTTCCATCTTTCCGATGCTGTGGTAGTGGACATTATTGAGGTTCCTCAGCCCAGAATTCTTATTTCACAACAATCAAACAGGGCAGTGGGTCACATATGGATAACTTACTCACTGTTTCATGGATTCTTTTATACTGAAGCAGTTGGCTTATAAATTGCAGTAACCTACTCCTGCTAAGTTACTTTATCAGTTACCTCATTAAATAATGGTTTTAATTCCCATCTAATGAATTCCTGGATCTTTCTATACAGAGTAGTAAGAATGTATCTACTTTTCTTCTTAATCCCAGAGAGTCACAGGCACAGGATTTTCAATTCCTTCACAAACTGTGAAAGCTTGTTTGGTTAGGGGCCTCAAAACCCGATGGTTTAGAGACTTAGCAGCAATTCTATTGGTGTCAAAGAATGTCAGATTTCTAAGTCAGCTTCACATTACTCCAATAAAATATTTGAAGTGCTTAACTTCTAAAAAAGTAATTTTAATTTAACTCATAATACAGGAAGGTCTTATCTGAGGTCACATGTCTCAATAATCAAGCTTTAGGTGAGGAAGTTATGTAAAAATAGCGATGAACAAATGTCAGAGGAAAGTATAATTATAATTCACTTACATCATTAACTAGGAAGAAGAGAAACACAAAGGGTAGTCTACAATCCCTCAGTTCCCATCATGAGCATGCCAACTAATAAACATTCGGGAGACTGTTCTAATGAAACCACAGCAACTTAACTGAGTTCTCTTATATTTGATGAATCCACACCGAATGTGGTAACTAAAGTTAGCATGACAGGGAGAAGTCAAATACAGCTTTTGATGGGTTCCTGTCGAGTGTCACAGACCATGTAGATTGCCTCTTCTGCTTCTCATGTGCTGTAAGGAAACATGGAGTGGACCCAGCTGGAAAGAGAGATGGGGAGAAGCTGGGATGAGGAGAGGGAGGGGAAACCATGAGAAAAAAAAATCCAGCATTTTCAATCAAAGAAGAAAAAATGATCCACATATCCAATTGAGCTGGATGGCTAGCATGCTGAACACATCAGGACTGGGTCACTGCAGGAGATCATCAGCCACATACATCATAGTTATGTGCTAAGTGCAAAGATATAAATTCCAGGGTTGCCGGGAGATATTCAGCCAGCTCTCACATCTGGATCAGAACAAATCTTTCCATGTGTAACTCCTCAGTGTTTGATTTGACATTTTAATTCTAGGTGTTAAGGAAAAATGGAGAGACATTAAATAAAAAATAAAAATATAATACTATAGCCTAATTTCAATAATGCAGATTGATAAAATGTGTATTTTGTAAGCAATTAAAGTTCATTATTCTATACCTAACTTGCCAATCTGAGAATAATCTTTAATATATTCATTTCAATCCTACCTTAAAAAGAAAAGTGAAAAAGAATAAAATAAACCAGAATGAAAATCATAGAATACCAAGAACTGGGATTCATTGAGCTCTATTCAAAGCTAAAGGACAGTGATTGACCCAGAATGACTGCTGTGCAACACACCAAGCCAACCAGGTGGGAGCTGACTTCAGGCTAATCAGAAGCAGTGTAGTGCCTCGGTCCTGGAGGCTTCAGAGAAGAGAAAGTCAATACACGGAGCTCATTATTACAATCCATTATCATAATGACATTCAGCTCAGCCTGAACACTAGGCTAATACAGATGTATGTCCCCAGCATATATAGTTACACAGAAAGCTGGTAATACTTTTTAAGCAGATCTTTGACAAGAATTTTCTTATTCTTGCAAAGAAAAAAACCAAAAACACAAAGCATTCCAATTAAGAGTATTTCAGCTTGTTGAGCCTTTCACAGAGACAGTCATGATAGGCCCCTGTTTATAAGCACACCATAGCATTAGTAACAGTGTCAGGCCTGGGGCCTTCCCCTGACCTGAATCTCAATTTGGGCACTGGACCTCCTGTTCCTCAGTCTTTCTCCGTTTTTGTTCCTGCAGTTCCTTCGGACAGGAACAATTTTGACTGTTCGATGGCAACGCCATCTCTCCACTTGATGCCCTATCTTTTTACTGTAGGTAGACGCTACAAGTTCCCTCTCCCCACTGTAGGGCATTTCATCTAGACACCCTCCCTTTGAATTTGGAGAATCTTTTCAGCTCCCAGGTTTCTGATACATTCTACAGGGTTCCCCAACCTCCTATTTTCCAAGGTTGTCTGCTTTGATTCTTTCTGCTGGCCCTCAGGGCTTTAGTCCTGTCCCCCTCCCCCTCCCAAGATGAAGATATTTACACCAAATGGAGTAGTAGACAGAAGCTGGTGACCCCCGTGACTAAATCAGGAAAAGGCTGGAAGAAGCTGAAGAAGAGGGCTACGCCATAGGAAGACCAGCAGTCTCAACTAACCTGACTTCTGGGATCTCTCAGACACTGAGCCACCAATCAGGCAGCATACACCAGCTGATATGAGGCCCCCACCACATTTACAGCAGAGGACTGATGGGTCTGGACTCAGTCAAAGAAGATTCACAAAACCCTCCAGAGAGAGACTTGGGACCACAGGGAGTGAGGAGGTCTAGCAGGGTCAGGGCATCATTGCAAATGAGAGGGAGGAGGTGTGGGATGTGGAAGAGTTGAAGAATGGATCATGACGGGGGATAAATTCTAGACTGTAAAAAAAAATCATTAAAGAATAAAAGAGAGAGCAAGAGAGAGAATTAGCATGCAAGGAGAGAGAGAGGGAGAGAGAGAAGAGAGAGAGAGAGAGAGAGAGAGAGAGAGAGAGAGAGAGAGAGAGAGAGAGAGATTGATTCAGCAACAGATTTAAGAAAGGAGCCTGATCCAGTTGTCAGGGAATGCACATGAGGATTCAGCTGCCTATCTACTAAATTTGTGTGAGCAGTCCTAATTCAAGCTCATGTATGCTCTTTGGTTGATGGTTCCGTCTCTAAGAGTCTCCAAGTGTCCATGTTAATTGACTTTGTTGATCTTCCTGTGGAGTTTCTATTCCTTCAGTCCTTACCCTAACTCTTCTTCAAGTCTCTCCAAGCTCCACTCAATATTTGTCTGTGAGTCTCTCCATCTGTTACAATCACATGCTGTGTGGAGCCTCTCAGAGGACAATTATGCTAGTATCCTGTCTGCAAGAGTAACAGAGTATCAATAGTGTTATGGATTGGTTTTTGCCTATGGGATGGGTCTTAAGATGGCACAGTCACTAGTTTCCCAGTCTCTCAGTCTCTGTTCTGTCTTTATCCCTGTAGTTCTTGTAGTTAGAACAAATTTAAGTTCCAAGGATTTCTGTGTGGTTTGGTGTCCTTGTCTCTCCACTGTGAGTCCTGCCTGGGAAAACAAAACAAAACAAAACAAAGCAAAGCAAAGCAAAGCAAAGCAAAGCAAAGCAAAGCAAAGCAAAGCAAAGCAAAGCAAAGCAAAGCAAAGCAAAGCAAAACAAAACAAAACAAAACAAAACAAAACAAAACAAAACAAAACGAAACAGTAGCCATTCAGGTTTTATATACCTCACTGCTAGGAATCTCAGCTAGAGACACATGCTTAGACACCAGGGAGCTTCCCGCATCCCAGTTCTCAGGTAAGTCATGGAGATGCACTGACCCCAGATACAATTTCCATTCACTCTCCAGGCTCTCTCTCCTTCTCTCTCCCCACACCAGATCCTGATACCCCACACCTCTCCCCATCCCTCTTACTTCTCAGTTCCCTTCTTCCATCTGCCTTCATTAACTATTTTATCCCATTTCTCTAACTGAGTTGCCTTGTCTGGCCTCAGTAGTAAAGAATATACCTACACCTGCAATGACTTTTTTTTTTTTTTGGTTTTTCGAGACAGGGTTTCTCTGTGTAGCCCTGGCTGTCCTGGAGCTCACTCTGTAGACCAGGCTGGCCTAGAACTCAGAAATCCTCCTGCCTCTGCCTCTCAAGTGCTGGGATTAAAGGCATGCACCACCACTGCCCAGCTTTTTGTTTGTTTGTTTGTTTGTTTGTTTGTTTGTTTGGTCCTGCAGTGACTTGATGTTCCAGGGTGGCAAGATATCCAGGGGTGGCCTTCCCCTTCACAGAGGACAAAAGGAGGTTGGTAGAGGTAGAGGCTGTGTCAAGGGAGGAACTGTGAGGAGGGGAGGGCTGTGATTTGGATATAAAGGGAATAAATAAGTAAGTAAATAACAAATGGAAATTATGTATGGGGACTGGAGATATAGGTCAATAGTAAAGAGCACTTGCTTCTTTTCAAAAAGACCCAGTTTCAGTTCTGAGCATCCACATGGCAAGTCACGACTGTCTGTATCTTCAGTTCCAATGGATCTGACACCATCATACAGACATACAGGCAGGCAAAAATACTGTGCACATAAACATAAAATTTAAACAAGAGAAAAATAGAGTAATTCTGGTATAACAGACATAAAAATTAAAATATTAATTCTCTTATAAAATTGTATAAGGGTATATCATCTATAAAGACATATTTACAAATATTTAAATAAATTCTAAAACCAAACTCAACCAAAAGATATTTTTCTAAGCATATATTTTACTCATGAAGTTTTACATGGATAAACAACTTTTAAGTGACTAAGAATATGTGAAATACTATAGAACAATTATTAATATCTACCATTTATGTCTATAAAGACAATAAACAATTATAGCAAAGTTAGAAACAATAGTGCCTTATGTGTCATAAATAAAAATGTATCATGTTTTCTTCAACCCTTACTTTTTAGTTATGTGTCTCTCTGGCGATTGGGTGTGAGTAAAAGCAGGTGTTCACAAAAGCCAGAGAACATTGTTAAATCTCTTGAAGTTGAAGTTACAGGGAGTTTTAAGCTACTGGGTGTTGATGCTGGGAATCAAATACATGTCTCTTGCAAAAGCTGTAAGCAAGACTCAGTTCTGGAGCTTTCTCCACACTACCACTTTAGGGTTTTATTATGAGTGATTAGAAAATAAACCAAACAGCTGTGATGGAAGCTCAAGCTTTCTGTGAACATGTGAATAAATCCATAAATAACTCATACTGGTTTATAGAAATAGAAATTATCATAGTCAGATTGTAAAGCGTTCAATGCATTGTCTCCAATATAAGGCTTAAAGCGATAATCACAAAGAGGATATGGTCTTCGAAGATGTTATAAATCATTGTCAATGTGTTATTGAATTTAGTAGAAAGTAACTTAAAAGTATAGCTGTATTTACAGAGGACACTAGAGTTTCAAAATAAGCAGAATACATACTATTTCCTGCAATCCCTTTCAGCATATAAAACTTTGAGAAAGTTATTCAAAATTCTAAATGAGCATTCGGGAGAGAGACTTAAGTAGACAGCACATGACTAAATGTACCTTTATATTTAGAAAAAAGAGCCATATGTATGGATTTTGAAAATTATAGTCATGAAAACTTTTCAAAAACTGAGAAAGAGTTCATATATAACACATTATTTTTTGAGGAAATAAAATATCCTGCCCTAAAGGCAATACATGTACTTTTCGAAAATGTCCACTTACCAAAACAAAATTGAAACAAAAGGAGAGGAATGATATTATTTACTGTTCTTGTACAGGTTGTCTGACACCAGAAACTTGACAAAGCAACTGGCTTATTGGGTGACTGCTTCCTAGGCTGAAAATACAAGATGAGGGAGCTTTGTACCATCAGAGTCTGAAGAACTCACACCTGGATATGTAGAAGCAAAGTTGAAATTGAATGGGCAAGCCCTAATAAAAGGAGACGACCCACTGATGAACTTATTTCTACAGAGTATATTTAGTGCCTTTCAAATTCAGCATTCTGTACTTTAAATGTTCCTTCCTCTCAAGGATTCCACAGCTCCAACCTTAACACATGCATTTGTCCTTATAACCCTCACTCAGGGAGGCTTCTCTCTGCAACAGATAGAAAACATTACAGAACACTACAGTGAATTAAAATGCAGTTATGGAAGCATGGTTTCTCAGTGACAAACTCACATGTTAAAACTACACAGATATACTTGTAGCTTTGCCTAAGACGGAAATCACAGCATCAATGACAGAGTACTCACAAATCATACTACTTTCAACATTTCCTTTGTAAAGCTGGGGCCTCCAGAGCTACACATCCTACAGCATAGAATAGCTATTGCTGGTGTCCTTGTTTAGCACCTGTGTTGAGAACATTCTGACACAGTCTCAGAGAAAATTAACACATCTTCTGTCTCTTATGAACGTTTCATCCCCTCTTCTTAAATGATGCCTGGGCATTAGATGTGAAAGTAGTTTTCTAGATGTATCCTTCTGGGTCTGGGTTCCATGACTCTGGACACATATTTAGAATGAACTTAGCTTTTTCTAGGGATGAGCCAAGAGGATATCATCAATGCCATATGCTTACCTGCTATACAAACTGAGAAGATGCCATGAATTTTAAGAGAGCAATAAAGGTTATATGGGAGTGTTTGGAGAGAGGAAAGGGAGGAAATAATGTAATTATATAAAAATCTCAAAATAAAAAGTTACTCTTTTGAAACTTAAAAAAAGTGAATATATACTACTTCACCAAATTTCAAAAGCTTACAAACCTATGAAAGTCTCCGCTAAGTACCTCTATGTCAGGAATATTCTTAGGGTTGAAATAAAATTATAAATATGTGGAGCAGGTACCTAAATGTCTTACCAGGATTAAAGAAACAATTTCCAAGGATAGGCAAGATATTCTAAGTCTTTCAGCTGGTAAGATCAATTAGTCGATAAGTAGATTTTCCTGAAACTTGCCTGAAAAACCTAAAATCTTGGCATCTTTTTAGCTCCCCTGTAAATGATATTGGAGAGAAGAGAGTGCAAAGTACAAGAAGCATTGTCTTAAAACAGTCTCAATGTGTTCGAACAGAATTTCTTAGGACATATTCTCATAGCCATACATTCCTCCTGGTAAACTGTCCAGCTAACAGGCACAATATGGAATCATATAAAAAGCTTGCCACTGGAGTAAAACTGTGAAGCAGAAAGAAACCATACAAAACAATTCAGAGTACAGGATAATAGTATACAATTATGTGACTGCCTTGTTTAGGTTTTCTTAGGACTTGTTTTATAAATGTTTATAAATTTTCATAGGACTTGTTTTATAAATGTATAAATGTTACAATTGAACATTTATTATTGATAAGTATAGATGTTAACTTCTTGTGGACAATTCAAATATTTGATGCTACTAGTTGGCAATTTATTTATTCCCAAAGTGCCATGCAGGAGAATCAGCACACTTACTATCTATATTGAATTGTAGGATTTTGGTGTTTTGTACTATTTTATAATTGTATTTGGTATTTTGACAAAATCAAAGGCTGTGAAAGAAAATAACTTTGAATGTAAAATATGTTTTTGTTTTGTTTTGCTTTTGTTTCTTTCTCTTATTTTTGTTTGTTTTTATTCTGGTTACTCATGTTCTTGAATAATGCATACATTCTAGTTTGCTTTTCTGCTACTGTGACAAAAACTGATCAAAAGCAAATTTCGGAGCAAAGAGACTAATGAGCTTTGCATATTCAAGAAAAGCATAATCAAGGAATGCAGAGAACCAGTTCAGGCAGAAACTATAGCAGAGACCACGGAGGAATGCTTCTTACTGCCATCCACAACTACACTCATTAGGCATTTCCGAACAATGAGCCTAGAGAAAACACCATCAATTACAGTAAGATAGGAATTCTCTCAATTACCAACTTAGAAATTGCTGCACAGACATGCTACAGACCAATCTGATAGACCTAATTCTACAGTTGAGATTCCTCTTCTAATGTGTGCAAAATTGTCAACCAAGGTTGGATACCATGCCATCTTTCCTGATTCCTATAGATTTATATTGCTAATCTTGTGAATAGACATTTTCTGTCTTTCACTGTTGTTTATTGAGTTTATTATAACTTTGGAATTATTTTTATGATCTTATTAGAAATCTATTTGCCTCTGCCCTGTCTCATACATGCTGTTTTCAAACCTCTGACTATCTTGATTTGGTAACCTGTCTTGAAAGTAGCCACTGCATGATAGTCCAATCTATGATACTCTCATTGCCAGGTTTATGCCTAAAAAAATGTTCCTATCCAGAAACTATACATATTTGCAATTTAATTAATTTTTAAGTGTTTATTTTCAGACTATGCCATAACTTAAATGTTAATGCAATGTGCATATATATATATGTGTGTGTGTGTGTGTATACTTCTATACATATGAATATGTATATACTTCTGTGTGTTTGTGTGTGAATGCTATATACCATATACACTGGTATGATATGCTGATCCCCCATCATTCTGGTCAGAGTTCAAAATGAAATCAATCTACACAACATGGACTGCAATATAGAGGAATAAACAAAACTGAACCTACACAAAGAACAATCAAACTTGAAACAGTGTTCTCATACAGTGAAAGATGCCAGATACATGGAGCGACTCATAAGCTCAACTACTCAAGTCAAGGGCAATGTGGGCTATAGCTAGCAAACTGATTAGAAAAGGATGAGTAAAGACTCAGAGCCAACCTCTGACCACTGCACCCTAAGTGTAAACCATGGAGATGTGGGAAATTTGACCTTGTTTGTTCTTATGACTTCTGGTCTTGCTTTCACACTATTCTATTTATTTTTTTCTATTTTCCTATTTCTTCCTTTTAAATGGAAATATTTACCTACTAAGTATCATTGTGAGTTTCACAGTTTCACAACAGTTTGAAAGAAAGTTCCCCTATGACTCAGAATAAACTTCATCAAATTGGCAGAATTAATACACTGAAAGTTTTTGGGATGGACAACATCCAGTATGTTCTGTGTGATGGTCATGAGCCTTTGATCTTTATGAGTTGATTTATCTCAGCTGTCTTATATCATAATGGAAAGCTCACCCATATAGTAGATTACTATATTATTACAGTAATAGTCATTTGGCCTTTAATGATCTTTGAAAATGCATCATTTCCCTATTGATTTTTTCCACGTTGTTTCACCATTTATATGATCAATTTTGCATTGTCAGTATCCTCTATATATTTTCTATATTGTCCATCTTCTCTTGTCTATGAAACTCTGATGATAAAAATATTACAGGTTTCATAATATATTTTGTACATTGATTTTCCTGCTAGGTTAGTAATCTTAGTCATTACCTCATATCATTTTATTAAATTTTCCTCAGTAATTTTGTTTGTTATTAAATTTATATCAATTATGGAGTATAAACATACAATATGTAGCATTTTCATCAATAGAAAAACTGCATTCATTGGTTTATTTAAGAGCTTTTTATATCTCTCAGTAATTTTCTTCATAAATGTCTTAGACACCTTTTATTAAATCCATTATTTGATAACTTACAACTCTTGCTGTTATTGCAGAGAGGCATGTTTTATTATTACATTTTAGAATCAGCTGTTGCTTGTGTATATATGGTATTGATTTCTGGATCTTGTTCTTGTAGTTGGCAACTTTGCTGTAATTTCTGATTAATTCTTATTGCTTGGAGATTTCATTAGATTATATGTTGGCAATCACATCACCTTTAAAATAAAAGCTTTAAAGGAGCAATATTTCATTGACTTTTATTGGTTTCTTATATTCTCCAATACCAGTAATTTAGTCAATAATGATAGTAATATTGTGTGTCCTTTCTTGTTTGTAACTTCACTGTGTTTCTGAAGTTTTGCTTTTAAGATGATATGTGGGTTTCAGTGAAACTGATAAGGCAATTCCCCAAAGTTATAATACATATTTGCTCCTAGTGCACAAGTTTCATGATATTCAGCAGTATTTACATGTATTTGTTTTGGAAACCATTCAAAGGCTTATACTGTTTTATTTTTTTTAAGTAAATGTATGCATCATGTTAGGCAAACATATTACCTGATAATAAATCATATTAATTAGAAAACTATAGGTCTCATTTTAATACTGGCAAGCCAATATTTTATGTATGTATCTGTTAATAAGACTGACACATTTTAGCATTCTTGCTTTATTCATAACAATTTTTTTGAAGTTATTTTTTAATTCCCGTGATTTTTGGTCTCACAAATTTACAACAAGAGTGACACTCTTATTCTTTATTTTACAAATATAATGATTTGTAATAGGAGTTGCAGATTACATTAGTATTTATTAAAATTGGATTAAAACTCTATTCAGGTAAAATTATTTTCATATCAATATACAATTAGTTTTAGTTTAGGTAAGTTTACTGTTCATTTAATTCATACTAATTTTTGAAATTACTTTATCTGAAATTGTCATTTTTAACTATCTTTCGATGATGTTACATAACATTTCCTTTAATATGTTGTTCAGCCTTTTACTAGTAATATTTTAAATGTATTATATGTCCTTATAAATGAATATTTTTAAAGTCCTAACTCAATTTTTATCTCAATATTTCTTTTCTTCTGCTTTTCTTTCTTTCTTTTTCTCTTCTGCTTTTCTTAACTTTATGTTTTCCAATTTAAGGAACAATTCTTGATATTTTTTATTGATAGTCATCAAAGATACACCCAAGTATTAAACAAGCTCATATATAAAAATACAGAAAAATAAAAATGAAGATATATAATCAGCATTTTATATACAATAAATTTATCTACACATGAATATTCATTATCTAATTTAAAACTGACCAATAACAAAATAAAGTTACTAAACAAATGAAAGAACATAAAAGAATTTTATTATTTAGTGTCAAAGATATGTGATTGCTATCAAACTGTTTATTCTGGAAATGTTGCAACACTGCAGATGCCAGGTACCTTCTCTTTCCAGTTATGTTTATGTTTTTAAAATGTCAACATTGCATTGAGGAGAGTATGAGAAATGGCTTATGGATCATGCACACTTTTAAAAAGCAAAGAATAATAGTTATTAAAGTAGAAATTTAGTAAACTGAAATTCTTATTTATTTTGTTGACTCCCTTAGCCTTTTCTGTGTGGTCAGTGTGTAGCACATCTGTTTTGCAGTGGACCTAATTATTTCTTATAGAGAATGTACTGGTATATTGGAAACTCAAAAGCCTATACTTTCATTTCTAGTTTAAAATGTCATCTGGATAGAAATTCTTGAAATAGCCACTTTCCCCTTTTCACTAAAGTAGTTAGGGGGAGACTTAAGAAAACGAAATTGCACAACCCTAACCTAGGACTCACTGTCAACTGATTGTCAGACTTTGAGAGGAATTTTCATTAACTACAAGGCCAAGGGGAGAGGATTAAATACACAATCAGTAGGAAGCTTCTGTTGTGACTGCTTCCAGATGTAGATAGGACGACCTTTTATCCTCCCTTTCCTCGAATCCTTGGGTCAGAAGATCAGAAACAAAATCTGAACCAAGTAGAAAATTGACCAGACACACTTATATATATATATATATGTGTGTGTGTGTGTGTGTGTGTGTGTGTGTGTTATTCTTGTGTTCACATGCCCTGATCCTAGACCATGTCATATCAGCATATCTGTCTTCATTCAAATATTATGATTTTTGAATGGTATACGTAATACAATATTTTACTGGAAATTACTTTAATAATATTGAAAGGGTCTCCAAAACTGCATCAATAACTACAAGGAGAAAATAAGATCCAGTAGATGTTGTTTCTGTGTCAGTTTTGTTTAACATTCTCCATTAAGAATTGGTGACTTAACAATAAAGTGTTAGCCATAAAACAAAGATCCCATTAATATTATATAGACTGAGGAGGTTAAATTTAAGAATATATATATATATATATATATATATATATATATATGAATATATATACAAATATAAGTGAATATAATAATGATTAATAAAATGATTAATAAAATGAAGCTATGAATTTAAGAGTAAGGAGGAACAAATAGATTTTGCATGAACAAAAGATAAAGGTGATATTTTGTAATTATAATTACAATAATAAATAATTAAGAATAGTGTAACAAAAATATGATTTGCTAAGGGGTATCATCAATAAATAAAATTCTGAGTTGATAGATATTAGATAAAAATAAGAAACTGGACTAAGAAGCACAAATCTTTGCATCTTAACTTTCTGCAATAATATATAAAATTTGACTCAAAGTAGATCAATTTGTCTCAATGATTTAAAAATGTCACTATTAATTAAAATGTTATCTTCCCTCACACATATAAATATCTGGGTATTCAGTTTCCTACTATCCTGAGCTGTTTTCATTATGATGCTGTTACTGTAAATAATTATATATGTGTATGTGTGTGTGTGTGCATGTGTATACATAAACACATAAATACATATATGTTTGTATATACACAAATATACTATAAATTTATTATATGGAATATTACATATCTATATCTATATCTCTTCCATCTCTTAAGTAATATTCACTCTGATCTTCTTAAATACTCAGTGATTACTGGGTCCTCACATGTTTAGGGTCACTTTTCTACTCTCACATATAGAATGATATCTAATACTTAATAAAGTTCTGAAGATATGAATAAAATTCAGTAGCAAAGATAATGTGCAATTCAAAATATTCACATAATTTCACATGATATGTGTGAAATGACCCACTTTAGTAGAAGATACAGTTACAAATAATTATATCACAGACATTTATCACAGGAAGACATTTGACTGAAAACAATTGATATTAATGAAATGTCTTAGGTGAGCAACAAATTTAAAGGAAAAGGTGAAAGAAGTCAAAATATTCATAGATAAACATACTTAACTATTGAAAACCTTCGAATCTAGAAGTCACACTACTTTGCTAATGTATTTACCAGAGGTCTAGAGCCTTTTCTACTTCTAGTCAAAAATGAAGTAAATACCAGTGTCACACAGACTTTAATACAAAAGGCTGTTTATGAAAACTCTCAGACTAAGAACAGCTAGTGCAAGGAGGAATTGTAAAAATCTTGATCCAAATAGGCTGACTTGCATAGGAACTGCTGAAGGCTGATGATGAACTCAGCCCCTTTGAGGCAAGAAAAAATTCTTGATGTTTAGAATGAACCTCCAGAACAAACACAAATGCTTATCCAACTTTTGAATTTTTAATGCACAGAAAAGACAGAATTTTTAATATCTACAATCACATTTAATATATTTACCTAAGAAATGAGATTTATTAATATGCATATTCTTAATAGATCTCTAAGCAATTTATTAGAGCCAGATATACTAGAGAACTCTTATACTATATTCATAGGAAACATGACTGTAAAGAAGATATCAGTTATAGAACAAATGACAGTAGTGAGTCTTCTTTGGAAATACAAGAACTGTTAAAATTATATCCCATGTCAATTGACAACATGCTATTTATGCGAGTTATCTTTATATGATAATGAAATGTAGCAAAAATTCCAATGTTAACAATGATTTGGGGATTGGACCAGAGAGGCAAAAAGAGAAAGAAGAGAAAATAGGAAGAGCAGAATACAATTGAAGACAAAGAATTGACATTGGATCACAATTACAGATGCATTCACAGGGAATACTGTAAAACAAAAATTACTGCAGCAAATAGTGCATTGGCATTACTAGTCTAAATATAATATGTAAGGAAACAATACTTAAGTTGGAATGCACTCAAATCGTAAGAAATAAGCAAAGAGGAGCATGTTTGTTAACTTTTTTTGTTCATTATTGTCTTCAACAGCAAGAACTAAAATTGTCTAGAAGGGTGATATTTTTTACCATCTACATAAAATTCAAATTATGTTGTTTAGCTTAAACAAACACATATTTTATTTTTCAATTAAACTGCAATAAAACAAGGACAGTGTTTCTCAAAGGAAATACATACTAGCATGATGCCAAATCTCTTTTTCATATTTTGTTGTATTGTCTTAAAACTGCTATTCAGATTCACTACGGATTGGCTGGTTTAGGTAAATTTCCCATCATCTTTAAAATTGAAAGTTCAAGGTTATAACACCAACGGTTGTGACCAAAGCCTCATTGTTTGCCATCTTTTTCTTTTTAATGCTTATGGCTAAATCCAAGCTCTCTGTGGTCACAGTTGTCCAGTTCTTAAGCATTGCCCTCATTGCTGGGTCCAGCACGGCTGTGTAAAGGGAGGTCTTATGCAGTTCCTGCTCCCTGGGACGTTGCCTGTCCTTTGATCCCCACAATCCTCAAGTGTGCTGAGGACTTCTTTGGCTTGAAACTGATCTGCTGTCTCTTCTATTTTTCTTTCAATATTTCTTTCTAGGGATAAGCTTCTCCTATTACACAGAGCTAACTACTCCATAATAAAGAAACAGATGTGGTTTCCAGGAATGAGGAATGGAGGTGGTCATGAGGCTGTGGAGGTTGGGGTCTTCTGCTTAGCCTTTAGTGCCAAAGGAAAGGTTCTAAACAACATAACCATAAAGACCATAAAATCCTACATGGTCCTTGTAGAAATAATTAATTCCTAGACTTGTCCCTGAATTTGGAGATATGAGAAAATACATGTGCCCTTCAGTCCAGTGACCACAGCATTAATTAGTAAGGGTGAACTTGGGAACATCAAAGATAGAAAGTTAAAGTGCTCTCAAGAAGAAAAGGGATGGATAGAAAAATGGAATCAATAAAATACTAGTAAGTCGTAGAAGGTTTATTTTATAGGAGAAAGTCTTATAGGTGATCTAGAAACAAATAGTACTAGAAAGGGAGTTCATGAGGCCATTCAATTAGGAATGGAATAGGATTAGGAAAGAAACTTTAGACAAAATGTGGCATATGATCATATGAAAGTTTGTACTTTGTTCTCCTAGCTGCTTGAAGAAATGGAGACGATAACGCCTAGAGAGATATTAGAAAGAGATAGCTGCTTTGCTTGCATAAATTTTAAACCTTTTTTGGAAATCATTTTAACTCTAGTAGTACATCACCTTTTTGATTTTACATGGATGTACTTACTAAAGATTGCTGTCTGCTATACCAGAAAACTGCAAGAGCTGTGCCCAGCTACCCATGAAGAACAGGCTGTGTAAAAACTATAAGGAAATGTGCTTTGCTTTGACTTCAGTTTATGTTTTAAGGAAGAAGAGGTTGAAATTAATGATCTAGAATTCATATAGTTTATGTAAATTTGAGGATTTCTAAAAGTTATTAACAGTGTTAAATCCTTGAACATTTTTATTTACCTTAGTAAATAAAAGACTGGGTTCAGGAACTCTGGTTGGGAGAAAAAAAAAAGAAGAGAATAATGGAGAAAGCAAAAGATTAAAAGGAGAGAAGGCTAGTGAATAGGAAATAATAAAATTAAGAATGAGAAAGGAGAAGGAAGAATGAGGAGAATCCTCAGAAACAGAAAAAGCACTGGAACCAGCGTCTGGCATCCCCTACTGAATCTATGTCATTACTGGATTAATGCTGCTCCTGTCCCAGCATTCTCAGGAAGCTCCTTATGCCGAGGCTGGGCCTTGGCACCTCCTTTCCTCTTGCTCTCTCAAAGCCTCTTCCTCCTAATCTCATCAACATTGTGACTAGAATTTCAACATGGATTTTACAGAGAAACAAACCTTCATACTGCAACATATGCTTACTGAAAATAAATTGATGTTTAACAAATTTGAAGAGGGATGGGCCAATCTTGAAAGGTTTAACTTTGAAATTATATTTTCACAAACTGTCAGTCATATATATTCATATGGACAATATTCTTTCTATATGCTCTTATTCTTTAAGTTATATATATAAATATATCACCCTAGGGTCTTGTGTGAGAAAAAAAAATGTAAACAGAAGTAATTAAATCTGAAGACTTTTTGAGTTAGCTTACTTCTTCAGTAAGTTTAAGTGCTTCTAGAAAGATTAGTATAAACAATATATACATTAATATATACCATTTTTTAAATCTAATACCTGCTAGTGCTATTTTGTTGTCGACCCAATAAAAGCAACCAAGGAAGCAGTTCGATACCACTGAGAGGATATGGCCAGTTCAATACCACTGAGAGGGTATGGCCACAGCAGATACCCAAACCTTACTACTGTTTTATAGCCTACTTTCAGATCACCACCAAAAATGAATTTTGCAGAAATGTTTGTTCTGTCATATATGCATTTCTGAATGTGAGTTATCTCTTAATTGACACAAATGTTGACCTTACTAGAAAGAGGATAAACATTCAGATCAGAATTTGTAGAAATCCTGTAGGATTTTAATATATAGAAACAAGTCCAAATATCAAGAATTCTAATCAAAAGATGAAAGGCATCTCTAAATACAGAAACTATCCATGGTAATTACCACACAGTAGCAAAGAATAAAAGACAGATCAACACCAAATAGCTACCAAGAGTGGTTAAATAAGATATATTTCCATAGTGGAAATATAAAACACCAGGATCTGAAGAATTGATGGATAACCAGCATAATTCATGTTGAGTTGGCCAATCTATTCTCAAGCCTCAACGTGTCATTGGCCATCTGTGGACCACACAACCATGAAATGCTAGATTTCATCTGATTTCAAAGCTATTGTTTTTTGTTTCAGAAATTTTGCAAATTGAGACATGTATGTCTTGCATCACTTCATCAGTCCCTGATAAAGAATAAGCACATCTCACACTTGAAAACTTCAGAACAATGAATCTTTAGCATCTCAGTAAATATTTAAGCATTGGTTGACTTTGGGAAATGTTGTAAAATTACTGAATATTGCACAAATGAATTATGAATTTCCAGAAATGGAGTTGTATAGACATAACCAGAACTACTTCTTCCATTTCTGATAACCTTAAGTAATTATTGTCTTTTAAAGCTCATATTTAGTATACAGTTACTGTGTTAAAGGTATATGAAATGAGATTTACATGTTGGCAGATATTATATTCCTCCAGTTGGGTTGTATTCTCTATTCTCCCTTTAATTTACCAAGTTGAAGAAATAATCTCTATTTACATGACCATTTTTGTAACTAAAAATAACTAAGAAATTTATTAAAATTGTACATTTTGAAATTTAGAAAAAAACAAATTGTAAAAATAATACTCACATTATCAATGTGTAATAAATATAATGTAAATACTTAATAAACATGTGGTTAATTATGTCTTAGTTGTTATTTAAAATATAAAATTAACATAATTTAAGATGCTTAAAATAAGAATGTGGAGAAAGAAAAAATAAAATGAAAGATTTGTATAGTTACATGGACATGGAAAGTTTTTTCTTTTCAAATACACACATGCCTAGAAATAATATATTATATATATATGTATGTATATATATATGAATATAAGCATACCAATATTTACTTATTTCATATAATTACATTTAATTTCAGTGTGCTCTAAAAACATAAAGCATGTAAAAGAATATGTACAGCAAATTTTATTTCATAATTTTAAAGGATTTATTAAATATTGATTCACTAGATCATAAATGGAACCTTTGATAGATAATATTTTCTAATAAGCAAAGTTACAGTAGTATTCACATTATTACACTTGTAATGAGGAAAAAACTATAGAGAAAAAAGAATTGTGGATGAGATTTTTATTTTCAAACTATTAGATTTTGCTGAGATTTAATAGTACACAAGAAATACACTAAAAATTGTAAAAATTAGTTTTACAATAACTTCATATTATTTCTGGGCCATATTACATTAAGATTATAGACACCAGTTTTATGTTGAGATCTTTGATCACTTGGGCTTGAGTTTTTTGTAGTGAGATAGACATGGATCTATTTGCATTCTTTGACATTCAGATATCCAGTTAGATCAGCACCATTTGTTAAAGATGCCTTCTTTTTTTCATTGTACAGCTTTGCCATCTTTGTCAAAAAATCAAATGTCCATAGGCGTATAGGCTTATTTTAGTGTCTTTAAATTGATTCCATAGATCAACCTGTCTATTCCTATACAATATTATGTAGACTCATACCAGAGGGAACATGGAATCTGAAGAGACCATCTCCTGTAACCAGACAGTAACCCCAGGAGAGCAAACTACCCACAAAACTTTCAAATAAAAATTTATACTATCTACAAGAAATGAAGGGATTGGGAATAGAGCAGAGACTAAGGAAGCTGAGAAACAATAACCAGACCAACTTGAGACACATCCCATGGGTAAGCACCAATCCCTGATACTATTAATGATACTCTGTATGCTTGCAGACAGGAGTCTACCATGGCTGTCTTTGAAGAGTTTCCACTCAGCAGCTGACCCAAAGAGATGCAGAGACACAGAGCCAAACAGTGGATGGAACTTGGTGACTATTATGAAAGAGTTGAGGAATTATCAGAGGGCATCTTAAGGGATAGGAAGTACACATGAATATCAACAGATTTAACAACCTGGAACCTGAGCCTGGTGTGGTGGCACACACCTTTAATCCCAGCACTCAGGAGACAGAGTCAGGCAGATTTCTGAGTTTGAGGCCAGCCTACGCTCTACAAAGTGAGTTCAATGACAGCCAGGGATATACAGAGAAACCCTGTCTCGAAAATCTAAAAAAAAAACGTCTGGCCTCAGTAGGGGAAGATATACCTAAGCACCACAGAGAATTGATGTTCTAGAATGGAGGGATAACCACAGAGATTCCACCCTCTCAGAGGACAAGAGCAGGGGAAGAGATGGAAGGATTGTTGGAGGGGGAGACCAGGAAGAGGAGCAGTGAGCTGGATATAAAGTGAATATATAAAACTAAAATGGAATAGATACAAATAATATAAAAGTATTGGTGTAACTTGGTGTAACTCTAACAAAGCAAGTGAAAGAACTGTGTGTGAAGAACTTCAAGACCCTGAAGAAAAAAAAAAAAATAAAGAAGATATCAAATGATGGAAAGCTCTCCCATGCTTATGGATAGGTAGGTCAACATAGAGAAAAATGGATCTTTTACAAAAGCAATCTACAGATTTGGTGTAATCCCCAACAAAATTCAAACACAATATTTATAGACCTTGAAAGAACAAGTCTCAAATATATATGTATGTATGTATATATCACAAAAACAAATAATCCACAATAACCAAACGAATCCTAAACAATAAAAAGACTTTAGGAGGAATCACCATTCCTAAACTTAAGCTATACTACAGAGCAATAGTGACAAAAGTTCCATGATATTGATACAGAAACAGACATGTTGATCAATGAAATTGAATCTAAGAACTGGACATCTTATGGACACTTGATTTTTGATGAAGAAGCCAAAACCATGCAATGGAGAAATGAAAGCATCTTTGACAAGATCTATCTTGACAAGTTCTAGCTTGGTGTCTACATGTAAAAAAATGCAAATATGTTTATATTTATCACCCTGCACAAAACACAAGTATAAGTGGATGAAGGACCTCAACATAAAATGGGATAGACAAAATCTCATACAAAAGCATGTTTAATATATGCTTGAACACATAGGTAGAGGAGACAATTTCCTGAACAGGACACCAGTGGCTCAGGCTATAAGATTAACAGTTGATAAACCGGACCTCATAAAACTGCTATGCTTCCGTAAAGCAAAGGACATTGTCAATAGGGCAAAATGGCAGCCTACAGAATTGGAGAGTATCTTCACCAACCCTACATCTGACAGAGGGCTAATATCTAAGATTTACAAAGAACTGAAAAAAATTAGATAGCAACAACCCAAATAGCCCAATTAAAAAATTAAATACAGAGCTAAACATAAAATTCTCAACACAGGTCTTGAATAGCCAAAAAACACTTAAGAAATATTCAAAGTCCTTAATCATCAGGGAAATGCAAATAAAAGCAACACTAATGTTTCATCTTACAATCATCAGAAAGGCTAAAATTATAAACTCAATACATATCACATGTTGGTGAGGATGTGGAGCAAGAGAAACACTTTTTCCTTGCTGGTGGGAGTCCAAATTTGTGCAGCCACTTTGGAAACCAATTTAGCTCTTTTTCAGGAAACTAGAAATAGTCCTACCTCAGGGCCAAGCTATATCACTCCTCAACATATACCCAAAAGAAGTTCTAACATCCCAAACAGGCACTTGTTAAATTATGGCCATAGCAGCTTTATTTATAATATCTAGAAACTGGAAGCCGTCTAGATGTCCCTCAATTGGAGAATGGATTAAGAAAATGTGGCCCATCTGGACAATGGAATAGTGTTCAGCTGTTAAAAACAAAGACGTCATGAATTTTTGCAGGCAAATGGATGGGACTTGAGAATATCATTTTTAGTCCTAAAAGGACATGTATGGTATGTACTCACTTTTAAGTTGATAATAGATGTAAAATACAGGTACTATGCTACACTCCACAGACCTAAAGAAGCTAAACAAGAAGGGAGGCACAAGCAAAGATGCTTTAATCTTACTTAGAGGAGGGAATAAAATAGTTATAAGAGGCAGATGAAGGGAGGGGTCTCGACAGAAGGGTGATGATGGTAATGTAAAGGGCTCATGGTCAGGCATGGGAAAAGATGGAGAGATGGCTAGAGGGCTATGAAAATGAATGGAAAGCTGGGCCTAACCAAGGTGAGAAGGTGCAAGATATCTATAGGATGAGACAGAAACTGCCAAAAGGGAGGCCCTCAAGAATCAGTGGGCATGGGAAATGGAGCGGAGACTGAGGGAATGGCTAACCTATAACCTGCCCAACTTGAGACTCATCCAAGTCCGTAACACTATTAACAAGCATAACACTCTGTTATGCTTGCAAACAGGAGCGTGTTGTCCTCTGTCAGTCTATACCCAGCAGCTGACCAAGACAGATACAGACACCCACAGCCAAACAGTGAGTGGAGCTTGGGGACTTTTAACAAAAAATAGGAAGAACAATTCAGGACCCCAAAGTGAATAGGAACTCCACAACATAACAGAGTCAACAAACATGAATCCTTGGGGGCTCTCGAAGTCTAAGCCACCAACTAAAGAACATACACAGGCTGGACCTAGGCTTCCCCACTTTATGTAGCAGATGTGCTGATTGGTCTTCTTGTGGGTCTTAAACAACTGGAGCAGGGGCTATCGCCAAAGCTGTTGCCTGTATGTGGGATATGCTCTTCTATCTGGGATGCCTTTTCTGACCTCAGTAGAAGAGCCTAAGTGAGACTTGAAGTGCCAGGTTTGGGGGATACCCAGAGCGACTCCCACTCATTCAGACGTGACAGGGTGGGTGAGGTGGGAAGGATTGTGGGAAGGGATGACCAGGAAGGGTCAGTGAATGGGATGTAAAGTGAATATATAAAAAATAAAATTAAGAGAAATCTGTGATAAAGTCTTGGTGAGTGCCTGCTAGAACCAGGGCTCACAATTCTGTCTGTGCCAGGCCAATCTCATTACCTGAGCAGTTTGGTAAGTCTGGAACAGCAATGCTGGATTTCATTTGTGAGACCCCGCAGAGAGGATATAATGTGCAAACACAGGACTGATCACCTTGAGAGTCCTGGTTACAGGGGAAAGGAGGCTCCTTCGCTGGGTTTCTGTGATAGAAGTATACTAGAAAAGATGAAGGCCTGTGAATGGGGGCACAAGACATAGGGCTTTCTCAATGCTATCCTTCAGACAGGTGATGAGGACTGAACCCAGGGCTTCTGGCATGCCAGGCAGATGTTCTTTACTGAGCCACACCCTAGCCACTTACTGGGGGATTCTAGAGAGGTGCTCTACCACTAAGCTACACCTCATCCCATCACTGGGGAATTCTCTGCCTTGAACTTGCTGTTTTCCTGCATCAACTTCCTAAGAAGTATATGAGAGACCTGATGAGCCCTGGCTCCTTCTTTCACTTTGTTTCCGTGTTAGCATGTAGCCTATCAGAGAATCCTGTCTGTGTTCAAGGAGTGGGATGGCACAAAAGTAGATGCTGTCACTGAAAATTCACACCATCTAGAATATGACTAACAGGCAGCTCTATCTTCTGAGAAGTCTTGCAGTTTGGCTGATCTGTCTCCTCCCCAAGCAGCAGTTTCGTGCTGCTATAAGGGTGAGGAAGGACCTTTCACGATCTTCTAATTTGCTCTTTTCCCAGACATGTGACACTGTTTTAACTCTAGAATCTCCTGAGCCTCTACTTCCCTCCTGGAGAAAACTGCCATAGAACAAGTCCTATCAAACATGATATAAGGGAGACAGACGTGACAAAGTAAGATGGAGTTGAAGATGTGAAGTTGGTTAGGGGAGAATATACCTGTAATTCTAGTAGCTAGGAATAAGAGGCAAGAGGATTGTGTGATAGGGGCCAGCCTAGGTTACATAGCAAGAGCTCTGTTCAAGCATCAAGGTCTGAGGACAGTCAACTAAGACTAAGTCTCAGATAATAAGGGCATCTCACTCATTCCGTGTTACTCAATCAGGGTCAAGCCATGACATTCTTCTCTGGTTACAAGGATGTCAGGGAACTAGCCATACAAGATAGGCTACTCAAAGTTGCAACTGGCAGTGTTATTTTGATACGTGGTCTTATATATTCTAGGTTGGCTTCTCTTGTTAGGCAGCTGAGGATAACCTTGCACTTAAGATCCTCCTGCCTCAGCCTCTCAAGTGCTAGGATTGCCTGCGTATTCAATTACAGGGAGTCTCCTGCCTCTTCTTTCCTTTCGAGGTATCTATACTCATGATCATATTCTCTTCTAGAATATATACATAATTAAATAAAATTATAAAAATATCATGGTTGCAATAATTTGACAACCATGACTGTATGATTTGCCATTAGAATCTCAATGTTCCATAAATAGTAATCAAATATGAAACAACTCCCACATCTCCTATCCTGTTTATAAATGGGACAATTAAAGACTGATTAGCATGTGCATGTAAAATTAATTTAAATTTATGCCAATTTTGATATAGATAGCTAGTTTTGTATAGCACACTGAATCTCACAATTGTTAAATTCTCCTTCTTTAAAATCTAACAATGATCTTCAGCTCTCACACTTGCAGTGAGAACTGCCTGTACTATTTAACCTATCTATAATAATTACCAAATAAAGAGTATGCCGGTATTGCTTCATAATTGGCATTGCAATGGAACCCAAATTCACCATACATGAATAAAAGTGAACAGTATAATGGGAGAAGTCCGTGGCCCTGTGAAGGCTCGATGCCCCAGTGTAGGGCAATACCAGGGAAGGGAGGAAGCAGAGGGAGGAAGCACCCTCATAAAAGCAGAGGAACCTGGGTATGGTGGCACACGCCTTTAATCCCAGGACTCAGGAGGCAGAGACAGGTGGATTTCTGAGTTCGAGGCCAGCCTGGTCTACAAAGTGAGTTCCAGGACAGCCAGGGCTACACAGAGAAACCCTGTCTCAAAAAACCAAAAACCAAAAACCAAAAAAAAAAAAAAAAAAAAAAAAAAAAAAAAAAAAAAAAAAAAAAGGCAGAGGGAAGGGAGATGGGATCGGGGGTGTCCGGGGGGGGGTTACTGGGAAAGGGATAACATTTGAAATGTAAAAGGAAATACTCAATAAAAAAAAGAAATTAAACCTTCACTATCCTAAGTATCAAAAAGTGATTGCTGAATAAAAGATACCAAATCTATCTGACAACTTGACCTGAACATGCAGTTTTAGTAACCATATTGACTAGCATTTCTTTTTTGATCCAAAATAATTCTATGATTATGACTTGTGTTTATTCACTGGAGCTTAATTCATATAGATTTTATGGCAAAAGAGTTCCAGCCTTAATAATGTGAAGGCTGTGGCCCAAGATTAGTTTTAAAAAGTAGCTTAACACTTTGGTCTTCTTGAGTTTCATGTGTTTTAAAAGTTGTATTATGGGTATTCTAAGCTTCTGGGCTAATAACCACTTATCAGTGAGTGCATAACATGTGTGCTCCTTTGTGACTGGGTTACCCCACTCAGTATGATATTCTCCAGACCCATCCATTTGCCTAACAATTTCATAAATTCATTGTTTTTAATAGCTGAGTAGTACTCCATTGTGTACCACAGTTTCTGTATCCATTCCTCTGTTGAGGGACATCTAGGTTATTTCCAGCTTCTGGCTATTATAAATAAGGCTGCTATGAACATAGTGGAGCATGTGTCCTTATTACAAGTTGGAACATCTTCTGGGTATATGCCCAGGAGAGTAATTTCTGGATCTTCTGGTAGTACTATGTCCAATTTTCTGAGGAACCTCCAAACTGATTTCCAGAGTGGATATAACAGCTTGCAATCTCACCAGCAATGGAGGAGTGTTCCTCTTTCTCTGCATCCTCACCAGCACCTGCCTTCACCTAAATTTTTAATCTTAGCCATTCTGACTGGTGTGAGGTGGAATCTCAGGGTTGTTTTGATTTGCATTTCCCTAGTGATTAAGGATGTTGAACATTTTTTTCAGGTGCTTCTCAGCCATTTGTTATTCCTCAGTTGAGAAACCAAAGTGTGGACACTTTGTTCCTTCTTATAAGGGGGAACAAAATACCCATGGAAGGAATTACAGAGACAAAGTTTGGAGCTGAAACTGAAAGAAGGACCTTCCAGAAACTGGCCCACCGGGGGATCAATCCCATAAACAACAACCAAACTGACAGGACCCTGATATAGCTGTCTCCTGTGAAGCTATGCCTGTGCCTGGCAAATACAGAAGTGGATGCTCATAGTCATCTATTGGATGGAACACAGGGTCCCCAATGATGGAGATAGAGAAAATGCCCAGGAAGTTGAAATGGTCTGCAGTCCTATAGGAGGAACAATAGTATGAACTAATCAGAACTCCCAAATCTCATGTCTCTAGCTGCATAGGTAGCAGAGGATGGCCTAATTAATAGTCCTTATCAATGGTAGAGAAGCCCTTTGTCTTGTGAAGATTCTATGCCCCAGTATAGGGAAATGCCAGGGTCAGGAAGCAGGAGAGGGTGGGTTGGTAAGCAGGGGAGAGGGGAAGGTATAGGTGGTTTTCAGAGAGGAAACTAGGAAAGGGGATAACATTTGAAATGTAAATGAAAATATCTAATAAAAACAAATAGCTTAAAGGAGCACAGATCCTTTATATAAAAATTATAACAACAAAATTGCCTATATGTTATAATGTTAAATCTGAATTTGGATGCTAAAATTTGGGGTTTATAGCCCCATGATTTGTGTTTTATGAAATGAGCACCTAAAATTTCAGTAAGTGGTAAATAATTTCAATAAAACCTGGAATTTTAACAATGGGTACTGTGCCAGTGAAGGACGCAACACCATACACTTTCTCTGTTTGAGCACTGAGCCTGTGAGGAGCACTTGAGCTTACTCCTTGTGTCAAGAATAAATATGATGCCAGCAAGGACGACTTCAACAGAAGACTTTGTCAGCTACAGGACCAATTAAATCAGTTTCTATCTGCTGATTTTACTTCTGAGGCATTATGTGTGTGTTCAGTAACATCACTGAGTTTTAGTCATCTGCTCTTTCAAGCCCTAACTCATTGATTAAAGGGTTTATAAAGTAACCATTGAAGCAAATAGCTAAAGTTGTAAACTCCAAGATTAGTCAACAGATTCAAAGACGGTTATATACCCCAAGGTCTATAATTCAATCACTCTCTCTCAGGTTGTTTCTACAGCTTCTATCTGTAAACTATGCCACTATTTTTCATACTTAATGCTTTCAACAGAAAGCAAGAGATTGTGTATGTAATATGTAAAGAGCTAAGAGGATTTCAGGTATATGATATTGCTATACAGGTGCGCATTCAATGATTATTTTTGTCATTATTTTAAGAATAATGCTTTTGTGACAACGATGACATTTTACTATATTTAGTGTTTGTGAGTAGAATACAAATTATATCAACTCAAGCAACTGTATGAATTGACACCAAGGAAGGCAACCTATCTACAAGCATTCGAAAAAAGATTTGCTGCCAATGAATTCATTGCCCTTTAAAATATTACCCTGAATTGTGATCATAACATGCCAAAATTTTTAGACAAAGCACAGTTTATAAGAAAACTGTACGATGTGCTTTGATCCTAAATATCTGATACACCAGGAGAAGGTATTAAATTTTCATTTCTCGTAGCACCTCTTATACTGACAATTACTTGTGTTTTTAGATAAAGTTCGCCGATCACCATAGAGGTTATTGGTCTATATTTGCTGCACTGGGGCAGGGTATATACTTTTTATTCAGACTTTTAATCAGAATGTTAATAGATTGGTATGTTAAAATTAAACTTTAAAGGTCATGATTACACAATGGATGTTCATGGAATCAGTACTTACACTGGTGTTAGCTCCATTCGGAAAACACCAACTTATACTACTCTGTAACTGTGTAGATGCCTTAGTAATGATTACTGCTGCCCTCAAACGTTCCTTCCAGAAGGAAGTGGAGATTTGTTTCGGTTTCTGTCCCTGCTACTGCTGGTTTTTTGGTAGAAAGAGTTTGATATCTTCAGTTGGTAATGAGATCAAAAAAAGGAGAACTTAGATAACACAGGATTTGAATCATCTCACTTGATACTGAATATCCTTTCATATCCTCTTTGTTTTTTCTTTGTTTTTATTCTAATTAGATATTTTCTTTAAACAAGAGATGTAGTCACTGACTTTGTGGGACTCTGGTTAATTTAGTATCAAGGTTTTCTGTGGCTGTGTACACAGGTACTATATATTTTTTTAAATTGCATCTCTAATTTCTGTGTCTTGAGATGATGTCCACAATGTAATTCATGTTGATTTCATTAATTATGCCATTTGAATACTATGGAAAGAGTATTTTATACACTGAACAAAATATTCCCACATGATATATTCAATACTTAAGCCATTGAAATATTTAAGTTTTCAATAAAAAGTAAGTTTTAATTCACAATATTATCATATATTTTATTTAACTAACATTATTATTGGAAGAAAAGGAAGCACATATAAAACAATCATATTCCATTAAAGTTATAGGAATATTCAAATGAATAAAAGTATTGATAGCCACAAAAATGAACTTTAAAAAGTGATTGACTACAATTTTCCGAACAACTAATTTGTTAAGACAAACATTGAGATTCTAAGAAAATGATTTTATAGATTTTTATTAATAAATTAATTTATTTATTTACATCACCATCACAACTTCCCCTCTTTCCTCTCCTCCTGGGTCCTCATTCTCAGTTCCCTTTCACCCATACCCCTCTCCTTTCCTTTCTCTTCAGAAAAGCGGAGGCCTATACTGATAAACTTGTCTTGGCATATCAAGTTGAAATAGGATTGTGCATGTTTTCTCCTATCAAGGTTTGACAAGGCAGCCTTGTTAGGGAAAGGGAATCCAAAGGCAGGGAACAGAGTCAGAGACAGCCCTTGTTTCTGCTGTTAGGACTCTCACTTGAAGACCAAGTTGAACAATTGTTACATATGAGGCAGGCCCTTGGGCAGTTCAGGCTCAATGAGGCCCTAGGAATCCAGGTTTCTTGATTCTAAGTTTTCTCATGGTGTCCTTGACTTCTCTGGTCCTTCAGTCCTTCCTCTTTATCTTCCAGAGAATTCCACAAGCTCCTCCTAACGTTTGCCTGTGACTCAGCATCTGTTCCTGTCAGTTGCAGGTGGAAACCTCTCAGATGGCTAGGCTCGTGTCTGTAAGTATAGCAGAATATCATTAATAGTATCAGGAATGGGCTCTCTCTCATGTCAATCATCTCAAGATGGCCATGTCTTTAGTTAGCCACTTGATCAATTTCTGCCCCATCCCTACTCCTGTATATCTTGTAGGCAGGACAAACTATGGATTGAACTTTTGTGGCTAGGATGGTGCTCCAATCCCTACATTGGAAGGATGTTATGGTTATAGAAGATGAGTCATCTCAAGTTCTGTACACCTATTGCTAGGAGTTGCAGTTAGTATCACTCGTGTATATTCCTGGGATTTAGCATTTTCTTAGGATTCTGGCTCCTCCCAGAAATGGCCCACAGTACTCTAACCCAGTACTCTCCCCTACTCCTCTCATTTGATTCCTTCTTCTCCATACTCCCCATGCTCTCTCCTACCCCATCATAGGTCTACTCTATTTTCCTTTCTTGGTGAGATTTAGAGATTCCCACTTAGTTCTTACCCTTTGGATGGATCTTGAGTTTGGCTAGTTATTGGTTGTTGATTCTGTCATGCTTTGCTCCACCTTTTTTTTTTTTTTCCTTGCATTTCATGCAGGAAGGACAAATTTTGTGTGAAAGGTTTTGTGGATTGGTGGCTTGATCTCTTCATTGGGAGTCCTGCCTTGCTGTAGAAGGTGGTCCTTCAGGCTCCATATTTCTACTGCATGGCAAGGACATGGGGGTGTGGAGTAGGAGGAATCAAATGGAAGGTGGGGTGGGGGGGCGTGCTGGGTTAGAAAACTTGAATCAGTATGGGCCATCTCTGGGATGAGCCAGAAACCTGAGAAAATGCTAAATCCAAGGAGTTTCAGCAAGACTTACACTCATAGATACCCTGTTGATTCTCTGATCTCAGGTC
This sequence comes from Mus musculus, assembly GCF_000001635.26. Classification (NCBI taxonomy): domain Eukaryota; kingdom Metazoa; phylum Chordata; class Mammalia; order Rodentia; family Muridae; genus Mus; species Mus musculus. The sequence goes on along the minus strand of NC_000069.6, from coordinate 46,168,108 downwards.
TTGGGCTCATCTTAGAGACAGCTCTTCCCTACCAGTCACTGATTTCCATTCACTCTCCAGGCCCTCTATTCCCACCCTTGATCTTCCCAATTCCTCTCCCAGTGAAATGTCATCCTAACAAGATCCCTTCCTCCATCAACCTCCAATGACTATTTTATTTCTACTTCTAAGAGAGATTCAAGAATCTTCCCTTCAACCCTCCTTGCTATTTTGTTTATTTGGTTCTGTGGAATATAGCATATGTATTCTGTACTTAATGGCACATATCACTTATATGTGAGTATGTACCATATTTATCTCATTAAGATCAGTGTAGATTTTGTTAAGTATTTTAAACATCTTATAAGATGATCATTTATTTCTTTTGTTTTCATTCAGTTTGTTTAGACGGTGGACTACATTAATGTCATTGTGATGAATTCTACTCGATCATGGTAAATGCTGTTTTATGCGTGCTTGAATTCAGCTTGTGAATATTATATTGAGTAGTTTTGCATTAATGTTGATAAAGAAAATTGGTCTGAAATTCTTTTTTATTAAATCATGTGGTTAGGTATCAGCATGATAGTTGTCTCATGAAATTAAATTGGTAATTTTTCTTCAGTTTCTACTTTTCAGAATAATTTGAGGAGCATAAATTGGCATTAGCTCTTCTTTGAAAATCTGATAGAGTTCTGCATTAAAACTGTCTATCTTGAGCATATTTTGGTTGGGAAGCTTTTAATGATTACTTCTCTTTCCTTAGGACTGATATGTTTATAGCAATAGTTTACCTGACTTTGGTAAGTTTGGCTGTCGTGAAAATTGTTCATTTCCATTAGATATTCCTTTTTTTTTTTTTTTTTGGAGTAAAGGTTTTAGAAATAAGACCCACACATTTTTTGGACTTCCTTGGTGTCTGTTGGTCTGTCCCATTTCATTTTTGATTTTGTTAACTTGGATATACTCTTTCTGCCTTTTTGTTTGTTTGGCTAAATGTTTGTCTATTTTGATGCTTCCTTGAATTATTTTCTTTGTTAGTAAGTATTTCTTTCAGCCCTGAGATTGACTATATCCTACTGTCTATTTCTCATAGGTGTGCTTGCTTCCTTTTCTTCTAGAACTTTCAGGTATGCTGTTAAGTTTCTCCTATAAGATCATAATAATTTCTTTATGAAAAGAGTGTTGTAAACTTTCCAACTTAGCACTGTGTCCCATAAGCTTAGATGTGCTATGCATTCAATTTTATTAAATTACACTCTTTTGTTTCTATGCTTATTTCTTCATTTAATCAGTTGTCACTGAGTAAAAAGTTGTTCAGTTTTCATGAGTGTGTTGATTCCCTTGTTGTAGTTCAGCATTTTTCTATTTTTTTTCTTTTTCCAACTTTTATTAGGTATTTTCTTCATTTATACTTCAAATGCTATCCCAAAAGTCCCCTATACTCTCCCCCCACAATCCCCTACCCATCCACTCCCACTTCTTGGCCCTGGTGTTCCCCTGTACTGGGGCATATAAAGTTTGCAATACCAAGGAGCCTCTCTTCCCAATGATGGCCGAATAGAACATCTTCTGCTACATATGCAGCTAGAGACACAAGCTCTAGGGATACGGGTTAGTTCATATTATTGTTCCACCTATAAGGTTGCAGACCCCTACAGGTCCTTGGGTACTTTATCTAGCTCCTCCATTGGGGGTGCTTTGTTCCATCCAATAGCTGACTGTGAGTATCCACTTCTGTGTTTGCCAAGCACTGGCATAGCCTCACAAGAGACAGCTATATCAGGGTCCTTTCAGCAAAATCTTGCTGGCATATGCAATAGTGTCTGCATTTGGTGGCTGATTGTGAGATGGATCCCTGGTGGTTGTAGTCTCTGGATGGTCCATCCTCTTGTCTCAGCTCCAAACTTTTTCTCTGTAAATCCTTCCATGGGAGTTTTGTTCCCAATTCAAAGGAGGGGCATAGTGTCCACACTTCAGTCTTCATTCTTCTTGAGTTTCATGTGTTTAGCAAATTGTATCTTATATCTTGGGTATCCTAGGTTTTGGGCTAATATCCACTTATCAGTGAGTACATATTGTGTGAGTTCCTTTGTGAATGTGTTACCTCACTCAGGATGATGCCCTCCAGGTCCATCCATTTGCCTAGGAATTTCATAAATTCATTCTTTTTAATAGCTGAGTAGCACTCCATTGTGTAAATGTACCACATTTTCTATATCCATTCCTCTGTTGAGGGGCATCTGGGTTCTTTCCAGCTTCTGGCTACTATAAATAAGGCTGCTATGAACATAGTGGAGCATGTGTCCTTCTTACGAGTTGGAACATCTTCTGGATATATGCCCAGGATAGGTATTGTGGGATCCTCCAGTAGTACTATGTCCGATTTGCTAAGGACTGCCAGACTGATTTCCCGATTGCTTGTACAAGCTTGTAATCCCACCAACAATGGAGGAGGGTTCCTCTTTCTCCACATCCTTCCCAGTCTTATGCACGTTCGCAACAGGCCAGGAAAGACACAACAATCCAGAATCTTCTGCGGCAAAGCTTTATTACTTACTCAGGAGCAAGAGAGGAAGAGCGCGGCAAAGAGAGGCAGAGAGGAAGAGAGAGAGAGAAACAGAGAGACACAGAGAGAAAGGCAGAGAGAGGGGCAGAAAGGGAGAGAGGCAGAGAGCAGAGGAAGAGAAAGAGACGAAAAGAGGGAGTGCCAGAACCCCATCTCTTTTAAGGAGAATTATCCTCCACCTAGGACGTATCACTCCCTGATTGGCTGCAGCCCATTGGCCCAGTTGTCATCACGAGAAAGGCAGAGCACATGGCGGGAAAACTGCCCCTGCACATGTGCAGATTATTTACTACTTAGAACACAGATGTCAGCGCCATCTTATAATGGCAAATGTGAGTGCGGCTCCCCACATGCCAGCATCTGCTGTCACATGAATTTTTGATCTTAGCCATTCTGACTGGTGTGACGTGGAATCTCAGGGTTGTTTTGATTTGCATTTCCCTGATGATTAAGGATTTTGAACATTTTTTCAGGTGCTTCTCAGCCATTTGATATTCCTGTTGAGAATTCTTTGTTTAGCTCTGTGTCCCCTTTTTTAATGGGGTTATTTGATTTTCTCGAGTCCATCTTCTTGAGTTCTTTACATATATTGGATATTAGTCCCTTATCTGATTTAGGATTGGTAAAAATCCTTTCCCAGTCTGGTGGTTGCCTTTTTGTCTTATTGACAGTGTCTTTTGCCTTACAGAAGCTTTTTAGTTTTATGAGGTCCCATTTTTCAATTCTAGATCTTATAGCACAAGCCATTTCTCTTCTATTCAGGAATTGATCCCCTGTATCTACATCTTCGAGACTTTTTCCCCACTTTCTCCTTTATAAGTTTCAGTGTCTCTAGTTTTATGTAGAATTCCTTGATCCACTTAAACTTGACTCTAGTACAAGGGATAAGAATGGATCAATTTGCATTCTTCTACATGATAACTGCCAGTTGTGCCAGCACCAATTGTTGAAAATGCTGTCTTTTTTTTTCCACTGAATGGTTTTAGCTCCCTTGTCAAAGATCAAGTGACCATAGTTGTGTAGGTTCATTTCTGGGTCTTCAATTCTATTGGATTGGTCTTCCTCTATGTTTTTCTACCAGTACTATGCAGTTTTGTTTTGTTTTTTTCTTGTCTAATTGCTAGGGCGAAGACTTCAAGTACTATATTGAATAGGTAGAGAGAAATTGGGCAGCCTTGTCTAGTCCCTGATTTTAGTGGGATTGCTTCCAGCTTCTCACCATTTACTTTGATGTTGGCTACTGGTTTGCTGTAGATTGCTTTTATCATGTTTAGGTATGGGCCTTGAATTCCTGATCTTCCAAGACTTTTATCATGAATGGGTGTTGGATTCTGTCAAATGCCTTCACAGCATCTCACAAAATGATCATGTGGTTTTTATCTTTGATTTTGTTTACATAGTGGATTATGTTGATGGATTTATGTATATTAAACAATCCCTAAATCCATGGAATGAAGCCTACTTGGTCATGATGGATAATTATTTTGATGTGTTCTTGGATTCAGTTAGCTAGAATTTTATTGAGTATTTTTGCATCTATATTCATAAGTGAAATTGGTCTGAAGTCCTCTATCTTTGTTGAGTCTTTATGTGGTTTACTTAGCAGAGTAATTGTGGCTTCATGGAATGAATTGTGTAGAGTACCTTCTCTTTCTATTTTGTGGAATAGTTTGAGAAGAACTGGAATTAGGTCTTCTTTGAAGGTCTGATAGAACTCTGCAGTAAACCAATCTGGTCCTGGCCTTTTTTTTTGGTTGGGAGACTATTAATGATTTCTTCTATTTCTTTAGGGGATATAGAACTGTTCAGGTTATTAATCTGATCCTGATTTAACCTTAGTACCTGGTATGTGTCTAGAAATTTGTCTATTTCATCCAGGTTTTCCAATTTTGTTGAGTATAGCCTTTTGTAGAAGGATCTGATGGTGTTTTGGATTTGCTCAGAATCTGCCCTGTGCCCTCTAGTGAGTCTGGCTAAGGGTTTATCTATTTTGTTGATCTTCTCAAAGAACCAGATCCTGGTTTCGTTGATTTTTTGAATAGTTCTTTTTGTTTCTACTTAGTTGATTTCACCCCTGAGTTTGATTATTTCATGCCATCTTCTCCTCCTAGGAGAATTTGCTTCCTTTTGTTCTAGAGCGTTTAGGTGTGCTGTCAATCTGCTAGTGTATGCTCTCTGTAGTTCCTTTTTGGAGGCACTCAGAGCTATGAGTTTTCTCCTCAGGAATGCTTTCATTGTATCCCATAAGTTTGGATATGTTGTACTTCATTTTCATTAAACTCTAAATAGTCTGTAATTTCTTTCTTTATTTCTTCCTTGACCAAGGTATCATTGAGGAAAGTGCTGTTCAGTTTCCACGTGAATGTTGGCTTTGTACTATTTATGTTGTTCTTGAGTCTATTCTTGATCACCTTAGTCTGTGGTGATCTGATAGGATGCATGGGACAATTTCTTGTATCTGTTGAGGTCTATTTTGTGACTGGTTTTTGAGATGGTAACATAAGGTGCTGAGAATGTATATCCTTTTGTTTTAGGATAAAATATTCTGTAGATATCTGTTAAATCCATTTATTTCATAACTTCTGTTATTTTCACTGTGTCTCTGTTTAGTTTCTGTTTCTGGGATCTGTCCATTGATGGGAGTGGGGTGTTGAAGTCTCCTAATATTATTCTGTGAAGTGCAATGTGTGCTTTGAGCTTACTAAAGTTTCTCTCTTTTGTTCGTATAAATACTGACTTTTATTATATCTGTATACTACATGATCAAGTCTTTCTTTAAATTAACACTAAAATGAGGAAAAAAATCCTCTTAATTGCATTACTTTAATAGAAGGAACACTCTTTTTTCTTTATTTTTCTTTTCTTTAAACATTAATTTTTTATTAGGTATTTTCTTCATTTACATTTCCAATGCTATCCCAAAAGTTCCCCATGCCCTTCCCCCTGTTTTCTTTATAGATATTCAGAATTGAGGGTTCATCATGGGAGATTTTACATTTGATGATTATGAAGTTCCCCTCCTTGTTTTTATTTATTTATTTATTTTTATAACTTTGGGTTGCAAGTCGATTTTATTTGCTATTAGAATGGCTATTCCAGCTTGTTTCTTCAGACCACTTGCTTGGAAAACTGTTTTCCAGCTGTTTACTCTGAGGTAGTTTCTGTATTTTTCTCTGACATAGGTTTCCTGTAAGCAGCAAAATGTTGGGTCCTTTTGTGTCTCTGTGAAAATATCCTATAGTTGTTCAGTCCCTTTGATTCCCAAGATCTATGAGTTTCATTATTTCTCTTTTTAGTTTCTTGCTGGATGACCTACGAATTGGTGAGAGTGGCATGTTGAAGTCCCCAACTAGTTATGAGTGGTATTCAATTTGTTTTAGGCTCTAGCAATGTTTCTTGCATGAATTCAGGTTCCCTTGTATTTGGGAAATGGGTATTCAGAATTGAGATGTCATCATGGTGGATTTTTCCAATAATTAGTATCGATTACCATCCGATAATTAGTATTGATTACCCTTTTCCATCTCTTTTTATTAATTTTGGTTTAAGTTGTATTTTAATAGATATTGGAATGATTCTTCCAGCTTCTTTGTTGGGTCACCTAGGTTGGATTTTTTTTTAATTTCTTAGTTTTAGATAATGTCTATCTTTGATGCAGAGCTATTAAGCAGGAGGATATATCCTGTTTTTGCCATTATTCTATTAGTAGGTGTATTATTATTGGAAAATTGAGTCTTTTTTTTTCTTTTGCTTAAGAACTTATCTTTATTATAGGTTTATACACATAGGGAATCAGTGTTTATAGTGCACTTAAACAATTTCAGTGGTCACTGAGGTCCTGAAGCACATTCTCAGAGGGGTCTGGGATAATAGATTCATAATTTGTTTACTACATGGATTAATATGTCAACATAATTCCTAGAATTTTAATTGGATATTTTCTTTATTTATATTTCAAGTGTTATCCGCTTTCCTAGTTTTCCCTCTGAAAATCTCCTATCCCTCCTACCCACCCCCTCCTGCTTCCTGGCCCTGGCATTCCCCTATACTGGGGCTTAGAGTCTTCACAGGACCAAAGGCTCCTCCTCTCATTGATGACCAACTAGGCAATTCTCTGATACATATGCAGCTAGAGCCATGAGTGTTCTTTTTGTTTTCTTTGGTTGGTGGTTTAGTCCAAGGGACCTCTGGGGGTACTGGTTAGTTCATATTGTTGTTCCTCCTGTGGGGATGAAAACCTCTTCACTTCCTTGGGTACTTTCTCTAGCTCCTTCATTGGGGACACAGGGCTCAATCCAATGGATGGCTCTGAGCATCCACTTCTGTATTTGTCAGGCACTGGCAGAGATTCTTGTGAGACATCTGTATCAGGATCCTGTCAGCAAGCTCTTATAGCAGCCTTATTTATAATAGCCAAAAGCTGGAAAGAACCCAGATGCCCCTCAACAGAGAAGTAAATATAGAAAATGTGGAACATTTGCACAATGGAATACTATGCAGCTCTTAAAAACAATGAATTTATGAAATTCTTTGACAACTGGATGGATCTGGAAGATATCATCCTAAGTGAGGTAACTGGATTACAAAAGAACATACATGATATGCACTCACTGATAGCCCAGAAGCTCAGAAGACCCAAGATACAATTTGTTTTTGTTTTGTTTTGTTTGTTTGTTTGTTTGTTTGTTTTGTTTGGGGGGGTGTTCCAGACAGGGCCTCGAACTCAGAAATCTGCCGGCATCTGCCTCCCAAGTGCTGGGATTAAAGGCATATGCACCACCACCACACCACCACTGGCTTTTTGTTTTGTTTTGTTTGTTTGTTTGTTTCTTTGTTTGGGCTTTTTTCCAAGAGTCAATTTGTAAAACACATGAAACACCTTCTTAGAAGAGAGAACAAAATACCCATGGAAGGAGTTACAGAAACAAAGTTCAGAGCAGAAACTGAAGGCATAACCATCCAGAGACTGCCCAACCTGGAGATCCATCCCAGAAACAACCACCAAAACTGGAACTATTGTGGTGAATTGAATCTTTGTGTTTGTGTGTGTGTCTGTGTCCCTTCTTTTCATTTTACAGGTGTGGTATAATTCATTTGCTTTTTATTTTGTTGGGGGGTGGGTATAGTTAACATACTTTGGTTAGAGTTTTGATTCTCATATCTTTTGTATGGATTTGTGGGTAGATATTGTTGAAATTTAGAGTTGTTATGAATATCTTGATTTATCCATCTGTGGTGATTGAAAGTTTTGCTGGCTATAGTAGTCTGCACTAGGATTCTGGTCTTTTAGAGACTGCAAGACACCTGTCAAGGCTCTTCTGTCTTTTATAATCTCTGTTGAGAAGTTGCGTGCAATTCTGATAGGACTGCCTTTATATATTACTTGACATTTTCCTTTTACCACTTCTAATATTCTTTATTCTCTGCATTTAGTGTAGTGATTATTATTTGGCAGGATGACTTTTTCTTGTCCAATCTATTTGATATTCTGTAATTTGTATTTTTATGGACATAACTTTTTTTAAGTTGGAGAAATTTTTTTCTGTGCTATTGTTGACAATGTTTTCTGAATCTTTGAACTAAGAATCTCTTCCTTTTTTTCTATTATTTTTTGCTTTGGTCTTTCAGAATGTCCCAGATTTTCTCAATGTTTTATATCAGGAACTCTTTAGATTTAACATGTTCTTTAATTGATACATTGATATTTCCATTGTACATTCTACACCTGAGGTTCTCTCTATTTTCCTTGTATTTGTTCTGTGATGCTTATATCTGTAGATACTGTTCTCTTCTCTAGATTTTCCATCTACAGGATTGCCACAATTTAGGTTTGTATTTTAATATATATATTTTAAGGGACTTATTCATGTTAACTTTAAAACCTCTCTTATCCTTCTAACATTGGATTTAAAGTCATTTTCTCGTGCTTCAACTGTGTTACCTTACCTAGAGCTTGCTGTAGTAGGATAGCCAGGCTCTGCTGGGGCCATATTGTCCTGGCTGTTGTGAATTTCATTCTTAAGCTTCAGCCATCTAGATTTTGCAGTTATAGAAGGTTTAGGTGCTCATTTCTGAGTTTATCCTTGTTGGATAAGTGTATTTTGAATTTTTTGTTTCTTTGTTTGTTGTTTCATCTTGGTCTTCAGACCTGAGTGGCCTGGGGTTCAGGTGACAAGCAAGACTTCATGTTAGTAGGGTGTTTCAACTAAGGTTCTGTCCTACATGACCTCCGGGGTTTGGGTTGCTAATGTTTCCTTTCACATCTTATTTCCAATGTGGTCTGGTAGCTCCGGTACCTGTGTGGCTACTGAAAATGTAAGCAGGGTTATAAGTTGGGAAATAGCATTCATGTACAGCTGTTGGGTATGTTTTAAGGGGAGTTAGTAGGCAAGGATTGGGGCAAGATCTTTCCTGGTATCTTGGGTGTAGGCAAACCTCTGGAAAGTCAGTCAGAGTTCTGAGTCAAGAAATGAAGCACAGGGGTTGACTTTTTTTAAAGTTTCTAATTCTCCACATTGATTAACTGTGAATATATCACCTTCAGTATAATCATGAGCAAAAAACAAACAAACAAAAAGCAAGTGAAAAGCAAAAGCTAAACAAGCAACCCTATATATTATACATATTATTACTATTTTGAGTCAAAGATACTCATTTAATAATTAAAAGAGGAAGACATTAAACAAAATAAAAAAACCTTGAGATTATGTTATTGTCAGGCAGTAATAACTTAAAAATATTTTTCTAAAATATATTTCTAAACTTTATAAAACTACAAAGATATGATAGTTTCAGTTACTTTACATTATACTAGAAATAGCCAAATTTGATGTTCTTCCTTGACAATATATTTTTGTTAGCAAAATCTAAAATGACAGATTTTTTTTTTAATCAAAACTAATATGAGATCACCTGTGTTGTTTTAAAGCAGAGTCCTGAAAAGTACAGTACTTTTCGTTTTATTTGATAAACGACTTGGAAGGCACCTTTAGCCAAAAGATACCAAATGTTAAAATTTATTATTGTCAATAGTCTGTGTGACCTTTACTTTAACTGCATCTCAGCTGTCAGTAATAATCCAAGGCTGTACTTCCGATGATAAAATGAAAGCCTTTGCATATATTGAGGCTCTGGGCATCCTTGAAAGTGCACAGTGATCATGGTCATTTATTCCCATTGTCACAGCAAGGTCCATTTTGAAAGCCCATTCATCTTTCCTTGACGATGAGGAGTGCCGAAACTCCACTTCTGCCTTGAATCAAGTACTAAGTACTTCAGAGCCCTTGGAGATATCAATACATTGCATTGCTTTAACTTTAATGTGCTCTCCCAGATACTCCCCCACCCCAACAGTTTTGCTCTGGGCACTGTTTCTTTAAGAGTCTGCTTCGCCATTGTAATGTACAATTTCTGCATCAGGTAAAACTTCTTCTATCATACTTCTTGGAATCTCGTTTAAAGTGGATTTCCCCCCCTCTTTTTTCCCCTTATTGCATACTGCCAGGCTAGAATACAAGTTAATTTTTAATTAACTATATAGTGAAAGTGTCCTGATAAAATTTACCTTTGAAAATAATTATTATTCTCCTTCTTTTATAAAATGTATAATATCATATTCTTATTAAATAATTGATCAAAAGATATATTAGTTTCTGATGATACATAACCCTAAATTAATCAACTAATATATAGTATAAAAATCCCTAAAAATGAGAGTAAATGCTATTATGTGCAGATTGTTTGTAGTTGATATTTTTGCCTTAATATCTACCTCAATAATCCCAGCACTCGGGAGGCAAAAAGAGGCGAATTTCTGAGTTCGAGGCCAGCCTGGTCTACAAAGTGAGTTCCAAGACAGTCAGGACTATACAGAGAAACCCTGTCTTGAAAAAACAAACAAACAAACAAACAAACAAACAAACAAACAGACAAACAACCCACAAACCCCAAAACAAAACAAAAAAACAGCAACAACAACACCTAACTCAAATTATTGTAACTTAATAATGTTACCTGCAAAGTTCTTTCTAGAAATAATCAGCTATGAAGCAAGAATTTACTTTTGTCTATTGTTTCTTTAATTTTAACCTATTCTGAGGTAGAAAAAAATTCAGCAAAAAGATCTCTAACTTGTCAATTTACATAGACAATTGATGCTCAGAAGAGTGTGACACAGAGTAAATTAGCTGGTGGAAGTGGAAAAGAGCTTTTGGATCTACATGAACTTTGAGATATCACAAAAATAATGAAAACACTGGGGTCTTAAAAAACCAAAAACAGAATTCTCAGCCTTCAGGTATAGTTCAGTTGGTAGAATGCTTGTCTACAATGCACAAAGCCCTTGGGTTCATTCCCACTAATTAATATCTAGTCATTGTGACATATGCCTTCAATTCCAATATATGAAATGTGTAGGAGACTGGCAAACCTGAAGTTCATATCCTTAGATGCATACTATAAATATAACAATATGTAAACCAGATATAGGGAGGGGGATAGAGGAGGGGAGAGGGAAAGAGGGAGAAAAAAGAATGAAAAAATAAACAAACAAAAAAGAGAGAACTAAGTGCCCATCATATATTTTATAATGTGTTCTCAAAGCAACATAAGAATAACTGTACACACCTGAGTCTTAGAAAGTAAATTGTCTGCATGTTTTAATTTCTGGTAATCTAGCAAGACTTTTTACCAAGCCTTAGGAACTCTTGGCCCATAACCTAAATACTATACTCTATGCTGCTGCATTCATATTTCTTTCTTCCTGTTTATTCACCTAACTTCTGTTTTCTGATGTTATGAATAGACCCAAAGGTTCCTCTGGCCTTAGTTCCTGTAGTTCCTGTGCATATAAAAGAGATGTATTCAGACAGGATGCAGTAGGATATTAAGAAGCCAGGAGTATAATTAGAGCAAGAAGCATGTAAGAATGTATTCTTTTTAAGAAAGAGTGGGCAGAGTTAAAGAATTAGAACCAATTATAACTGGTTTATTTCATATTGTTCTCTTCCTGTTATTTGCCCACAGGATGGGCATGACCAAGAAAATAGCATGGTCTTTAAAGAAGACACATTAACTAAAAATTCTGATAAGGAGGTGATAAGATGCAAGAATATGAATAGAGAATGAAGTGTTTTGAAGTTGAAATTTTCATTAGAGGAAACCATGGTATAAGATAGCAACCATCACCATTACCATTCATCAATCTTCTGGGTTTCTCCACTGCTCAGTCTAGGATGTGCTACCACCACTACCTTAATAATCTGATTCCTAATTGCTAATGTTACCTTTGTATCCTTCTCAGGGACTCTGAGCTGTTCATCACCTGCATTATCTTGGTAACTTTGCTGCAAACTAAACCACATATTTAACCTAAAATGATGTTTCTGGCTTTGAAAACAACTATCTATTTTTATGTACTATTTTTTTGGGGTGGGGTACTAGTTATTCCATAGGCTAGCCTCCTATCTAACAATAAAAAACCCTTGTGGGGGTACATTGGTCCCATCCTGATAATCAACAAGTTAAATTAATCAACATTTCAAATATCCACACTGTAAATAAGGTTCCCTTGATAAATAGCCAGGTTTCAGACATTTTCCATAATGGAATGACAATGGGAAGGAAAAATCCATGTCCTAATTTTCATCGTTTTACATGAAATCAGCTATTCATTAAATATTTTCTTCCACATCATCCTCAAGTAATGCCCTTGTTGAACGAAAGAAGAAAATAATTTTTGGAGTACAATGACATTTATTTTTATGTCACAATTATACAATTACTAAACTATGTATAAAATATGAAATGACTGAGAAAAAAGAAAGTCCATTCTTAGACAAAGGTTGAAAACTACTTTTGAAATATATTCCTTTAATCCCAGTGATAATATAGAAACTGAGGAAAATGAAGTTATTTTTACTGTCTGATATTGTAGGTACAAAAATCATTGCAAAATTAAGATGTAAGAGGCAAGTCTACACTCCATGTGTACAGTTGACTGAGGACTGTTTTGACTGTCAGGGTTGGTTAAGAGAGAGACTCTTCAGAGTGACTTTAATGATTAAATTGATTTGTCACAAAACAAGAGTACTTACATCACTTTCTCATATGTCATTTCAAACATCTTAAAAGACTTAGCTTTGCTCCTGTGTCACAGAGCTACATTCACAAATACCACCAGGAAAAACCTGGTCTCCCAGGAATGCAGACAAACCTGTGAGCATAGGCAAAACCATCTGCTCAGAGGAACCCACCAGAACCCTCAGGACACAGGGACACAGGAGCAGCCTGGGACAGGAGCCGGCATTGGAGTGAAATTTGAAGCAATCCCACTAAAATCAGGGGCTAGATAAGATTGTTCTCTCTCTTCCTATTTACTCAATATATTACTTGAAGTTCTATCTAGAGCAATTAGACAACAAAAGGAAGCCAAAAACATAGAAATTGGAAAGGAGGGACTCAAACTATCACTATTTGCAGGTGATATGATAGTATACTTAAGTGACCCCTAAATATCCACCAGAGAACTCCTAAAACTGATAAACAACTTCAGCAAACTGACTAGATATAAAATTAACTCAAAAATAATCTGTAGACTTCATATTCTCAAATGATAAACAGACTGAGAAAGAAATTAGGGAATTGACACCCTTCATAATCATCACAAACAATATATAGTATCTTGGTATGACTCTAACCAAACAAGTGAAAGATCTGTATAACAAGAATTTTAATTCTCTGAGGAAAGAAATCAAAGAAGACCTCAGAAGATGGAAAGATCTCCCATGCTCACAGATTAATATATTAATAATATATTAAAAATGACCACCTTGCTGAAAGCAATCTACAGATTCAATGCAATCTCCATCAAAATTCCAACTCAATTCTTCATAGAGTTATAGAGTACAATACTCAAATTCATCTGGAATATCAAAAAAAAACAGGATAGCAAAAATTATTCCCATCAATAAAAGCATTTCTAGGGGAATCAGCATCCTGAACCTCAAGCTGTACTAGAGAGCAATAGTGATTAAAAGCTGCAAGGTATTGGTACAGTGACAGACATGTAGGTCAACAGAATAGAACTGAAGATCCAGAAATGAACCCAGGCATTTACAGTCATTTGATCTTTCACAAAGGATCTGACACCATCCTGTGGAAAAAACAGAATTTTCAACAAATGGTGCTTGTTCAACTGGTGGTCAACATGTAGAAGAATGCAAATTAATCCATTCTTATTTCCCTGTACAAAGCTCAAGTCTAAGTGGATTGAGGACCTTCATATAAAACCAGATACACTGAATCTAATAGAAGAAAAAGTGGGTAAAAGTCTCAAAGACATGGGCACAGGGGAAAGTTCCTGAACAGAACTGATGCTCTAAGATCAAGAATCCACAAATGGGACCTCATAAAGTCACAAAGCTTCTGTAAGGCACAAGACACTGTGAATATGACAAAATGTCAAACAACAAATTAGGAAAATGTCTTTACCAATTCTACATTCAATAGAAGGCTAAAAGCCAATATATACAAAGGACACAAGAAGGTAGATTCCTGAGAAGCAAATAACCCTCTTAAAAATGGGGAACAGAGATAAACAGAGAATTCTCAACTGAGGGAACTTGAAAGGCTCAGAAATATCTAAAGAAATGTTCAACATCCTTAGTCATCAGAGAAATGCAAATAAAAACAACCCTGAGATTCCACCTTACAACAGTCATAATGGCTAAAATGAAAAACTCAGGTAACAGCAGATGCTGGTAAGTATGTGGAGAAAGAGGAACACTTCTCCATTGCTGGTAGGATTGCAAGCTGGTACAATCACTCTGGAAATCTGTCTGGTCATCTTTCAGAAAATTGGACATAGTACTACCTGAGAACCCAACTATACCATTCCTGTGCATATACCCAGAAGATGCTCCAACATATAACAAAGACACATGCTCCACTCTGTCCATCACAGCCATATTTATAATAGCCAGAAGCTGGAAACGATCCAGATGTACTGCAATGGAGGAATGGATACAGAAAATGTGGTACATTTACATAATGGGGGACTACACAGCCATTATAAACAATGACTTCAGCACTTGGGAGGCAGAGACAGGTGGATTTTTTAGTTCAAGTCCAGCCTGGTCTATGGAATGACTTCCAGGACAGCCAGGGCTACACAGAGATACCTTATCTTGAAGGAAAAAAAACAAAAAACAAAAACAAAACAAAACACAAAAAACAAAAAACAAAAACAAAAACAAAACCAAAACCAAAACCAAAATGACTTCCTGAAATCCGCAGACAAATGGATGGAACCTGACAATAGCATTCTGTGTGAGGTGACTCAGTAACAAAGGAATAAACATGGTATGTTCTCACTGAAAAGTGGATATCAGCTCCAAAGTTCAGAGCAACCAAGATTCAATTCACAGACCACATGAAGCCTAAGAAGAAGGAAGACCAAAATATGGATGCTTCAGTGCATTTTAGAAGGGTGAGCAAAATATTCACAGGAGGAAATCTGGAGACAAAGTTTGGAGCAGAGACTGAAGGAAATGTCATCCAGAGAATGCCCCACCTGCAGACCCAGTCTATAAGCAGCCACCAAACCCTGACATTATTGTGGATGCTGGGAATTGCTTGCTGACAGAAGCTTGATATTGCTGTCTCCTGAGAGGCTTTGCCAGAGCCTAACATATACAGAGGAAGCTAGCAGCCCACCATTGGACTGAGCTCAGGGGTTCCCGATGGAGGAAATGGAGAAGGGACTGAAGAAGCTGAGGGGGTTTGCAGCCTCATGGAGGGAGTAACAGTGTCAACAGTCCAGAAACCCAGAGCTCCAGTGGACTAGACCACCAACCAAAGAATACACATGGAGAGACACGTGGTGCTGGCCACATATGTTGAAGAAGTCCACCTTGTTGAACACCAGTGGGAGGAGAGGCCATTGGGCCTGAGGGTGTTCCATGCCCCAGTGTAGGGGAATGCCAGAGCAGGAGGATAGGAATGGGTGGGTGGGAGAGCACTGTCATAGAGGCAGGGGGGTGAGGATGGGACAGGGCATTTTCAAGAAAGAAAAAAGACATAGCTTACTTTAATTAGCTTGCAGACCTGGACACAAAGGTCATCCGAACTCAACAGCTCATCTTCTGGATTAGCTGCCTTCAATATCCCCTTATTGGCCTAAGTCTGGGCCTTTCCATTCATCTCAATTGTACAATAGACTTTCTTTACATTAATTCTGGTTAGAATTGTGGAAGAATTAACAAATTTCCCATCCAGTAAAAAGGTTATACCTGAGGGAAACATGTGTTATAGATTTTAGAGTATTAAATTGGCAATAATTTACTAATTCCAGTAATCTTTTGGATATAGTGAACTAAGTTTTAAAGAGGGCAGCATTGTTGATCTAAAAAATAGAAACCAATGTTTGTAAATTTTGGAAAGATACTGTAGAACACACACACAAACACGCACACACACAAACACACACATACAGGAGAAAATATAAGTTAAGTCTACTGTTTTCCATAATGATTAATACAAGAAAAAATATGAGTCCAAATATGACATCAAGAATTTGGGTTATTTCATGTTAGCATATTTGCTATAAAGTACTTTATTGATATAAATACACTTTTTATTATGAACTTTCTGATTCTGAAATTTCTGTCAAATACTTATCAGATAGAAGGGAATTGGGAAAAAAGGTAAGTAGAGTAGAACATTTATAATCTATTTATTTAGTTTATGGCTACAAAAGGAAGGTAAACACAAACATGCATTTCTCTACATTTCAAACATGAAAGATATTTGAAGTTACTTAAAGTGGTGGATTTAAAGAATGATAATTTTATAAAATATATTGTCTAGTATAATAGCATGATGATTTCCCATGTACATGAACACAAAATCATAGTCCTTTACTTAAAACTCAATTAAAAATATAAGAAAAATCAGTTTCTCTCTAATTTAATAGGGTGACAGAATAATTGTATCAATTAAAAGAAAGAATATGTTTACATTTTTTATACAGAAAAGCCAGATTCCTAAGGGTTTTACCATATAAAACTATGGGAAGTTTGACATTAAAAAAAATGTAAAAATGAATAAAATATACAGTTTAGGGGATCATATATTTGTATATAAATTTAAAATATGCCTAAACACAGAGTTATTGTATAACACAAAATTAATATTCAGTTAAAACTAAAAATGATTAGATTATTTGCAAATAATTTTCTTAGAAATATAGTAATCATGGAGTATACAAATATTTTTCATTTTTGTTAATGTTACAAAACAAAGAATTTTTAAGAGAATACAAATAGATCAGCAAGATAGCACTTGATATGCTAAAACTAGTTGCATTCAAGAGCTAAGTTCCTGGTTAACAATATGAGAGGAAGACTCCAACTTCAAATTCATAAACCATAGAAAAGATACTGAAAACACCAACCTACACCAAAAACAAAACAAAAGAAAACAAAACAAAACAAAACCCAAATAAACAAAAACAAAACAAAAACAAAAACAAAAACAAAACCTTACAAGTTACTCTCCTTTGCATCTTGGTAGCAGCATTGGAAGTTTAAAAAATGGCCAAACACTTTTCAAAATATTTCTTCATTGTTGAACTATAACAAGTTGAACTATAACATTCATTTGGTGAATTAGAAGGGTCCAACCATTAACTTGTGTGTGCAAGACTGAAAGCTATGTAAAGTACATCCATGCCCATTCCTCTATAAAAAAAGATAAGGCTGCATTCTCTGTGTTGCAATATGTGAAGGGAAATCTTTTGAAGCTACACCCAGTGGTACAGCGCCTACATTACATGTGCAACACTGCTGCCCAGAGCCATCTCTATCACTAAGATGAACAATATCAAACAAGGGAGCATAACAGTGGAATGGGTTTGAGATGGTCTGTGGAAAACTAAAGAAACAAAATCCAGAGTAGAGATGGTTATTACTACTTCAAGCAAACAAGATTATTGCTGAAGATAAGGCAGCTATCAATTGGGATATTATAGAAGATGACAAATTAAATTTGACACTGTGAGTTATCAGGAATTGGAGCATAGGATGCTCTGTCTAAAGTAATTCTGCAGGATTCTTGTAAAGACATGTTTGGTGTGTCTAGAAAGGATAGTGCCTGGTCGAAAAGACAGCCTAAAGAACTGAGCAGAATTTAGATCAAGGATATGGTGTGTGAAAAGTTATTTATACTTACTGTGTTTTAGGTATCTTTTGTGTATAGGCATATGTCTTTATGTATATACTTGTGTGTGTGCATTTGTGTGTGCATGTGTGTGCGTGTGCATTTGTGTGCGTGTGTGTGTGTGTGTGTGTGTGTGTGTGTGTGCGTGTGTATCTGTACTAGATTCGAAAGTTCATTAGTTTTCAAGTGGAGTCAAAGTACAAAGTGACTTTCTAAATACGGAAGCTGCATTAAAGTTGGAAATGCTGCAAAGGACACAATAGAATAACAGCAGCTTCTCTGAAGGACTAATTGGGCCATTAGATGCTCATATGTAACCTGAGACCCTAATTACCTAGGCTTTATATAGAAAATTCTGCCAGCAAAGACATCAGGGATTCTTTATTTAAAGGTATTATTACAAAATATTTAACTCATATGGAGAACAGTATTTGACTCTTCCTGAAAAGGAGAGAAGCTGATAGCACAGTTCAATGCACAGCCTGTTTCCTCTCTGCTTCTTTAAAACCATGTTTTTCAATATTTTCTTCTACTCATTTTCTTCTATTTATTTTTTAAAATGATTTTTAAATTATTTTGCTATTCATTATGCAACAGTGGTTAATAATTTTCATTCTAATTTTTCATTGATGCCAGGGCTCTCTATAATTTCTTAATGCCGGCATTGTTTGTCATAGTTGAGTTATACCACTGATATAACATTTAACCTTGTTTTCCAGTCTCTCCACTGAAACTGATCTTTGTGTCTTGTTCAAAGTTCTCTTCTGGTTTCATCACTGTCAGTTCTTGTTCTTCCTCGTGAACAAGAACAAGACATTTCTGTATGTATAAGCTCACTTATCTTAAATGGGATGGTAGACACTTACTTTGATGTCCAAGGGTGTCTTGTATATATGTGCCTCAACACTTCTGTTCTTTTTTAAATTAGATATTTTCTTCATTTACATTTCAAGTATTATCCCCTTTCTTTGATTCCCCTCTGAAAACCACCTATTCCATCCCCCCTCCCTCTGCTTCTGTGAGGGTATTCCCCCACCAACCTACCTACTTCTACTTACCCAACTTGGTGTTTACCTACACTGAGGCATCTACCTTTCAAAGCACCAAGAGCCTCTCCTCTCACTGATGTCTGACAAGGCAATCCTCTGCTACATATGAGCTAGACCCATGGGTCCCTTCATGTGTACTCCTTTGTTGATGGCTTAGTCCCTGAGAACTCTGGGGGTTCTGGTTGGTTGATATTGTTGTTATTCCTATAGGGTTGCAAACCTCTTCAACTCCTTTAGTCCTTTCTCTAACTCCTCTATTGGAGACCCAGAATTTAGTCCAATGGTTGGCTGTGAGCATCCACCTCTGTATTTGTCAGGCTCTGGCAGAGACTCTCAGGAGACAGCTGTAATCAGGCTCCTGTCATCATGTACTTTTAGGCTTCCACAATGGTGTCTGGGTTTGGTGATTGTATATGGGATGGATCCCCAGGTGGGGCACTCTCTGGATGGCCTTTTCTTCAGTCTTTGATCCACACTTTGTCTCTGTATCTCCTCCCATTTATATTTTTCTCCCCCTTCTAAGAAGGACTGAAGTATCCACATTTTGGTCTTCCTTCTTCATGAGCTTCATGTGGTCTATGAATTATATCTTGGGTATTCTGAGCTTTTGGGCTAATATCCACTTGACAGTGAGTACATACCATGTGTGTTCTTTTGTGAATGTGCTACCTCACTCAGGATGATATCTTCTAGTTCCATCCATTTACCTAAGAATTTCATGAAATTATAGCTTTTAATAGCTGAGTAGTACTCCATTGTGTAAATGATTCACATTTTCTGTATCCATTCCCTGTTTAAAAACATCTGAGTTGTTTCCAGCTTCTGCCTATTATAAATAAGGCTGCTATGAACATAGTGAAACAGGTGTCCATGTTATATGCAGGAGAATCTTTTGGGTATATGCCCAGTAGTGGTATACTGTGTCCTCAGGTATTGCTATGTCCAATTTTTTAAGGAAGCACCAAACTGATTTCCAAAATGGTTGTACCAGCTTAGAATCCCACCATCAAGGGAGAAGTGTTCTTCTTTCTCCACATCCTCATTAGCATCTGATGTCACCTGAGTTTTTTATCTTAGCCATTTTGACTGGTGAGAGGTGGAATCTCAGGGTTGTTTTGATTTGCATTACCCTGATGATTAAGAATGTTGAACATTTCTTTTTTTTTTTTTTTTCCATTTTTTATTAGGTATTTAACTCATTTACATTTCCAATGCTATACCAAAAGTCCCCCATATCCACCCACCCCCACTCCCCTGCCCACCCACTCCCCCTTTTTGGCCCTGGTATTCCCCTGTACTGGGGCATATAAAGTTTGCAAGTCCAATGGGCCTCTCTTTCCAGTGATGGCCGACTAGGCCATCTTTTGATATATATGCAGCTAGAGTCAAGAGCTCCGGGGTACTGGTTAGCTCATAATGTTGTTCCACCTATAGGGTTGCAGATCCCTTTAGCTCCTTGGCTACTTTCTCTAGCTCCTCCATTGGGAGCCCTATGATCCATCCATTAGCTGACTGTGAGCATCCACTTCTGTGTTTGCTGGGCCCCGGCATAGTCTCACAAGAGACCGCTACATCTGCGTCCTTTCAATAAAATCTTGCTAGTGTATGCAATGGTGTCAGCGTTTGGATGCTGATTATGGGGTGGATCCCTGGCTATGGCAGTCTCTACATGGTCCATCCTTTCATCTCAGCTCCAAACTCCGTCTCTGTAACTCCTTCCATGGGTGTTTTGTTCCCAAATCTAAGGAGGGGCATAGTGTCCACACTTCAGTCTTCATTCTCCTTGAGTTTCATGTGTTTAGCAAATTATATCTTATATCTTGGGTATCCTAGGTTTGGGGCTAATATCCACTTATCAGTGAATACATATTGTGTGAGTTTCTTTGTGAATGTGTTACCTCACTCAGGATGATGCCCTCCAGGTCCATCCATTTGGCTAGGAATTTCATAAATTCATTCTTTTTAATAGCTGAGTAGTACTCCATTGTGTAGATGTACCACATTTTCTGTATCCATTCCTCTGTTGAGGGGCATCTGGGTTCTTTCCAGCTTCTGGCTAATATAAATAAGGCTGCTATGAACATAGTGGAGCATGTGTCCTTCTTACCAGTTGGGGCATCTTCTGGATATATGCCCAGGAGAGGTATTGCTGGATCCTCCGGTAGTACTATGTCCAGTTTTCTGAGGAACCGCCAGACTGATTTCCAGAGTGGTTGTACAAGCCTGCACTCCCACCAACAATGGAGGAGTGTTCCTCTTTCTCCACATCCTCGCCAGCATCTGCTGTCACCTGAATTTTTGATCTTAGCCATTCTGACTGGTGTGAGGTGGAATCTCAGGGTTGTTTTGATTTGCATTTCCCTGATGATTAAGGATGTTGAACATTTTTTCAAGTGCTTCTCTGCCATTCGGTATTCCTCAGGTGAGAATTCTTTGTTCAGTTCTGAGCCCCATTTTTTAATGGGGTTATTTGATTTTCTGAAGTCCACCTTCTTGAGTTCTTTATATATGTTGGATATTAGTCCCCTATCTGATTTAGGATAGGTAAAGATCCTTTCCCAATCTGTTGGTGGTCTTTTTGTCTTATTGACGGTGTCTTTTGCCTTGCAGAAACTTTGGAGTTTCATTAGGTCCCACTTGTCGATTCTCGATCTTACAGCACAAGCCATTGCTGTTCTGTTCAGGAATTTTTCCCCTGTGCCCATATCTTCAAGGCTTTTCCCCACTTTCTCCTCTATAAGTTTCAGTGTCTCTGGTTTTATGTGAAGTTCCTTGATCCACTTAGATTTGACCTTAGTACAAGGAGATAAGTATGGATCGATTCGCATTCTTCTACACGATAACAACCAGTTGTGCCAGCACCAATTGTTGAAAATGCTGTCTTTCTTCCACTGGATGGTTTTAGCTCCCTTGTCGAAGATCAAGTGACCATAGGTGTGTGGGTTCATTTCTGGATCTTCAATTCTATTCCATTGGTCTACTTGTCTGTCTCTATACCAGTACCATGCAGTTTTTATCACAATTGCTCTGTAGTAAAGCTTTAGGTCTGGCATGGTGATTCCGCCAGAAGTTCTTTTATCCTTGAGAAGACTTTTTGCTATCCTAGGTTTTTTGTTATTCCAGACAAATTTGCAAATTGCTCCTTCCAATTCGTTGAAGAATTGAGTTGGAATTTTGATGGGGATTGCATTGAATCTGTAGATTGCTTTCGGCAAGATAGCCATTTTTACAATGTTGATCCTGCCAATCCATGAGCATGGGAGATCTTTCCATCTTCTGAGATCTTCTTTAATTTCTTTCTTCAGAGATTTGAAGTTTTTATCATACAGATCTTTCACCTCCTTAGTTAGAGTCACGCCAAGATATTTTATATTATTTGTGACTATTGAGAAGGGTGTTGTTTCCCTAATTTCTTTCTCAGCCTGTTTATTCTTTGTATAGAGAAAGGCCATTGACTTGTTTGAGTTTATTTTATATCCAGCTACTTCACCGAAGCTGTTTATCAGGTTTAGGAGTTCTCTGGTAGAATTTTTAGGGTCACTTATATATACTATCATATCATCTGCAAAAAGTGATATTTTGACTTCCTCTTTTCCAATTTGTATCCCCTTGATCTCCTTTTGTTGTCGAATTGCTCTGGCTAATACTTCAAGTACTATGTTGAAAAGGTAGGGAGAAAGTGGGCAGCCTTGTCTAGTTCCTGATTTTAGTGGGATTGCTTCCAGCTTCTCTCGATTTACTTTGATGTTGGCTACTGGTTTGCTGTAGATTGCTTTTATCATGTTTAGGTATGGGCCTTGAATTCCTGATCTTTCCAAAACTTTTATCATGAATGGGTGTTGGATCTTGTCAAATGCTTTTTCTGCATCTAACGAGATGATCATGTGGTTTTTGTCTTTGAGTTTGTTTATATAATGGATTACATTGATGGATTTTCGTATATTAAACCATCCCTGCATCCCTGGAATAAAACCTACTTGGTCAGGATGGATGATTGCTTTAATGTGTTCTTGGATTCGGTTAGCGAGAATTTTATTGAGGATTTTTGCATTGATATTCATAAGAGAAATTGGTCTGAAGTTCTCTATCTTTGTTGGATCTTTCTGTGGTTTAGGTATCAGAGT
Organism: Mus musculus; assembly: GCF_000001635.26. Taxonomy (NCBI): domain Eukaryota; kingdom Metazoa; phylum Chordata; class Mammalia; order Rodentia; family Muridae; genus Mus; species Mus musculus. The sequence goes on along the minus strand of NC_000069.6, from coordinate 46,145,171 downwards.
AATAGTGGCTTCATAAAATGAGTTGGGTAGAGTACCTTCTACTTCTATTTTGTGAAATAGTTTGTGCAGAATTGGAATTAGATCTTCTTTGAAGGTCTGATAGAACTCTGCACTAAACCCATCTGGTCCTGGGCTTTTTTTGGTTGGGAGACTATTAATAACTGCTTCTATTTCTTTAGGTGATATGGGACTGTTTAGATGGTCAACTTGATCCTGATTCAACTTTGGTACCTGGTATCTGTCCAGAAATTTGTCCATTTCGTCCAGGTTTTCCAGTTTTGTTGAGTATAGCCTTTTGTAGAAGGATCTGATGGTGTTTTGGATTTCTTCAGGATCTGTTGTTATGTCTCCCTTTTCATTTCTGATTTTGTTAATTAGGATTTTGTCCCTGTGCCCTTTAGTGAGTCTAGCTAAGGGTTTATCTATCTTGTTGATTTTCTCAAAGAACCAACTCCTCGTTTGGTTAATTCTTTGAATAGTTCTTCTTGTTTCCACTTGGTTGATTTCACCCCTGAGTTTGATTATTTCCTGCCGTCTACTCCTCTTGGGTGAATTTGCTTCCTTTTTTTCTAGGGCTTTAAGATGTGTTGTCAAGCTGCTAGTATGTGCTGTCTCCCGTTTCTTCTTGGAGGCACTCAGCGCTATGAGTTTCCCTCTTAGAAATGCTTTCATTGTGTCCCATAGGTTTGGGTACGTTGTGGCTTCATTTTCATTAAACTCTAAAAAGTCTTTAATTTCTTTCTTTATTCCTTCCTTGACCAAGGTATCATTGAGAAGAGTGTTATTCAGTTTCCACGTGAATGTTGGCTTTCCATTATTTATGTTGTTATTGAATATCAGTCTTAGGCCATGGTGGTCTGATAGGATACATGGGACAATTTCAATATTTTTGTATCTGTTGAGGCCTGTTTTGTGACCAATTATATGGTCAATTTTGGAGAAGGTCCCGTGAGGTGCTGAGAAGAAGGTATATCCTTTTGTTTTAGGATAAAATGTTCTGTAGATATCTGTCAGGTCCATTTGTTTCATAACTTCTGTTAGTTTCACTGTGTCCCTGTTTAGTTTCTGTTTCCACGATCTGTCCTTTGAAGAAAGTGGTGTGTTGAAGTCTCCCACTATTATTGTGTGAGGTGCAATGTATGCTTTGAGCTTTACTAAAGTGTCTCTAATGAATGTGGCTGCCCTTGCATTTGGTGCGTAGATATTCAGAATTGAGAGTTCCTCTTGGAGGATTTTACCTTTGATGAGTATGTAGTGTCCCTCCTTGTCTTTTTTGATAACTTTGGGTTGGAAGTCGATTTTATCCGATATTAAAATGGCTACTCCAGCTTGTTTCTTCAGTCCATTTGCTTGGAAAATTGTTTTCCAGCCTTTCACTCTGAGGTAGTGTCTGTCTTTTTCCCTGAGATGGGTTTCCTGTAAGCAGCAGAATGTTGGGTCCTGTTTGTGTAGCCAGTCTGTTAGTCTATGTCTTTTTATTGGGGAATTGAGTCCATTGATATTAAGAGATATTAAGGAAAAGTAATTGTTGCTCCCTTTTATTTTTGTTGTTAGAGTTGGCATTCTGTTCTTGTGGCTGTCTTCTTTTTGGTTTGTTGAATGATTACTTTCTTGGTTGTTCTAGGGCGTGATTTCCGTCCTTGTATTGCTTCTTTTCTGTTATTATCCTTTGAAGGGCTGGATTCGTGGAAAGATATTGTGTGAACTTGGTTTTGTCGTGGAATACTTTGGTTTCTCCATCTATGGTAATTGAGAGTTTGGCCGGGTATAGTAGCCTGGGCTGGCATTTGTGTTCTCTTAGTGTCTGTATAACATCTGTCCAGGCTCTTCTGGCTTTCATAGTCTCTGGTGAAAAGTCTGGTGTAATTCTGATAGGCCTTCCTTTATATGTTACTTGACCTTTCTCCCTTACTGCTTTTAATATTCTATCTTTATTTAATGCATTTGTTGTTCTGATTATTATGTGTCGGGAGGAATTTCTTTTCTGGTCCAGTCTATTTGGAGTTCTGTATGCTTCTTGTATGATCATGGGCATCTCTTTTTTTATGTTTGGGAAGTTTTCTTCTATTATTTTGTTGAAGATATTAGCTGGCCCTTTAAGTTGAAAATCTTCATTCTCATCAATTCCTATTATCCGTAGGTTTGGTCTTCTCATTGTGTCCTGGATTACCTGGATGTTTTGAGTTAGGATCCTTTTGCATTTTGTATTTTCTTTGACTGTTGTGTCGATGTTCTCTATGGAATCTTCTGCACCTGAGATTCTCTCTTCCATTTCTTGTATTCTGTTGCTGATGCTCGCATCTATGGTTCCAGATCTCTTTCCTAGGGTTTCTATCTCCAGCGTTGCCTCGCTTTGGGTTTTCTTTATTGTGTCTACTTCCCCTTTTAGTTCTAGTATGGTTTTGTTCATTTCCATCACCTGTTTGGCTGTGTTTTCCTGCTTTTCTTTAAGAGCCTGTAACTCTTTAGCAGTGTTCTCCTGTAAATCTTTAAGTGACTTATGAAAGTCCTTCTTGATGTCCTCTATCATCATCATGAGAAATGTTTTTAAATCTGGGTCTAGATTTTCGGTTGTGTTGGGGTACCCAGGACTAGGTGGGGTGGGAGTGCTGCGTTCTGATGATGGTGAGTGGTCTTGATTTCTGTTAGTAGGATTCTTACGTTTGCCTTTCGCCATCTGGTAATCTCTGAAGCTAGCTGTTTTAGTTGTCACTGTTAAGAGCTTGTTCTTCAGGTGACTCTGTTAGCCTCTATGAGCAGACCTGGAGGGTAGCACTCTCCTTAGTTTCAGTGGGCAGAGTATTCTCTGCAGGCAAGCTCTCTTCTTGCAAGGCAGGTACCCAGATATCTGGTGTTCGAACCAGACTCCTGGCAGAAGTTGTGTTCCACTCACTAGAGGTCTTAGGATCACGTGTGGAATCCTGTGTGGGCCCTTGCGGGTGTCAGGCGACTCAGCTGGCAAGGTAGCCGGGGCTCGAGTGGAGTGGAAGGGGTTTGTGCCCCAGATCAAGCCCGGGTAGCCTGCTTCCCTATGTACCACAGTCTCAAGTTCCACGCGATTGGATTGGGGTAGGCGCTGTGTTCCACTCACCAGAGGTCTTAGGGTCCCGTGGGGAGTCCCGTGTGGGCCCTTGCGGGTGTTGGGCAAGACTCTGCTGGCAAGGTAGCCCGGGGCTCGAGTCTCGAGTCGAGCGGAAGGGACTTGTGCCCCAGATCAGGCCCGGGTAGCCTGCTTCCCTATGTACCGCAGTCTCGAGTTCCGCGCGATTGGATTGGGGCAGGCACTGTGATCCACTCACCAGAGGTCTTAGGGTCCCGTGGGGAGTCCCGTGTGGACCCTTGCGGGTGTTGGGCAAGACTCTGCTGGCAAGGTAGCCCGGGGCTCGAGTCTCGAGTCGAGCGGAAGGGACTTTTGCCCCAGATCAGGCCCGGGTAGCCTGCTTCCCTATGTACCGCAGTCTCGAGTTCCGCGCGATTGGATTGGGGCAGGCACTGTGATCCACTCACCAGAGGTCTTAGGGTCCCGTGGGGAGTCCTGTGTGGACCCTTGCGGGTGTTGGGCAAGACTCTGCTGGCAAGGTAGCCCGGGGCTCGAGTCAGGAGTCGAGCGGAAGGGACTTGTGCCCCAGATCAGGCCCGGGTAGCCTGCTTCCCTATGTACCGCAGTCTCAAGTTCTGCGCGATTGGATTGGGGCAGGCACTGTGATCCACTCACCAGAGGTCTTAGGGTCCCGTGGGGAGTCCTGTGTGGACCCTTGCGGGTGTTGGGCAAGACTCTGCTGGCAAGGTAGCCCGGGGCTCGAGTCAGGAGTCGAGCGGAAGGGACTTGTGCCCCAGATCAGGCCCGGGTAGCCTGCTTCCCTATGTACCGCAGTCTCGAGTTCCGCGCGATTGGATTGGGGCAGGCACTGTGATCCACTCACCAGAGGTCTTAGGGTCCTGTGGGGAGTCCCGTGTGGACCCTTGCGGGTGTTGGGCAAGACTCTGCTGGCAAGGTAGCCCGGGGCTCGAGTCTCGAGTCGAGCGGAAGGGACTTGTGCCCCAGATCAGGCCCGGGTAGCCTGCTTCCCTATGTACCGCAGTCTCGAGTTCCGCGCGATTGGATTGGGGCAGGCACTGTGATCCACTCACCAGAGGTCTTAGGGTCCCGTGGGGAGTCCTGTGTGGACCCTTGCGGGTGTTGGGCAAGACTCTGCTGGCAAGGTAGCCCGGGGCTCGAGTCAGGAGTCGAGCGGAAGGGACTTGTCTGAACATTTCTTTAGGTGCTTCTCAGCCATTCAGTATTCCTTATTGGAGAATTCTTTTTTTATCTCGGTACCCCATTTTTAATCGGGTTATTTGGTTCTCTTTAGTACCTGTACTTTTACATTTTGACAGCTAACACTGCAGTAGCATTTCACTTGCTTACTTTTCTCTGTTAGTCCTTAGCACTAGATCTTTTTCTAGTGCTAAGGACTGAACTCCTGCACATGCTCTTCACATGTCACATAAATGCTTGGCTGCTCATGGAACAATATCCTCAGCAGGAGGTTATGGCTTTATTTATGAATTTTTCCGTGCCTCTGGAGATTAAAGCTAAAAACAATAATTAAGAATTTGTGTGTTCACTGTTGTCATGGTAGTCACAGCCATAGACCTGGAAAAAACTTATAGGTGAGACTTAAGGATAAACAAGAAGTGTGGACCCCCCTACAGAAAGTGTTAGATCTCAACAAGTTCTGCTTTATTATTTATTCTTCCAGCGTTAGCTTTAAAAGAGCCCCAGATTGAAGCAAGACAAATTAATAATGGGAAATTAAGAGAGCTGCAAGTGAAATTCAAGGAGAAAACTAATTTCAACTCACTTGCTGAACCTAGTTTATTAATTGATGCTAATATTCCTATGCCAATCTAATAATTATTTTTATAATTACATGGTTCCTATAGTAATTCAGAATATTTATGAGAGATACTATTTTCCTGAATATATGAATGATTATTACACCCTTATTCATTTACTTATTTAAGAAATAATTATTGATTAATGCCAAGAATACTCTTTAATATCTACAAAAATCAATCAGTCTAAAAGGAAAGGATTTCTCATTCTAGGAGCCTATTTATTATTTGTATAAAGTAGACCAAGAAACTACGTTTCACACATAACTAAATTAAATATTATAGTAAGTAGGTATTGAAAGTAACATAGTGAAAATGAGATTGGGTTATCAGGACCTAAATGGTACAGCCATGTAGGACTTCATAAGAAAAGCACTACTTGAATAAAGATTGAAAAGAAAGGAAGAATCCCATGAAGACAAAAAGTCATAGGGGAAGGGAAGAGTCAAGGTAAGTACAGCTAAGCCAATCCTGTATCTGTGGTACCCAAAATAACTAGCAGGCTATCAGCATTCATGAGCATCCTTAGGAAAAATTTATAATACCACCATCTAAGTAGATGTGTTCAGAATGAGAAAAAGAGGAAAGTGGCCTCATTCTTTAAAATATCTTGAGAGCCATGCATTAAGACTCATACTTGCAACCCCAGTGTCTGTGTGGCTAAAGAAGAAAGTTTAGAAAATTTAAATAAATTTGGCCTACATAATAAATTTGAATCAATCATGGGTAACTTTGGACTCATAACATAGAAAATAGTTTAATGGAGAGGACCTAAGGATGTAGCTCATTTGTTAGAACACTTTTGTGCCCAGTGAGAAGCCCTGAGTTCCATCCCTAGTACAGTATTAGTCAAGGGTAGAGAGTAGAGAAAGAAAACAAGAAGGGAGTATGGAGAGACTAGCGAGGAGGAGTAGAGGGCAGGAGAGAGGAGAGGGGAGGAGAAAAGTAATAATAAGTAAGACTAGGAATGCACCAGTGTAAGCATGTCTTCATGTTCTCTTTAATGTGGCACAGTTTTCCTTCATATTTTAGTAGTTTAATTCTACCTGTTTTCCACTCACTAGGAACAATTTCCATATCTATTGCAGATTCACATTAGACAGGTATGTTTTTATATATGCTAAGTGTATTGCCTAAACACTCTATCCTCTATATCTGGTGTGATTGACTCAAGTTGGAAGAACTCTATAAATTTGTCTACTATTCTCTGGTCCTAGCATTTCAGTGAGTAAGACTTCTCTCAGATTCCTGTGTTCATAATACTTTTACTTCTATCGTGACCCTTTTGAAATAACATAGTCATGTTTGCTGCTTTCAAATCCTCTAGAATCTCTTCCAAGTCTGGTGAACTTTTAAAAATGTCAGTTAAAGGTTCACTGGTTTTCATGTTCATTTCCTTTAAAATTCATGGAGAGGCACCATAGAGGATGCTGCTGTCTGCTTGAAGCTCAGAGTCCTCAGCACTTTGCTTTTTATTTGTGTCATTCTGACTTGTAGTCATATACTCTAGGAAAACCCACTTTGGGATGAAAAGATAGCCAATTTCTCATTATGTTCTGAATAAAATCTTAAATAAATCCACTATGTGAATGTATCTAACATGTTGCTTTATTTGCAAAGTGTGGAAAATTATTATTTTTATGTAAATTTAAAGTAATAGACAATACATCAAATTTGAAAATTATGTCACTATAGCCATTCTTTCAGATGAATTTTAATGACCTCATTAAATGTTATGCTTATAGATACTCAATGAAACCAAAAGGAGTTTTTTTTCTCTATTCTTAGAAGTTCTGTGTAACATATTGTAGATTACATTGTAATATGTTCCCTGACATAAATTTACATACAGTAATTTATACAAATTCCTGCAAAATGGAAATATGATTGCTATATTAAAAAAATTTTTTAGCTGGGTATTTTAGCATATGACTCTGATCCCAGCACTCAGGAAGCAGAGGCAGGCAGACTTCTGTGAGTTCAAGGCCAGAACCCAACCTGAATTAACAAGTCCAGATTAACAAAGGTTACTACACATAGAGAACAGAAATGCCCAGTCTGAAAAAAAAAAGGAAAAAAACTTTATTATTATCAAATATGTAATGCTGATCTGAAAATTATATAGAATTTTGGAAATGTTTGTAGATGTATCATATAAAGAAAACACAAATATGTATCTATATCATAATAAATATAATTCCATAAGGTTAACAGACAGCGAAACACAACGTTCTGTTTTTAGTAAATAATTCTATATGCTTACTTTTGAGCTTTTATTCATTAAATATGAAGTTACCAAATGCAGATTATGAGTACATTACTAGATCTTCCATTTAGAATGTGAGATATTTAATATTAGTCTCTCTCCAAATAAATATTTCACTTCCATGGATGTTTCATTTTCAACAAATGTTAAGGAGGAAGCATATTTCTATAATAACGCATCCAAACTTTTTTATGAGATTAAAGAGAAAACAACTTTCAAATTCATTATTCAGTTAACACAGTCTACTTGAGGAAACCTCAAATGCTCTTAGCACCGAGTTAAATAAAAAGTTTGCCATTTGGATTTGTATGATAATTGGAATTAAAATCCCCTGTATGTGTTTATGAAGGCTTCTTATTCTATGTGCTTGTGAATTGTATTCAGTTATCCAAAGTAAGAGCTACATTTCTCACTTTCGAATCAGCTACATGGAAATCTGTTGCCATCAACTAAAATTTACAGTGGAAATGTTTAGTTCCTCTGTTAAATAAATATTAACAGCAGGGGTAAGTTTAACAAGGAATGATTGTTTGGAGTTTTTTTTTTTTTTTTTTTTTTTTTAATTCTGTATAAGTGTGTGAGAATGTACTAAGTAGGAGGGGATGTGTTAATGGAGTCCTGGATCTGAAGTTACAGCCTTTGTGAGCTGCCTAACTCGACTGCTGGGAACTGCTCTCTGCAAGAACAGTACATGCTCTTAACTGCTGAGCTCTATCTCCAGCTCTAATAATATGTACTTGAGACTGGGTATAGCACAATGGTAGAGTACTTGGTTAGCAATTATGAGGTTCTGGGTTAGTCTTGCAGAAACATAGATGCATACATACATACATACATACATACATACATACATACATACACACTCTCTCTCTCTCTCTCTCTCTCTCTCTCTCTCTCTCTCTCTCTCTACCACCACCACTGCTGCTGCTGAGACTGCTGCCATCATACCTCTCTTACAGCTAGATTAAGTTTGTAGGTTGTAATTTCTCTGTTAGAATGCATGACAAATGCTGGTCATTAGTGGTGAAGCTTCTAGTTTGGCTACAGCAGGATTTCTTCATGTTTGATAGCATAAGTAGGTAGAATTTTCAGCAATATGACTTTCCAACAACTAATATAGAACAACCAATAGCATTGGCAATATCATGTGATGTTTGTGGGTAGTTAATGGAACCCCTAATGACTGAAATCTAAACAATTTTTGACACTGGGTGTTTTACTTGGTTGCAAAAGATATCTAGTTGAGGCATTTTCTTTTCCATTATTTAAATTCCTTTCATACATATGTATAGTTTTGCAATCTTCTACAAAAAATATGTAGAAGTAGGTATGACCCAGTTTCCACAAGGCTTTTCCTCTTTAACCCATCCATCAGTCTTTAATACTCCTAGGTCCCTCTTCAGTCTTTATTATTCTATATTCTATTTTTCATTTCCTGGAAGTTCTTTCCCTACATCCAGTCACTTAGTAGCAAGCTACCTTCCATGGTTATTCAGATTAAAACATATATTTCACCTTAAAAGCAAATACCCACATATAAGAGAAGTATGCAGTGTTTACCATTTGGTGTCTAAACTACCTCATTCAAGATGAATATTTATTACAAAGATATATTCATATTGTTAGAAAAACGGGCCCACGATTTTCCTAGACTATTCCCATATCTTGTCTTGTGGTTGGGTATGTAGTAGTTTAAAAGTATTATGGAAGTTGTCATTTTCATTTACTATTCTTGTAGACTCTAGATGGATTGGTTAATAAAGATTAAGCACAAAATCTTTCTAGGAGAGTACTCTATGACTTGGCTCTATTCCAAATCCCTACAGAAAAATTTAAGTCTTATTTTGGGGGGATACTTAATATTTTCCTTGAAATACTATAAAAATATCATTTTTTTAGCTCGTGAAAAATTTAAAGCACTCGTGTTCTTAATATAAGAAGTGTGATATGGTTATATGCCCAGGAGTGGTATAGCTGGGTCCTTAGTTAGTACTATGCCCACTTTTCTGAGGAACCACAAGACTTATTTCCAGAGTGGTTGTACCAAATTGAAATCCCAACATCAATAGAGGAGTGTTACTATTTCTCCACATATTACAAGCATCTGCTGTCACCTGAGATTTTGATCTTAGCCATTCTGACTGATGTGAGGTGGAATCTCAGGATCATTTTGATTTACATTTCCCTGATGACTAATGATGTTGAACATTTCTTTAGGTGTTTCTGAGCCCTTCGAGTTTCCTCAGTTGAGAATTCTGTTTGGTTCTGTGTGGATGCTGGGACATGCTTGCTGACAGAAGCCTGATATGGCTGTCTCCTGAGAGGCTTTGCCAGAGCATGACAAATACAGAGGAGGACGCTTGCAGCCAACCATTGGAATGAGCTCAGGGGTCTCCAGTGCAGGAGTTGGAGAAGGGACTGATGGAGCCGAGGGGTTTTGCAGACCCATGGAGGGAAGAAGAGTGTCAACAGGCCAGACGCCCCCGCCCCCCAAAGCTTCCATGGACTATACCACCATCTATAGAACACACATGGAGTGAACCATGGCACTGGCCACATATGTGAGAGAGAATAGCCTTGTTGGACATCAGTGGGAGGAGAGCCCCTTGGACCTGAGGGCATTCAGTGCCTCAGTGTAGTGGAAGGGCAGGGTGGGAGGATGGAAGTGGTTGCCTGGGGGAGCGCCCTCATAGAGGCAGTGTGAAGGGGGTGGGGTAAGCAGTTTAGGAAGGAGAGACCTGGAAAGGGGAAAACATTTGAAATGTAAATAAAGAACATAGCCAAAAAACAAAGAAGAAGTTTGACAAATATTTTATTTTTTTCATATTAATAGGCCTTAAAATTTAAATTATGTATCAAATAAAACAATTTATATATATCTAATTTTAATTTTTTATTCAAATATTTATGAATTCTGACAACATAGTTCAAAACACAGTATTACTTTTCTGATCACCAACAGGTTTCTAGATGTTTCTCTTTTGGCTCTTTTCTGTTCTCATATGTTCTCCTTTCCTCCATTCATCTTGCTCAGATTCTTTGTTTTGTTTTTTCCACTGTTACAAATATCTTAAATACATTTATTTACATGCTCATTCTCCTGATTTTATGTGAAAAAAATTTTATCCATTTTTCAGTGAATTTCATTTTTCCTGGTTAAAAGATACTAGTGTGTTTTTTAGTGTGCAAGTCATTTGAAGTAGGTTTTTTGTTTTGTTTTGTTTTGTTTTTTTCAAGGCAGGTAAAACACAGTTAAATCTCTCACAAGCATCTGTGTTACCTACATGACAATCAGTGTGGAACATTTGATAGACCTGATCTAAACCCTCCATTCAATAATAAACATCTTCATGCCACAGCTACTTTTTTTTTTCTCTAAGAATTACAATCAAAATCTACTCTATCAGCTAAAAACCTCTGTGTCATTGGATCCTACCTAGTACTTCGTTTCAAAAAGTACCTGGTAGATTTCACTTGTTCTATGTTGGTTCACCTAATTATTGAAATCATTGTGCTACTGATTTTTCTTGGTACCAGTCATTAACTAATCTTTTTTTTTTCTTTCTTTTAACCTCCAGTGTGTATTTACTTAGAAACAAGTTTTTAATTCTTCTGGTTGCCTGCTTTGCCATTCGCAACTAACATGTTTCTTTTCCTCCTTATATACTATAAGACCTTAGTATTCATAAAATATTGTACTCACTAATGCAGCCTTCTAAACAACACCAATACTATATAGTAATTCTCACTACTGTTCAGCGGCTATATCTATTAATGCAAGAAATCTCCGTTGCTGAATCCAAATAACTCTACTCATAATTTTCTGATGGTGGCTGTGGTGTCCTTGCTACTCACCCCAATGTTCTGGGTTCCCAAATGAAAGATACACTTATCCAGCCTTTACATTTTAATATGCCTTAAGCAGTTCAATGGTTGGGCCACTTTCAAACCTTCACATGGCTAACACTCTGTCTTCCGAATTTCCTGAGTTATTATTTACTGTAACCTCTATTCCATCTTGGCTGCCCTAGAACAGACATGCAGACCTCTCAGGCTGAGTCTCCCAACATCTACTTAACTGACAGCTGTGTTCTCTGTCCAGCACATCTCAAACATGTCTTTCCCTGGCATTGCCTGCCTCTTCCAGCTCCTTCCTCAGTCTCTTGCACAAGAATCTTAGAGTCCCACCTCTTTCTCCTTACTTGGCCATTGGCCACAGGCAACTTTATTTACCAATCAAAACCAACTGGGTGTAGGGTCCCTCCTCCTTGTGGACTTGCAGATTCTCCTGCAATTTTGAACCAAAGTAACATAATAAAGCAACATTAGACCGAATGCACAACAAATAACTTATTACTGCACTGAACATTGTGAATGCATTAATTAAACACTTATATAGATTAGAGTCTGTTCTATAGTGCCTTTTCAATTCTAACATTCTTTCATAATCTTTAAAACTGATTGGTTGAAACTGCTTTTTCTTAATATTTACAAACTAATCAACAAGATAATAGGAATGCAGTTTTCTGTATACCTTGAAATATTGTCATTCAATAGCTACATGTGATATTATATGCACATGTTAGGAATAATAATGTTGAAATACTATTATTCCTCAAGTCATGTTAAACCTTTAGGGTTTCTTATTGTTTTAAAGTCAACAGCATTAATGGCCTTAATTATGTTACAATAATTAATAAACTTAAATGTGAGATATGCACTTGCTTTACACATGCAAAGAAAACTCTGTAATAAACACAAGAAGTAGAAGTGATAAATTCAGAAGTGGAAGATGTACAGGCAGGCATATGTGGCCAACATAAATCACAACAGCTTTAGTCTCAAATCAGAGTACTCACTGTGTGTCCCTCCATTTGATGACAAGATTGGTAAGGACCAGAATAGTTAACCATTTGTATAAAAGGCTTAAGTGCATTTTTCCTCTGATATCCCATTTAAGTCAAACCATGAAATGGGCCCTTGAGTCCATTTGGGACTAAAGGAAAATGAGCTTGCTTTCTATTTTGGTTCTTTTAACAGACATGAAAGCTCTAGACAGAAAGGAAGTAACAGAAGCTTACAACTCATAGGCTCTTTGACTCTGTCCCTACTGATTTGGCTACAAGCCTTTTGGATGAAGGAGGGCAGACAGAGAGTTGGGTGTAACAACTGTCAGGAGAGAATAGCCGTCTGACAGCCAGGATTTTGCACTGAAGGTGGAATCTTGGCTGATATAGCTGATGCTGGATGTGTTCTTTTGTCTGACTGAGGCTGCTGCCAGTTACCCCCAGGGGGGATTTTACACTGATAAGCTTCCCACTCTACCACCCTTTTATTAACTCCAATTAGATGCCTTCATAGCAGATTTCACTGACTCTCCATGGCCTCTTTGGAGATACTAGCAAAGCAATCCTGAAGGTTCCTCACACTGAAAAATTACTATCTGAAATCATAACCACTTGTGTCACAGGTTCTTGTTTGTCTTGTTGTCTAGTTTTATTTTGTTTTGTTTGGTTTTGTCAGTACAATAACATTTTAGGAGATGCTCAACTCTCACAGGTCTTAGCTCATGTGTAATCTCACTCTTGAATGACTACAAGCAATAGAAATGGGATTTCTTTAACTTTGTAAACACTTCAATAAATATACATCATGCTGTACCTGGAGACTGGAGAAAGAAGTCACAGAGGAAAAGAAAATTTGGAGCAGAAAAGTCAACTATAAACCATCATGTAGAATCTCCAGAGTTCTATATTGTTCATGTTAACCCATACTAAGGCCCCTTTGGGAGATGAGAAAAGTCCCTAACCTGTTACATTGCTGCTTCTTCATGGGCCATTAGTGAAGTACTCTCTGAAACACTCCCACTATTATAAATATCCAACCACATCTCTTTAGGATGCCTGGCAGAGTCTCTAGCACATCTTAGAAGAGCTCTCTAGCATCTTCTCTCTTTGCTTTTTGCAATTACCTTACAGATGATTAATTACCTTCCTCGGTGAGATAATTTGTCAGGATCTCAGCTGAGCTTGAGGGACAGATAATCTGCCTGCTGTTGGAGTAGGCAATTAATGTAATCAAAACTAAATGGAAGTCACAGGCAAGCCTTGATTTTTCACTGTGGCAGTACTAGTGGATCATAGGAGTGAAGTCCATATGTAATTCTCCATCATGGAATTATGTACCTCAAAAGAGCTGGAAAGGTTATCATAAACTTTCAGGGGTCCCCTAAAAGAAAAGTCCTGTAGTATCATAGACTCAGAAGACAGATGTTTTGAAATTCTGTCATCTGTGCTAAATAAAGTAGCCTCAGCCTGGCTATTAGAAATGCACTTAACTACAAAACTGAAAGATAGAATGAATAATGTGAATAAGGATATCTACCTGCACCCGCATTATTTTTGTCACCACCATGGCCAGAATCTTGAGTATTATGACCCCTAACAATTTATTTTAGGACCCAGACACAAGAATGAATTAGTCAAGACTTATTTTCAGTAGGAAAGAAAGTGAAGCAGAAACTATCCTCTCTAGGATGGAAAATGGACCGAGTCAAGCATAAGTAGAAAAATACTACTTACATATCTAGACTTAAAAATCTTGATATACCATTTAGCTCAGCCTTTTCCAGCTCAGAAGAACAGTTGGAGACTTTCATATAGGACAACCTTACCCACAATTCAGTATAATAAAATATGTCCTGTGAAGGGATATACATTTAAAGGTGCAACCTTCCATAATGTAGAAAAGATGACTGTAATTATAGAAATGACTTTCTGAACAGAACAATGTTAGTACAGGCACTAAGGCCAACAAATAATAAATGAGACCTGATGAAATTGAAAAGCTTCTATAATGCAGAAGACACTGCCATTTTGGGGGAAAAAATAGTAGTCTACATAATGTGGAAAGATTTTCAGCAACTGCACATCTGACAGAGGGCTAACATCCAAATTATATAAAGAACTGAAGAAACTAGTCATGACAAACCCAATAATCCAATTAAAAATGACACAGATTTAAACAGATTTTTCAACAGAGGAATCTTAAATGGCTGAGAAATGCTTAAAGAAACGTTCAACATTGTCATCCATCAGTGAAGTGCAAATCAAAATTATTTGAAATTCATTCTTACACCTATCAGAATAGTTAAGATCAATAATACAAGTGGAATTTGATACTAGCCCGGAAGTGGAATAAGAGGAAACTTCCTCCATTACTGATGGGAGTTCAAACTTCTCAGCCACTATGGAAATCGGAGTGGTGGTTCCTGAGAATGATGGAAATTAATATATATCAAGATCCAGCTATACTACTCTTGGGTAGTACCCAAAAGACTCTTTACACACTTGCTTAACTATGTTCATTTCTGTCCTATTCATAATATCTAGAAATATAAAGCTACCTAGATGCTCCTCAACAGAAGAATAGATAAAGAAACTATGATACATATACACAATGAAATATTATTCAGTTCGTCACAAAAATCTGACAGGATGATACTTGAAGGAAAATATATGTTAAATAGAAAAAAAAATCCTGAGAGAAGTAAACCAGTCCCAAAAATATAATTTTGGTATGTATTTACTTACATATAGACATTAGAGATTAAGTAAATGATACTCAAGGTAGAGTATGTAGTTGCAGAACAGTATGATATAGAGAATGTCACTAAGGGGATCACATGGATCTCCATGAAAGGGAGAAATCACATAAATATTGTGGTGGGCTTGAGAGAGAGGAAAGGAGGTAAGGAGGAGAGAAGACAGGAATGGAGGAGGGAAAGAAACAGGAGAATTAGGTGAGGAGGTGCCTTGGACCAGGCCTAGTTGGCTCCCCTCAATCGGTAGGAATCAGGGTCTTGGACAGATGGGCATAGAGTCAGAGAGAATGGGGTGACAAACAGACACAACACAAGGGAGTGTGAATCTTAATGTAATTTGTTGAATCGAGCATCAAACTTTTTATACAGAAGAAAATAGGGAAGTTAGGTGACACACTGGCAAGGTACAATGAGGATACCTGATTCTTACATAAAACAGAGGAACGCAAACACTGAAGGACTGGCAGGAACCAGCTGGGATAAAATTCAATGTTAACAACTGGGATCAAAAGCAACCCCACCTAAGGTCAGCTTAATCTTAGAAGCCAGGGACGAGGGCTTCACACCCTTGCCATAGTTCCTATTCCAATCTATTGTATAGTCCACCTTCTCCCTAGGCCATTGTAAATTCCTGTGTATGGGTTTAGCTCAGCTATCTATAGTTCTAAGTATCTACTCTGGTTTCTCCTTAGATCACAAACTTCCATCTTCCTAGATAATGGTAAATTCCAGTGACTTAGCTATCCATGCCCAGGGTCGACTCAAGGACTGACTGCCTAGGACTGGTGAAGAATCTAACTTAGCTATATGTCAAAAATTCAATACTTAGAAGCACTTATAAAAAAGAAATATTAAGGGAAAGTACACAGATCCATTTACCAACTAAATCAAGGACATTGAAGCATTCGTTATACAGGATGCCCAGGTTCCAGGAGACTAAGTTTCCATGAAATTTTCGCCTTGGAACAGCACCCAGGATTTTGGGGCCTGTTGCACTTGACACTACTGGAGTGGATGTAGCAAGGAGGTTATCTGAATTTAGCTGATTTATCCTTAGCATTCAATTAACAATAACTGTAAGACAGCTGTCAACTATAATAGGAATGAAAATAGGTTTAATAGAATATCTGGCTATAATGTAACACCATAACATAACTCTTATATGAAAAAGAACAGTAACCTTAAAGAGATTAGATTAAGTCTTTGTAACAGTCTCTGATATGTTCCCAAACATCATTCATTGTTTACTTAGCCAGGCCCCCAAGTGAAAAAGACCATCATTGGCCAACTGACTGTAGCCAGGCAGGCCATTCAGTACTGGCATGTGATGTTTGAGTGCTACATTTTATTAGAGGGTGAAAAGTAACGTATAGAATTCTGTTGATTGTCCTTTGAGATACATTTAAATTGTGGTTAGGGAAGATTTTCTTTACCATCTAACTCACTTGATACAATATTTTTCTCTCAATTGAGTGGTAACTTTCCTTCATCAAACTTCTCATCCAAGAATTTTATCCTTCATTTTCTCTTTGGAATTTTAGTTCCTTGGATTCACAGAACTCATTTTATTATTTGAATCCATATTACCCAGAGCAGATAATTTTCATTGCCTTGTTTTCAAGTTTACTGACACTTTCCAAATTTTTATACCATTAAATCCATTCTAACCCAACAAATGACAGATCTTATACATTCTAATTTCTTTATTTGATTCTGTCCTATGCTTGTCATTTTCATATATAATTTGACTCATTTACTTACATTTGCTTACTCATAATGATTAAAATAGATTTATGGAAAAATTGTTTTATAATTCCCTGAGTCATCACAATCATACATACATGCATACATACATACACCAAATGCAAAGAACCATGTGCACAGGCACACCTCTGGTCTCTCTATTATGCAGACATCACCACTCAGCACCCATCGCTTTGTTCTCTGTATGAACTGGCTTTGGGAATATAAACTGATGGTTATGTACTTTTGAGAAAATTGTGAGACTCCATCACTGCATACCATCTAGCATCTCTGTTAAAATGAATAAAAACAGTTCAGTGAAAATAAAATCCACAAAGAACCCAAGTTGAATCAGGATTTATGTTAATTCTAAGCTTTTGTTAACTCTAAGCTTATCTACTTAGGTGGAAAATCTTCATATCACCACAACATTTGTTCAGAAGCACTAAATCTAAAGCAGAATATAAAAATGTTAAGATATTATTATCATTTGATTATATTTAGGAAAAAACAATAGTTTTACTTAAGTGTTTTAGTTTAGGTTTATTTTTCCATGTTATGCTGATTAGGTACATAAAAATACTATAAAAAATAAATGGGCTAATTCATCAAAGGTTACAAGCACCTTCAGTTCTGGAAGCATAACACAAATACCTACATGTAGAATTCAAGAATGATATTCTATATTCCTGGAATTATTTATTTTATAAAATGAAACAAAACAGGTTACTTAGTATTGTAAAATATCACAATATTTTAAGATTGAAATTTTAATTCAGAGGTTCTTTTTATCTGATTCAAAAAGCAGACATTTTTGCTAAACGTGTTTATTTGTGAAAAAGTAAGCAATTATAAACATGTATCTATTGAACTGGAATAGTATAACTTATTTGCAAATGAATGATGGAACAAGTTGATTATAAATTATTAAAATTAGACAGAAGAGCCTCTTCAGAACAGTATGTAATTTCATAATAGGCTTGTGCATAAACT
The DNA here is from genome assembly GCF_000001635.26 of Mus musculus. Taxonomy (NCBI): domain Eukaryota; kingdom Metazoa; phylum Chordata; class Mammalia; order Rodentia; family Muridae; genus Mus; species Mus musculus. Next base: position 46,127,688 of record NC_000069.6, on the reverse strand, counting down.
TGACCAAAGTAAATTAGGATTGCATAAAATTTGGCAGTGGGAAATCCATGCCATGACTTCCACAATCAAAAATCAGCCATGTGAATTTTTACACATATGTGGTCATATGGGTGAGGTAATTTATGTATGTATAGTTTTAGCAATGCCTTTGAGAATATGTGCAGGTCAGGAGACAGTTTCTACAATTTAACATTCTTCTTTAACATGCATCAGTGGGGATTCAATTCAAGTCCTCAGGCTTATTGGCAAGTTCCAGATCATGTTGAGCCATCCCACTGTCCTATGTGCTTTTCAAAGCTATACGGATAAGCTTACTAAATAGATATAAAAATAGTGACATTTGTCTCTAATAAAACTAATCTGTTATCTATCCATAGAAGAGTTAAACTAAAATACAATAAGTAAATTCTTTTTATGGTACTGCAAATTGAGCTCATGGTTATAAGAATGCCAGCAATCACTCTCTCACTAAGCTAAACTCCAGCCCAAGTTTAAGATGAGGGACTTTTTTTTCCTATACTTGTTTGTCTTGTCTAAATCTTCTAGAGATTTTTCTCCACATAAGGGGAATCAGTTAGTTGAAAATGCATGATAAATATTAATGTGTATATTTTGACTGGCAGAATAAGTCCATTACAAAACCATAACCATAAAAAAATTAGGGGTTCATTTGTAGAAATTTCAAATTCTATTTTCAAGCACTCACTACAGGACTGCACAAAATTCATACCCTGTGCTCATTAAATATATATATATAAAGAGAGAAACAATATGAACATTAAAAACTGAAGTTTAATGAGATTTAAGGGTTAAGATATTTAAAATTATTTCAATATTATATGTTTTTATCTTTTTTGTTAGTTCTTTGAGAATTGTATACAGTATATTTGATCCTTATCAGCTCCTCACTGAAATTGTTACAGGGGTGTCACCTTTCCTACCAACCAGCATTTGTCCTCTGTTTTTTTTTCCCCATCATGCCCAATTTGTGATTTCATTATATTTTTGACTATGTGGCTTTCTAATGGAAGTTTCATCAACATATCAGAGTCAACATTCTTAAATAAATATGACTTTACATCTGCCATAAGGTATCAATTGCAACAATTCCTCAGCTAGAAGTTTAATTCTATGTTAATTTTGAATAATAATAATAATAGTTTTTTTTTCTAGGAACTACAGATTGGCTAGCTTTATATTCTTGGCCTGAGAGTGATGCTAGTTGAATATATCATCTCCTGAATCAGGTCAAACAGAAAATTACTGGTTACTCTTATTTTATTTGTACCAGTACTACAATAGACAACATGTACTGGCTGATAGATAGTTTTGTAACTCACACAATTCACAAGGCAGATTGGTAAATAGCTTGCTAAAAATATTGTGGTTTGAAAATAAAATGCCTCAACAGGCTTAAATATTGGACACTTGCTCTACAGATAATGGATTCATCTTGTTATATATAAAATACTTTAGGAAGTAGAACATAGCTACAATAGAACCACTGGGAAAAGATCATCAGATTGATCTTTTCTATCTTTTCTACCTGTCTGACTCATTACTTCTTGCCCATATCTTAATAGAAGAAGAAGCTATCAAATACACTTACTGCGATGATGACCTATGCCCAAGTGTGTGGGGTCAAGTGACCATGCGCCAAACCTTGAAAACATTGAACAAGAATAAATTATTTCTACCAGGAACAGGCTGTGCCAGTTGACTAACAAACATAGCATCACAACTTATGACTCAGAAAAGAAATTGCTAATAAAGCAGGCATGCTATAAATAAAACCAATATATGGGATATAGGATTACCTATAAACTCTGGAAAGAAGGAATATTCTGAAGTTTTAGGTTAATACTTATCAGAAATTGTAGGCTATACAAAATATACCCAAAATATAGTTAGATAAATTTGAGTCAACTTATATGTTTCTGAGTTTTATAAAGGATGTAAAAGCTGTTTCTACTGTGATATTATTTCCTGCATACCATATCTGGCTCTAATTGCAGATTTTACAGAAACAGAAAAATCTTAGAATTCTTCTAGGTACGATTTTTTGTAGTGACAGAGGACATTTTAATATCAAGTAGACAATGTTTATTTCCTTCCACATTGAATGTCATTGTTCTACTCTCATATGTTTTTTTCCTATTCTGGATTAATTTACCAGTCCCACCAGTTAGTTCACACTGAAGATAACTTTCTAGAGTATTTGTGGAATGCTTGTAGCATGTGGTCCTCTCCAGTAGACGAGAAGACTCATATACTGACATGAGAGGTGCAAGAGTAACCTGACTTTATTTGTAATTTTATCACACACACAAACATCGACAAGCCATTCACTGAGTCCACCAATATACTAGTAATAGTATCTCAAAGACGATACTTGGAAAACATGAGTTATAGGAATGTATCAAACTGTAAACATTTACTTGTATGGTGTCTTAATTAAAAAGAATACAGATATCTAAAAATAATTGAAGGAAAGAGGGTATGAGTCTATTTACAACAAATCCCAACAATCTAGAGGAAGGCTTTCTGTTCCCATGTCAGAAATTCTTGTTTTTGAAGTTTGAGAAACATCTTTGTCAAATATATTAAATTTTTACCAAAAGAAATACATCTTTATGGTTCTAGAGAGGTGGCTCAGTAGTTGAGATCACTTGTTGTTCTTAGAGAAGACCCAGATTCTACACTCAGGACCCCCATGTTGTCACACAACCAAGTGTAACTCCAGTGCCAGGAGAACTAATCCCTTATTCTGGCCTCTACAGCCGCCAGTCACATATAAAGATACACATGGACAATTTATATCTTGATATAAAAGACCAGTTGCCTAAGATATTTATATGCATCTTTGAAGAGTACCTGTGAATAAGAAGAATAACAATGTTGATAGAGAGAGAAAAAGGTCTATAAAAACTTGGAGGTAATTCTGATTTTCCATAATAAAGAAAAGCAATAGAAGGACATAAATCAAAGAATCCCTTTAGAGTTATTATTTCATGTGAAACTTGACTCATAAGGGACGCCTAAATATCTTTAGTTTTATTGGTCTTCTCCAAGAGAGTGGTTTAAGTTATGCCACTAGGTAAGCCCTGACAAACAACAGATGTGAAGACAGAAACTTGGGAATGTACAATGGTCAAAAACAACCCACAAAGATGAAATGTAATACAAAGACCAAATCCAATAATAAAGTACATTTTAGACTTTATATTTGTGTAAATGTGTGCATGCATGTGCATGTGGAGAAAAGAGAATACTTTAGGTGTCCTACTAGTCACAATTCTTTTTTATTTTATTCAACTTTTTTTTTCATGAATCAATATATTGTTTAGCAGGATAATACTGATTCAACAGGGAGTTCACCACCACCACCACACCATCTTTCTTACCTAGGTCAGTGGTTATGTTTATAAGAGCACAGTACCATGCACAGCTTAATATGAACCCTAAAAATTCAAACACATATCCTAATGCTCACAGTAATGTATTTTCTACTGAGTGATTACCTCAGTTCTCCTTTGTTTGTTTTTATTTTTCCTTATCCATTAGAACAGTATGAAATCTTGATTTCTGGACCAACATCTGGAATACCTCTCATTAATGACAACTGAGACTTCTGAGAAACACTGGGAAGTAACACTTTGAGACAGAAGAATATGACCTTTTCTATTAATTCTCCAAATTTAGACCTTAATAGCTTGTCAAATTTGATGGGTTCAAAGTTTATCAGTTATAATTTTTTGTTGAAGCCAGCTGTTTAAACATATATTTAAAATATGTTTGTTTGTGTTTTTTATTTTTATTTTTATTTTAGTTTATTTACTTATTTTATTTTATTTTTATTTTATTTTTATTTTATTTTATTATTATTATTTTGGTTTTTTGAGACAGGGTTTCTCTGTGTAGCCTTGGCTGTCCTGGAACACACTTTGTAGACAAAACTGGCCTCAAACTCAGAGATCCACCTGCCTCTGCCTCCCAAGTGCTGGGATTAAAGGCGTGCACCACCAAGCCCAGCTTAAAACATGTTAGGTGACATCCATCACCTTCCATCTTCATAATATTAATGTAGGTCTTTGCTTTAGTATCTCATAGTATCTCCATTTGAAATGAAACACCAGCCTATGTTTATAGTAAATTCTTTTACTAAAAAAAATTATTGGATTGACATTTCAATATAACCTCCTGCTTCTGATACTGCCTCTGACTGTGAAGTTAATCTCTTTCATCTAATTGATGTTCATTGTGATACAAAGACTTACTATATCAAACAGAAATTCTGTAGACATAAGACCTGAAGAGCAATCAAAAATTCAGTAAGATCTTACTCATATATCTTACATGGTCTTTAGATATGTTCAATGTTCACACAAGAGAGTTGAGAAGAAAAATAATATACTAGGAGCCCCCTTGGGGCATGCCCAACAGCAGGAAACTGAGGACTTTCCTCTGAGCACCATTGTCCGTCCCATTGCTCTCTCTGCATCAGCATAAAACTATATACACTAAAACTCATAGAAGAGAAAGTGGGACATACTCTTGAATGAGCTGGGCTCAGGATCTATGGCTAACCTTTGATAAATGGAATTTAATGAAACCAAAAAGCATCTGTAAGGCAAAGGACCTTGTCAACAGGATAAACCATAGCTTATGATTCTCAGCCATTTGAGATTCCTCTGTTGAGATTTTTTTTTCTACTCTGTGCACCATTTTAAAATTGTGTTATTTGGATTGTTGGTGTCATACTTCTTTAGTTATTTCTAATTTTCGATTATTAGCCCCTGTAAGATATAGCTTTGGTGAAGATCTTTTACCAGTCATAGGCTCACTGGGTATATACCCAAAAGATGCTCTGACATCACACATAGAAACTTGCTTTACTATATTCAGAGCAGCTACCTTTACAATACCCAGAAATTGGAAACAACCCAAATATCCCTCATGTGAAGAACAATTAAAGAAATATGGGACATTTGCACAGTGCAATATTATTCAGTTATTAAGAACAACTACAATATGAATTTTTTAGGTGAATGGATAGAACTAGAAAGAATCCTGATTGAGATAATGCAGACCCAGAAAGACAAACATGGTATGTACTCACTTATAGGTGGATATTAGTCATAAAGTAAGGATTAACAAACACCCACAAAACCAAAGAAGATAAGTAAAACTCACAAGAGAGGTTTCAAGAATCTGACTGAGAAGAGTGAATAGATTAGATATTGGGTAGTAGATTGAAGGAAGGAATTGGGTGGGAGAGGGTTGAGTACAAGAATTAGGAGACAATGTAGGTGAAGGACAAAGGATTGAGAACCATGAGAGAGAACTGAAATCTGAGAAGGTAGGCATCTCAAAGACAAGCTAAAAGCTGAAGACAAGGGAAAGTGCAAGAACCTATGAGGGTGACACTAGCTAAGACTCTTAAAAATGGGGGATATGTAACTTCAGATGGCCAGATCCTTTAACCAGGTAAGACTTCAAATGGAAGAATGGGACACCAATCCACCTATACTTTCAACCCAAAATCTGTACTGTGCAATAATAAAATTGGAAAAGAAATTATATGAACTGCAACCAATGACTATCCCAACTTGTTACCCATCACTTAAAATATAGCCAATTCTTAACAGTATTTATGATATCCTGCTATACTTTTAGAAAGGAGCCTAGCATAATTGTCCTCTAGAAGGTTTCACCTAGCAGCTTATGAAATAGATGCAAAGACTCACAGCTAAACATTAGGTAGAGATTAAGGAATCTTGTAGAAGAGAGAAAGCAAGGATTGAAAGAGCCAGAGAGGTCCACAAGAAAATATGTAGAATCAGCTAATATTGGGCCATAGATTCCCAACCACCAACCAAAGAGCTTGTATGAGACATACCCAGACTCCTTATGCATGTGTTACAGATATACAGCTTGTTATTCCTGTGCATCTCCTAACAACCTGAGCATGGGCTGTCTATGAACTCTGTTGCCTGCCTTTGGATCCCTTTCCTCTAACAGGGCTGACTTGTGTAGCTTCAAAAGAAGATGCACCTAGGTCTACTGCAATGTCATATGCCAAAGCTTGTTTATAAGTATGGGAAGTCTCCTGAAGAGTCTGAAGAGCAAGGGATGGAGAGATGCAGAGATGGGAAGTTAGACTGAGGGATTGAGAGAAAAGTGAGAAGAAGCTGTAGTTTGCATGTAAAGTAAATTAATCAGTACAAAAACCAAACAAACAATGCATTAAAAGGTTGGGGTAAATAAAACAGCAAGGTTGGTAAAAGTGTTTTGTGTGCAACCTGCAGGCCTTCTGATTATACCAAATCCACAGAGTGAGGGGGAAAAAAAAGAGAACAAAAAGAAAAAGAAAAAAGAAAAAGAAAGCCAAACATGGAGTTACTTGTCTGTAATTCTGTCAACAGGGAAACAGAAGCATCTGGACACTAATTGAATCACTGAGTTCCAGGCCCTAGAAAAGACTTTAAAAAGTCAATAGATCCTGGATAAGGAAACTCGAGTTGACCTTTGGTCTTTATTAGCAAATATATATGAACACACATGAACACATACAAAAACTCATGAACACACACACACACACACACACACACACACACACACTCCTAAATTAGCGGCTTATTTTTTTAAAAAAATATTTATAAAACCTAAGTGATGGAAGAATCATTCTTCAATTTTCTGCTGTTAAATTTTTGTTGAAGTCTGTCACAGTTGTCACTGAAAATGAAAAATCTGACATTCACTAATTTACGGTTATTACTTAATCAAAAGTGAAACATAGTTATTGTATTATCACATAAATAACGGATGATGTACTATCTTTTAAAAGCATAAAATTGATTTGTTTCTAAAAAATTACAATTACTTAAATTCAGATTTAAAAATTTGGTAATCTTAAATGTTTCTCACTAAACATTCAAATTAATATTTAAGAAAAGGGTTCAAGATATTTCCTATTAATACAATTCTCAATTGAGTATTACATATATATAATATATCCTGAGTTTTATAGAATTCCTTAGGAGTCCAATCTCTCTATAAAATTCTAGATTAGGGCATTTATTATTTCTACTTGAACCAAAGCTCTTTCAATTGTATGACCTATAGTTTGTATTCAAAAAGAGTCTTCATATGTGTTATTCAACATATTTGGCAAAGTTAAAAGTTACATTAAATCAAACACACACACACACACACACAGATAGAAATATAAATATAGATAGATATATAAATATACATATATACAAATATATAGATATTAGGATATGTAGGTATATAGATATATGAAGATTTTTAAAGCATGAAATAAGCTAATCTATAATACTTGAGGGATGGCCATGATTAAGTATGTGTATTGATCTTGAAGATGACCTGAATTCACAACCAAACAGCTACACTGGGTGCTATTACCATCTGCAGCATCAGAATCAGGAAATCCAGTGCTTTCTTCTGGTCTCCACAGGTGTCTGAAGTCACACATACACAAATACACAAAGACGCATACAAACATACATACACACCTACACACTCACAGTCCCCAGAGGACTTTCCATGCTAAGGATCACTGGTAAGTGGAAAGGAACATAGGTTCCAAGCCAATCATAATGGGACTTTGACAGCAGGACCAAGGACACAGGAGCAGTTCAGGTTCCTTCTGGTTGGTGCTGGTATAGCTAGGTTTCAAACACAGCAGACAGCCCCATGGAGCTCAGAGGAGATACCACTTCCACGCCCAGGATCTTAGGATTCCAGGATCCCAGGATCCCAGGAGCTTGGTCACACCAGGATCTTAGGGTCTCAGAGAAAGTTAGACTGCCAAGAATTCTGACACACCCAGAATCTCAGGTTCACAGAATACTGGAAGAAGGACAGGCTCCAATCAGATATATTGAGGGCAGTAAGCACTTGAGATAATCAGATGGCAGGGGGCAAGCATAAGAACAGAAGCAACAGAAATCCAGGTTACATGGCATCACCAGAACAAAACTCTCCTACCATAGCAAGTCCTGGATACACCATCACACCAGAAAAGAAAGATATGGATCTAAATTCACTTCTCATGATGATGATGGAGGACTTTAAGAAGGAAATAAATAACTCGCTTAAAGAAATACAGCAGAACATATACAATCAGGAGAAAGAATTAACAAAACTATCCAGAATCTAAAAATGGAAGTAGAAACAATAAAGAAATCACAAAGGGAGAGCACTCTGAAAATAGAAAACCTAGAAAAAAAGTCAGGAGCCAATGATGCAAGGATAACTAACAAAATACAAGAGAAAAGAGAATCTCAGGTGCAGAAGATATCATAGAAAAGACCCATGGAAGGAGTTACAGAGACAAAGTTTGGAGCTGAGACAAAAGGATGGACCACCTAGAGACTGCCATACCTGGGGATCCATCTGATAATCAGCCTCCAAAAGCTGGCACCATTGCATACACCAACAAAATTTTGCTGAAAGGACCCTGATATAGCTGTCTCTTGTGAAGTATGCCAGGGCCTGGCAAACACAGAAGTGGATGCTCACAGTCTGCTATTGGATGGAACACAGGACCCCCAATGGAGGAGCTAGAGAAAGAACCCAAGGAGCTAAAGGTGTCGGCAACCCTATAGGTGGAACAACAATATGATCTAACCAGTATCCCCTGAGCTCATGTCTCTAACTGCATATGTATCAGAAGTTGGCCTAGACGGCCATCATTGGGAAGAGTGGCCCCTTGGTCTAGCAAACTTTATATGCTTCAGTACAGGGGAATGCCAAGGCCAAGAAGTGGGAGTGGGTGGGTAGGGGAGTGGGGGGGGGGGTGTCTGGGAGACTTTTGGGATAACATTTGAAATGTAAATGAAGAAAATACCTAATTAAAAAATAATTTTTTTAAAAAAAGAAAACATAGATGCAATAATTAAAGAAAATACAAAATTCAAAAAGATCTTAACTCCAAACATCCAGGAAATCCACGACACAATGAGAAGACCAAACCTAGGGATAATAGGTATAGATGAGAATATTTCCAAAGGGCCAGTAAATATCTTCAACAAAATAATAGAAGAAAACTTCCCCAAACTAAAGAAAGAGATACCCATGAACAAACAGGAAACCTACAAACTCCAAATAGTTGGACCAGAAAAGGAATTCCTCCTGTCACATAATAATCAAAACAACAAATGCACAAAACAAAGAAAGAATATTAAAAGCAGTAAGGGAAAAAAGTCAAGTAATATATTAAGGAAGACATATCAGAATTACACCTGACTTCTCCCCAGAGACTATGAAAGCCAGACGATCCTGGGCAGAAAACCTTAAGAGAACACAAATGCCAGCCCAGGCTACTATACCCAGCCAAACTCAATTACTACAGATGGAGAAACTAAGGTATTCCATGACAAAACCAAATATACACAGTATCTTTTCACAAATCGATCCCATCAAAGGATAATATACTGGCTAGTTTTGTGTCAACTTGACACAGCTGGGGTTATCACAGAGAAAGGAGCTTCAGTTGAGGAAATGCCTCCATGAGATCCAACTCTAAGGCATTTTCTCAATTAGTGATCAAGGGGGAAAGGCTCCTTGTGGGTGGGACCATCTCTGGGCTGGTAGTCTTGGTTCTATAAGAAAGCAGGCTGAGCAAGCCAGGTGAGGCAAGCCAGTAAAGAACATCCCTCCATTGCATCTGCATCAGCTCCTGCTTCCTGACCTGCTTGAGTTCCAGTCCTGACTTCCTTGGTGATGAACAGCAGTATGGAAGTGTAAGCTGAATAAACCCTTTCCTCCCCAACTTGCTTCTTGGTCATAATGTTTGTGCAGGAATAGAAACCCTGACTAAGACAGATAATAAAGGGAAAATTTCAATACAATGAGGGAAACTTAGCTCAAGAAAAAGCAAGAAAGTAATCTTTCAACAAACCTAAAGAAGATAGCCACATGAACAGAATTAACAACAAAAATAATAGAAAGCAACAAAGACTTTTCCTTAATATCTCTTGATATCAATGGACTCAATTCCTCAGTAAAAGGACATAAACTAACATACTGTTTACATAAACAGGACCCAACTTTTGCTGCATAGAGGAAACCCAACTCAGGGACAAGGACAGACACTACCTTAGAGTAAAAGGCTGGAAAAAAATGTTCCAAGAAAATAGTCCCAAGAAATAAGTTGGACTAGCCATTCTAATATCGAATAAAATCAACTTTCAACCTAAAGTTCTCAAAAAAGATAAGGAGGGGCACTTCTTACTGATCAAATATAAAATTTACCAAGTTGAATATTCAATTCTGATCATCTTTACTCCAAATGCAAGGGCATCCACATTCATTAAAGAAACTTTGCTAAAACTCAAAGCACACATTACACCTCACACAATAATAGTGGGAGACTTCAACACCCACTCTCATCAATGGACAGATCCTAAAAAAAGAATCTAAACAGAGACACAGTTGAATTAACAGAAGTTATGAAACAAATGGATTTAACATATATCTATAAAACATTTCATCTTAAAACAAGAGAATATACATTTTTCTCAGCACCTCATGGTACCTTCTCCAAAATTGACAATATAATAGGTCACTAAACAGGGCTAGGTAGATAGAAAAATATTGAAATAATCTTATGCACCCTCTCAGATCACCACCAACCAAGGCTGATCTTCAATAACAACATAAATATTAGAAAACTCACACACACATGGAAGGTGAACAACACTCTACTCAATGATAACTTGGACAAGGAAGAAATAAAGAAAGTAATTAAAGACATTTTAGAGTTTAATGAAAAGGAAGTCACAACATACCTAAACTTATGGGACACAATGAAAGCAGTCTTAAGGAAAAAACTCATAGCTCTGAGTGCCTTCAAACAGAAGCTGGAGCAAGCATACACTAGCACCTTGACAGCACACCTAAAAGCTCTAGAACTAAAGGAAGCAAATTCACCCAAGAGGAGTACAGGGCAGGAAGTAAAAAAAAACTCAGGGCTGAAATAAACCAAGTGGAAACAAAAAGAACTATTCAAAGAATCAACCAAACTAGGAGATGGTTCTTTGAAAAAAATTAACAAGATAGATAAACCCTAAGCCAGACTCACTAGAGGGCACAGGGACAGTATCCTAATTATCAAAATCGGAAATAAAAAGGGAGATTAATAACAGAACCTGAGGAAATTTAAAAAAACAAAAACAAAAACAAAACAAAAAAACAAACTAAAAAAAATCATATCTTACTACACAAGCCTATACTCAACAAAACTGGAAAACCTGGATGAAATGGACAATCTTCTAGACAGATACCAGGTGCCAAGGTTAAATCAGGATCAGATTAATGATCTAAACCATTCCATATCCCATAAAGAAGTAGAAACAGTCATTAATAGTCTCCCAACCAAAAAAAAAAAAAAACAAAAACAAAAACAAAAAAAACAAAAAAAAAACAAAAAAAACAAAAAACAAAATAGAATCATAAGGTACTCTAATTCAATTCATTCTATGCTGCCACAATTACTCTGATACCTAAACCACAGACAGACCCAGCAAAGAAAGAGAATTTAAGAATGATTTCCCTTATGAATATTGATACAAAAATACTCAATAAAATTCTCACAAACTGAATTCCAGAACACATCAAAAGAATCATTCCTCATGACCAAGTAGGCTTCATCCCAGTCATGCAAGGATAGTTCAATGTACAAAAATTCATCAACTTAATCCACCATATAAACAAACTCAAAGACTAAAACCTCCTGATCATCTCTGTGGATGCTGAGAAAGCATTCGACATAGTTCAGCACCCCTTCATGATAAAAATCTTGGAAAGATCAGGAATTCATGGCCCATACCTAAACATAATAAAAGCAATATGGACCAAACCTGTAGCCAACATCAAACTAAATGGTGAGAAACTTGAAGCAATTCCCCCAAGATCAGGGACTAGACAAGGCTGCCCACTCTCTCCCTACCTATTCAATATAATACTTGAAATCCTAGCCAGAGCAATTAGATAGCAAAAGGATATCAAGGGGATACAAATGGGAAAGGAAGAAGTCAAAATATCACTATTTGCAGATGATATGACAGTATATATAAGTGACCCTAAAGATTCCACCAGAAAAATCATAACCTGATAAACAACTTCAGTGCAGTAGCTAGATATAAAATTAACTCAAACAAATCAGTGGCCTTTCTCTACACAAAGGATAAATTGGCTGAGAAAGAAATTAGAGAGAAATAACACCCTTCAAAATAGTCATAAATGATATAAAATACTGTGGCATAACTTTAACTAAGGAAATGAAAGATTTGTATGATGAGAACTTCAAGTCTCTGAAGAAAGAAATAAAAGACCTCAGAAGATGGAAAGATCTCCCATGCTCATGGATTGGCAGGATCAATTTAGTAAAAATGGCTATGTTGCTGAAAGCAATCTATAGATTCAACGCAATCTCCATCAAAACCCACAGGACCCACCACAGGATCTTAGGACCTCTGGTGAGTGGAACAGAGCTGCTGCTCCATTGCAATCTCACAGGACCTGAGACTGCATTAATTAGGGAAGCAGAAAACTGGGCCTGATCAGTGGCACAAGTCCCTTCAGGTCCCTGCCAGCACCAGGGTAGCTTGGGCGTGGAGTCTGCTGACACCTGCAAGGTATACACAGGACACTCCACAGGATCTTAAGACCTCTGTGAGTGGATCACAACTTCTGCCAGGAGGCAGGTTTGAACACCAGATATCTGAGCACCTTCCCAGCAAGAGGAGAGCTTGCCTGCAGAGAGTACTCTGAACACTGAAACTCAGGAGAGAGCTAGTCTCCCAGGTCTGCTGATAGAGACTAACATAAACGCCTGAGAAACAAGTCTAACCAGAGACAACTACAAAAAATAACTCCAGAGATTACCAGATGGCGAAAGGCAAACGTAAGAATTATACTAACATAAACCAAGACCACTCGCCATCATCAGAACGCAGCACTCCCACCCCACACAGTTCTGGGCACCCCAACACACCTGAAAAGATAGTCCCTGATTTAAAAGCATGTCTTATGATGATGGTAGAAGACATCAGAAAGAACTTTAAAAACTCACTTAAAGAAATACAGAAGACTGCTAAACAGGTAAAAGATCTTAAAGAGGAAGCACAAAAATCCCTTAAAGAATTGCAGGAAAACACGACCAAACAGGTGATGGAATTGAATAAAACTACCCAAGACCTAAAAAGGGAAATAGACACAATAAAGAAAACCCAAAGTGTGGCAACACTAGAGATAGAAACCCTAGGAAAGAAATCTGGAACCATAGATGCGAGCATCAGAAACAGAATACAAGAGATGGAAGAGAGAATCTCAGGTGCAGAAGATTCCATAGAGAACATCTGCACAACAATCAAAGAAAATACAAAATGCAAAAAGATCCTAACTCAAAACATCCAGGAAATCCAGGACACAATGAGTAGACCAAACCTACGGATAATAGGAGTAGATAAGAATGAAAATTTTCAACTTAAAGGGGCAGCAAATATCTTCAACAAAATTATAGAAGAAAACTTCCCAAACCTCTAGAAAGAGATACCCATGAACGTACAAGAAGCCTACAGAACTCCAAATAGACTGGACTAGAAAAGAAATTCCTCCATAAACATAATAATCAGAACAACAAATGCACTATATAAAGATAGAATATTAAAAGCAGTAAGGGAAAAAGGTCAAGTAACATATAAAGGCAGGCCTATCAGAATTACAGCTGACTTTTCACCAGAAACCATGAAAGCCAGAAGACCCTGGACAGATGTTATATAGATCCTAAGAGAACACAAATGCCAGCTCAGACTACTATACCCAGTAAAACTCTCAATTACCATAGATGGAGAAACCAAAGTATTCCATGACAAAACCAAATTCACACATTATCTTTCCAAGAATCCAGCCCTTCAAAGGATAATAACGGAAAAAAAAAACAAAAAAAAAAACACAAGGACAGAAACCACACCCTAGAAGAAAAAGCAAGAAAATAATCCCTCAACAAACCAAAAAAAAAAAAAGACAGCCACAAGAACAGAATGCCAACTCTTAAAAAAAAAATAATAGGAAGCAACAATTACTTTTCCTTAATATCTCTTAATATCAATGGACTCAATTCCCCAATAAAAAGACAGACTAACAGACTGGCTACATAAAGAGGACGCAACATTCTGATGCTTAAAGGAAACCCATCTAAGGGAAAAAGACAGACACTACCTCAGAGTGAAAGGCTGGAAAACAATTTTTCAAGCAAATGGTCTGAAGAAGCAAGCTGGAGTAGCCATTCTAATATCGAATAAAATTGACTTCCAACGCAAAGTTATCAAAAAAAAAATTGGAGGGACACTTCATACTCATCAAAGATAAAATCCTCCAAGAGGAACTCTCAATTCTGAATATCTATGCTCCAAATGCAAGGGCAGCCACGTTCATTAAAGTAACTTTAGTAAAGCTCAAAGCACATATTGTACCTCACACAATAATAGTGGTAGACTTTAACAGACCACTTTTATCAATGGACAGATCGTGGAAACAGAAACTAAACAGGGACACAATGAAACTAACAGAAGCTATGAAACAATTGGACTTAACAGATATCTACAGAACATTTTGTCCTAAAACAAAAGGATATACCTTCTTCTCAGCACGTCATGGTACATTTTCTGAAATTGACCATATAATTGGTCACAAAATAGACCTCAACAGATACAAAAATATTGAAATCGTCCCATGCATCCTATCAGACCACCATGGACTAAGGCCGATCTTAAATAACAAAGATAAATAATGGAAAGCCAACATTCTTGTGGAAAATGAACAACACTCTTCTCAATGGTACCTTGGTCAAGGAAGGAATAAAGAAAGAAGTTAAAGACTTTTTAGAGTTTAATGAAAATGAAGCCACAACATACCCAAACTTATGGGACATCTATGAAAGCATTTCAAAGAGGGAAACTCATAGCTCTGAGTGCCTCCAAAATGAAACTAGAGAGAACACATACTAGTAGCTTGACAACACATCTAAAAGCTCTAGAATAAAAGAGGAGCAAATTCACCCAAGAGGGGTAGAAGGCAGGAAAAAAATCAAACTCAGGGGTGAAATCAACCAAGTTGAAACAAGAAGGACTATTCAAAGAATCAACCAAACTAGGAGCTGGTTCTTTGAGAAAATCAACAAGATAGATAAACACTTAGCCAGATTCACTAGAGGGCACAGGGACAGCATCCTAATTAACAAATTCAGAAATGAAAAGGGAGACATAACAACAGATCCTGAAGAAATCCAAAACACCATCAGATACTTCTACAAAAGGCTATACTCAACAAAACTGGAAAACCTGGATGAAATGTACAAATGTCTAGACAGATACCAGGTACCAAAGTTAAACCAGGATCAAGTTAACCATCTAAACAGTCCAATATCCCCTAAAGAAATAGAAGCAGTCATTAATAGTCTCCCAACCTAAAAAAGCCCAGGACCAGATGGGTTTAGTGCAGAGTTCTATCAGTCCTTCAAAGAAGATCTAATTCTACTTCTGCACAAACTATTCCACAAAATAGAAATAGAAGGTACTCTACCCAACTTATTCTATGAAGCCACAATTACTCTGATAAGTAAACCACAGAAAGATCCAACAAAGATAGAGAACTTCAGACCAATTTCCCTTATAAATATGAATGCAAAAATACTCAATAAAATTCTTGCTATATAAATCCAAGAACACATTAAAACATTCATCCATCCTGACCAAGTTGGTTTTATTCCAGGGATGCAGGGATGGTTTAATATACATATATCCATCAACATAATACACTATATAAACAAACTCAAAAATAAAATCCACATGATCATCTCGTGAGATTCTGTGAAGGCATTTGACAAAATCTAACACCCATTCATGATAAAAGTCTTGGGACATCAGGAATTCAAGGTCCATACCTAAACATGATAAAAGCAATCTACAGCAAACCAGTAGCCAACATCAAAGTAAATGGTGAGAAGATGGAAGCAATTCCACTAAAATCAGGGACTAGACAAGGCTGCCCATTTTTTTTCCTACCTATTCAACATTGTACTTGAAGTCCTAGCCAGAGCAATTTGACAACAAAAGGAGATCAAGGGGATACAAATTGGAAAAGATGAAGTCAAAATATCACTTTTTGCAGATGATGTGATAGTATATATAAGTGACCCTAAAAATTTCGGCAGAGGACTCCTAAACCTGATAAACAGCTTCGGTGAAGTAGCTGGATATAAAATAACTCAAACAAGTCAATGGCCTTTCTGAACACTAAGAATAAACAGGCTGAGAAAGAAATTATGGGAACAACACCCTTCTTAATAGTCACAAATAATATAAAATACCTTGGTGTGACCCTAATTAAGGAAGTGAAAGATGATAAGAACTTCAAGTCTCTGACGAAAGAAATTAAAGAAGATCTCAGAAGATGGAAAGATCTCCCATGCTCATGGATTGGCAGGATCAACGTTGTAAAAATGTTTATCTTTCCAAAAGCAATCTACAGATTCAATGCAATCCCCATAAAAATTCCAACTCAATTCTTCAACGAATTAGAAAGAGCAATCTGCAAACTCTTCTGCAATAACAAAAAAACCTAGGATATCTAAAACTTTTCTCAAGGATAAAAGAATCTCTGGTGGAATCACAATGCCTGACCTAAAGCTTTACTATAGAGCAATTGTGATAAAAACTGCGTGGTACTGGTGTAGTGACAGACAAGTAGACCAATGGAATAGAATTGAATCACAAGAAATTAACCCACACACCTATGGTCACTTGATCTTCGACAATGGAGCTAAAACCATCCAGTGGAAAGAAGACAGCATTTTCAACAAATTTTGCTGGCACAACTGGTGGTTATCATGTAGAAGAATGAGAATGGATCCATTCCTAGCTCCTTGTACTAAAGTTAAATCTAAGTGGATCCAGGAGCTCCACATAAAACCAGAGACACTGAAACTTATACAGGAGAAAGTGGGTAAAAGCCTCAAAGATATGGACACAGGGAAAAAATTCCTGAATAGAACAGCAACTGCTTGTGCTGTAAGATCGAGAATTGACCAATGGGACCTCATGAAACTGCAAAGCTTCTGTAAGGCAAAAGACACAGTCAATAAGACAAAAAGGCCACCAACAGATTGGGAAAGTTTCTTTACCTATCCTAAATTAGATAGAGGACTAATATCCAGTATATATAAAGAACTAAAGAAGGTGGACTCCAGACAATCAAATGAGCTCTGAGCTAAACAAAGAATTCTCACCTGAGGACTACTGAATGGCTGAGAAATACCTGAAAAAATGTTCATCATCCTTAATCATCAGGGAAATGCAAATCAAAACAACCCTAAGATTCTACTTCACACCAGTAAGAATGGCTAAGGTCAAAAATTCAGGTGACAGCAGATGCTGGCGAGGATGTGGAGAAAGAGGAATACTCCTCCATTGTTGGTGGGATTGCAAGCTTGTACAACCACTCTGGAAATCAGCCTGGCGGTTCCTCAGAAAATTGGACATGGTACTACTGGAGGATCCTGCAATACCTCTCCTGGGCATATATTCAGAAGATGTTTCAACTAGTAAGAAAGAAACATGCTCCTCTATGTTCATAGCAGCCCTATTTATAATAGCAAAAAGCTGGAAAGAACCCAGATGCCCCCCAACAGAGGAATGGATACAAAAATTGTGGTACATTTATACAATGGAGTACTATTCAGCTATTAAAAAGAATGAATTTATGAAATTCCTAGGCAAATGACCTGGAGGGCCTTATCTTGATTTAGGTAACCCCATCACAAAAGAACTCAAATAATATGTACTCACTGATAAGTGGATATTAGCCCAGAAATTTAGAATACCCAAGATATAAGTTTCAATTTGCAAAACACATGAAACTCAAGAAGAACAAAGACCAATGTGTGGACACTTTGCCCCTTCTTAGAATTGGGAACAAACACCCATGGAAGAAGTTATAGAGACAAAATTTGGTGGTGAGACAAAAGGATGGACCATCTAGAGATTGCCATATCCAGGGAATCATCCCATAATCAGCCTCCAAATGCTGATAACATTGCATACACTAGCAAGATTTTGCTGAAAGGACCCTGATATAGCTGTCTCTTGTGAGACTACGCAGGGGCCTAGCAAACACATAAGTGGATGCTCACAGTCAGCTATTGGATGGATCACAGGGCCCCCAATGGAGGAGCTAGAGAAAATACCCAAGGAGCTGAAGGGATCTGCAACCCTATGGGTAGAACAATGTTATGAACTAACCAGTACCCGGAGCTCTTGACTCTAGCTTCATGTGTATCAAAAGATGACCTAGTCGGCCATCACTGGAAATAGAGGCCCATTGGACTTGCAAACTTTATATGCCCCATCACAGGGGAACACCAGGGCCAAAAAGTGGGAGTGGGTGGGTAGGGGAATGGGTGGGAGGGTATAGGGGTCTTTTGGGATAGCATTGTAGATGTAAATGAGAAAAATACCTAATTAAAAAAATTCCAACTCAATTCTAAAAACTATTCTCCACAATAAAAGATCCTCGGTTGGAACCAAAATCCCTGATGTCATGCTGTACTACAGAGCAATTTTGATAAAAACTGCATGGTACTGGTACATGACAGACAGGTAGTTAATGGAACAGAATTAAAGACACAGAAATGAACCCACAAATTTATGGTCACTTGATCTTTGACCTGCTGACAGGATCCTGATATAGCTGTCTCCTCTGAGGCTCTGCCTGTTCCTGTCAAAGACAGATGTGGATGCTCACAGACATCCATTGGATAGAGCACAAAGTCCCCAAATGAAGGAACTACAGAAAGTACCTAGGGAGCTGAAGGGCTCTGAAACCCCATAGGAGGAACATCAATATGAAATAACCAGTACCCCCACAGCTCCTTGTAACTGTACCACCAATAAAAGAAAACACATGTTGGAACTAGTGTTTTCTCTAGCTTTATATGTAGCAGAGGATGGCCTAGTTGGTCATCAATGGAAAGAGAAGCCCTTGGTCCTGTGAAGGTTCTATGCCCCCGTATATGGGAATGCCAGGACCAGGAATGGGAGTGGGTGGATTGGGAAGCAGGAGGAGGGGGTCTGGTGGAGGGGATTTTCAGAAAGGAAACTATGAAAGGGATAACATTAGATAAAGAAAATAGCTAATTAAAATGAAAATAGACCCATATATTTTATCTTGTACAAAGCTCAGTTCCAAGTAGATTAAGGACCTCTACATAAAACCAGATCTACTGAATGTAACAGAAGAGAAAGCAGCAGAGAGCCTCAAACTCATTGGCACAGGGGGAAATTTTTTAAACAGAACTCCAATGGTTCAGACTGTATGATCAAGAATTGATAAATGGGACCTCAGGAAACTGAAAAGACTCTGTACAGCAAAAGACAGTCAAGAGGACAAATCAGCAAAGTTTCAGATTGTGAAGAAAAAAAAAAAAACTTCACTAACCTCACATCCAATAGAGGGCTGATATCCAAAACTTAGAAAGACCTCAATAAGCTACCCTCCAGAAAACTTCCAACCAAATCCAAAGATGGGCTATAGAGCTAAATGAGAATTCAGAACAGAGACATCTCGAATTGCTGAGAAGCACTAAAGAAATGTTCAAAGTCCTTGGTCATCACAGAAATGCAAATCAAAAGGAGCCTGAGATTTTACCTCACACCCATAAGAATGGCAAAGACCAAAACTGAGGTGACAGCACATATTGGCGAGGATGTGGAAAAGGAGGAACCCTCCTTCATTCCTGGTGGGATTGCAAACTGATATAACAACTCTGGAAATCAATCTGGAAGCTGGAAATAGATCTACCTGAAGACATAGCTATAGAAATTCACTAAATCAAGATCCACATAAAATATTTCTTCCTCAAATTATAAAATTTATTTAAGTCACCTTTAACAAACAGTATTTATAGATATATGGCAAAGTAAAAAGCAATAGAAATTTCTAATAAAAATTATTATGTTTCATATGGATCACATATATATGTAATATTATATATGTATAGAATACATTAAACTTCAATTGATGAATACATGTTTATAGCATGCAATTTACACTTTCTTGTCTACAAATGTACTGTGAAAATAAAATATATAATATCAGTGTAAACAAGTGAAATGTAGTAACATAGCAGACTGACTTTTAAAAAACTTTTCTGGTACTATGCCTGTCTTAGACACACAGAAGTGTTTAAAAAAATGGCTAAAAATGGAAAGGTTTTCTCATTTGTTGATTGAGTCAGGATAAAATGATCTAATTCAGTTGATTTTTTTTTATTCTCCTGAACAGACTACCCATGGGGAATTCCTATTTGCTGTAGCCAGACCTGATGAACAGAGCTTTCAGGAAGATTGCAGCAGCTAAGACCTTGGAAAGTCTCTTCAGGGGTCCGGATTGAACTTGAGTCACCCCTTTATACCTGGCGTAATAGCAGAGGACGTTTTTGCAAAGGCCTTGCTGCAGCAATTGCAATAATAGCATTAGCAGCTCACGCAGTGGGTAGTAAAGTGCCAGCCAGCCATTAGGAGAGACAGAAGGAAGGGTGAACTGAGGAGGCCAAGCAGTGCCAGTCTTTATTCAGTCTTACTTGGGCATAGAACATTGTGTTTGCCCTTGTTTTACAATTTTTTCCTCCCCTTTAAACCAGTGCTTATTCATTTGTATTGAACTTTTTTTCCTTTTAAATGTATAAAATTTAATATGCATGACACTTAAAATTCAAATCTAAGCATATTGAAGGTGTATTTTCAGAAAATGATTACCATTAAAACGTCATTAATATTACAAATAAAATGTAACACTTTGTTTTATTTTTCTTTGTGCTGTAAGAAATGGTGATTATTCATGCGTTTGCTTTTAAAATAAATTGTGTGTAGATAATTTAGCAAGCATAAACTTCCAAGTAAATGCTTTGCTGAATGTTATGCATAAAAATTACTCATAACCATTAATTGTTCCTAATTCAGGGTATTCATGTGATTTGCCAATTCACAACATTTTAAATAATATCTCTTCATTAATTCTAAAGAGATGCTAAACATTTTACAGTTGAGATAAAGACAAAAAAATTTATGAAAGAACATAACTTGTGAATTTTATGTATTAAGAATATTTGTGGCCACAAATAAAAGCTAAATATTCTAATTACTTTGAATAGAGTCAAGAAACAATCCAAAGCCCTCTTCACTGTGTTGTAATGTTTTATAGAGACTTTTATGGCCCAGGCATTGTGTTGATATAGCCTTGTGATATCAATCTGCATGTTCATGAATTTCGAGCACATCATAATATACAGCCTAGACGGCATCCATAAAACTTCCTGTTATATCAAAAGGGCGAGTCTCTTCCATTTTATTACATATTCACAAGTGATGGCAAAATCTATTGCATAATTCATACTTGTAACCCAATAGTACATAATATATCATTATGTGTGATTTAACTAGATGCTGTATAATATTCTGAAAAATCACTGGTGGCTTTAAAATATACAAATGTTAATGAGCAACATTGGAATATTTTTTAATGTGTGACTATATCAAACATTGATACATACCTAGAAACTCTAGAATGTTTTACATTAAAATGTATTTAAGAACAAAGTGTGGCTTAAAAGTGACAACTAAATGATTCATTAATATAAAGTCAATGAAATGGTAACAAACGTGTATTCATTTACTATAACTATATTAAAACAGAAAGCTCCTTCAAACTAAACTATTTTAGCAACATACATAAGACATCAGAAAGTTTAATTATCTCTCAAAATCTTAAACGGATTTATAAAAGCTATAGAATCACTTGCAATAGAACAAAGCCCTGAGTTTTACCATTATTTTATTGTAGAATACCCTTACTTGAATTTGAACAGTTCCTCATTAATATTTTTGGGAAAATCATCTGAATTCTCATTTTAAAAGAAAAATAGTCTTTGCCATATTATTCTGTCAAATTAATAAAAATAAATTTTATATATTTTGTAACTTTTTTGGAGTTTAAACATTTTTATTAATTAATTAATTAATTTTATTACACTACATATTTTATTCTCCCCCATCCACACTCCAACTGCTCAACATCCCACATCTCCTCCCCACCCCAAACTGTCTCTACATGAATGTACTCACCTCCCCTACCCACCTGACCTCTAAATGCTCCGAGGCCTCCAGTCTCTTGAGGGTTAGGTACATCATCTCTGAATGAACAAAGACCTGGAAGTCTTCTACTGTGTGCGTGTTGGGGGCCGCACATCAGCTGGCGTATGCTGCCTCTTGGGTGGTCCAATGTTTGAGAGATCTCGGGGTGCAGATCGGGACTGCTGGTTCTACAGGGTCGCCCTTCTCCTCAGCTTCTTGCAGTTTTCTTTAATTCAATAACAAGGGTCAGCTGCTTCTGTCCATTGGTTGGGTGCAAATATCTGCCTCAGATTCTTTCAGCTACTTATTGGATCTTTCACAGGGCAGTCAAAAGAGGTCCCAGTTTGTGAGCTCTCCATAGCCCCATTAATTGTGTCAGGCCTTGGGAGCATTCCTTGAGCTGGATTCCACTTTGGCCCTGTTGCTGGGCCTTCTTTTCCTCAGGTTCCTATCCATTTCCAACCCTAAAATTCTTTCAGACAGAAACAATTATGGGTCAGAGTTTTGACTGTGGGCTGGCAAACCCATCCCTCACTTGATGCCCTGCCTTCCTGCTGAAGGTGGGATCTATAAGTTCCCTTTTCCTACTGTCAGGCATTTCATCTAAGGTCCCTCCCATTGAGTCCTGGGAGTCTCTCACCTCTCATGTTTCTGGTGCAATCTGGAGGGTACCCCAGCCACCCATCTCCAGAGGTTTCCTGTTTCCATTCTTTCTGTTGACCCTCAGGGCTTCAACCACTTTCCCTTGTCCAATACCAGATCATGTTCCCCTCTCCTCTGCACTCACCCCCCTCCATCTACTTTCCCTCTCAAATCCCTCCCTCCCTCTACACTTGTGATTCCTTTCTTCTCTCTCCCCAGTGTGACTGAGGTGTTCTCATTTGGGCACTTCAACTTGTTGAACTTTTTGAGCTCTGTGGACTGTATCTTGGGTATTATGTACCATTTTTGTTTGGCTACTATCCACTTATTAGTGAGTATGTACCATGCATGTCCCTTTGGGTCTGAGTTACCTCACTCAGAATGATATTTTCTAGTTCCATTTATTTGCCTGCAAAATGCAAGATGTCCTCATTCTTAATAACTGATTAGTATTCTGTTGTGTAAATGAACTACATTTTTTGTATTCATTCTTCTGTAGTGGGACATCTGGGTTGTTTCCAGCTTGTGGCTATCACAAACAAGGCCACTATGAACATAGTAGAACACATGCCCCTGTGCCCCTGTGGTGGGGCATCTTTGGGATATATTCCCAAGAGTGGTATAGCTGGGCCTTCAAGTAAATCTATTTCCAATTTCCTGAGGAAACTCCAGATTTATTTCCAGGGTGGTTGTACCACTTTGTAATCCCACCAGCAAGGGAGAAGTGTTTCTCTTTCTCCACATCCTCTCCAACACGTGTTGTCACCTGAGGATTTGATCTTAGCCATTCTTATTGGTATAAGGTAGAATCTCAGGGTTGTTTTGATTTGGATTTCTCTGATCACTTAGAACTTTAAACATTTCTTTAGGTGCTTCTCAACCATTCAAGATTTCTCAGTTGTGAATTCTCAATTATTTCTATGCCCCAGTTTTTTATTCAATTATTGGTTTTTTATTGATTAACTTCTTGAGTTCTTTATATATTTTGAATATTAGCTTTCTATCAGATGTGAGGTTAGGGAAGATTTTTCCCAGTCTCTAGGTTGCCAATTTGTCTTATTGACTATGTCCTTTGCCTTACAGAAGTTTTCCAGTTTCATGAGGTCCCATTTATCAATTCTTGAGCTTAGAGCATGAGCCATTAGAGTTCTGATTAGGACATTTCTCCATGTGCCAATGAGTTCAAAGCTCTTTCCCACGTTCTCTTCTATTAGATTTATTGTATCTGGTTTAGTCCGAGTAGATCAAGGATCTCAACATAAAACTAAATTTTATATTTTAAACATATTTTTTCATTTTCTCTTACTCTCAGAATGAACAGTGTTTTGTAAAATTTGTTAAATGGGTTCATAAAGTCATAGTTAATTGTGTGAAACTGTGAAGAGCCATAATGGTGAAAGAAGTTCTTCAAAATGTATCCGTGTTTCCTTTCCCTCTTGTTGAAGAAACCTTAAATCCAATTGGAAAGCTGTTAGTTTGCATGTCAGTAATGAACTCTAAGCTTAGGGTAGTATGCTGGTCATTGATTTGGTTCACAGACATCATAGCTAGGTTGCACTTTTGTTTGGTTCCCTCCTTTGGAAACTTGTAAGACTCCTCCTGCTAGTATATGGTAGCTACTCTTCAGGGAAATGGCTTTCAGGATAGATCCAGTTTGGAGGACTTTGAGTACTGTGTCAGAAATACATGGTACCTTTAGTAATAGTGCTAATCTTTCACATCTAGGGTAAAAATCAAGACCATTAGCAATAGCTATAATGCTTTGGGGGTTCTTTGGATAATCATGCCCAAAAAAATTAAAGAGGGCCTTTCCTACGAATGCTGTTTTGTTAGATCAAATGAGGAGGCACAATATTGTCCCAGATTAGGAAGTAATTCCTAAAAAACCTATTATTTAAATCCAATCTTTCTAGAGAGTTCTCCAGGTTTGCTATAAGCAAGTCTGTGCACCTTTGACTAGGGTTGCCAATTCAAACAATGGTTGACCCCTGAATGCTGTTTCTGTAGAATAAACATTCTTTGTTTTTGCATTAAAAAGTATATATGTATGTTTGCTCACATAACTTGCATGTACTATAAGGTATTTTAGTTATACAGTTAGGAGTGAAATTGCTTATGAACTTTTCGGTATCCTTTCTGTTTTACCCTCTTCTCTCCTTTGAATTTATGTCCCTCCTTGTTCATCCTCTTTCCCATTTAGATCACTTGAACCTTGCTATTCTACTGTCTATCCCTTCTTTCATCTGCAATTGTACTCCTTTTTGCTCTGCTAGTTTCTGCTGTTACTCCTGCTGTTTCTAAGGTGAAGTCATGTGTTCATATGCAAAGATTTGGAGCTTGTAACCTTCCTCCAAAAGGGAGTGGCGGTAATGTCATTATAATGTAATCTCAGAAAGCAGGTAGAAGAAAATCTCACCTGTATTTTGACAAACTTTACATTGAATTCTATAACATAAAATCCCACTATACATATTTTATTGAAAAAAATCAAAGAAAAATCAGCATATATTAAATTTAAAAAATGGGGGATAGGATTAAAAAGTGCCTCACTCTTTTGATGAGCTATAGTGTTTCTGTAGAGAAGACCATTATCCACTTCATTTACAACTCTAACTTTGTGGATTCATGTTCAAAGCACTTCTAATAGAAATCTTTAGGAATGTTGTTTTTAAGGAAAGAATATATGAATTCTCATTTTGCAAAATTATGGCACTATTCCTTTGTGGCATTAATAAATGATATAGTCATAACTACAATATTTTAAAAATGACATAAGCATATATAAAATGTGATATCATGGTATCCCTGGCAATAGATTATAACAAGCTACTAATGTTAACATTTATTAAGGAACAAAATATTTCCTGAGTGAAAATCAATAATTCTCAGTTAGGCTAAGAGACCACTGCCAAATATGGCTAATGTATCCAGCAGGATAAAATAATGACAAAGGCTCCTTGTTTAGTTCAGTGAATGACTTATACTTAGTAAGTATATAATGGAATTTGGAAGCACTAATAACAACAACGGTATTTAAGAATTTCAGTGCTGAGCCGGCCACCATCCGGACCAGAGGACAGGTGTCTGCCTGGCTTGGGAGGCGGCCTCAGCCTCAGCAGCAGCGGTCGCCATCTGGGTTCCGGGACTCAGCAGAACTTAGGAAATTAGTCTGAACAGGTTAGAGGGTGCGCCAGAGAACCGGACAGCTTCTGGAAAGGGCAGAAGCACAGAGCCGCTGAGGCAGCACCCTTGGCGGGCCGCAGACAGCCGGCCACCATCCGGACCAGAGGACAGGTGTCCGCCTGGCTTGGGAGGCGGCCTCAGCCTCAGCAGCAGCCGTCGCCATCTTGGTTCCGGGACTCAGCAAATATTAGGAAATTAGTCTGAACAGGTTAGAGGGTGCGCCAGAGAACCGGACAGCTTCTGGAACGGGCAGAAGCACAGAGCCGCTGAGGCAGCAGCCTGGGCGGGCCGCAGACAACCGGCCACCATCCGGACCAGAGGACAGGTGTCTGCCTGGCTCAGGAGACGGCCTCAGCCTCAGGAGCAGCGGTCACCATCTTGGTTCCAGGACTCCCTGGAACTTAGGATTTTAGTCTGCACAGGTGAGAGTCTGCACCACAGAAGCTGACAGCTTCTGGGAACTGCCAAAGCAACACAGCTTCTGAGAGAGGCCCTGTTTTGGGCCTTCTTCTTCGACCAGGAGGAGGTCCAAAAACAAGATATCTGCGCACCTTCCCTGTAAGAGAGCTTGCCAGCAGAGAGTGCTCTGAGCACTGAAACTCAGAGGAGAGAATCTGTCTCCCAGGTCTGCTGAGAGACGGTAACAGAATCACCAGAAGAACAATCTCTAAACAGAGTCAACTATAACTACTAACTCCAGAGATTACCAGATGGCGAAAGGTAAACGTAGGAATCCTACTAACAGGAACCAAGACCACTCACCATCATCAGAACCCAGCACTCCCACTTCGCCCAGTCCAGGGCACCCCAACACACCCGAAAACCTAGACCTAGATTTAAAAGCATATCTCATGATGATGGTAGAGGACATCAAGAAGGACTTTAATAAATCACTTAAAGAAATACAGGAGAACACTGCTAAAGAGTTACAAGTCCTTAAAGAAAAACAGGAAAACACAATCAAACAGGTAGAAGTCCTTACAGAAAAAGAGGAAAAAACATACAAACAGGTGATGGAAATGAATAAAACCATACTAGACCTAAAAAGGGAAGTAGAAACAATAAAGAAAACTCAAAGTGAGGCAACACTGGAGAGAGAAACCCTAGGAAAGAAATCTGGAACCATAGATTTGAGCATCAGCAACAGAATACAAGAGATGGAAGAGAGAATCTCAGGTGCAGAAGATTCCATAGAGAACATCGGCACAACAATCAAAGAAAATGGAAAATGCAAAAAGATCCTAACTCAAAATATCCAGGAAATCCAGGACACAATGAGAAGACCAAACCTACGGATAATAGGAGTGGATGAGAATGAAGATTTTCAACTCAAAGGACCAGCAAACATCTTCAACAAAATTATTGAAGAAAACTTCCCAAATATAAAGAAAGAGATACCTATGAACATACAAGAAGCCTACAGAACTCCAAATAGACTGGACCAGAAAAGAAATTCCTCCCGACACATAATAATCAGAACAACAAATGCACTAAATAAAGATAGAATACTAAAAGCGGTAAGGGAAAAAGGTCAAGTAACATACAAAGGCAAGCCTATCAGATTTACACCAGATTTTTCACCAGAGACTATGAAAGCCAGAAGAGCCTGGACAGATGTTATACAAACACTAAGAGAACACAAATTCCAGCCCAGGCTACTATACCCAGCCAAACTCTCAATTACCATAGATGGAGAAACCAAAGTATTCCACGACAAAACCAAATTCACACATTATCTCTCCACGAATCCAGCCCTTCAAAGGTTAATAACAGAAAAAAACCAATACAAGAACGGGAACAATGCCCTAGAAAAAACAAGAAGGTAATCCCTCAATAAACCTAAAAGAAGACAGCCACAAGAACAGAATGCCAACTTTAACAACAAAAATAACAGGAAGCAACAATTACTTTTCCTTAATATCTCTTAACATCAATGGTCTCAACTCCCCAATAAAAAGACATAGACTAACAAACTGGCTATACAAACAAGACCCAACATTTTGCTGTTTACAGGAGACACATCTCAGAGAAAAAGATAGACACTACCTCAGAATAAAAGGCTGGAAAACAATTTTCCAAGCAAATGGTATGAAGAAACAAGCTGGAGTAGCCATCCTAATATCTGATAAGATTGACTTCCAACCCAAAGTCATCAAAAAAGACAAGGAGGGGCACTTCGTTCTCATCAAAGGTAAAATCCTCCAAGAGGAACTCTCAATTCTGAATATCTATGCTCCAAATACAAGGGCAGCCACATTCATTAAAGAAACTTTATTAAAGCTCAAAGCACACATTGCACCTCACACAATAATAGTGGGAGACTTCAACACACCACTTTCACCAATGGACAGATCATGGAAACAGAAACTAAACAGGGACACACTGAAACTAACAGAAGTGATGAAACAAATGGATCTGACAGATATCTACAGAACATTTTATCCTAAAACAAAAGGATATACCTTCTTCTCAGCACCTCATGGTACCTTCTCCAAAATTGACCACATAGTAGGTCACAAAACAGGCCTCAACAGATTCAAAAATATTGAAATTGTCCCATGTATCCTATCAGATCACCATGCACTAAGGCTGATCTTCAATACCAAAAAAAAATAACAGAAAGCCAACACTCACGTGGAAACTGAACAACACTCTTCTCAATGATATCTTGGTCAAGGAAGGAATAAAGAAAGAAATTAAAGACTTTTTAGAGTTTAATGAAAATGAAGCCACAACATACCCAAACCTTTGGGACACAATGAAAGCATTTCTAAGAGGGAAACTCATAGCTCTGAGTGCCTCCATGAAGAAACGGGAGAGAGCACATACTAGCAGCTTGACAACACATCTAAAAGCTCTAGAAAAAAAGGAAGCAAATTCACCCAAGAGGAGTAGACGGCAGGAAATAATCAAACTCAGGGGTGAAATCAACCAAGTGGAAACAAGAAGAACTATTCAAAGAATTAACCAAACGAGGAGTTGGTTCTTTGAGAAAATCAACAAGATAGATAAACCCTTAGCTAGAATCACTAGAGGGCACAGAGAGAAAATCCTAATTAACAAAATCAGAACTGAAAAGGGAGACATAACAACAGATCCTGAAGAAATCCAAAACACCATCAGATCCTTCTACAAAAGGCTATACTCAACAAAACTGGAAAACCTGGACGAAATGGACAAATTTCTGGACAGATACCAGGTACCAAAGTTGAATCAGGATCAAGTTGACCTTCTAAACAGTCCCATATCCCCTAAAGAAATAGAAGCAGTTATAAATAGTCTCCCAGCCAAAAAAGCCCAGGACCAGACGGGTTTAGTGCAGAGTTCTATCAGACCTTCAAAGAAGATCTAATTCCAGTTCTGCACAAACTTTTTCACAAGATAGAAGTAGAAAGTACTCTACCCAACTCATTTTATGAAGCCACTATTACTCTGATACCAAAACCACAGAAAGACCCAACAAAGATAGAGAACTTCAGACCAATTTCTCTTATGAATATCGATGCAAAAATCCTCAATAAAATTCTCGCTAACCGAATCCAAGAACACATTAAAGCAATCATCCATCCTGACCAAGTAGGTTTTATTCCAGGGATGCAGGGATGGTTTAATATACGAAAATCCATCAATGTAATCCACTATATAAACAAACTCAAAGACAAAAACCACATGATCATCTCGTTAGATGCAGAAAAAGCATTTGACAAGATCCAACACCCATTCATGATAAAAGTTCTGGAAAGATCAGGAATTCACGGCCCATACCTAAACATGATAAAAGCAATCTACAGCAAACCAGTAGCCAACATCAAAGTAAATGGAGAGAAGCTGGAAGCAATCCCACTAAAATCAGGGACTAGACAAGGCTGCCCACTTTCTCCCTACCTTTTCAACATAGTACTTGAAGTATTAGCCAGAGCAATTCGACAACAAAAGGAGATCTAGGGGATACAAATTGGAAAGGAGGAAGTCAAAATATCACTTTTTGCAGATGATATGATAGGATATATAAGTGACCCTAAAAATTCCACCAGAGAACTCCTAAACCTGATAAACAGCTTCGGTGAAGTAGCTGGATATAAAATTAACTCAAACAAGTCAATGGCCTTTCTCTACACAAAGAAAAAACAGGCTGAGAAAGAAATTAGGGAAACAACACCCTTCTCAATAGTTACAAATAATATAAAATATCTCAGCGTGACTCTAACTAAGGAAGTGAAAGATCTGTATGATAAAAACTTCAAGTCGCTGAAGAAAGAAATTAAAGAAGATCTCAGAAGATGGAAAGATCTCCCATGCTCATGGATTGGCAGGATCAACATTGTAAAAATGGCTATCTTGCCAAAAGCAATCTACAGATTCAATGCAATCCCCATCAAAATTCCAACTCAATTCTTCAACGAATTAGAAGGAGCAATTTGCAAATTCATCTGGAATAACAAAAAACCTAGGATAGCAAAAACTCTTCTCAAGGATAAAAGAACCTCTGGTGGAATCACCATGCCTGACCTAAAGCTTTACTACAGAGCAATTGTGGTAAAAACTGCATGGTACTGGTATAGAGACAGACAAGTAGACCAATGGAATAGAATTGAAGACCCAGAAATGAACCCACACACCTATGGTCACTTGATCTTTGACAAGGGAGCTAAAACCATCCAGTGGAAGAAAGACAGCATTTTCAACAATTGGTGCTGGCACAACTGGTTGTTATCATGTAGAAGAATGCGAATCGATCCAAACTTATCTCCTTGTACTAAGGTCAAATCTAAATGGATCAAAGAACTTCACATAAAACCAGAGACACTGAAACTTATAGAGGAGAAAGTGGGGAAAAGCCTTGAACATATGGGCACAGGGCAAAAATTCCTGAACAGAACAGCAATGGCTTGTGCTGTAAGATCGAGAATTGACAAATGGGACCTAATGAAACTCCAAAGTTTCTGCAAGGCAAAAGACACAGTCAATAAGACAAAGAGACCACCAACAGATTGGGAAAGGATCTTTACCTATCTTAAATCAGATAGGGGACTAATATCCAACATATATAAAGAACTCAAGAAGGTGGACTTCAGAAAATCAAATAACCCCATTAAAAAATGGGGCTCAGAACTGAACAAAGAATTCTCACCTGAGGAATACCGAATGGCAGAGAAGCACCTGAAAAAATGTTCAACATCCTTAATCATCAGGGAAATGCAAATCAAAACAACCCTGAGATTCCACCTCACACCAGTCAGAATGGCTAAGATCAAAAATTCAGGTGACAGCAGATGCTGGCGAGGATGTGGAGAAAGAGGAACACTCCTCCATTGTTGGTGGGATTGCAGGCTTGTACAACCACTCTGGAAATCCGTCTGGCGGTTCCTCAGAAAATTGGACATAGAACTACCGGAGGATCCAGCAATACCTCTCCTGGGCATATATCCAGAAGATGCCCCAACTGGTAAGAAGGACACATGTTCCACTATGTTCATAGCAGCCTTATTTATAATAGCCAGAAGCTTGAAAGAACCCAGATGCCCCTCAACAGAGGAATGGATACAGAAAATGTGGTACATCTACACAATGGAGTACTACTCAGCTATTAAAAAGAATGAATTTATAAAATTCCTAGGCAAATTGATGGACCTGGAGGGCATCATCCTTAGTGAGGTAACGCATTCACAAAGGAACTCACACAATATGTACTCACTGATAAGTGGATATTAGCCCAAAACCTAGGATACCCAAGATATAAGATACAATTTCCTAAACACATGAAACTCAAGAAAAATGAAGACTGAAGTGTGGACACTATGCCCCTCTTTAGAAGTGGGAACAAAACACCCTTGGTAGGAGTTACAGAGACAAAGTTTGGAGCTGAGATGAAAGGATGGACCATGTAGAGACTGCCTTATCCAGGGATCCACCCCATAATCAGCATCCAAACGCTGACACCATTGCATACACTAGCAAGATTTTATCGAAAGGACCCAGATGTAGCTGTCTCTTGTGAGACTATGCCGGGGCCTAGCAAACACAGAAGTGGATGCCCACAGTCAGCTAATGGATGGATCACAGGGCTCCCAATGGAGGAGCTAGAGAAAGTACCCAAGGAGCTAAAGGGATCTGCAACCCTATAGGTGGATCAACATTATGAACTAACCAGTACCCCGGAGCTCTTGACTCTAGCTGCATGTGTATCAAAAGATGGCCTAGTCGGCCATCACTGGAAAGAGAGGCCCATTGGACACACAAACTTTATATGCCCCAGAACAGGGGAACGCCAGGGCCAAAAAGGGGGAGTGGGCGGGTAGGGGAGTGGGGGTGGGTGGGTATGGGGGGACTTTTGGTATAGCATTGGAAATGTAAATGAGCTAAATACCTAATAAAAAAAAAGAAAAAATAAGAATTTCAGTGCTGTCTTGTAGGTAAGAGTGAAATGGTAAGTTTTTTTTTTATAAAACACTGTTGTTTTTGTGTTGAATTTCTTAGAGGATTAATAGGCCACCAAATAGAATAGAAAAATTAGTTCAGAAAATCTGGTACATAGATACTGACAACTTACAAGGTCAACAACTAATGTCCAAATCCAACCTCAAACACATATTTTTTTTCAAAATTTTACACAGACACACAGACACACAGACACACAGACACACAGACACACAGACACACAGACACACACACACACACACACACACACACACACACACACATGTTTTTTTCAGTCATGGAAGTGTGGTATATGTGTTTATGTGTATGTGTGTCTTTGTATTATTATATTCCTTGTTTTTTCATAAAGATTCTAAAAATATGATTATCTATGCAACCATTGTCATTATTATAGGTATAATCCATAATTTTTAAACTAAAATAATAAAGCTAGTAAAAACACAAATTTCATTTTTCAAATTAAAACAAATTTTCCCTTTTATAATAACAGGGAAGTTGACTATGTACAATACAAGTTATTAATTAATTCATATTATAACACTGATATATAAACATCTAGAACTAAAAGATAGCTATTTTTGTTACATTAGAAGCAAGGGGATGCACTTGTTAAATGAGTGGTTGTCAAAGACATTTTCTGTCCACATTATTATACACTTATTAATCAGTTCCTTGTAATATTGCTGAACATTTCCATCACTTCCCTATAAGAAAAGAGTCAACCCAAAAGTGCTTGTCTGGAAGAAATATAAAGAACCATGACCCCAAAGTTAGTTTATTAGAAAAGTACCACGTCTAATATTTCCCTCTACTACTAGTAACTACATTTCATTATGTCAATTTTGTAAGCATTGTATCAACTTTGATTTTCTGAAAACAATTTTGTAAAGTTGATATTGAGTCTTTACATTAAAAATTGATTTTATTCCTGAAGTTGCCTAATGATTTGACATAAAAACTAGTTAGAACTATAAGTTATTATACAAGGTTTTAATGATGGTTAGATAATCACATTAGCAGCTAATGAGCATCAGTATTCTGCCCATTCAACTAAAAAAAAGAAAAAGCAAAACAAATATTGTTCAATTTCAGTCTCTTTGACTATGATATTTCCCTATGATGTATTTTGTTTATCATTTCCTACTCTACATTCACTACTCAGATTTGAAGTACTCTTTAGAATACTAAATGACTTTCATGTTTCCCACCTCAAAATAGTCATTTTGAAGTCACTGCTGTTGTGATTGAAATAAAGAATTACTTAGCATTGAGATCTCCAAGTTTAAGTTGTATTTCGGTGGGGTTAAGTGGCTATTCACTTAAGTTCAACAAAGTTGTCTACTGATTCCTAAACAGCCAACAAATCACCATGAGTACTTTATTGTTTCTCATAGCATTATAGCAATCATCCTTAAGCTTTTGATGGTGGTGCTATGCTCTCAGCATGTCAAGAAACTTCCATGTATAAACCACTTACTACCCCCAATACAATGCTATTTGTAAACTGAACAACATGAGACTTGACAATGAAATCTTCCAATTATTGTGTGAGCCAGGAGGATCAACAAAAACTAAAGCTAGGTATATATAAGAATGTTTCTCTACAAAGACAGATCTGTTCCCTGAATCATTTTGAGTATATTTAGTGCAGAAATACACCATTTAGTTGAGGTATGATGCTCCTTAAATATCAAATGAATAACAGTTTCAAAATAAATTTGAATATATTCTGTAATATGATATGCTATTTCCACTACCATTTTATATGATAATATTTTGTGATATAGAGTATTTAATTATATTATATTGGTAGATATTCAATCATCCAAATAATGCATTTTAATGTATCTATTAAGGTATTCCTAGAAGGAAAATTGTACATAAATCTTTATAAACATATTTTACCTAAATCAAGTGCTGCTTAGTAGATAGAATAGATAAATAGAAATATCATTTACAATTACTAATACATCAATGCTATGAAAAATTTTACAAATGATGATAGATATCAGACAGTCTTCAGGAAGTTCTTCCCTTGAAAAGACTAAAATACAACTTTATGTAGAGCCTAAGATTATTACTTTCAGAAGATCGTCTTAGTCTCCTACATATCCTGATTATTAATATCAAATGATTTCCATAATCATATTGCTGTCATTATGCTCAACTTCATATTAATATAGTTGTAAGTGCATGGTACCAAAAGGAAACTCGAAGACAAAGCCTGGTTTACATGTCTAGTATTTTAAATACAACGTTTACAAATGCACAGTTCCTAGATACTAGATATTCATTTAATTCAGATGAAAACCAAATGAAAAGAAATTTTTTTTCAATTTTTAATTAGATATTTTCTTCATTTACATTTCAAATGCTATTCCCAAAGTCCCCCATACCACCACCACCCCCGGGCTCCCATAACCACCCACTCCCACTTCTTGGCCCTGGTGTGCCCCTGTACTGGAGCATATACAGATTGGAAGACCAAGGGCCCTCTCTTCCCAACATTGACCAACTAGGCCATCTTCTGCTACATATGCAGCTAGAGACACGAGCTCTAGGTGTACTGGTTAGTTCATATTGTTGTTCCACCTATAGGATTGCAGACCCCTTTTGCTCCTTGGGTACTTTCTATAGCTCCTCCATTGAGGGCCCTGTGTCCCATCAATACCTGACTGTGAGCATCCATTTCTGTGTTTGGCAGGCACCGGCATAGCCTCACAAGAGACAGCTATATCAGGGTCCTTTCAGCAAAATCTTGGTGGAGTATGCAATGGGGTATGTGTTTGGAGGCTGATTATAGAATGGATCCCTTGGTGCTGCAGTCTCTAGATGGTCCATCCTTTCGTCTTAGCTCCACACTTTGTCTCTGTAACTCCTTCCATGGGTGATTTGTTCCCAGTTCTAAGAAGGGGCGAAGTGCCCACACTTTGGTCTTCATTATTCTTGAGTTTCATGTGTTTTGCGAATTATATCTTGGTTATTCTGAGCTTCTGGGCTAATATCCACTTATCAGTGAGTAGATATAATATGTATTCTTTTGTGGCTGAGTTACCTCACACAGGATGATACCCTCCAGATACATTCATTTGCCTAGGAATTTCATAAATTCATTGTTTTTAATAGCTGAGTAGTACGCCATTGTGTAAATATACCACATTTTCTGTATCCATTCCTCTGTTGAGGGGCATCTGGGTTCTTTCCAGCTTCTGGCTATAATAAATAAGGCTGCTATGAACATAGTTGAGCATTTGTCCTTCTTACCTGTTGGGATATCTTCTGGATATATGCCCAAGAGAGGTATTGCTAGATCCTCCGGTAGTACATATTGGACATATCCAATTTTCTAAGGAACCGCCAGACTGATTTCCAGAGTGATTGTACAAGCTTGCAATCTCACCAGCAATGGAAGAATGTTCCTCTTTCTCCACATCCTTGCCAGCATCTGCTGTCACCTGAATTTTTGATCTGAGCCATTCTGACTGGTGTGAGGTGGAATCTCAGGGTTGTTTTGATTTGCATTTCCCTGATGATTAAGGATTCTGAACATTTTTTTCAGGTGCTTCTCAGCCATTCAGTATTCCTCAGGTGAGAATTCTTTGTTTAGCTCTAAGCCCCATTTTTTAATAGGGTTATTGGGTTTTCTGGAGTCCACCTTCTTGAGTTCTTTATATATTGGATATTAGTCCCCTATATGATTTAGGATAGGTAAATATACTTTCCCAATCTGTTCGTGGCCTTTTTTGTCTTATTGACTGTGTCTTTTGCCTTACAGAAGCTTTGCAATTTTATGAGGTCCCATTTGTGGATTCTTGATCTTACAGCACAAGCCATTGCTGTTCTATTCAGGAATTTTCCCCCTGTGCCCATATTTTAGAGGCTTTTCCCCACTTTCTCCTCTACAAGTTTCAGTGTCTCTGGTTTTAGAGTTCCTGGATCCACTTTGATTTTACCTTAGTACAAGAAGATAAGAGTGGATCAATTCTCATTCTTCTACATGATAACTACCAGTTATGCCAGCACCATTTATTGAAAATGCTGTCTTTTTTCCACTGGATGGTTTTAGCTCCCTTGTCAAAGATCAAGTGACCATAGGTGTGTGGGTTAATTTCTGGGTCTTCTATTCTATTGGATTGGTCTATCTGTCTGTTGCTATACCAGTACCATGCATTTTTTTTTTAAATCACAATTGCTCTGTAGTAAAGCTTTAGGTCAGGAATGGTGATTCCACTAGAGGTTCTTTTATCCTTTAGAAGAGTTTTTGCTATCCTAGGTTTTTTATTATTCCAGATGAATTTGCAAATTGCCCTTTCTAATTCGTTGAAGAATTGAGTTGGAATTTTGATGGGGATTGCATTGAATCTGTAGATTGCTTTTGGCAAGATACCCATTTTTACTATATTGATCCTGCCAATCCATGTGCATGGGAGATCTTTCCATCTTCTGAGATCTTTTTTAATTTCTTTCTTCAGAGACTTGAAATTCTTATCATACCATTTTCCAAGCCAATGGTTCCAAGAAACAAACTGGAGTAGCAATCCTAATATCAAATAAAATCAACTTTCAACCAAAAGTTTCAAAAAAGATAAGAAGGACACTTTATACTGATCAAAGGAAAAATTGACCAAGATGAACTCTCAATTCTGAACACATATGCTCTAAATGCAAGGCCAACCACATTCATAAAAGAAAATTAACTAAAGCTGAAAGAACACATCACACTCCAGCCAATAATAGTGGGAGACTTCATCATCCCACACTCAGCAATGGGCAGTTCATGGAAACAGATACTAAACAGAAACCAGTAAAACTAACATAAGTTGTGAAACAAAAAGATCTAACAGATATTTATAGAACAATTCATACTAAAGCAAAAGGATATACCTCTTCTCAGCACCTCATGGTACCTTCTTTAAAATTGAGCATATAATTGGTCACAAATCAGGCCTTAACAGATACATGATGTTTGAAATAATCCCATGCACCCTATCATATCACCATGGATGGATTAAGGCTGGTCTTAAATACCAACCAAAACAATGGACAGCAGACATACACATGGAAGCTGAACAACTCAATGATAACTTGGTCAAGGAAGAAATAAAGAAAGAAATTAAAGGTTTTTTAGAATTTAGTGAAAATGAAGACACATCACACCAAAACTCATGGGACACAATGAAAGCTGTGTTAAGAGGAAAACTCATAGCTCTAAGTGCCTCCAACTGAAACTGAAGAGAGCTAACAATAGCAGCCTGACAATACATGTGCAAGCTCTAGGACAAATAGAAGCAAATATACCGAAGAGGAGTAGAAGGCAAAAAATAATAAAACTCAGGGCTGAAATCAACAAAATAGGAACAAAAGAACTATTCAAAGAATCAACAAATCCAGAATATGGATTTTTGAGAAAATCAACAAGATAGATAAACCCTTAGCCAGACTACCCAGAGGGCACAGACAGTATCCAAATTAATAAAATCAAAAATGAAAAGGGAGACATAACAACAAAATATATCTTAAAATAATTAATCTGTTTGTTGACTAATCCCAGCAGGTGGGAGGCAGAGGCAGGCAGATTTCTGAGTTTGAGGCCAACCTGGTCTACAGAGTGAGTTCCAGGACAGCCAGGAATACACAGAGACACCCTGTCTTGAAAAAACAAACAAACAAACAAACAAAAAGAGAAAGAAAGAGAGAAAAGAAAATATCCAAACTTGCTCTACAAACAACATGGGAATATTATTGATAATTTTCTCACTGTGCTTTAAGCTTAATGTTTAACTTCAAAGACTTTTTTGCTAATTTAAAATTTATAAAATGTACTTACTGATAAAATTTTTAAAAATGAGGAGAAATGGAACTTTTTATTTTTTCTGCTTACGAATGATCACCCCTTAATTTTTAAAATGAGTCATTACGTTTGAGAATTTTTTTCATTTATTTAACTTCTAATTTGCTTGTCATTTTACACAATACCATTAGAAAATATGAAGTAAGTTTCATAATATGTACGTAATTCCTAGCATACACTGCAAGACTAGTAGGCTCTTATTAACTGGTACCGATATGAAAATATACTGAGTGCTTTTGCTTTTCTGACTAATTCATGCCTTAGTCCCTTAATCATCAAAATTAATTTCAGCCAATGTTATTTCTTAATTATGCTGCCAGACTCATGTTTACCACTGGAAATTGTTTCCATAGTAGTCTGCCTTAAAAAACCAACATAACATTTTTATTAACACACACATTATACTTCTTTTAATCATATAAACTTGTATTGAGTCATAATAAGTAAACTAAATAAAGAAAAGAAAAACATATCATACCAGCTACAAATACTGAAAATAATCCTAAATTATAGGGCCATTACTATTAGCTCCAATCTGGAAATATTGAGGGGCTACTTGGATTATAGTTGAATGTATCTCCAGCTGGCCTTTTATATATCTGGATAGTGGATTTCTATGACAACTTTTTTTTTTCTCTCTAGAGAATTAAGCATCACCTGGTAATGACATTTGTCCTCCTATGGGAAACTATATTGAGCAAAGCCATTCCTGGAGGAAATCATAAGCTCTAGGACCAATAATTTCCAACAGGCAGCTGGGAATCTTCTGTCAAATGACAGACAACATAAAGGAGTTCATAAAACAAGATTTGATACTATATTTTGTTGTTTTAGACTTTGATATTCTTCCTTTATGCCTCTAGATTTTCATTCTAAAATTCCAACTTTCAAACATGCTACAAAAGAAACAGGAAAAACATATAAAGAATTGAGAAACATACTATACACACTATCACACTTAGTAGAAAATCTAAACTGTATAAACATATTTAGATTAGGATACTAACATTATGAGAAAACAAATTTCTCCAAGCTATGCATAAGTTATTCAAAACAGGACTCTTTATGTCTAGACTTTAATTTTTAAATTAATCATTGGATTACATTAATGTTATTGACTACTTTTTTTTATTGGTTATTTTTATTAACATTTTAAATGTTATCACCCTTCCATGTTTCCCCTCCACAAACCACCATCCCTCTGCTTCTATGAGGGTGCTCCCCCATCCACCCACTCCTGACTCACTACCTTAGCATTCCCCTATTCTGGGGAATCAAGACTTCAGAGGACCAAGGGCCTCCCATCCCACTGATGCCAGATAAAGCCATTTTCTGCTACATATACGGGTGGATCCTTGGGCCTTTCCATGTGTATTTGTTCGTGGTTTACTCCCTGGAAGCCCAGGTGTGGGTCTTATTGACTGACATTTTTGTTCTTCTTATGGGGTTGGAAAACCCTCTAGAGCCTTCATTCCATTCTCTAACTCCTCCAATGGGGTCCTTGTGCTCAGTCAGATGGTTGGCTACAAGCACCACATCTATATTGGTGAGGCTCTGACAATAGCCTCTCAGGAGATATCCATACCCGATTCCTGTCATCAAGCACTTCTTGGCATCAGCAACAGTGAATGGGTTTGGACGCTGTATATGGGATGGATCCCCAGGTGGGGCAGTCTTTCCTTCAGTCTCTGTTCCACTCTATGGCACTGTATTTCCTTCAGACAGGAGCAATTCTTGGTTAACATTTTGAGAAAGGCAGGTGGCTGCATCCCTCAACCTGGGGCCTTGCCTAACCTCTGAATATGATCTCTGTAAGTTCTTGCTCCCCTCTGTTGGATATTTTAGTTAATGTTATGCCCGTTAGGTCCTGGGAGCTTCTTGCCTTCCTGGTGTCTAGGACTTTCTGTTGGCTACCTCTAGTTTCCCATCACCCATTGCTTCATACATCTGTTCAATTTCCTGTTTATATCCTCCATCTTCTCCCACACCTAATCCTGATGCCCCCTTTCTTCCTCTCCCCCTCTTCTCTTCCTCCCAAATCTCTCCCACCTTCTACTTCCTGTGATTATTTTGTTGTCCCATCTAAGTAGGATTGAAGCATCCACACTTTGGTCTTCCTTCTTCTTGAGCTTCATATGGTCTGTAAGTCATATCATGGGCATTCTAAGCTTTTTCCCTAACATTCATTTATCAGTGAGTATATACACTCTGTGGTCTTTTGTGACTATGTTACCTCACATAGGATGATATTTTCTAATTCCAGCAATTTGCCTGAGAAATGAATACAATGAATACAGATGTCTGTAAGGTTATGCATGTTATTTGTGGTTATGCAAATTTGTGAATATGTGTATAGGGATAGGCATTCACCTGTATACATTTATTTACTTTCCTCTATCACGCTCCATTTGAGACAGGGTATCATGCTGAATATGAAGCTCCCCAATTGTGTCTATTAAGATACGTATGTCACTCAGTGGATCCTCCTTTTCTTCCTCCTGGAGCTGGGATTAAAAGTGGTACATATGTTAGAGAGATAATTTCCAAAATATATAAAGAATTCAAGGAGTTAGATTAAACCAAACCAAACCAAACCAAACCAAACCAAACCAAACCAAACCAAAAAACAGTTAACCCAATTAAAAGATGAGCTACAGAGCTAAACAGGGAATTCTCAACAGAGGAATCATGAATGGTCTAGAAGCACTTAAAGAAATATTCAGCATCCTTAGCCATGAGAGAAATGCAAATTAAAACAACCTTGAGATTCCACCTTACACTAATCATAATGGCTAAGATCAAAAACTCGAGTGACAGTACATTCAGCAAGGATGTGAAGAAAGAGGAACATTCCTCCATTGATGGTGGGATTACTTACTGATATAATCAATCATAAAATCATTCTGGTGTTTCCTCAGAAAATTTGAAATAGTACTACTTCAAGACGCAGCTATACCGCTGCTGGACTTGGGTATACCCAAGAGATATTCCACCATACTATAAGGATAC
Organism: Mus musculus; assembly: GCF_000001635.26. Classification (NCBI taxonomy): domain Eukaryota; kingdom Metazoa; phylum Chordata; class Mammalia; order Rodentia; family Muridae; genus Mus; species Mus musculus. The sequence goes on along the minus strand of NC_000069.6, from coordinate 46,086,348 downwards.
CACAATGTTCATAACAGCCCTATTTGTAATAGCCACTGGTTGGAACCAATCCAGATGTCCCTCAATGGAAAAATTGAATAAAGAAAATCTTGTTCATTTACACAATGGGATACTATTTAGCTATTAAAAATAAGAACATCATGAATTTTGAAGGCAAATGGATGAAACTAGAAAGGATCCTGAGTGAGGGAATCCTGACCCAAAAGGACATACATGGTATATATTCACTGATAAGTGGATATTAACCAAGATATACAGAAAAGTATAGCCATGATACAACCAACAGACCTTAACAAGTTTACCAAGAAGGAAGGTCTAAGTGAGGATGCATCAGTCCCACTTAGGAGTGGGAACAAAGTAATTGGGGTAGAAGGATGAAGAGACCTGAGTGGGAGAAGGAATGGGGATAGAAAAGGAGGAATTGGGCAGGATTAGGTATGGGGGAAGAGAGTAGAGAAGCCCAGAGTGGTCAGGAGAATGAATGTAAATATGTAGCTGCAGGGGTTGAGAGATCAGAAGAACCTATAGAAAATCCCAGAGAACTGGGATGTGACAGGCTCTCATAACTCAATGGGGATGACCTTAGAGGAAATGCCCAATAGTAGAAAGATGGAACCCAAATAGATCATATCCAGTAGATAGACAGAGCTCTCAGTGGACGCATGAGACCACCTTTAAATATTTTACTCAGAATTGTTCCTGATGAAAAGAAATAAAGGAACAAATATGGAGCAGAAAAGGCCATCTAGTAACCTGCTCAATTTGGGATATATGCCATGGGCTGGCATCAAGCCCTGAGGATATTACTGATGCCATGTTGTGTTTGCACACAGAAACTTAGCATGGTTGGCCTCTGAGAAAATCTTCCAGCAGCTGACTCTGAGAGATCCAAATACAGCCAACCATTGAACTGAGGTCAGGATCCCTTTGGAAGAGTTAGGGGAAAGATTTAAGGAGCTGTAAGGGACGGTGACCCAATTTGAAGACCGATAGTATTAACTAACAAGGACCCCTGGAAGCTTGCAGAGACTAAGCCACCAACTAAAGAGCATTAATGGGCTGGTCTGTGTCCCCAGCAGATATGTATAAGAGGCCAGCTTTGTCTCGTCTCAGTAGGAGAGGATGTGCTGAATCTTGTAGACACTTGATACCCAAAGGAAGGGAGCTTGGACCAGGGTGGTAACATGAGCATTGGTATGTGAGCAGAGCTGTAGGGTAGGGAGCACCCTCTCAGAGGCAAAGAGGAGCAGCAATGGCATGAAGAAATCTTGGAGGGGATACTGGTAAGGGAGACATTTGGAAGGTAAGTAAGTAAAAGGATGATGATAATGATGATGATGATAGTAATAATAGAGTGATAATCCAAGCACAGTTTGCCTTTATATGGTTTCCTTGGATGTGTTCTTAGATTCTAATGCTTGAAGTGCAAATAGAGTATTTACTGAGTTGTTTATTCAACACAATTTTTTTTTCCTTAACGTGACTGTTTTGATGAATGCGAAAAACACTTTCACGCATACATACCAACTTGGAGAGCTAAAATTCTCTTAAATAATAAGAGAGCTTGGTGTAATCACAATCTCCAATCTCAAATCAGTGGAAAAAAAGTGAAAGACCCAGACATAACACCACACACTTATGCTATCTGTTTGTTTGTTGTTTATTTGTTTGTTTATAAAGGATGTGGCAATGAAAACTGGAAAAAAAAAACCAAGAGCATTTTGAGAAATGTTTCTGGTCCAACTATATGACTGTATGGAGAAAAAAACCCTCCATTCATCCATACTTATCACACTGCAAGAAAGTTGACTCTAAAATAATTGAAGAACCCAACATAAAGCCAAAATGTACTGAAAGCTGAAAGAAGAGAAATTGGAGAACAGTTTTTACAATTTTAATTGAAATTAATTTTTAATACAACATATTGTGAGAAACATTCTGTAAGTGTGCAACTAAGTATATATGTCCAGATATAGACATCTCAAAGATTTACTGCATATGCAGAAATTTTTCATATCATTGAAATTAAATTTCACTAGCTGATATACTAGTATTTTTGCTAATTTTCCATCAAAGCTATTAAATTCTATGTAGTGAAACACGTTAGTAGAAAATTGTGTTAAATGGAAATAATTAACTCTAATACATACTTACACAAATATTGACATCACCTATGAATAATCTATAATAACCTGAAAAATCAAAGTTTAATTTTTTATACTTCTTTGATGATATTACTTTAAATTTCCTACTGGTTGATTAAAATTATTATTTAGGTTATAAAAATAAGTACAACATCTTGAGTGATTTCTCTAATTTTCTATGCTAACTCAAGTCAAGCTCCTTGAATGAATATTTGGAAAATATTTTAAAATGCATATAATTAACACTCTCATAAAAATATGGAATTTCATATATCTAGAATAATTCTTACATTCAACAAGTACTTAAAACTAAATTTTGTAGGAGTTTTGTTGTTGATGCTGTGAAATTTCTAGGATAATTGTCATATCCTCATCCTCTATAAGCTAATCAGATAACATTGGTTGAAGGAATATTCCTAACACAGTTTCCCTCTCAATTACAGAACAAATACTGGATAATTGTGTTAATTCACTGTATTTTTAATCTGTCAAATTAGGTAAAGTGGAGATAAAAGTTAGAAAACACACTTATATATGCTGGCAATTCAAGTTCTGCAATATTAATAAACAAAGTAGTTTAGAAAGTTATAGCTACATGTGATATATCTTCATTACGATGGCCACAAGTCAGAGTTTTAGAAGTATTGAACCATAGGAATCATTTAATCTAATTGTCTTATTTTAATGATCAGAATATAAAACAATAAAAGGTTAAATAAATGCCCACAGGCTTCTATGATGAGGTGCAATGCTTTATCTCCAGTTACACGCTAACTTTGTACTGTTCTTTACTGTGATATTGCATGCATCTATTACTCAATCCATTTGAACTTATTTTAAACAACCACCCAAGGGCAGCTGTGATTTATGGGGATTTAGGCTAAAATACTTTGTGGAGAAACATGTATTACCAGCACATTTCAAACGGACAAACTGAGATAATTTTTTTCAATACTTGCTCTTCTTGTATAGTAAGTGAAATTATAAAATAAAATTATAGTAAATAAATTAAAGCAAGTGATAGGCAAGTATAGGAAGATATGTTTGTTAATATTCCCATAACAGTGAAGAAGAGGAAAGTAACAGTGTGAGAGATACTTGTAATATGCTGTCTTCTACCAATCATGGTTCAAGTTGACATCAACATTATCCAATCAGTACTTTGGCATAATAAGATTTTTAAAATTAATTTATTTATTTATTAGATATTTTCTTTATATACATTTCAAATGCTATCCTGGAAGTTCCCAATAACCTCCTCTGCCATGCTCCCCTACCCACCCACTCCCACTTCTTCACCCTGACATTCCCCTGTACTGGGACATATAAAGTTTGCAATACCAAGGGGCAACTCTTCTCTGTGATGACCAACTAGGCCATCTTCTGCTACATATGCAGCTAGAGATATGAGCTCTGGGGGTACTGGTTAGTTCATATTGTTGTTCCACCTATAGGGTTGCAGACCCCTTCAGCTCCTTTGGTGCTTTCTCTAGCTTCTCCATTGGGGACCCTGTGTTCCATCTGATAGATGACTGTGAGCATCCACTTCTGTATTTGCCAGGCACTGGCATAGCCTCTTACAAGACAGCTATAACAGGGCCCCTTCACCAAAATCTTTCTGGCATATGCAATAGTGTCTGTGTTTGGTGGCTGATTATCGAATGGATCCCTGGGTAACGTAGTCTCTGGATAGTCCATCCATTCATCTTAGCTCGAAACTTTGTCTCTGAAAGTCTTTTCATGGGTATTTTGTTCCCTATTATAAGGAGGAATGAAGTATCCATCCATTGGTCTTCCCTCGTCTTGATTTTCTTGTGTTTTTCACATTGTATCTTGGGTGTTCTATGTTTCTGGGCTAATTTTTAATGCAATATATTTTGATTAACACTTTTCTCCCTCCTTGATTCCTCCTTCCTACTCCTTGAACACTCAACATCATATTCTTTCTCTTTCTCTCTTAAAAAAATGTAAAATACTCCAAAGTCAGACCAAGGAAACATATAAACAACCAATGAGAAAACAATAAATATATACGTGAATACATACGTACATACATACATACTTTCACATATGCAAATATGTAGTCCATTTTGTATTGGCCAAACAGTCCTTGAACTGGGACATATCTCCCAAATTATTGATATATTCATTGACTATGCATTAGAGAAAACAAATATTTCTCTTTCATATCAGGCATCAATTATCAATCACTTTTTGTTTAGGCATTAACCTCTATCATTTTCCCCTCTTGATCCTAGTACCCGATCTGCTTTGAACATATTCAGGTCTTGTGCATGCTGGCATAATCTCTGTGTGTTCATATGTGTATAATCTTATTATACCAGGAAGGAACTATTTCTTTGAAGTCATTATAACCTCATGATCTTAAAAATTATTTTACTTCCATTTTGAATAGGTTCCTGCACCTTGAAGGAACGCGTAAATAGAGACATCCAATTTAGAACTGAGTGTTTCAAGATCACTTACTCTCTATACATTGCCCAGAGTGTGAACCATAATTTACTATAAGAAGTTTCTGTGATGAGGAATAATTGATGTTCTGAACTATGGAAATAGTAATATGCCAGTAGGAGTCATTTTATGACCCTTTAGCAGAATAATAGTAATAGATTTTTTCCTATAACCAGTGATCTATGATGTCTCAGGTTGTTGGCCAAGTTAACAGTGTCAAATAAAAGCTTCATCTTATGGAATGGGCCTTATGTTCCATCAAAAATGGTTGCACACTCCCACAATATTTGTGCCACTATATTGTGGAATTACAGACTGTTGTAGAACTTTAAAATACTTAAGTTTTCCATCTGAGAAAGGTAGAAAAACCTTAGAAGTGATTAGTTATTCTCTGGTGTTCTTCAGTTACTTCTCCCTGAATAGACTCTGTGAAAGATGGTTCATTTCACACCATTACAAAAGCAAACCACACACAGCCTCTGAGAAGAGACTAAGCAACCAACATTTGTAGATGGTAAATCACTAGTAGAATGCTAACTGGAAAATAATAGGAAAGAGAAAGGATGGGATGGATTTGATCAAAGGCAATAACTTACAGTTAGTTGAGAATGTAAAATTTTGCCTATCATTTCACAGGAAGATTACAGTAATGTATTATAAATATCATAATCTAGAGGAAATTAATTCTGATGAAAACATTTAAGCATTCAATATATATGTCAGATGCAAAAGATATGTTTAATCTAGTTGAAATATTATTAAGAAAACCAGTACCGCGGAGCTCTTGACTCTAGCTGCATACGTATCAAAAGATGGCCTAGGTGGCCATCACTGGAAAGAGAGGCCCATTGGACACGCAAACTTTATATGCCCCAGTACAGGGGAATGCCAGGGCCAAAAAAGGGGAGTGGGTGGGTAGGGGAGTGGGGGTGGGTGGCTATGGGGGACTTTTGGTATAGCATTGGAAATGTAAATGAGCTAAATACCTAATAAAAAATGGAAAAAAAAAAGAAAATAAATGTATCAAACTTTGAATGGTACTCCACCAATATGTGCCATTTTGTATTTATATGTAATTTTAAAAATGTATAGAAAATTTCAAATAAATGAATGGAAAATGAGCTAAAATTTTAATGTAGTTAAAAGAGAATATTAACACATTGCCAGGAGGGGTTTGTTGCTATGACTAAGCCTTAGGAAAAACATTTTTTTTATTTGTTGTTTGGGACAGGTAAAGTTGATTCAGAAATTTAATATTGTTATGTTAGAATTTTTAAATATTTTTATTAAATATTTTCCTCAATTACATTTCCAATGCTATCCCAAAAGTCCCCCATACCCTCCCCCCACTTCCCTACCCACCCATTCCCATTTTTTTTTGGCCCTGGCATTCCCCTGTACTGGGGCATATAAAGTTTGCGTGTCCAATGGGACTCTCTTTCCAGTGATGGCCGACTAGGCCATCTTTTGATACATATGCAGCTAGAGTCAAGAGCTCCGGGGTACAGCTTCCAAAGCTGACACCATTGCATACACTAGCAAGATTTTGCTGAAAGGACCCAGATGTAGCTGTCTCTTGTGAGACTATGCCGGGGCCTAGCAAACACAGAAGTGGATGCTCACAGTCAGCTAGTGGATGGATCACAGGGCTCCCAATGGAGGAGCTAGAGAAAGTACCCAAGGAGCTAAAGGGATCTGCAACCCTATAAGTGAAACAACATTATGAGCTATGTTAGAATTTTTAAGTTTGGAATAGCAGGTCTGAAATCTGAAGTGTCATTTAAAAGAAAGGGAACAATTTATGTTATTTATTTATTTATTTATTTATTTATAGTTTGAGGGTTGGGGATATAGTTCAGTTGGTAGAATGGTTCCAAAACTTACCTGAGCTCATGGTTCCAATATACAGCACCACATGACCTGAGCATTATACTCCACCTAAAAATTCAGCACTGAGGATATACAGAAAGGAGGATTAGTGATCAAGGTAACCTTCCTCTACATAAAGAGTTTGGGAGCCGGGCGTGGTGGCACACACCTTTAATCCCAGCACTCAGGAGGCAAAGACAGGTGGATTTCTGAGATTGAGTCCAGCCTGGTCTACAGAGTGAGTTCCAGGACAGCCAGGGATACACAGAGAAACCCTGTCTCAAAAAAACAAAACAACAACAACAACAACAAAAAAAAAAAAAGAAAAAAGAAAAAGAAAGAAAGAAAAAAAGAAAAAAAGTTTGGGGGTACCATGGATTACATCAGAAACAGATAAGCAGGGAGAATGAGGTAGAGGGGGAGAGGGAGGGAGGAGGAGGTGAAGAGGGAAGGGGAGGCGAAGAGGGAGAGGGAAGAAACAAGATGGAAAAGGAGAGGAAACAAGAGAGGAAGCAAGAAAAGAAGCAAGGGAAGAACTTTGAAGGAAAGGAGGAGGGAGGCAGGGAGCTGGAGGAAAAGAAGCAGGTGGGTGAATACTCAGGAGTAGTAGAGGAATCGAGAAAGAATGGAGAACATTTTTCAGTGGTTTTAAAAACATGAATTGGAAAACAAATAGTTTTTCACAGATATCTGCTATAAATTTATCCATCTCTATAAACAGAAATAGATTGCTGTCACTTTAAGCTTAAAATAGATGCTTAACATTTCAAAAGTGGTTGGGTGCCTAAATCATATTATTAGGTAATATATTTCCATAAACAGATGGAATTTTAGTTTCCACTTTCTTTACATTTATACTTTATCTGTCTTTACATTTATACGTTTCCTGCTATGGATTTTAAAATCCCAGGAAAGTATTTTCTCACGTGTTTTTATTATATGCTTTTATCACCTGGCAATATACTTTTGACACTTTATAAGTAATGCCATGAAATATAACTTTTTCAATAAAAAAGAATACATAGAGTCTTTTATGAGGTGTTTTTGTTCTTTTAAAAGGACAGTGGTTCTTTGTAAGAGGCCCAAATACAGTAGGAAAGTCAATAATTAGATATGTAATAGGATTGATTGAAAATAAATTTGTTAGTGGTTAAGAGGGATTAAGTAACTATAGTATAAAATAAACATGTTTATTATCTTTGCTATGTGAATGATTCTCTTTTCCACACTTATATATTTTACTTCAGAGTAAAATTTGAAAAAGGATTTATTATAATCTTTGTCAGAATGCTTTGTACAACACATTTATAATATAAAATCTCATCTAAAATTCATGGCATTATTTCACGAAGGAGTTATATTATAACCATAAGTCAAGCCATGATTTTATGATGAGTTATTGCCTTACTCCTGAAAAAATAAGCAAATATGTTTATGTTTCAATATTTAAATCACCAGTAAATATATGGAAAAGCCATATATTAATTATGAAATTGTTGTTTTCTGCTTTTGCTTTACAGCAAGATTGTCACTGAATGCTCAGGGTAACTGTTATCTCCTCTGTAACAATAAAGTCCTAGGAAAATCTTTGAAATGCTTCGACCACATCCATATATCACTGAGAAACTTTCAGAACTTCTTGCCTCCTGTTATTTACAGCTTTGTGTACTTTTAATAAGCTGGAAAAAAAAAAGAATCATAAAACCATGTTCACTGACTTCAAAACAACATTTATTCTTATAAATGCTATTGCATTGTTTAAGAGAAAAATATTTTCTTAAATTATTTTAGGGATATTCTAAGGTGAAACAAAACAATAAAGCCGAATTCTCACTATTGTTACAAGTGCTCAGTGCTAGCAGTACTCGTAAAAACAAGGAATCAAAAAGTTCCTCTTATATAGTGAATGTTGCCATTTCATTGCTGTACAGTGATTTAATATAAAAAAACAGCATCTGTGATCATATAGTTCAGTAATTATATCATCTTTTTTTTCTTTCTGTATTTTAATGTAAATTTAAAATGAATAACAGAATATCAATATATTGTACTTTAATATAATAAAATTGAAAAATCCTTTAATGTCTAAATAATTTAATGAAAAGTGAGAGTGACTGTTACTTTATCTTTCTTCTTCAATACTTTCTAAATATTTTGGGATTATTCAATAAATGGGCTCAAAATTTGATGTGAAAAATTTCTTAAGATGTGGATTGGAGGTTTAAGTTACATGCTACTCTCTAGGAGGAGAATTTGCTTTCCCTATCCAGAATACATATGTGGTGCAAAACGATCCATATCTTCATTTACAGGGGAATCTGACACCTTTTTCTGGCATCTGTAGGCACTGTCTGCACACAGTGTACATTCAGTGGAATGGGAATTAGAAAGGGGAGAAAACAACTGGAACCCACTGTACACATATGTATAGGCTTTTCCACTCTGTTTTAATTATACCAAAATTACTAATGTTAGGCATTAAAGTCTTTTTAAAATAATATTTTTTTATGTTTTAGATTATACTATTACATACTTTACCCTATCTGAGACTCCTGATCAGGAGCATAAAGAGGAAACTCTATTTTGGGGGATGTTGAACCTGTTTTGCTCCTTGTTTCCCAGTGCCTGTCTCTTGCCATCCATCCATGTGTCAGTTCAGCCAAAAGTCTGAACACAGAACCTTAAAGTACAGCGTGTTTGTAGCCATTTGCTCCCTATCTAAATGTTCCCATCTGGAAGAAGAAGTTCAGGAAATATACAAGACTCAGAAAGTTCAGAAAGTGTCAAAGCCATGTATCATATAGGCAGTTGATGGGAGAGGAGATGGTCCAAAGGGCTCAAGAGATACAGCTTCAGGGAGTCATCGCCTGAGCTGGGCTGGGCTTTCCAGTGATGCAGGATGCAGCTGCCTTTGAGTCACCCACACCCTTGTAAGTAACCCCAGAAAACTCACTCGTTTGCCCTGTAGTAGACTTGGATGCGATCATTTCTTTGGTCTGTTGTTGGTGCCCTATCTTAGGTAAACAGTTATTTGCTCAGGTCTCCTCAGGAAAAGACACACAATAAGAAATAATTGCAAGTGTTCTAGAACCAAGAAGGAAGGTGAAGAAAGACTGGGCATGAGAAAAGAGGAAAATGATAGATTTTGGGAGAGTTCAAGGCTAGGGACAAGGTGGCAGACCTAGGAGCTGAGCCTGAGGTAAAGTCCAACTAAACAGAGAAGCTAGGAGGACTTTTCAGCTGGACAGTAGCTCAGACTGTGTCTAATCATATAAAAACAAGCTTCTCTTTACAGGGTGTGTCTAGAGATGAGGGAAGTAACACAGCATTCTTGGTTAGTTCATGTGTATGAAGTGGTAACACTCCAAGAGAAGTTGTTGAAAAAGAAATATATGTATATATGTATATATGTATATACATATATATGTATATATGAAATACATATATTAAAGAAATAGATAATATATATAAATTATATACATATTTATTATATATTATGTAATATATAATACATTTTATTTGAATGTGCTCGACTCATGGTAAGTAGCATTATTAAGAGGTGTGGTCATTTTAGAGTAGGTATGGACTTATTGGAGAAAGTTCATCACTGTGCGAGTGAGTTCTGAAGTCCTATACTCATGCCACACATTGTGGAAGAGACCCTTCTCTTGGCTGACTGCGGATATCAGTCTCTTCATGGATGACTTTGGACTAAGATGTAGAACTCTCAGCTACTTCTCCAGTACCATGTCTGACTATATATATGATACCATGCTTCCTACTATGATGATAATGGACTGAACCTCTGAAACTGTAAGTTAGCCCCAATTAAATGTTTTTCTTTATAAGAAAAAAAATTAAAGTCCTTTTTAAAAATAATATTAATTTTATGTTTTAAATTATACTATTACATACTTTACCCTATCCATTTTCTTCCTCTAAGCCCTTCCCAATTTACCTCTGCGGGAAGCGGGTGCAGCCACATGGGCCAAGATGGTACCCTGGCCTATTGCCAGGCACTGTGAACACCACATGTTTACTGCCCTGCCCGAACATGTGCAGTGAAACTGCCTGCATAAGCTGCCTGCCAAGTTAGACTATTCCTTGTGATCCGGATCTGTCAGCCTATCTGTGACCAACCTGAGCTCATGCCTCGAGCGTGTGTGATTCTGATTGGATGAGGTGGTGTGGAGCGAGATGAGGTCAGTTGCCGCGAATATAGGAGAATTGCTCTTGCCCTGGGTGGAGAGAGCTGTAAGTGAAAAAGCTGCAAGTAAAAGAAGAAGCTGCTGCTTGAACCGGACTTTGTTTCCGTGTCAATCTTGTCTCTGTGGGTCGGAGACTGCTGCATACCTCTTCTTGCTTTTTGTCAAATTTATTACATTATCTTTATTTACTGCAGTTTCGGGCTTGCATATATACTACTATTATTATTAAATATAACCACCTTAGTCTATATAAGGTTACTTATTTGTACATTTTCAAAGCTGAGCATTTTGTACTAGATGACCAATTGGTGTGCTCTTCCCAAGGGAAGACTATTTCTCTCACTTTAAGCATTGTTTACCTGAATATATTTCTTTGTATGGGGTTAAGGCCTCATGTTATTCTTCTTGTCCACCTGGAACTGTCCATTTTTGCCATTCTTGTTCAGGTCACATTTGAGTAATGTTTGTGAGATTTTATAGGCACATCTTCTGATATTACTAAATGATACAGTCTCACAGCAAACTGCCTGATCCCCTGGCTCTTTTTCTCTTTTTTCCTCTTCCCTAACGCTTCCTGAGCCTTAATTGTGGTATTTGTTTAGTAGCTATGTATCCACTGGGACTGTACTCCATAACCCTCTATTTAAATGGGTAATGACTTTTTTTTATAATGATGTCAGTATGTTTCTAAGATAACTCTCCTCAAAGAGAACTACACTTATTTGTTGGTGTAAGAAACATATTAAATGTTGTTTGTGAATATGCTGGCTTAGTAAACCAGAGATTGTAGATTCTTCTCCAATAATAATGTTTTCATGATTTTACTAACTTTGGGTAGTTGTCTAGGTTTCCAATACCAGGCATGTATTCTCTCTTGTTGAGCAGTCCTTCAGTATAATTAGAGTGCTAATGGTTGCTGCCAAGGATGTTCAGGTCTACAGAATTGACTGAAGATTCTTCTCCTCCCTCTCTGCGTATAACTAAAATGTTTAACTGAATAGAGTGCCTGTTATTTCCTGTATTTTCTTTTACCGTCTTGATTTTTGATACAGATCTTCTATTTGTTCTTCCAGCTTGATATTCTATCTTCAGTCTCACCTTCATTTCATCTCCAATTCCCCTCAATGTTTCTATTTTCTTGTGTTAAATTCTCTTCTCCAGTCTTCCTTGTCTGCATTATCCCCATCAGAAATTGTGTTTTCTTGGGTATCACTCAGGCATTTATCCTCATTAATTTCTTTCTCTTTCATTTGATGATCTGTTTCTTCATATCGTCTTTAAATTATTTGAATTTGTTGATAAAGTTTATGCTTTTTTCAAATTTCTATACCCTGGCCTTGGTTAGAAAATTCTCATTGACAAGCATTTCTACTGGGATGCTAGGTTTTAGAGACACAATCCTAGTTTTACCTTCCATATTTTCATTTTTACAGTGAGATCTAGGCCTGTGGTCTCATTTTGCCAGTTCTGACTCTGATGTAGACAAAGTATGATAGGACCGAGAAGAGTCTGTGCAGATGCATTCTGAAAGATTGGAAATGGCTTGCATGTAATGAAGTCAGATAACAGAGTATTAGGCTGGATTATAGGCTGTACCTCCTGGTCTAAGCCTGGAGTAAAGGGATAGATCCATCTGGGTAGGAATGTGTATGTATGTAGTAGGAATGTAGTATGTGCTGTGGGGGGTAGGGCTGTGGTTTGTGGGGTAGTGAGGGAAGCTTATGGAAGAGACCTAGAGATTGGTTGGAGCACAACCATGTGTGGCCAGACTAAGCTAGAGTCTTAGATATAGGATCTATATTAGGTTTGAACAGTGTGCAGAGAATGTGTTCATGTGGAGACTCACTAGGTTATACCCCGTAAATGGATGCAGGAGAAATAGCTTGATAGAGGTTAGTATTAAAATCTTAAGCAAATAACAGATTTCATTTAGTTATGTTCACACAATGCAATGTTATCACCATGAAAAGTAAGCAGAACAATAAACCATAAAACTGTTTAGATGAATTTTCATAAAATAGTGCCTAGTAAAAATGTATACAGACTCCTAAACTTTATGTAGTGTATGGATCATTGATTATTTCTAGAATGACTATTACTGAAATGTGCAAAGTTTGGAAATAGAGAACAAGTTTGTTTTCATCCCCAATGATGGAAGGGAAAGAAGGAAGGAGGTGTTCATGTTTTTTGAGGGAAGAAAGTTTGAGGCTTGTGAGGCCAAAATTCCATGCATGATGACGAAGGATATAATTTACAAGTACCACAATGAAATAGCTTATGCTGTGGTGCTAGATTAGTGCCTTGCCAAATTGTCATCAGAGAGGCTTCAGCTAACAATTAATGGAAACAGGTACATAAACTCACTCCCAACTATTAGGTTTGCTCAGGAAATCCTGTGCAAGGGGGTGAGGGAGAAAGGATTTTAGGAGCAAGAGGGGTAATGGATACTATAAGAAAACCTAAATAATAAACAATCTGGATTCATATGTGCTCACAAAGTCTCAACAGACAACCAGGGAGTTTTCATGGGACTGACTTAGGCCTTCCATAATTGTGTTACAATTGTGTAACTTGGTCTTCTTGTGGAACTTCTCATAATGGGAGCAGGGACTGTCTTTGACTCTTAGGTTCTCTTTTGAGACCCTTTTCCTCATATTGGGTTAACTCATGCAACCTTAATACCAGGGAGATGACAAGTCTTACTGCAACTTGATAGTCACCTTTGCTTGATATTATTTTCTGAAATGAAGCAAAGGAGTTGTGTGTTGGTAGAAGGGAATAGGAAGAGAGGAGGAAGGGAAAACTGCACTCAGCATTAATACTAATACTAATAACAACAACAAAAACAAGAACAACAACAAACAGATAGATGCAGAGGAGGCAAGAAAGGAAGCCAGGGTATCATGCCATGCCAGCCCTGCTATGACAATGTGGATGTCTGTGGCCCATGTGACCCAGGGACATGGGGATGTCTATGCTGCAGTCTGAAGCCATACTGATGTTCATATATCAGCCTGCTGCTTAGAGACACATTGATGGAAGGGCTTTTTATTGCCACCTATGGCCATAGTGCTTCCCAGGTTTCTGAAAAGCTTGTACTAAGTCTGGGTCCATGGTGCTGCTGCAGCCAGAGTCTGTGTGGATGTTCATGGCCTGCATTGTGACCAAAGGCTATGCTGACATTTGTGGTCCCTGCAGCTGCCTAAAGTCCAGATTGATGTGTACGGGCTATGCTGATGCCAAGGCCCAGGTTGATGTATAGCTTGTGCATCCTGCTGAGTCCTGGTAATGTCTGAATCTATGCTGCCACCAATGGCCATGTCTGGTTCATTGTCCTACTGCAGCTATACTGCCACAGAGGATCATACTGATCTGAGTACCCTGAGTTGCCAACTAACTCCAGGTTGATGTCAGTGGGCTATGTAGACTAAGTTCCATGGATATACTGAAGCTGGGAGCCATGTTCTTGGGCTGCAATTTTGCTGTAAATCACATGCAGGCCCATGTTCCATGCTCTTGTTGACTGTGAAGAGCCCCCTACACTGGGGCATTGAACTTTCACACGTGCCAACAACCTCTCCTCCCATTGATGGCAGACAGTGCCATCCTGTGCTACATATGCAGCTGGAGCCATAAGCCACTCCATGTCTACTCTTTGGTTGGTGGTTTTGTCCCTGGGAGCTCTGGCAGGGGTCAGGGGGAGGATCTGGTTGGTTGATGTTGTTCTTCCTATTCATGTGGAATGTCACTGCATAAAATGGAAAGGCAAATGTAGATATAAAATCCTGATGTGACTTCTCTGATTTAAATATGAGATTGTGAGGCATTTTTGTAAATTTTCACTACCAAATTTTGTTATTTCTAAGATATGTTGCCAGCATTCTGCTTGCACAGATAGAACATCTTAGAATTATCTTTTGGCCTCTTACTCAACATTCTTATCTATTTCAAAAGAATAGTAATGTTTTATCAGAGAGATTACCTCAAAGATTCACTTTCTTCTATTGATTTTATTGTCAACTCTGAACAGTAATCTTTAATGATAGAAATGTCCTCAACACATTTTATAAAGTCCAGTTTTACATACATATATGTGTGTATATTTATATACATTCCAAATATATTACTTCTTTTAAAAGTATTAATTCATAATGCATAATATTTCCTACCTGTTGGGTAGCCAAAACTATTTTCTAAAATAGTATGTATCTAATATCACAAATTCAAATACACACACACACACACACACACACAAACACACACACACACACACACTCCAATCACAGTTTTCTTGCCTTCCATTTCTTCAAGTCCTCCCTTTCCCACTTCTTGAGATCTACTCCTCCTCTGTTTCCCTTACCAAAAGAGCAGGTCTCCCAGAAATATCTACTGAACATGGCATAACAAAATATAATAAGACTAGGCACAAATCCTCATATCAAGGCTGGAAAAAGCAACCCAATAGGAGAGAAAGGGTTGCAAGACCAGATAAAAGAGTCAGAGACATTCTCCACTCCTCTTTTTAGTAGTCCCACAAAAACAAGCTAACAAACATAACATATATGCAGAAGACCTAACACAGTCTCATGCTATACATAATATTACAAGTCCAATAATTTAAAAAAATTACTTCTAACACACATGTAAGCCCTGAGAATTCTAATGGAGATTAAAAAAAGAAGGAAAAAAAAAAGAAAAAAAAAAAAACTATGCCCACGTAGTTGTGGTAGGCTGATATTATGCATTCACATTTTTTGAGTTAAATATGATTTGGAATACATGATTTGGAATTCAATTCTGTTTTAACAAGTGTTTCTAGAGGGTAGTGCTATAATAGTAGGAAGCCATATGCTACCAAACACTGTCCCATTAATGGTCATCTGGCATTTGCATAGCAATTGCTATCTAAAGACTTCTCACTTGATTATTTTCTTTTTTTAAATTTATATAATAAGAAAGGTATCATCATAGTAACAGATTAAATAGGGCTCAAGTTCAGAAAACATTTATACTTTATTCTTCTGACAGTCAATGATAAATATCAGTGCATATTTAAGTATTCTTTATGAATGTACATATTACTATACCTACTGCAATGTTCAGCATGCTGAAAGTTTTTAACCTCCTTTGAAAAGTAAATTATTTCCTTTATAACCTTAACCAAATTCAACCTAACTCAATCAGATAATTTAAGAGTCATAAATGGCTTCCAGATAGACTCTACACAGCATCTGTCTTCTGGATTATACAGGGTCATTTTGCTTGTGAAGAGACACAATGAAGTTACTGATGTATTTCCAGTATGATGGTATCACACGTAGTAACAGTGTACAAGGTACTAGCTGTTTGTATTGTTTACAGTGCACAGGTAATAAAAATAAATTTGCTATATACATCTTCATTACATAGTTTCAGTGGAAAAGTAAGATTTGGTAAGCTTACTTGCATAATAAGTTAATGTTAATCTTTCCAAGACATTCTTATTCTTTTTCAGAGAGACAGCAGCATGCTGCATCCCATCCCTAATGTACAATCAGGGAGCTACTCTTGTTTCACTATGCCTCTGGCAGTAACCAGTGCTATACACACATTATTTTATTATTTCAGATTTAAATGGATACCTATATCTATATCTATCTCTCTATTTTTATCTCTTCCATCTTAATACCCATTTTTCCAATAACTTAATCATCACTGAAAATAGCTCTTATTGATATTTATTCAGTCATTGACTTTGAGTTCTGGTTTAAAAAAATAGTATGTTTTAACAATTTAAGAATATTTTAATTTTTTTGAAAAGATACTTGTATCAAATGCAATTAGTTTGAGCATATAGATTTCATGTTCATATTTATCATAATGTCTTAAATGTATATACATATTATTATACTTATCTTGATTTATATCAAATAAGAATACTTTTATGTTTATATTCTATTGAAATATGCTAAAATTAGTTTGGCACATTCATTTTATAAATAAGGAAATCAAATTGCAATTGTACTTAATATTTCATCCTGCTCATCAAGTCAGTTAACTTCTATTTGGTAAATTAAACAATATCATAAATATTATATCCTATTTAGAGTCACACATTTGTAATTCCTTCCTATATGAAGATGAAAATGAAACAATGAGGTTTTCATTAATTCACACACAGTCATCTACCATCTTGTTTATAGGTTTGTGTCTGATTCTGATGATAAGGAAATAAGGAGACTTACAAATTCCAAAATATTTACAGAATATGCATTTTCCACAGTGAAACCATGACATAACATTTTATCAACTTTCAAGTGAGACATAAGTCTACATAGTTTTTCAAAAGTATGACAGAATTCTAATATTACTATATTATTATATTTTATAATTACATCGTGGATAAAAAAATAAGTGAAAGTCTTTGAAATCCAATCACAGAGTCTCATGCCCAGCTCTTCATCGGACCACCTACTGAGCATGTGCACTCACGTGCGCGCGCGTACACACACACACACACACACACACACACACACACATACTTATACACATGAAAACACATACTCCTTTGCCCCAATCTCTAGTAGATATACACCTTCTCCTAAGTTCATTGTTTTATGCCATATCTCACCTCTAGTATCCAATACCTGGGAACCCACAGGTCACTCCGATAATGGAAATAGGTAGGCTAACTGCAGATATTCACCTACCCCACCTCTTCTCAAAATTCAATCATCCAGTTTCATCCCTAGCCTACATCAGACCACCAACTTATGCCTTCTTTTTTCCCTTTTCTCACTTCCAGTGAATCACACAGTTTTTCTACTAAATTCCCCTATCCAACTAATTGCTTTATACAATTTCCCAAAACCCAGCAGGAATTTCTGGGGGACCCAGAGGCCATTTTGGACAGGGAGGCAGGTGTACTGGCTGCAGACTTTCACTTCTCCCTCCATTCCCAAATTCCAATATCTCAGTCTCAGCCCTAGCACTGTAGCAAACCACTTGCTGCAGCTTCACCGTGCTCTCTGTCACCTTCTCCAGTCCATCACATATAACAACCCCAAGATCAACTCATTGCTTTGTGCCAGCCACCTAATCCAAAAGAGATATCCTTGAAACCCTCAGACCACTTTATTGACCAAAAGATATAGCTTAAGTATTCTTTTTCCCTCCATCCCTCCAAGTCCAATCCCAAATTTTTATTCCCAGATGTGTAGCAGAACTTCTAATGTGTACTCTAAATACTATATGTCCCAATTACCAGAGGGTTAACTAAGCAGATCCTGGTAGAACTTATAATTTCCCCAAACCCAGATGACTAGAGGAGATCATAAGAGCACAATAAAAAATAGCCAAGTCAACATGTTACCACAAGAGCCAAGCTATCCTCTACAACAAACTCTGAATATTTGAACTCAGGTGAAGCATAAGAAAAGGACCTTAATCTAACTTTATGAACATGATGGAGGTCTTTAAAGATGAAACGATTCAATCTCTTTTTAAAAAATCAAGGAACACGGACAAAAATAGGAATAAATAATTAAATCACCTTTTAAAAACAAGAAATCATTGAAAACAAACAGGTAAAGATGATGAATAAAAGTATTTAAGGCCTGAAAATGAAAATAAACGTAGTAAAGAAAACACAAACTCAGAGAATACTGGAGATGGAATATGAAGGTCAGAGAATAAAAATGCAAATACAAGTATCACAAAAAAATAGATGGAAGAGAACCTCAGGTATAGAATATACAGTGAGAGAAATTGATACATTTATCATACAAAATGTTAAGCTAACATCCAGGAACTGTGATACACCATGAAAAGACCAAATATAATAGAAATGGGGATTAAAAAAAGAATAAATAAAGTTCAAGGACCCAGATAATATTTTTAGACAAAATCATAGAAGAAAAATGTCCTATCTTAAGAAAGACAGGAGACACTGAAACTTATAGAGTAGAAAGTGGAGAAAAGCCTTGAAGATATGGGCACAGGGGAAAAATTCCTGAACAGAACAGCAATGGCTTGTGCTGTAAGATCGAGAATTGACAAATGGGACCTAATGAAACTCCAAAGTTTCTGCAAGGCAAAAGACACCGTCAATAAGACAAAAAGACCACCAACAGATTGGGAAAGGATCTTTACCTATCCTAAATCAGATAGGGGACTAATATCCAACATATATAAAGAACTCAAGAAGGTGGACTCCAGAAAATCAAATAACCCATTAAAAAATGGGGCTCAGAGCTGAACAAAGAATTCTCACCTGAGGAATACCGAATGGCAGAGAAGCACCTGAAAAAATGTTCAACATCCTTAATCATCAGGGAAATGCAAATCAAAACAACCCTGAGATTCCACCTCACACCATTCAGAATGGCTAAGATCAAAAATTCAGGTGACAGCAGATGCTGGCATGGATGTGGAGAAAGAGGAACACTTCTCCATTGTTGGTGGGATTGCAGGCTTGTACAACCACTCTGGAAATCAGTCTGGCAGTTCCTCAGAAAATTGGACATAGTACTACTGGAGGATCCAACAATACCTCTCCTGGGCATATATGCAGAAGATACCCCAACTGGTAAGAAGGACACATGCTCCACTATGTTCATAGCAGCCTTATTTATAATAGCCAGAAGCTGGAAAGAACCCAGATGCCCCTCAAGAGAGGAATGGATACAGAAAATGTGGTACATCTACACAATGGAGTACTACTCAGCTATTAAAAAGAATGAATTTATGAAATTCCTAGCCAACTGGATGGACCTGGAGGGCATCATCCTGAGTGAGGTAACATATTCACAAAGGAACTCACACAATATGTACCCCTGATAAGTGGATATTAGCCCAAAACCTAGGATACCCAAGATATAAGATACAATTTGCTAAACACATGTAACTCAAGAAAAATGAAGAATGAAGTGT
The DNA here is from genome assembly GCF_000001635.26 of Mus musculus. Taxonomy (NCBI): domain Eukaryota; kingdom Metazoa; phylum Chordata; class Mammalia; order Rodentia; family Muridae; genus Mus; species Mus musculus. The sequence goes on along the minus strand of NC_000069.6, from coordinate 46,066,745 downwards.
GGACACTATGCCCCTCCTTAAGTGGGAACAAAACACCCATGGAAGTAGTTACAGAGACAAAGTTTGGAGCTGAGACGAAAGGATGGACCATGTAGAGACTGCCATATCCAGGGATCCACCCCATAATCAGCTTCCAAACGCTGACACCATTGCATACACTAGCAAGATTTTATCGAAAGGACCCAGATGTAGCTGTCTCTTGTGAGACTATGCCGGGGCCTAGCAAACACAGAAGTGGATGCTCACAGTCAGCTAATGGATGGATCACAGGGCTCCCAATGGAGGAGCTAGAGAAAGTACCGAAAGAGCTAAAGGGATCTGCAACCCTATAGGTGGAACAACATTATGAACTAACCAGTACCCTGGAGCTCTTGACTCTAGCTGCATATGTATCAAAAGATGGCCTAGTCGGCCATCACTGGAAAGAGAGGCCCATTGGACATGCAAACTTTATATGCCCCAGTAAAGGGGAACGCCAGGGCCAAAAAGGGGGAGTGGGTGGGTAGGGGAGTGGGAGTGGGTGGGTATGGGGGACTTTTGGTATAGCATTGGAAATGTAAATGAGCTAAATACCTAATAAAAAATGGAAAAAAATGCAGAAACAAGGGGCTGGAGAGATGGCTCACAGGTAAGAGCATTGACTGCTCTTCCAGAGATCCTGAGTTCAATCCCCAGCAACCACATGGTGGCTCACAACCATCTGTAATGGGATCTGGGGCCTTCTTCTGGTGTCTCTGAACAGTGTACTCATCATATATATATATAAAAAATAAATAAATAAAATCTTTTCTAAAAAAAAAAAAAAAAAAAAAGAAGGACAAGGTACAAGAAGCTAACAGAGCAACAAATAGATTGGACAAAAAAGAACCAAAATGCTAAACATACAGAATAAAGAAAGAATATTAAAAGCTGCAAGTTGAAACTAACATATAAATGAAGGATTACTAGAAGTATACCTGACTTCTCAGTGACAACTCTAAAAGCAAGGAGGGCCTGAACAGATGTTTTGTGTACTCTAAAGTACCTTAGATACCATACTATCCCAGATGACAGTATTCAACAAAACTTCTTTTAATCAATATAGTTGGATAAAACAAGATATTCCATGATATAGTATAATTTAAACAATGTTTATCCACAAAGTCAGTCCTACAGAAAATATTAGAAGAAAAAAACAACTCAAAGAAGGTAACTATATCCATTAAAAATATGGGAAATAATCTCACACCAGTAAAACCAAAGAAGGGAAACACACACACAAAACCATCACCACTATCACCACCACCACCACTACTACTACTACCACCACCACCACCACTACCACCACCACCAAGAACAAAATAACAGAAATTAAGAACTGATGGAGCTGAAGGGGCCTTGTCTGGCATCAATGGGAGGGGAGGCTCTTGGTCATGTGAAGGTTTGATTCCCCAATGTAAAGGAATGCTAGGGTAGTAAAGCGGGAGTGGGTAGTTGGTGGTTGAGGAACACCCTTATAGAAGCAGTACAAAGGGGATGGGATATAGAAGTAGGGCATAGGGGATGGCATAATATTTGAAATATAAATAAAATATAAAATAAAAAGAATAAAAAAGAGTCATTGGTCATTAATATTTATCAACATAAATGGACTCAATTTCCCTTTCCCCAAAGACACACTGTGACAGAATGGATACAAAGACAAGACTCATCCTTCTGCTGAATATAATAAACGCATTTCATTAAAAAATAATAATAAAATAAACCAGACATTACCAGAGAGTAAATGGTTAGAAAAAGAAGCCAAGCATAGGACACCTCATGGAGCTATCTCCAAAACTGATTATATATTTGCTAACAAAGCAGCTATCAGTAGATAAAATAAAATTGAAATAATACCTGTATCTTAAGTGACCACCATGGATTAAACCTGAATTTTAGCAAAAACCGAAATATCAGACATTCTACAAACTCATGGAAAGTGAATAACTCTCTACTAAATATCTACTAGCTCAATATAGAAATAAAGAAAGAAATTAAAGACTTCTTAGAATTCAATGAGAATGAATTCACAACATACCCAAACTTATATAATACAATGAAAGCAGTAATAACAGGAAAATTCATAGTACTAAGCTAGTTCATAAGGAAACTGGAGACATCTCATATTAGCAATATAACAGCACTCCTGAAAGATCTAGAACAAAAAGTCACAAACACTTTCAAAATGGTAGTGAGTAGGAAAATAATTAAACTGAAGGCTAAAATCAATAGAATAGAAACAAAGAGACCAATGCAAAGAATTAATGAAACAAACAGTTTGACAAAATCAACAAGGTAAAATATTATCAAAACTAACTAAAAGCCAGAGAGACTATCCAAATTAACAAAGTCAGAAATAAAAATGGAAATATAACAGATATCAAGGAAATGCAAAGATTCCTTAGGATACATTGCAAAAACCTGTACACTACAATATTGGTAAATCTAAAAGAAAGGACCAATTTTCTTTATGGGTTCAACTTACCAAAGTTAAATCAAGGCCAGATAAACAATTGAAATAAATCTATAACTCTTAAGAAAAAAGAACTAGTCATTAAAACACTCTTTCAACTCGCCCTCTAAAAAGAGCCCAGATATTTTAGGAACATAACTCTACAAAACTTTTAAAGAAGTTCTAACACCAATACTTCTCACAATTATTCCAGATGATAGAAACAGAAGGAACTCTGACAAATTTATTTTTGTATGTCCACAGTAACCTTGGAACTCAAACCATGTAAAGATTCAACAAGGAAAGACTAATTAACTAATTTACTAATTTTACTAATTTACTAATTGATGGAAACCAATTCAAAATTACTCAAAAACATTAAAAATGCTTTTAAACCAAATCCAAGAAAATGAAAAATAAAATTTACCTTGATCAAGGAGGCTTTTTCCTAGAGGTCCAGGGATCGATTAATAAATCAAAATCTGAGCTTACATAAAAATATTTATGAGATCTTATGCTAGTAACTTGACAGCACACCTGAAAGCTCAGGAACTAAAAGAAAAAAAAATATCCCCACCCACTTTTTCAGAGCATGTGAGGGGGCCATCTTGGGTCACAGATCCCTCAGAGACCAGACTGTGCAGGTCAGCTCACTGACTGCAAAGAGTGAGCAAGTAGACGGCAGAAGCAATACGGCTTCTGGGACAAGCAGAAGTGACACAGCTTCTGGAAAAGACCCATTGTTGGGCTCCAGACATCCAGGCACCTTCCTTGCCAGGGGAGAGGTGTCTGCCCAGGAGGGCTCTGCCATAGCAGGTGAGGAAGCCACCTTGGGTCCCAGATCCCTCAGAGACAAGTCTGCACAGGTGAGCATGCAGACTGCAGAGGCAACATATCTTCTGGGAAAGGCCCTGTTTTGGGCCTTCATCTTCAACCAGGAAGCAGGTCTGAATGCCAGATATCTGTGCACTTTCTCTGCAAGAGGAGAGCTTGCCTACAGAGAGTACTCTGACCACTGAGACTCAGGAGAGAGCTAGACTCCCAGTTCTGCTGACAGAGGCTAACAGAATCATAGGAGGAACAAGCTCCAAACAGACAACTATAACAACTAACCCCAGAGTTACCAGGTAGCTAAAGGCAAATGTAAGAATCTTACTAAAAGAAACCAAAACCACTCACCATCATCAGAACTCAGAACTTCCAACTCAGCCAGTCCTGGATACCCAAACACACCTGAAAGGAAAGACTTGAATTTAAAATCGTATCTCATGATGCTGGTAGAGGATGTCAAGAAGGGCTTTAATAACTCACTTAAAGAAATACAGGAGAACACTGCTAAAGAGGTAGAAGTCCTTAAAAAAATACAGGAAAACACAACCAAACACGTGATGGAATTGAACAAAACCATCCAAGACCTAAAAAGGGAAGTAGAAACAATAAAGAAAACCCAAAATGAGACAATGCTGGAGATAGAAGCCCTAGGAAAGAAATCTGGAACCATAGATGTGAGCATCAGCAACAGAATACAAGAAATGGAAGAGAGATTCTCAGGTGAAGAAGATTCCATAGAGAACACAGGCACAACAATCAAAGAAAATACAAAATGCAAAAAGATCCTAATTCAAAACATAAAAGAAATCCAGGACAAACGGAGAAGACCAAACCTAAGGATAATAGGAGTAGATGAGAATGAAGATTTTCAACTTAAAGGGCCAGCAAATATCTTCAACAAAATTATAGAAGAAAATTTCCCAAACTTAAAGAAAGAGATGCCTATGAACATACAAGAAGCCTAAAGAACTCCAAATAGACTGGACAAGAAAAGAAATTCCTCCTGACACATAATAATCAGAACAACAATTGCACTAAATAAAGACAGAACAGAAAAAGCAGTAAGGGAAAAAGGTCAAATAACATATAAAGGCAGGCGTATTAGAGTTACTCCAGACTTCTCACCAGAAACTATGAAAGCCAGAAGATCCTGGACAGGTGTTATACAGACCCTAAGAGAACAAAAATGCCAGCCCAGGTTACTATACCCAGCAAAACTCTGAATTGCCATAGATGGAGAAACCTACGTATTCCATGATAAAATCAATTTCACACAATATCTTTCAATGATTCCAGCACTTCAAAGGATAATAAAGGGAAAACACCAACACAAGGATGGAAACTACACCCTAGAAAAAGCAAGAAAGTAATCCTCAACAAACTTAAGACAGCCACAAGAACAGAATGCCAACTTTAACAACAAAAATAACAGGAAGCAACAATTACTTTTCTTAAATTTCCCTTAACATTAATGGACTCAATTCCCCAATCAAAACAAAAAACATAGACTAATAAACTGGACCAACAGGTGTAATAATACACAAACAGGACCCAACATTTTGGTGCTTACAGGAAACCCACCTCAGGGAAAATGAGAGGCACTACCTCAGAGTGAAAGGCTGGAAAACAATTTTCCAAGCAAATGGTTCAAAGAAACAAGCTGGAGTAGCCATTCTAATATCAAATAAAATTGACTTCCAACTCAGAGTTATGAAAAAAGACAAGGAGGGTCACTTCATACTCATCAAAGGTAAAATCTACCAAGATGAACTCTCAATTCTGAATATCTATGCTCCAAATATAAGCGCAGCCACATCCATTAAAGAAACTTTAGTAAAGCTAAAAGCACACATTGCACCTCACACAAAAATAGTGGGAGACTTCAACACCCTACTCTCACCAATAGACAGATACTGGAAACAGAAACTTAATAGAGACACATGGATAGTAACTGAAGTTATGAAACAAATGGATTGAATAGATACCTATAGAACATTTTATCTTTAATCAAAATGATATACCTTCTTCTCAGGGACACATGGTACCTCCTCCAAAATTGAACACAAAACTGTTTTTGGTCAGAAAACAGGCCTCCACAGATACAAAGATTTTGAAATTATCCCATGCATCCTATCTGATCACCACGGACTAAGGCTGATCCTCAAAAACAACATAAATAATAGAAAGCCAACATTCACATGGAAAACTGAGCAATACTCTACTCAATGATTCCTTGGTCAAGGATGAAATAAAAAAGTAAATTAAAGACTTTTTAAAGTTTAATGAAAATGAAGCCACAACATACTTAAGCCCAAACTTATGGAACACAATTAAGGCAGTCCTAAGAGGAAAACTCATAGCCCTGAGTGCCACCAAATAGAAACTAGAGAGAGCATACACTAGCAGTCTGTCAGCACATCTAGAAGCTCTCGAAATAAAGGAGGCAAATTCACCCAATTGGAGTAGACTGCAGGAAATAATCAAACTCAGGACTGAAATCAACCAAGTGGAAACAAGAACTATTCTTAGAATCAACCAAACCAGGAGCTGGTTCTTTGAAAAAACCAATAAGATATATAAACCCTTAGCCAGACTATCTAGAAGGCACAGGGACAGTATTCTAATTATCAAAATCAAAAATGAAAAAGGAGACATAACAACAGAACCTGAGGAAATCCAAACATCATCAGATACTACTACAAAAGGCTATACTCAACAAAACTAGAAAACCTGGATGAAATGAACAACTTCCTAGACAGATACCAGTTACCAAAGTTAAATCAGGATCAGATTAATGATCTAAACAGTCCCGTTTCCCCTAAAGAAATAGAAGCAGTCATGAATAGTCTCCCAACCAAGAAAAGCCCAGGACCAGATGGATTTAGTGCAGAGCTCTATCAGACATTCAAAGAAGACCTAATTCCAACTCTTCTCAAACTATTCCACAAAATAGAAACAGAAAGAACCCTACCCAATTCATTCTATGAAGCCACAATTACTCTGATACCTAAACCACACAAAGATCCAACAAAGAAAGAGAACTTCAGACCAATTTTCCTTATGAATATCGATGCAAAAATACTCAATAAAATCCTCGCAAACCAAATCCAAGAACACATCAAAACAATCATCCATCCTGACCAAATAGGTGTCACCCCAGTGATGCATGGATAGTTTAATATACAGAAATCCATCAATGCAATCCACTATATAAACAAACTCAAAGACAAAAACCACATGATCATCTTGTTAGATGCTGAGAAAGCATTTGACAAAATCCAACACTCCTTCATGATAAAAGTCTTGAAAAGATCAGGAATTCAAGGTCCATACCTAAACATGATAAAAGAAATCTACAGCAAACCAGTATCCAACATCAAAGTAAATGGAGAGAAGCTGAAAGCAATCCCATTAAAATCAGGGACTAGAAAAGGTTGCCCACTTCCTCCCTAACTATTCAATATAGTACTTGAAGTTCTAACCTGAGCAATTCGACAAAAAGGATATCAAAGGGATACAAATTGGAAAGAAAGAAGTCAAAATATCACTATTTGCAGATAATATGGTAGTATACATAATTGACCCCCAAAATTCCACCAAGAGAACTCCTAAACCTAATAAACAGCCTTAGTGCAGTAGCTGGATATAAAATTAACTCAAACAAAGCAATGGCCTTTCTCTACACAAAGGATAAACAGACTGAGAAAGAAATTAGGGAAACAACACCCTCCACAACAGTCAAAAATAATATAAAATACCTTGGTTTGACTCTAACTAAGGGAGTGAAAGGTTGGTATGATAAAAACTTCAAGTCTCTGAAGAAAGAAATTAAGAAGATCTCAGAAGATGAAAAGATCTCCCATGCTCATGGATTGGCAGGATCAATATATTAAAAATGGCTATCCTGCCAAAAGCAATCTACAAATTCAATGCAATCCCCATTAAAATTCCAAATCAATTCTTCACTGAGATAGAAATTCATCTGGAGTAATAAAAAACCTAGGATAGCAAAAAACTATTCTCAACAATAAAAGAACCTCTGGTGGAATCACCATGCCAGACATTAAGCTGTACTACAGAGTAATTGTGATAAAAACTGCATGGTACTGGTACAGTGACAGACAGGTAGATCAATGGAATAGAATTGAAAACCCAGAAATGAATCCACACACTTATGGTCACTTATGGTCAGTGGAAAAATATCCCCACCCAAAGGAATAGAGTGAAATAAACAATCAAACTGAGGGCTAGCTAAAATAAAAAAAGTATATACATCAACAGCAAAAAATTTACAAAAACACAATGAAACAGACTTCTTTCTTTGGGAATAAAATGATTCACATTTAACTGATTTAAATAAAAGGTAGAGAGAGAAGATCCAAATTGATACAATTAAAATGAAATGTGAGACATAGAAACAGACACTGACAAAATCCAAAGAACCATAAGAACATAATTTTAAAATGTGTACAAAATCAAATTGAAAAATCTCAAGACATAGATAACCTTTCAATACCTTTCACTTAGTAAATTAAATCAAGATCAGATGACTAATTAAAGCACAATTATACACCCCATTTGAAATAGAAGCAGTAATTAAAATTTTCTATCCAATATAAAATGTCCAGGGACAGATGGTATTAGTTCAGCATTCTAGCAGAAGGGTTAATGTCAATACCTACCCCCTCCAATTACTAGACAAGAAGGAAATCAAAGTAAAGATGCCCAATTGGTTTTATGAGGCCAGAGTTACCATGATGCCAAAAGCAACTAAAAAATCAACAAAGAGAATTATATCCCAATTTCCCTTATAAACAAAGATCACACATTTTCATTCAATAACTTCAGATGAAATATGAGAACATGTAAAAACTTTGATAAACATGATTTAGCATGCTTCATTTCATAGATGCAGAAATTTTTCAACAAATACTGGTTCATAAGTGCAATCCACCATATGAACAAGCTGTAGGACAAAAACACATGATCATCTCATTAAATACAGGAAAGAGATTTAACAAAATCCAACATTCTTTCATGATAAAAGTGTTGAAGAGATTATGGATGTAGGAGTCATACCTAAACATAATAAAGAGAATTTGTAAAAAGCACATAACCAAAATCAACTTCAATTAGAGGAATTCTAAAAGGAATTCCTCTAAAATCTGGAATAAGACAAGGTTGCCCACCCTCTCCACACATATTCAATATGCTGCCTATAGTTTGGGCTATAGTAATAAAACAACTGTAGGAGATCAAGGGGTTTGCAAATTAGAAAGTAAAAATTTAAAGCATTGGTATTTGTAGATAATATGATAGTATACAATATTGACCCTAAGATTTTTGACTGGGATATTATTACACCTGATAAAACATTTTGAAGAAAGTAGCTATATACAAAATTCACAGAAACACCAGTAGCCCTTCTATATAGAAATGACAAGTCTACTGAGAAAGATATCATGGAAACCACACCCTTCACAGCATCCCCAAATAATATAAAATATCTAGGGGCTACTCTAACAAACAAGTGAAAACTTTATGTTATAAATCTTTAAGAAATTGAAGAAAGGAATTAAAGAAAATGCCAGGAGATGGAAAGATCTATAAAACCTATAGGATAAATCGATATCCTGTCAAAAGAGTTCTGCCAATTCAGTTCAATATTCTTTAAAATTCAAACACAAATATTCACATATCTTAAAAGAATAACGTTCACCTTCATATGGAAACAGAAAAAAATGCAGGATAGAAAACACAATCTTGAATAATAAAAGAATCTACATAAAGTATCACTATCTCATATTTCAAGGTGTACTACAGAACTATAGTAACAAAATGGACACATTGTGGACACAAAATGGACACATTGATCAATACAAAAAATTAAGATGGATATTAATACATGAACCTATGGACATGTGATTTTTGAAAATGAAGGAAGAAATATATCCTGCAAAAAGAAAATATCTTCAACAAATGGTGCTAGTCAACTAGATAGCTTCATGTAGAGGATGCAAATAAGCCCATACCTTTCATTATGCCCAAAAGTCAACTCAAAATGGATAAAAGACCTCAAAAATCCAACCAGTTGCACTAGAAGTGATACAAAAAAAATGCATAATAGAGTTTATCTCACTGGTACAGAAAAGACTTCCTTAACAGAACACCATTAGCACAGGCACTAAGATAAAAAATAATTATATAGAGCAATCTTGAAACTGAGAAGATTCTCCATAGCAAGTCACTGTCACCCAGACAAAAGAGCATTTTCCAGAATAGGAAAAATATTTTTCTTATCAAAGATCAAAAAAGCAGGAATAAGTTCATGCTGAGGATTTTGGCTAAGGGGAGCATTCACCCACTTTCTGTATGAATGCAAGCATGTGCAGTCAGTATGGGAATCATATGGTGGTTCCTCAGGAAAATTAGAATTAGCCTACCTCAGTTATGCACTTCATAGTCAAATACCTAAAAGACACTTCATCCTACCACAGACATACTTGCTCAACTGTATTTATTATTGCTCTACTCAAAATAGCCAAAATTTGAAAATGACCCATATTTCCCTTAACATAAAAATGGATAAAGAAAATATGGTCTATTTGTCCAATGAACTATTACTAAGCCATTTAAAAAAATAAACTAAATCAAGAAATTCACAGACAAATGACTGGAACTAGAAAAGGATCATTCTTAATGAGGCACCCACCCCAGAATCAGAAAGACAAATATGATATATATATATATATATATATATATATATATATATGCGCTTAAGTGTATGTATTAGCTCCTAAGTCAGTGGGAAATTAAGCTACAATTCTTAGAAAGACAGAGGGTGGGTATATAATGAGGGACTAGAAGGGATAGATAGATTATATTAGGAAGGTGATATAAAATAGATAATTTTGGATGGACTGGTTTTGGGGAAGTCAGTGGAACAGGAAGATCAAATAGGGACAGGAAACGGAGAAGAAAACGGAGGAGTAAATGATAAAATAATGGGAGATGATAAAAGGCAGAGATGATATAATAATGGGCCATTAAAAGGGTAGTATGCAAATCTATTATAGCAAAATCTTCCTAAAGTATAAACATATATGCCAGAAATCAAAATGAAATTCTAAATAATGAGGGAGACTTCACTCCAAGTAACATTTCTTGTTGTTAAATGAAGCTTCAATTATCAGACCAGTTTTGGCATCTTTGCCACAGAAATGTACGTTGCAAACTATAGAAGAAGATATGTAAACACCATCTGAGCTACAAAATGTTAAATCTACAATGCTGTTCTATTTGCAAGATATGCTAGGGTAATGGTGATACAAGGCTTATGGCAGGAACTGACCAATATCTGAATTGACTAAAGGCCCATTTCATGTGATGGAACCAGTACCTGACACTGATTGGATGAACAAGAGAGTCCAGGGACCTAGTGTAAAACCAAATACTGTTATTATAACAAAATAAATAAATAGATGATAAATAGATGATAGATGGATGAATATGTAGATAGATAGATAGATAGATAGATAGATAGATAGATAGATAGATAGATAGACAGACAGACAGGATATATTAGCAACAAAATGACTCCTAATAAAACTCTGCTATAACCATAGATCTAATTCAGCTAGCATGAGTGAAACTTCCTATTGCTGCAGATAAAAACAAATATAGAAACCAACAGGCAAAAATATATAAACATGATTAAAACTCAAACAACTCATGGTCTGCGTCAGATCCTGAACCTCTGCCTCCCGAGTGCTGGGATTAAAGGCGTGCACCACCACGCCTGGTTACTTTTTACTTTATCATAGTAAGTTTTCCTATTATCTCTTTGAGACCTGTTTGTTTTGAAATGAAGGAGAGAATGCTGGAGTGTCCAGATCGAAGAGGAATGGAGGAGTAACTGGGAGAAGGAGAGGAAGGAGAAACTGTAATTAGGGTATATCATGTGAGGTAAAAATCTATTTTCAATTAAAGGAAAGAAAAAAGAATACAGGGAAGTTAATAAAATGAATAGGATAACAAAAATGAATAAAGTATCAAATTTAAGCACAAAATAGGCATTCAGTTTGTGTTTTATGAAATAATATACTGAGAGAAGAAGCTGAATATTTGTTTATGGCAGTAGACTGTGTATTTTTATTCTTTTAAAAATAAAGACTACACTAAACATATCAACTATCTTTTTTATATTCTTGGGCCCATCTTCTTAGTGAGTCTAAAGTTGTCTCCATCAAAGTATTGCAAATGGGAATTATATACATGTTTTATAATATTTTTAAGTCAAAATATTTCATGCAATTAGCCACAATATATTTACAATCAATTTATAAGGATTGAAGATGGCTGAATGTGGCAGATGGTTCATTTGTTGAACTGATATTTTTTCATCATATAGACCTGGCTTGTGAAGTTGAGAATGGATTTGATTTTCACCATCTGTACATAGATTTTTTAGTCTTGCATATTTAGCACAGTGTGACATCTAATTTAGTTCCCACAATTCCTCTTCATATTTCTAAACTCAAAGAACTATGATTTACTTAAAATATTCTGTGTCATGTAACACTATTCACGCTGTAGAATAGTCTTGATTATGTAAGTATTAATTTTTCTCTGTGTTAATAACTAATTTTTTCTGTTTACTTTTGTTTGAAAACATTAGAATAAAAAGATAAATGTCCATAAGAGTGTATTTGCCTGCATGTTAAACTATATTAACAATGGACAAAATGGAATGATGGAATGTACTTTTTGCTGTCCTTCATGTTTTAAAAACAGTATATTTGAAAAGTCAAATGTAATTTGAAATGTTTCCTCCAAGCATTTCTCTTCCATTTTAAAATTCTTATACTCAGTCTCACTAATTTATCTAGGTTTTGCACTATGGCTCAGGAGGGCCTTGAACATTCAATCCCACCACGGCCTCAGAAGTAGATAAAAAGACAAGCCTGTAGCAGCGGGCACAGAGAGCAGTCACAAAGTATGAAATCATTAAAAATAAAATCAAATTAGAGTGTACTGCATGGCCTTGTTGCAATTTTCATTATTTATATGACCTTATGAGAATTTGTGAAATATCTGTAGATTTAATCTTTATTGTAAAAATTGTAATAAGTGAATATGATATCACAAAAATGTGAGCAATTGATAACATTCACCATTAACATATTTCTTTGTATAAAGACAATAGTCTGTTTGTATATTTTCAGCAAACTTCTAGCAAAGTGTCCACTGCGCAATGTCCAGTTTCTAAGTATTGCTTTTCTGGCAGCTCAGTATGGACTACATGGACTATGGGCAGTCTCCTGAGGAATTGGTGTTGATTTTCCTTTGAAGCTATTGCCCAAGTGTGCCCCAGCTTGTACTGCGAATAGATGGGCACTTAGGGAGCCAGAGGAAGCACTGTGAGGGAGAATTACTGTTTCCTTCTGGACTTGAGCTGAATTCCAAATATCAAAGAAGAAAGCAGAAAATAGCAATGCAGATGGACCATCCTCTCTAGGCACATTCAACCAGGTGATGCTCAGAGTATGTTTTGGGAAACAAGCATTTGATTGTTATAGCAAATGGAGCAGAATCATATTATGAGACCAGGTATACTTGTCAGTCAAGACCACAATTTGTTACCTCCAATCATTCTTGAAATTGCCAGACTGTAAGTCCATATTTTAATGTTCAAATTACACAGTGGGTAATGTTTCATGTCATATAAACACAAATGCTGAAAGTTTTTACAATTCCTGAAAGTTTTTCTGTGCTTGTATTTTATATGAAATTTAAAGTAAACCTCATATAAAATAAATTCATTTTCATACTCACAAATCCATATTAATTAAATGTACAATTTTTAATTAAATGAAAACATTTAGTAGTGATAGTATCACCTGACAAATTGTATCAATAGTATGAAAGTTTAGTATTTGAAATCTAGAATGGGTGGTGGTGGCACACTCCTTTAATCCCAGCACTTGGGAGGCAGAGGCAGGCAGATTTCTGAGTTAGGGGCCAGCCTGGTCTACAAAGTAAGTTCCAGGACAGCCAGGGATATACAAAGTAACCCTGTCTCAAAACAACAACAACAAACACCATTTGAAATCTAGAGTAAAATTGAACTCAAATGTTTGTATCTGCATCTTAAAGAGAAACACGTTAAAAGCCAAGATGATCAGTTCCACATATGAAAAAATTTCCACAAAATTCCATCACTAAGTATTTGTTTAATCAACTACTTTCATTAGATGTCAATTCACATAAAAGTAGCAAATGAAAGGTGAAAGGTGTCAAAATTATTTAATTGCATATGGATGAA